>NC_079193.1:59228567-59828567 GCF_029499605.1 Hyla sarda | reverse complement strand
GGATATAATTTTAGGAATATAAACAAAAAACTTTTGGAAACATTTTCGGTATTGGAATGGCACAAGAAACAAGTCTTTTACTGGTTTTATATATCGTATATACTCGAGTATAAGCCGACCCGAATATAAGCCGAGGCCCCTAATTTCACCCCAAAAACCCAGGAAAAGTTATTGACTCGACTATAAGCCTAGGGTGGGAAATACATCATCCCCCCATGTTATCATCCAGACCCCCGTCATTAACAACCTCATCATCATCACCCTGTCATCATCCCCCCTTCATCATCATCACCTGTCATCATCCCCTCCTGTCATCATCCCACCCCCCCTTTCATCATCACCGCCTGTCATCATTCCCTTATCATCCCACACCCCCCCTTCATCATCCCCTTGTCATCATCCCACACACCACCTCCATCATCCCCTTGTCATCATCCCACACCCCCCTTCATCATCCCCCTGTCATCATCCCACACCCCCCCTTCATCATCCCCCTGTCATCATCCCACACCCCACCCTTCACCAACCCCTGTCATCATCCCACCCCCCCTTCATCATCCCCCTGTCATCATCCCACACCCCCCCTTCATCATCCCCCTATCATCATCCCACACCCCCCCTTCATCATCCCCTTGTCATCATCCCACCCCCCCTTCATCATCCCCCTGTCATCATCCCACACCCCCCTTCATCATCCCCTTGTCATCATCCCACCCCCCCTTCATCCTCACCACATGTCATCACCGCTTGTCAATGGCTGATACAGTGGTCTTCAACCTGCGGACCTCCAGATGTTTCAAAACTACAACTCCCAGCAAGTCCGGGCAGCCATCGGCTGTCCGGGCTTGCTGGGAGTTGTAGTTTTGAAGCATCTGGAGGTCTGCAGGTTGAAGACCACTGCGGCCTTCGACATCATCCAGCCCTCCCCCCCTCTCACCCCCTTTAGTTCTGTACTCACCTCCGCTCGGCGGGACGTTAGGGTGCGCTGGTCCGGGCTGTCCATCTTCACCGGGGGGGCCTCTTCTCCGCGCTTCGGGCCCAGAATAGAGACGTTGCCTTGATGACGACGCACAGGGACGTTACTCATGAACGTTCCTATGCGTCGTCGTCAAGGCAACGTGACTATTCCAGGGCCGGGCCCGAAGCGCGGAGAAGAGGACCCCCGGTGAAGATGGACAGCCCGGACCAGCGCACCCTAACGTCCCGCCGAGCGGAGGTGAGTACACAACTAAAGGGGGTGAGAGGGGGGGGCTGAATGATGTCGAAGGCCGCAGTGGTCTTCAACCTGCGGACCTCCAGATGTTTCGAAACTACAACTCCCAGCAAGCCCGGACAGCCGATGGCTGCCCGAGCTTGCTGGGAGTTGTAGTTTTGAAACATCTGGAGGTCCGCAGGTTGAAGACCACTGAGGGCGGAGAGTTCACTCGAGTATAAGCCGAGGGGGGCGTTTTCAGCACGAAATATCGTGCTGAAAAACTCGGCTTATACTCGAGTATATACGGTAACCTTAAAGTATTTTTATTACAATCTGGACATCTGTAGTTCTCCAAATTGTCTAAATTTTATACAATCAAATATAAAAGTGTATTCTTATTCAGTTTGTCTATCCTTACCATTGGTGCTATAAGGTGACTTTCAAATTTGAGCAGTTTCAGACTAAGGTTCCTTAGTCCTTCCATAAGAAATTATTTTGAACGCTCGGTCCTGGAGGAGTTAAACAAGCATGATCATCTGAATATATAAATCTTAAAATAACACTATTTCCAAAATAATGCCAAACGGTTAGCATATATTTTACTTACAAAATAATTTGTGTATATAATTAAAAACTATTGACAAAGGCCATTGATGTTTTTCTTGCAAAAGGGATGACATCCCCAACAGTGGTGCCAAACACCGGTAGAACACCCTTAGGCCAGGCTCACACAGTACAGTTTTGCTGCAGCATTTTTTTTTACACTAAACTGTACTGTATAAACTAGTCCTTAAAGGGATACTCAGGTCCTAAGACATCTTATCCCCTATCCAAAGGAGATAAGATGTCCTAGGGCCGGAGTACTCCTTTAAATGTAGTTTAATGGATTTAGTTTGATTGGGGGGGGGGGTGAAAAAATTTAACAAGTTACTGTGTGGCATAATATAATTAATCTTTATTATATTCTGTTGTTACACTTGAAAAAAAAAAAAAATATATATATATATATAAGAATAAACAAAAAAAATTATATATATACATATTTCTTTTTTAGTGGTTTTATTATTTTTGTTGTATTTTACTTTTTTGTACACTTTATAGTATAATGCTGATAAATAGTATTTTAAAGCATTACTAACTGTCATTGCTAGCTAGTGTTCACACATTGTTTTTTAAGGCATCTTTTCTACCAAAAAACAGCAGTTTTTTGCCGTTTTGAGGTATTAACGACAATTAGAAAAAGGAACTCAATGAAAAAACTGCTGTTTAAGGGATACTCTGGAGGAAAACATTATTATTATTTTTTTTAATCAACTGGTGCCATAAAGTTATTACTTTTATTTACAAATTTTAATCCTTCCAGTACTTATCAGCTGCTGTATGCTCCACAGGAAGTTCTTTTCTTTTTTCATTTCTTTTCTGTCTGACCACAGTGCTCTCTGCTGACACCTCTGTCCATGTCAGGAACTGTCCAGAGCAGGAGCAAATCCTCATAGCAAACCTAGCTTGCTCCTGGGAGTTCCTGCATCGACAGAGGTGTTAGCAGAGAGCACTGTGTCAGACAGAAAATAACTATACAACTTCCTCTGTAGTATACAGCAGCTGATAAGTACTGGAAAGATTAATATTTTTAAATAGAAGTAATTTACAAATCTGTTTAACTTTCTGGCACCAGTTAATTAAAAATAAATAAATAATTGGTTTCCCACCGGAGTACCCCTTTAATGCATTCACTGGCATAGATTTATCTATCTATAGAGATAAACATGTGTAGGATTTTTTTCAGACAGAGAGCAACCAATAAGAGTTAATTTTCAGAACCAAAAGCTGAGCTTTGATTGGTTGCTAAAATCAGACACTGTTTGTCTCAAACTGATTGATAAATCTGAGGCCAGTATTTTAGAAGTTGACAGCCTTTTTTGAGCAAAAAAAAGACAAGACCAGAAAAACTGTGTGAATATGTACTGACAGCTAAGGCTTCATTAAAGGGGTACTCTGGTGGAAAAAGAATTTCAATCAACTGGTGCCAAAAGTTAAACAGATTTGTAAAATACTTCTATTAAAAATTCTTCATATTTCCAGTACTTATCAGCTGCTGTATGCTCCACAGGAAGTTCTTTTCTTTTTGAATTTATTTTCTGTCTGACCACAGTGCTCTCTGCTGACCCTTCTGTTCATGTCAGGAACTGTCCAGAGCAGGAGCAAATCCCCATAGCAAACTTATCCTGCTCTGTACAGTTCCTGACATGGACAGAGGTGTTAGCAGAGAGCACTGTGGTCAGGCAGAAAATAAATTAAAAAAGAAAAGAACTTCCTGTGGAGCATACAGCAGCTGATAAGTACTGGAAGGATGAAGATTTTTAAATAGAAGTAATTTACAAATCTGTTTAAAGGGGTACTCCAGTGGAAAACTTTTTGTTTTACAATCAACTGGTGCCAGAAAGTTAAAAAGATTTGTAAATTACTTCTATTAAAAATTCGTAATCCTTCCAGTACTTATTAGCTGCTTAATACTACAGAGGAAATTATTTTCTTTTTGGAACACAGTGCTTTCTGCTGAATCACGAGCACAGTGCTCTCTGCTGACATCTCTGTCCATTTTAGGAACTGTTCAGAGCAGCATATGTTTGCTATGGGGATTTCTCCTACTCTGGACAGTTCTTAAAATGTCAGCAGAGAGGACTGTGCTCGTGATGTCAGCAGAGAGCTCTGTGTTCCAAAAAGAAAATAATTTCTTCTGTAGTATTCAGCAGCTAATAAGTACTGGAAGGATTAAGATTTTTTAATAGAAGTAATTTACAAATCTGTTTAACTTTCTGGTACCCAGGTGATTTAATTTTTTTTCCCACCGGAGTACCCCTTTAACTAACTGGTACCAGTTGATTTAAAAAATGTTTTCCACTGGAGTACCCCTTTAACATTACGATTAGTGGCTCTGAGGCAAGAATAAGTCAGAAAACTGTAAAAATGACATTCCAAGTATCCATGCTCAGACAGGAACGGGCCCCATTTATTTCAATGGCCCGAGTGTAGTCAGCTAGTGAATACGTTTAGGTCATTTTCCGAATGAATCTGAGCTTTGTCTCGGACAAAATGTGCTGCAAACCATCCTTCTTTGTCCAAACTTGTATGCACTCAGAAAATTTACTGAAAGTAGTCACTAGCTGACTACACTAGTACACTAGTGTCACTGAAATTGGACCTATTGGGACAGATGGCAGATGACTTTGTTTAGCCACCAGTTGCCATGGTGATCATCGGCATCCCACAACTCTTTTGTGGGGTGCCGATGACAGTCAACGATGCCACAGTCAACTATGACATCTAAAGTGTTACCTGGAATCAGGGTTATATAATTATATAATAAAATTGATATTTTCCCCATGCAATTAAATTCAAGAACATTTTGTTATGTTTGTTCTAAGTGTTAACTTCATCTTCATTGTTTACCGATGGGCCTCAAAAGTTAGTTTCTGTGAAATTCCAAAACAACATAGGAATAAATTGCATATTCACCATAAAACTCAATAAAGAAAGCACATCCATCCCTATAATGAATATTTCTAGATATGATATAACAATACAGTAGTGAGTGCTGAATATTTTACAGGCTTTTCAGAATTATTAAACATTAATGAATAGCACACGCAGACCTCAAATTAACTTACTCGTGATCCAAGTTTTTTTTTTTTACTTCTAATTTGCTGAAGATGTCGATTTCTTTTCATTCCTAATATTTCTAATATGTCTGTCGGCAGAATAGTGGCATAATAAAAAAAATCTGTATAATCTGATCTATTACACTAAATATATGAGTTTATGTAAAGCAGGATTTTGGCTCAGCAATGATATAATTGAGAGAAGTGATGAGAAAAGGATATAGGCTTTGTGCAGCACTGACAATTGAGTTTTCGTTTAGAGGAAGAAGTCTCATGCATAAAATCGTATCCCGTATATGCAGGACCCCCCGCGATCTCCTGCACGGCCCTATACTCTCCCCTGAAATGGTGTATCTTGACCCCCACATAAAGCTTAGACCGCAACCCCTCCCCCTCCTAATATATCTATGGGAGTGCCGGAGATAGCTGTACAGAACTCCCATAGAGATATATGGAGGGGGCGTGGCTTCATGCAGGGGTCATGATGCTCTGTTCCAAGGAAGAGCAGAGGGCCCAAGCAGGAGATCGCGGGGTGTGGGGGGGGGGGGTCCCGATGCTTGGCTCCTCCGCTGGGGTAGGGGATAAGCTTTTATTCATGACATATCTCCTCTAAAGCTTTTTTTTAGTAATGCTCTAAAAAATCCTATTTTACCCGTTTATTATATTTTTCATGGTTTCATACTAAAAATAATTTATGAAAAATTATTCAACATTCTAATATATTAACAAAATCAAACATGTATACATATACACACAAAAGGGTAAACAATATACCACATACAGTGGCAGGGGTGTGGAAATTAAAAAAAAAACTACTTGTCCAAGGGACTAAAGCTGAACACAATCTACTTGTCCCTCAAGAAAATCCACTTGTCCTGGTTGATGAAATAATTTCAACCAAAATAGTCTGATCCCCCCCACTAGACCACCAGGGATGGATATAAGATCCTTTAGACATTGCTGACAGCGGTGATCTAATGGGTTAATAGGCGATCGCAGTATGTCAGGCTATTAGCGGCAGGAGAGCTGTAGCTCCTCTTACACCCCAGACAAGCCCAGAAAAGTCTAGATATAACTTTTTGATCACCTTATAAAAAATTTCTCATATGAAGTGGCCAAAAATGAGCAATTCTGGACTATTATTTACATTTACACCGTTCACCATACGGTTTAATTAACATTATATTTTAATAGTCTGGACATTTCCACATGCAGAGATATCACTTATGTTTATTTTTGTACATTATTTTTATTTAAAGAAAATTGGAAACTTTTATTAGGAAAGGGGCTTATTCACATATATACGCACTTTTTACAATATTTTAATCACTATTTTTCAGTCTCAATAGGGACTTATGTGTTACTGGGGGGGGGGGGGGGGGGGTTCTTATCCAGTTTATATGGTGCATTTTGTGTCCGAAAATGCTGGAAGTTGCATTTAGTTACTAGATAACTACAACTCCCAGCATGCCCTGATACAGTCTATGGTTGTGTGGGTGATGCAGCATGTTGCACTGTATAGTAGGACAGTTAAGGTTATTGTGTAACATGCTGGGAGTTGTAGTTTTGGTTTGTGTCAGCTGCAGAGCCATAGTCTGTGTCAAGGAATACTGGGAATTACAGTTAGTAACTACAACACCCAGCATGCCCTGATGCAGCCTATGGCTCTGCAGCTGACCCGAACCAAAACTACAACTCCCAGCATGTTGCACTTTATAGTTCTACAGTTTAGGTTATGGTCCAACATGCTGGGAGTTGTAGTTTTGGTTCGGGCGTGTTTGTGTGCATTCGTGGGGCTCTTGGTTGGCGGGTGAGTATGAAGGGGGGGATTCTGGGGGTGCAATTCAGTGCGGGGGCCACTAAAAATAAATAAAATTAGATGGTACAACTGCCCTAATGCCCGACGTGACAGTCCGCTCCTATACAAAACATTCATGCATACACATATCATACACACACCCGCCACTGCCCCCATATCATACATACACACACACCCCCGCCACTGCCCGCCCCACATCATACATTACATACACACATACACTCACACCATACATATACACACATCATACATACACCTGCCGCTGCCCCCCCCACATCATACATTACATACACACATACACTCACACCATACATATACACACATCATACATACACCTGCCGCTGCCCCCCCCACATCATACATTACATACACACATACACTCACACCATACATATACACACATCATACATACACCTGCCGCTGCCCACCCCACATCATACATCACATACATACACATCACACTTAGACATTATACACACATCATACATTACATACACATCACACACAGACATCATACACACATCATACATTACATACACATCACACTTAGACATTATACACACATCATACATTACATACACATCACACATAGACATCATACACACATACACTCACACCATACATATCCACCAGTGTTTCCCAACCAGGGTGCCTCCAGCTGTTGCAAAACTACAACTCCCAGCATGCCCAGGGCATGCTGGGAGTTGTAGTTTTGCAACAGCTGGAGGCACCCTGGTTGGGAAACTCTGATATACACCATACATATGCATACATCATACATACACCTGCCGCTGCCCCCCCATCATACATTACATACACACATCACACATACACTCACACCATACATATACACCATACATATGCACACATCATACATACACCCGCCACTGCCCCCCCACATCATACATTACATACACTCACACCATACATATACACCATACATACACCTGCCGCTGCCCCCCCCACATCATACATTACATACATACACATCACACTTAGACATTATACACACATCACATTACATACACATCACACATAGACATCATACACACATACACTCACACCATACATATCCACCAGTGTTTCCCAACCAGGGTGCCTCCAGCTGTTGCAAAACTGCAACTCCCAGCATGCCCAGGGCATGCTGGGAGTTGTAGTTTTGCAACAGCTGGAGGCACCCTGGTTGGGAAACACTGATATACACCATACATATGCATACATCATACATACACCTGCCGCTGCCCCCCATCATACATTACATACACACATCATACATACACTCACACCCTACATATACAACCACCCTTCCTGTCGCCCGTATTCTCGGTCTCCTCACCTGATCCGCCATGAGTGGACATCAGAGCTGTAGTCCCGGCCGGTGTGAGGTGACATTTCCGTCCTCCCCCTCCCCTCCCCCCTGCTCTGTGTTTTCCCCGTGCAAACAAGCAACCGCCCCGTGGTGGATTAGGTCCTGTCTAGACAGAGCAGGGGGAGGGGGAGGGATAGAGCTGTGTGCGGGGGATGGAGCTGTGCACGGAGCTGTCTACATCCTCTCTCTCCCCCTGCTGTGTCTTCTGAGCTCCGTCCATCCTCCGGGAGGGGAGATAAGGGGGCTCTGCAGTCAGCTGGGGGCCGCCCCCCCCCCCCCATACACTCTGAGGCCGGTGTGAGGTGAAGACTTCCATCCGCTCCTGCGCCTCACACCGGCATTAAACAAAAATAAGGGGGAAGTCTGTCTGTCCCTGCTAGCCCGATACAGGGCTAAATCTATAAACAATTCACCTGCCCGGTGCCCAAAACTACTTGTCCCGGGCGTCGGGCTATAGGATTTCCACATCCCTGAATGGTCAAACAAGATGTTAGGTGTCCGTACCACAAAATATATACTCCCAAGGACTCCCAATAAACCCTGAAAAAATTTAGCTAATCACAAGAATGGTGAAAAAAATGATATCATTTTTATTATTAAGCAACACAAGATAAATCCAGCGCGTTTCTCATGCGGTTGACTTCTTTATTGGAGCACCAACAGATACAGGATAAAAGTAACGCATTTCAGCCAGGTAGCCTACTCTTACTCATACTATTAAAAACAGAGACCAACTGGTCTTATATGGGTTGAAATCCAATCAATTGGCGGACAGGTTCACCTGAAAATGTCAGGGTCACATGTTCGAGATGACCACCCACCAAGATCGGTCTCTCATAGCTCAAGTGCTAGTAAAATAGTATTAAATCGGAAAACCATTATACATTTAAAAATAACAGCATTAGATAAAGCAAAAATAACCCATTAAGCATATGTTTTGCCTAGTAAATATATAATCACACAGAAATATGGCTATGAGATATAACCTTTTTATTATTGCAATAGTGTAATACACAATAAAAACATCATAAAAACAAGGAGGAAATCAGCGAGGAAAGGCGGCAATCCTGGGACATGATAATCATAATAAATGTATGGAAAATATAAGCAAAGTGGAGAATAATAAAAAATGTATATAGTCTTATAAAAAGTATATATTATATAATGTGAATTCGGGTAGAAAACAGACATGGTGCACATCTACAATCTTGTACAATGACCTGACTGCCTCTCAGCACAATATCAAAAACTAACAGGTTGTTAGTATACATTTTTGATCAAAAAGTACAAGCCCACTCGCCACGTCAAGGCCACCTATTTAGAGTGGGTCCCTAACGTCCCTAGCATAAAATGGCGCAGCACCGAGCGGCGACCACCACCGCCGTGACACCAATGCCCACAGGGGGGAACGACCCACCGGCAGAGCGGCCCCAATGCCACTCAAACCAGTCTATGGGCCGCACCCCCCCCCCCCCCCCGGGCAGACACGGCGCCACGGCAGTGACGGACACCGCACAGCACCACACCAGTGTGAACAAGATGTAATGGCTCACTTACCATGCTCTCCCAGTCAGACTGGGAGGCTGCTAGGAAAGAAATGACCCATGTGTAGCTAACTACCGCTTATATAGGGTTGGGCTGAGGGGGTGGGGAAGAGTGCAGCACATGTTCAAAAAAAAAAAAAAAGAGGGGATAGAAATCACAGTGTGAATTCGGGTAGAAAAACAGACATGGTGCACATCTACAATCTTGTATAATGATCTGATTGCTTCTCAGCACAATGTCAAAATTGTTATGCTAGGGACGTTAGGGACCCACTCTGGATAGGTGGCCTTGACGTGGCGAGTGGGCTTGTACTTTTTGATCAAAAATGTATACTAACAACCTGTTAGTTTTTGATATTATGCTGAGAAGCAATCAGATCATTATACAAGATTGTAGATGTGCGA
The DNA here is from genome assembly GCF_029499605.1 of Hyla sarda. NCBI lineage: Eukaryota > Metazoa > Chordata > Amphibia > Anura > Hylidae > Hyla > Hyla sarda. The sequence goes on along the minus strand of NC_079193.1, from coordinate 59,818,576 downwards.
CCATGTCTGTTTCTTCTACCCGAATTCACATATATTATATAATGCTGAGCACTAAGAAAAACTTGATATTAAAATATGGTTAGTAGGGAAAACATTCCCTTACATAAAAGGCTTAACTGGGAAAGTGCAAAGTGCATGACATAAAACAAAAATGAACCCAGTGAGCAACCATAAAGGCCTATAATACAACAAATACTGACCACAATGCTGGAAGACCCAGTATGCCGCCACCCCTACACGTGTTTCGGTCACATGACCTTTGCTCAGGGGTCCCGTTTATTATATTTTCCATGGTTTCATACAAAAAAATGATTCAACATTCTGATATATTTAGCTTTTTATTGTTTTTCCATTTGTAAGTCTCCTGTTTGTTGTCAGGGAATACATATACAAATATAACGAGTTTTCTACAATCGTATTCAAGCTTGATAAACCTCTGTGAGCAGCACAAATCTCGGTCCTATACTTATTGGGGGAGATTTATCAAAACCTGTGCAGAGGAAAACTTGCCCAGTTGCCGATAGCAACCAATCAGATCGCTTCTTTCATTTTTCAAGGGCCTTCTTGAAAATGAAAGAAGCGATCTGATTGGTTGCTATGGGCAACTGGGCAAGTTTTCCTCTGCACAGGTTTTGATAAATCTCCCCCATTTTCTGTTACAATGCAACACACAGGGGAATATGAGGCTTACTTAAAGTTTTATACAACTTAATGTCAGAAGTTGTATTCGGTGGGGTCCAGGTCCTGGGACCTCCACTGATAACTAAAATGAAGAGCTCAGCTGAGTGCTTCGTCCCAAGTGGTTTGTTTTTCACTGATGTGTTGCTTTCATGTTGTGGGTCAGTATGATTACAACAATACCAAATTCATGTATGTTTTAAAAATAAAAATAAATTCTGACTATTATAACTTTTTTAATGTTTCTCTCTACAGAGCTGTAGACCTGCAGACTGGTATCATACGGCTGGGTTCACATATATCCAGAAAACCAGCCCATTAAACTAGCCACAACTGATGCCATGATCGGTTGCCTATGGGTCCATCACCCAGTTATTTCTGCATAAAAGTCATGTTCCCCTGTCACACATTGAGGGGGCTGGTAAATCTGAACAGTTCCATTCGTAATCAGTTTGATCATCGGTTTCCCCATGGAGTCGGAGATATGTGAAGGGGGCCTATGTTGGTAGAACTTTTTAATCATGGGAGTGGATTGGGATGCAATGTGAGAAAAATAAATGGGAATTCTGGCACAGGATTGTTTTTATTTTGCGGGATGAATAATGCTATATTTTAATAGTTTTAACAATTTTACACATCAAAATACCAGTTATCTTTATTATTTTATGTTTAGATTTTGTTATTTAAAGAAATGTATACACCCTATGGCAAAGTGTATTAGAAGCACAAACATGGCCAGGCAGGTGACTTACATATATTAGTCAGCTAAATTTCCATATGGCAGTTTTTTTGTTTGTTTTTTTAAAGTCCTTCCTTCATATTTTCCATTCCTTTTGAATACACTTATTGGTTTGGCTCAAAAATTGCATCATTGGCATTTTCCCAAACAAGTGGATCCATCCAAAGGAATGTTCTGTATTTAAAAAAAAAAAAAAGATTGTCTTTTTCTTGAAAGCAAAGTCTTGAATTTGGAGGGTGACCATATATAAAGTAGTACACCTTTACACCTTAGTTTTTTTTTGTCTTTCCAAAAGTATAACGATTTTTTTTTTATTTACTTTAAAAAAAAAAAAAACTTTTTTTTTTATTTAACTTTTTTTGTCCTCTAGGGGACATTTATAATAGATAGATCAATGCAATGTAATATTATCGGGGCTCTACCGGTACAGCCTGCCATAGGCCTGTTAAGTCACATCAGGCACTGAGACCTAGGGCTGTCATGACGAAGATTACATCACAGGGGTGCTGATAAGTACACATCACCACCACATCACTAAATGAAGTGCTCGCTATTGATCAAAGGCATCTAGACAGTTAAATGAGCCCAAAGTGACATCTCTGTGTTGTTCATTACTGGTGGGTGTCGGCTGAAGGTTGCAGCCAACACCCATAGGATATATCACAGATATGGCTCTTAAACCTGCTCTATACTCTTTTATCTGACTCATGCCATAAGTGGGTGTCAAGAGATAGGAAGGGGTTAAACTAGTCTAGAAATGTTCATATTACCGTATTTTTCACCGTATAAGACGCACTTTTTCTTCCCCAAAACTGGGGGGGAAAAGTCGGTGCGTCTTATACGGCGAATACACGCCTATCGTGGCGGTCCCTGCGGCCATCAACGGCCGGGACCCGCGGCTAATACAGGACATCACCGATCGCGGTGATGCTCTGTATTAACCCTTCAGACGCGGCGATCAAAGCTGACCGCCGCGACTGAAGCGAAAGTGACACTAACCTGGCTGTTCAGTCGGGCTGTTCTGGACCGCCGCGGCGGTCCCGAACAGCCCGACTGAATAGCCGGGTTAGTGCTTACAGGACACCGGGAGGGACCTTACCTGCCTCCTCGGTGTCTTCTCCGTTCAGGGATCCCCTGTATGGCCGGCGCTTTCCTTCCTCGTCATCACGTCATCGCGTACGTGCGTCGGCGTGCGTAACGACGTGATGGCGGCGACGGAGAGCGAGGATACCCGGCCGGCAGCAGAGACGTTCCGGAGCGACGGGGACACGGTGACAGTGATGGAGCGACATCCAGGGCAGCGGTGACGGGTCCGGAGCGGCGGGGACACGTGAGTATTACCTCCTCCTGCAGTGGTCTTCAATCTGTGGACCTCCAGATGTTGCAAAACTACAACTCCCAGCATGCCCGGACAGCCAACGGCTGTCCGGGCATGCTGGGAGTTGTAGTTTTGCAACATCTGTAGGTCCGCAGGTTGAAGACCACTATTGGGTTCAAAATCTTTATTTTTTTAGATTTTGCACCTATAAATAGGGTGCGTCTTATACGCCGGTGCGTCCTATAGGACTAAAAATACGGTAGATGCATTTTAGCGATACAAAATAATTGGTTGCAAAGGTGTAGCTTTATAGGCAGAGGGCCCAATAAGAAGGACGTTTTATAAATGACACACAGTAGGTTTTCTGTTTCAGGTTTTCCATAGGCGCCTTGAATCGTCAAGCTACGTCCCTGCCAGCTACCATAGATATATAAATACTAGTTACTATATATATTGTAACTCACCTCAGCTACACCCTGTGATAAACTGTTAGATACGTTAACAAGAAATCTCTAAATGTATAAATAAGTAAATATAAAACTACAAGTTCCAGCGTGTCTTTCCATTCATACAGGCTTGTCATTGGCCGTCAAAGTTTTAATGATATAAAAATATTTTCTCTTGTTCCCTTCGTTCCTTTATGCAAAGTGTCTGCCTGAGTGAAGTGGATTTCTCAATGTTTATCACCAAAAATTTCAGGAGCTTAGAATCATACCTGTGATTGTCTCCCAAGCACCAGGCGCTGTCTGTAGATTGAAAGCATTCCAAGCCTCGGGATTATAGGAGCGACAATTAAGAGAAATCCTTAAAGCTGACCTCTCTTCCAAACTTCATTTTTCCTGTGTTGGAAACTATTCTATACTTATGTACCAATTTTAACATAAGCCTTAAGCCCAACATAAGCAAACAAAGGCTAAAGGAGATGTCATCATCGCCTAATAGTGGTGACAAATGTAAACATGGTTCCTTTGTGTCCTCCGAGATAGTTAATTTGGAAATGGAACCATAATTCACTGGGCCTGGAAGTTTAGAAGTGAAACGTGATGTTTTGTTATTATGGACGCATCTCAACACTAAAGGACTTTCACATAACATTGTGATCTGTCAGACATCAAAGCTGCTTTTTATATCGGAATGACTAGCTCCTATTTAACTTTGCCTGTTTAAGAAAGAATGTACGTGAGCACAGGTAGTGCCTCATAGGGGCTTACTCTTATGCTTTTTACTATTCTCTCATGACCGTTGTCTGGGTCCCCAGCTGTGATAATGTCTTAGAAGAAGAGTCTCAGCTATTTATTTTAAAAATTCATTTTCTAAATGCATCAAATAATTTTGATGTAAAATTATGCATTGGGAAAATATAGGTTCACATAGACATACTAACTAACACAAGCTAGAGGGCACTGCTGTGGAGAAAGACCAATTATGTCAGCTTATATTGTGGAGGCTAGCATTCTGTCATTGTGGCAATGCGGAGTCCTGATGACTATGGGTCCGGAGGTGCTGGGAACCAAGAAACTGGAAGTCACTCAATAGCATACATAGAAAGACAAAAAGGTACCCGCACTCACGGCGAGGAAACAGCAGACCGACTTCTATGGCATTTTGGATAGATCCGACTTCAGGCTGAGAGCAGGGCGCTCAGAGTGGAGGCGACTGCCGGCAAAGTTTCGCGCTTCTTCCGGCCCCTATGGGCTTGAGAAAGATCCTGGAGAGGATCGAAACGTCGCTGCTCTTTGTTACACTTTTTTGATGAAATAAATTCACAGTTTTTTCACTACATGGAGTGCTGCACTATCTATTATTTTTATGGAATTGGAGGGACCTATGGACTGATCCTTTTTTAGTTGCCTGCACCCTGCTGTTTGCACATTTTTTCATCTAGAGTGCTGTTGTACCTATATATATATATATATATATATATATATATATACAGTAACCCCCCGACCTGCGATGGCCCCAACATATGATAAAATCAACATACAATGGCCTCTCAGAGGCCATCGCATGTCGATGTCAGCATCGACATACGATGCTTTTATATGTCGGGGCCATCGCATTAACTGCTATCTGTCAGCGCAAAATGCTTAAGCTGCTGTCGGATAGCAGTTTAAGCATCCCGGGCAGGTTCACTTACCTAGTCCTGCTGCTCCGGGTCCACTTCACGATCCTCCAGCGTCTTCTGCATCTTCTCCAGGGTCTGGGCTTCGCTTTATGGCGTTGTTATTACATCACTACGCACGCTGCGCCGTCGCAGCAGCGTAATAACGTCATCAGAAAGCGAGGTCCGGACCCTGCAGAAGATGCGCAAGACACCGGAGGATCCCGAAGAAGACACCAAAGCAGCGGGACAGCATTGGGAGCCCCTTGGACAGCATCGGGAGCGGTGAGGACCTGGTCCGGAGCGGCAGGGACAGGTGAGTACAGCTTCCTATACATTGCACGGATCCCTCAACATACGATGGATTCGACAAATGATGGGTCGTTTGGAACGAATTACCATCGTATGTTGAGGGACCACTATATATATATATATATATATATATATATATACAGTAGAATATGTTGGGATTGTTGATACTATAAACATTGGAAATCATGAGAGTTTATGGTTAATTATATCATAAATAATATGAATTATGTTTATTTTTTTACACAGCTATCCTCCTATGGAAATCGTGAAAACTTTTCTGCTTTCCTTTAGTAGCACATTCACTCTTAAGTTGATTTCTTTACTGAGTGGAGTAATTATAATCAAAGATTGGGAAACAATACAAAGTGAATACATTAATACCATTCATTTTCTTTCTAGGCAAATTATAGCATGTAAAATCGGAAATTAGGCGTCTGGTAAAACAAAAACAAAAAAAGAAATGTAGCCCGCATCTTGTATCAGTATCTAGGCCCAAGACAAAGAATTATAAAGTGATTAAATGGGAGAATAGATGATAGACTTAAATATGTGTATGCTTTTATATCTGTCTGTGTCATAATAAGGATAACACTTCCTTACTACAGTCACAGCCCTGTTCCCAGCAGTGGAAACACAACAGGATATGGATAATTTGCACTCTAGTTCTCCGCTATGTTAACAGTAATTTTCGGAGACATAGTAATTACGCTCCATTCAAAATATCCCATTGTTTTCCCAGACAGACGCGGAAAGTAACATGTATTTTACTGGAGCTTAGGATTCATCGTTCCTTAATGCTGTTATGTAACAAGATGTCTTTCGAAGACAATCTTATCTGGAAGTAGTGAATGTGCCAGCGCTATATAAGTAACAGAAATAAATGAATTATACTGTCAACGTGTGTTTTATTACCGAGGCTTCTGAATTTGTTACATATTCTGAAATAGTTGTAGAACAGTTTGTAGAACCAACACTGGTGGAAAGAAAATTCCACAGGTCTCTTTATACATACGGAGGGATCGTTTTTAGGGATGCTTTGGTAGCAGTCACACATGGGCCTTGGTGCTTGAAGGGGTCCAAAGTTCTGTCTGCCACATATGAAGAGAACACTATAAGGGGTATTTATGAAACCTTTTACTCCATTATTTTGTCTGTGATTAGTTGCTCTTTTTTGGCGCAGTTGTTTTTGTGACAATGTTTTGTGCCAAACCAAATAGAACAAGTGACGTTGAAAGTCATGATTTCAATTGAAATAATGCATTGGTCAAGAATTTACGATTTGCGACTCTTCAGTTTGTCGCATCGTTTGACACAACTGCGCTAACTGAGGTGCAATTCCACACCAGTCCTCTTAGAAACTGACTGCGTACAGCATTATTAAAAAGTCACACCTTTTAAAGTTGCACAAAAGTCATAGAGGGATCACCATACAAATTTGCGTACTGCAGTATATCTGCCCCTCTCTGCTGCAATGCTCAATAACGTGAATAGGAGGTTTAGCAATCAATGATCCTTCTCAGTGTAACATAACAGCACTCTGCACTCCTGCCTTTCCCTAATGCTGATGTGACTAGCAGTTGCAGTGTAACGCTGTGGTATGAGCTATTCACACACACACAGTCCCGTCCTCTCCATCTGAGTGCATAGATGAAATGAAGAGAGTCAAGATGGCCGCCGATTATATAGGGGCTGTGACATCACAGGGGTCAGTGAACACTGCATCTCACTTGTGGTTTAGGGTCAGCCCGCCTACCTTCATTCCCGCCGCTGTTTCCCGCCCTCCCATAATCCCCTGCCCCATGTACTCACATGTGGATCCGCCATCTTAGGTCCCCAATAGCCTGGAACGCTGTAAAATGGAGTTTAATGAAGCGATTCATGCGATAGAATCGCGGTGATATTCATATTCGTTGCAAATTTTTCATGAAATTCGTAACAAATTCGGGTTCGTCAACTTCAATTCGCTCATCTCTACTCCTGACATCAAAATAATTGAAAATCTATGGATAGACCTTAAAAGAGCAGTGCGTGACAGACAGCCCAGAAATCTCAAAGAACTAGAAGACTTTTGTAAGGAAGAATGGGCAAAGATACCTCAAACAAGAATTGAAAGACTCTTGGCTGGCTACAAAAAGCATTTACAAGCTGTGATACTTGCCAAAGGGGGCAGTACAAGATATTAACTCTGCAGGGTGCCCAAACTTTTGCAGGTGACATTTTTTTGTTTTCTGTTATTTTGAAAGTGTAAATGATGGAAATAAAATCTAATTTTTGTTGACATATTGTAAAAATGTTCAATCTGCAATTTGATGCCATTTGGAGATTTTTCCATCTTTTCTTGGCTTCTTTATGCATATTAATAAAATTTTTTATCATGGGTGCCGAAACTTTTGATCCCCACTGTATATGGTCTCCTCATGCTCTCGCCACGGCCACACTGTGCTATTCAGCCACTATATGGTCTCTTCATTCTGCCGCCCCCTCCACGCTGTGTCATTCAGCCACTATATATTCTCCTCATGCTTCCACCACCTCCACGCTGTGTCATCCAGCCACTATACAGTCTCCTCAAAAATTTGCAGAATTGTGGTTTTCTTTTCCATTTCCACACACAAATAGTATATTTTTGGTTGCGCCACCTCATGCTTCCGCCACCTCCAGGCTGTGTCATTCAGCCACTATAGGGTCTCATGCTGCTGCTACCTCAAGACTGTTTAAATCAGCCACTATATGGTTTCCTCATGCTTCTGCCACCTCTAGGCTGTGTCCTTCAGCCACTATATGGTCTCCACATGCTGCTGCCACCTCCACTCTGTGTAATACAGCCAATATATGGTCTCCGCATGCTCTCGCCTCCTCCACACTGTGTCATTCAGCCACAATATGGTCTCCTCATGCTTCCACCACCTCCACGCATTGTTATTCAGCCACTATATGGTCTCCTCATGCTTCCACCACCTCCCCGCTGTGTCTTTCAGCCACCATATGGTCTCCTCAAGCTTCCACCACCTCCATGCTATGTCATTCAGCCACTATATGGTCTCTTCATGCTGCCGCCCCCTCCATGCTGTGTCATTCAGCCACTATATGGTCTCCTCATGCTTCCACCACCTCCATGCTGTGTCATCCAGCCACTATACGGTCTCCGAAAAAGTTTTCTTTTCAATTTCCACACACAAATAGTATTTTTTTGGTTGCACCATACATTTTGTGGTAACATAAGGGATGTCATTACAAAGGACAACTGGTCACGCAAAAAACAAGCCCTCATACTGGTCTGTGGATGAAAATATAAGAGTTATGATTTTTAGAAGGCGAGGAGGAAAAAACAAAAACATAAATATATGGTCTCCTAATGCTGCCGCAACTTCCATGCTGTGTCATTCAGCCACCATATGGTCTCTTCATGCTGCCGCTACCTCCACGCTGGGTCATTCAGACACTATTTGGTCTCCTCATGCTTCCGCCACCTCCATGCTGGGTCATTCAGACACTATATGGTCTTCTCATGCTTCCGCCACCTCCAGGCTGTGTCATTCAGCCCATATATAGTCTCCTCATGCTGCCGCCATCTCCATGCTGTGTCATTCAGCCCCCATATGGTCTCCTCATGCTTCCGCCACTTACACGCTGTGTCATTCAGCAACTATATGGTCTCCTCATGCTTCCGCCACCTCCAGGCTGTGTAATTCAGCTACTATATGGTCTCCTCATGCTGCCACCACCTCCATGCTGTGTCATTCAGCCACTATATGGTCTACTCATGCTTCGCCACCTCCAGGCTGTGTCATTCAGCCACTATATGGTCTCCTCATGCTGCCGACACCACCAGGCTGGGTCATTCAGACACTATATGGTCTCCTCATGCTTCTGCCACCTCCACGCTGAGTCATTCAGACACTGTATGGTCTTCTCATGCTTCCACCACCTCTAGGCTGTGTCATTCAGCCCCTATATGGTCTCCCCATGCTGCCGCCATCTCCATTCTGTGTCATTCAGCCCCCATATGGTCTCCTCATGCTTCCGTCACTTCCACGCAGTGTCATTCAGCAACTATATGGTCTTTTCATGCTTCCGCCACCTCCAGGCTGTGTCATTCAGCCACTATATGATCTCCTCATGCTTCACCACCTCCAGGCTGTGTCATTCAGGGACTATTTGTTCTCATGTTGCTGTCACCTCCACGCTGTGTCATTCAGCCACTATATGGTCTCCTCATGCTTCTGCCACCTCCATGCTGTGTCATTCAGCCACTATATGGTCCCCTCATGCTTCTGACACCTCGAGGCTGTGTCATTCAGACACTATATGGTCTCCTCATGCTTCCTCCACCTTCAGGCTGTGTCATTCATCCACTATATGGTCTCCTCATGCTGCTGCCACCTCCGTGCTGTGTCTTTCAGCCACTATATGGTCTCCTCATGCTTCCGCCACCTTGAGGCTGTGTCCTTCAGCCACTATATTGTCTCTACATGCTGCTGCCACCTCCACTTTGTGTAATACAGCCAATATATGGTCTCCTCATGCTCTCGCCAGCTCCACACTGCCTCATTCAGCCACTATATGGTCTCCTCATGATTCCACCACCTCCACGGTGTGTAATTCAGCCACTATATGGTCTCCTCATGCTTCCACCACCTCCACGGTGTGTAATTCAGCCACCATATGGTCTCCTCATGCTTCCGCCACCTCCCTGCTGTGTAATTCAGCCACCATATGGTCTCTTCATGCTGCCGCTACCTCCACGCTGGGTCATTCAGACACTATTTGGTCTCCTCATGCTTCCGCCACCTCCAGGCTGTGTCATTCAGCCCATATATAGTCTCCTCATGCTGCCGCCATCTCCATGCTGTGTCATTCAGCCCCCATATGGTCTCCTCATGCTTCCGCCACTTACACGCTGTGTCATTCAGCAACTATATGGTCTCCTCATGCTTCCGCCACCTCCAGGCTGTGTAATTCAGCTACTATATGGTCTCCTCATGCTGCCACCACCTCCATGCTGTGTCATTCAGCCACTATATGGTCTACTCATGCTTCGCCACCTCCAGGCTGTGTCATTCAGCCACTATATGGTCTTCTCATGCTGCCGACACCACCAGGCTGGGTCATTCAGACACTATATGGTCTCCTCATGCTTCTGCCACCTCCACGCTGAGTCATTCAGACACTGTATGGTCTTCTCATGCTTCCACCACCTCTAGGCTGTGTCATTCAGCCCCTATATGGTCTCCCCATGCTGCCGCCATCTCCATTCTGTGTCATTCAGCCCCCATATGGTCTCCTCATGCTTCCGTCACTTCCACGCAGTGTCATTCAGCAACTATATGGTCTTTTCATGCTTCCACCACCTCCAGGCTGTGTCATTCAGCCACTATATGATCTCCTCATGCTTCACCACCTCCAGGCTGTGTCATTCAGGGACTATTTGTTCTCATGTTGCTGTCACCTCCACGCTGTGTCATTCAGCCACTATATGGTCTCCTCATGCTTCTGCCACCTCCATGCTGTGTCATTCAGCCACTATATGGTCCCCTCATGCTTCTGACACCTCGAGGCTGTGTCATTCAGACACTATATGGTCTCCTCATGCTTCACCACCTCCAGGCTGTGTCATTCAGGGACTATTTGTTCTCATGTTGCTGTCACCTCCACGCTGTGTCATTCAGCCACTATATGGTCTCCTCATGCTTCTGCCACCTCCATGCTGTGTCATTCAGCCACTATATGGTCCCCTCATGCTTCTGACACCTCGAGGCTGTGTCATTCAGACACTATATGGTCTCCTCATGCTTCCTCCACCTTCAGGCTGTGTCATTCATCCACTATATGGTCTCCTCATGCTGCTGCCACCTCCGTGCTGTGTCTTTCAGCCACTATATGGTCTCCTCATGCTTCCGCCACCTTGAGGCTGTGTCCTTCAGCCACTATATTGTCTCTACATGCTGCTGCCACCTCCACTTTGTGTAATACAGCCAATATATGGTCTCCTCATGCTCTCGCCAGCTCCACACTGCCTCATTCAGCCACTATATGGTCTCCTCATGCTTCCACCACCTCCACGGTGTGTAATTCAGCCACCATATGGTCTCCTCATGCTTCCGCCACCTCCCTGCTGTGTCATTCAGCCACTATATGGTCTCCTCATGCTTCCACCACCTCCATGCTGTGTTATCCAGCCACTATATGGTCTCCTAAAAAATTTGCAGAATTGCGGCTTTCTTTTCAATTTCCACACACAAATAGTATTTTTTTGGTTGCACCATACATTTTGTGGTAAAATAAGTGATGTCATTGCACAGGACAACTGGTCGTGCAAAAACAAGCCCTCATATTCGTCTGTGGATTAAAATATAAAAGAGTTATGATTTTTAGAAGGCAAGGAGGAAAAATCAAAAATGTAAATATATGGTCTCCTCATTCTACCGCCACCTCCACGCTGGGTCATTCAGACACTATATGGTCTCCTCATGCTTCCGCCTCCTCCATGCTGGGTCATTCTGACACTATATGGCCTTCTCATGCTTCCGCCACCCCAAGGCTGTGTCATTCAGCCCCTATATGGTCTCCTCATGCTGCTGCCATCTCCATGCTGTGTCATTCAGCAACTATATGGTCTCCTCATGCTTCTGCCACCTCCAGGCTGTGTAATTCAGCCACTATATGGTCTCCTCATGCTTTGCCACCTCCAGGCTGTGTCATTCAGCTACTATATGGTCTCCTCATGCTGCCGCCACCTCCATGCTGTGTCATTCAGCTACTATATGTTCTCCTCATGCTTCCGCCACCTCCTCGCTGTGTCATTCAGACACTATATGGTCTCCTCGTTCTTACACCCCCTCCAGGCTGTGTCATTCAGCCACTGTATGGTCTCCTCATGCTTCTGCTACCTCCACGCTGTGTCATTCAGCCACTATATGGTCTCCTCATGCTTCCACCACCTCCAGGCTGTGTCATTCAGCCACTATAATGGTCTCCTCAAAAATTTCCAGAATTGCGTTTTTCTTTTCAATTTCCCAACACGAATAGTATTTTTGGTTGCGCCATACATTTTATGGTAAAATGAGTGATATCATTACAAAGGACAACTGGTCATGCAAAAAACAAGCCCTCATTCTTGTCTGTGGATGAAAATATAAAAGAGCTATGATTTTCAGAAGGCGAGGAGGAAAAAACAAAAACGTAAAAAATTTATTTTCTGAGTCCTTAAGGCCAAAATGGGGTTTCGTTTTATAATTGTAGAAAAGTGGCTTGTAAAATCTAAAATAAAATTTTATAGAATTTAAATAATTAATTTTGATCCATAAAAGCCAGCTAAGAAGTACTGAATGGAAGGCAACTCTTGTCGCTACATTCTCATGGCATGAAGGACATTTTCAAAACAATCTGCATGTCATACTGAATAACAGTATTATTTCACTAACACAGCACACTCCTTAGGCGTGTTACGTCAAGGCAAAGTGTTCTACACCCATATTGAGGCTCTCTGTAGCCCAAAATAGCCATTTTTAATAGCCATTCACCGCAAATAAATTCGGACCGAACCAAATTTGTTCTAGAAATTCGGTGAATCAGCCGAATTGAATTTTCCAAAAATGTGCTTATCTCTATTAAAAACGTAAACAATAAAAAAAAATTGTGGTAATGAAACTAACAGTGTTCTAAAAATAACACAAATACAATCATAACATATATAAGGTATTGTGCTATTCAAAGCTTCAGCTGTTTAACATATTTCTTGAGTGTTTCTTTTAGCTCTTGTGTATGATTTGCAGCTTATGGAAATTTGTGCTTGATAAATAGCTTGGGGTGTGATATATTTTACACTGTTGGACAAGCTGGCAGTGAGTCAAGGAATACGCCACTGGCAAAAAAGTTGTGCTGTACCAACCTGATTGTAACAAATAATGTACAATAATAAACCTTTACATTTTCAGTAAGATTTTTTTTTTTCAATTCTTTCAGAAAAAAATATATTTGCTGTGTTAATCCTGTAGATTCTTCAATTCAAATGTATCATCTGGAGGGTGAGGATAATATGAGAGCTCGGTGCCATAATGTTCCTATTGAAGCTTTTTAGATCTCCAGTCAATCTAGTAAATGACTTGGTTTTACTAACTTACTTACTTACTTACCGTGCCAACTTGTGAGTACCAAAAGTTATTTATATACTCAAATAAAGTGTAAAATCAAGTAATATGTAAAATGGAAATATACAGTGTATATAGATTATTAAATCTCCAGTTAGATATTAAAGGGATATGCTGGGGACCACTGCGAGCGTTCAATGCTGGAGGCTCTTGAGATCACAGCTGCTCCCCGCTTGTGACATCACAGCCAAGCACTCCCCCGCGATCTCCCTGCTGCACCCGGCGTTCGTTTAGAGTGTCGGGTGCAGTGCCGGAGGCTTGTGACATTACGCCCACGCTCGTGATGTCACGGCCATGCCCCCTTAATGCAAGTCTATAGGAGGGGTATGACGGCCATCATGCCCCCTCCCTTAAACATGCATTGTGGAGGCATGTCCGTGACATCACAAGCGCGGCCGTGACACCATGAGCATCCGCCCCACATCGCCAGTCATCAGTCACTGAGCGAAGTTTGCTCCATGCACCGGATGTCTGGGGTGCCACAGCCGAGATTGCGGGGGTTTCTAGTGGCAGGACCCTAGAAATCCTTTGGATAGAGGAAAAGATGTCTAGGGGTAGATGTCACGATCACACCCTATCTGTCCAGCCAAGGTGAGCTACTATATTTAGAGATCAAAGACCAGGGCTGATTAATTAAACATTTAATCTGATAAAAGGTATCACAGTGCTATATATATATATATATATAAAAATAGACAAATGACATACAGTTACAAAAATATGAAAGAGTTTAGCAAGGCAAGTTCAGAAAACAAAAGATGAAGTTCTTACAGCATGATGGTATAGCCGTCCTTGTCAGTGAGAGTCCAGCTCTTGTCAGCTTTTGACACAGCCTTGAACACCCTGAGTCTAGCATTGTGAAGTATAATATATCTGCCTTTTTGGAGGGAAACTCCATTCCCCCCTCCCCTCTGATCCCACCAGGGGGGCATCTCTGTTCCTGGCTCTCTTATCTGGTTGATTATATGATGGGACCATCCTGCTGCTTCAAAGGGCCTCTGACTTTAAAGGAGATACAAACAAACAGCCAGACCCCCAATAAAATGCAATACACAAAAAGGATACACCGTCTGAATGACCCCTCACCCATGTCTTGGATAATACATTACACACAGTTACAATTATAATACACATATAGGATTTTAATAATCAGGCCTTGGGCCTGACAGTAGAGTACCCCTTTAATACCCTTAGGAATGTAGCTATTCCTGGTGCAAAAGTTCAGCTTCCCCCCCACTTAATGGCTACTGCCCCAAAAGTTGCCCAGCTGCATTGCAAATGTTGATCAGCAGTTTCCTATTGCAGGGTGCAGGAGACATGATAGCCATAAGCACTGGTCTAGAACTGAGGCCCTTTTAGGCATCAGAAGAAATAAAGAGCCTCTTGTGAAGCGATCACCACCACTCAGAGATGATAAGGTAATATTACAGAGGTGGTAGAGTAGCTTGCATGTCCTTAGTAAGGACTGGAAAGTTCTATGGGATGATTACATTTGAGATTCATGTGAATACAGGTTTGTGCAAACAATCATCAAAATTTGTTTTAGTCAATTTGTTCTTATGCAGGAAAAGAATACCACAAAATTTGTTTTTAAATATAATTCATATTCATAGATAGATAATATATAACTATTTAGTATATAATATGATATATAATTTTGGGTCTCTCTATGTAGCTGGTATGTAGAGGGTTTGTAGGGGGCTTTGTTTAGCTTGTTTCCACCAATGTATGTAACTGTATGTCCATTTATGTCCATTGACAATACTGGCTCAGCAGGTCAGACTTCCGCTGCAACTGGCAGGAGCAGAGCTGAAGGAGTTGAGTTTTGGCATCCAAGGCCTCTGCAACTTGATACAATGTCGACAAAATATCCTAAATTAAAGAAGGCCTCAAAATGTTCTAGGTGCTTCTTTATGTCTAAAATTTTTTAAATATATGTATATATGCATAGAAGATAAGCTCAAAGGCAAAATATCCGCACTCACCATTAAGTTAACGGCAACCGGCTTCAGACATGTGGTAGTTAGACCAGCGGAACGGGGACCAAGCTCTACGGGCGCTCAGGAGTGAGGCATTGCCTCACTCCTGAGCACCCGTACAGCATGGTCCCCGTTCCGCTGGTCTAACTATCACATGTCTGGAGCCGATTGCCGTTAACTTAATGGTGAGTGCGGATATTTTGCTTTGAGCTTATCTTCTATGCACATTGATTTTCCCTATGTTCGGATTTTCCCAGCACCATCATATCTGACGGCCTAATCAGACCTTCCTCCATTTAAGCTGTATGACTGGATCTTAACCCTGTCATTGCTGAATAATCGCAAGTAGTGCTATCCCTTTTTTTCTTATTCACTGATATATATATATATATATATATATATATATATATATATACATAAAACAATTGTTTTTATTATACTCCACTTTGCTTTATTTTCTTTGAAACACCTTATGGGTTAATATATTTCTTGAATATCAATTGGAATACTTTGAGGGGTATTACTTTTAACATAGGGTGATTTATGGGGGTTTCTAGCATGCAGGCTGCTAAAATTCAGAACTAAACTGGTCATTAAAAAATTTGAATTTTGAATTTTGTTTTGAAAATTTGGAAAATTGCTGCTAAACTTCTAAACTTTCTAATATCTTAAAAAAGTAAAAGGACATTTACCAAATGACTGCAACACAAATTAGACATATTGGCATGATCTTTCTTGAAAATGCTAATCTTTTCACATTTTTCACCAAATTGTGCACCAAAAAAAATTTACCACCAAAATAAAGTAGAATATGTCACGGAAAAACAATCTCAGAATCAGAATATTCGGTAAAAGCGTTTTCGACTTATTAATTCGTAAAGCGACGGTGGTCAGAATTGCGAAAAAGGGCTCAGTCCTTAAGGTGAAAAAGGGCTGCGTCCTTAAGGGGTTAAAGCATCCCAAAGTTATTACAACACAAAGTGAGACTGGTCAGATTTTAAAAATATATATTATATAGATTTGAAAATGGGTTTTGGTCCTTAACCCCTTAAGGACCACAGGATTTTTTATTTTGAACTTTTGTCTATTCCTAATCCTAACACTTTAAATGTTATGCCTTCAGACCTATATGAGCACTGCTGACACCTCTGTCCATGTCAAGGACTTTCCTGAGCAGGATAGGTTTGCTATGGGGATTTGCTCCTGTTCTGGAAAGTTCCTGACTGAGGTGGTAGAAATGTGGTCAGTCTAAAAATAACTACACAATTTCCTCTGTAATATAGAGCAGCTGATAAGTACTGGAAGGATTAAGATTTTTAAATAGACGTAATTTACAAACCTGTATAACTTTCTTGCACCAGTTGATTTAAAAAAAAAATTTGATGGTCCCAGCAGCAGGATCTGTTTGACCTTTATGTTTAGCATAACTTTTTGAACTGGTATTCTACTGCTGGGGCTATCATTGGAGGTACAATTTAAAGGGGTGCTCCGGTGAAAACCTTTTTTCTTTTAAATCAACTGGTGGCAGAAAGTTAAACATATTTGTAAATAACTTCTATTAAAAAATCTTAATCCTTCCTGTACTTATTAGCTGCTGAATACTACAGAGGAAATTATTTTCTTTTTGGAATGCTCTCTGATGACATCATGAGCACAGTGCTCTCTGCTGACGTTATTATAAAAATAATAACGCTTTATTTATTGTTGCCCTTAGTGGGATTTGAACCCAAGTCCCCAGCACTGCAAGGCAGCAGTGCTAACCACTGAGCCACCATGCTGCCCTTAGCATACATCTGCTACGCATGGTTGCTAAAATGGACAGAGATGTCAGCAGAGAGCACTGTGCTCGTGATGTCATCAGTGTTCCAAAAAGAAAGGAAATTCCTCTGTAGCATTCAGCAGCTAATAAGTACTGGAAGGATTAAGATTTTTTAATAGAAGTAATTTACAAATATGTTTAACTTTCTGCCACCAGTTGATTTAAAAGAATAAAGGTTTTCACCGGAGTACCCCTTTAAGGCCAAAATTGGTATAGTCCTGAAGAGGTAACAACAAAAAAGAATAAAAAACAAAAAACAACCACTATAAAGGTATGTTAAGATACTATTCAGCACATCCATGGTCTGTAATATCAGTATGTGCTTTTAGGTATTTAGTAGTCTATGGAGTTTTTTTATTTATTTTTTTTGGTTTTTTTGTACCTCTTTACTAGCATGCAGATTGTTAGTTTTGTCGCTCGTCCGGCTGCTGTAATGATCTAACACTAAGAACTTCAAATTTATTAAAGTCACCTTTACTGTCACTGTCTTAACTGCCATAATAGTTTATGATTTTACTTTTAAAACACTTACCTTTTGGCAGTCTCTCCAACCTGAATAAGTATATTCCGTTCCAAAGGCTGACGTATTCCTCCATGAAGCCAACAGATGCATGACACTAATCAAATAGCGACGGCTACTAGTTTTAAAGCAGCAGGATTAGGCAGAACATCTTGCGCCTAGAATCATAGATTCCTAAAGCTTTTTGTGTCAAATAAGGATTTTCTATTTAAACCCAATTTGTTACTCTAAGTTAACATTGTTTTAATGTTTAACCTGTTGGGGACGAAGGGCGTATGCATACGCCCTTGCGTCCTGGTACTTAAGGACGAATTTCGGTCCCCGCCACGCGCAGATGCCCAGGGGGGTCATTAGACCCCCCCATGTCGGCGATTGGCGCAAATCGCAAGTGAATTCACACTTGCGATTTGCGCCGATTCCGGGTCATTACGGGTCATAGACCCGGTGACCCGGAATAGAAGGGGGATCGCGGGTGTCTAAGACACCCACGATCCCCCTGTAGTGATAGGAGTGAGGTGGCACGGGTGCCACCCCTCCTATCTCTGCTATTGGTGGTCTAGACGCGACCACCAATAGCAGATCAGGGGCGGAGGGGTTTACTTTTGTTTTCCCCGTCCTGCCCTCCCACAATAGGCGGGGCAGAACGGGGAAAACGAAGAGGAGCGGCGCCGAGGCAGCGGAGCGACGAGGATCGGCGGGCGGCGACGGAGATCTGCGGCGGCGTGCGGCAGAAGAGGACGGCTCCCGGATGCGACGGAAGCCGGTGAGTAGTTGCATAGCAACATCTAGAGGGCTACAGTTTGAGACCACTATAGTGGGCTCTAGACTGTAGCCCTCCAGATGTTGAAAAACTACAACTCCCAGCATGCCCAGACAGCTGTTTGCTGTGTGGGCATGCTGGAATTTGTAGTTTTGCAACAGCTGGAGGTCTGCAGTTTAGAGACCACTGCACAGTGATCTCTATACTGCCCTCTAGATCTTGCAAAACTACAACTCCTAGCATGCCCACACAGCTGTTTGCTGTCTGGGCATGCTGGGAGTTGTAGTTTTGCAACATCTGGAGGTCCACAGATTGAAGATCACTGTTCAGTGGTCTCTAAATTGTAGCACTCCAGATGTTGCAAAACTACAAATTCCAGCATGCCCACACAGAAAACAGCTGTCTCGGCATGCTGGGAGTTGTAGTTGCGTACCTCCAGCTGTTGCATAACTACATCTCCCAGCATGCCCTTCTGTGATCAGTCATGCCGGGAATTGTAGTTTTGCAACAGCTGGAGGCACACTGGTTGGAAAATACTGAGTTAGGTAACAGAACCTAACTCAGTATTTTCCAACCAGTGTGCCTCCAGCTGTTTCAAAACTACAACTCCCAGCATGTACTCACAGACCGTGCATGCTGGGAGTTGTAGTTTTGAAACAGCTGGAGGCTCACTGGTTGGAAAATACTGAGTTAAGTAACAGAACCTAACTGAAGGTTTTCCAACCAGTGTGCCTCCAGCTGTTTCAAAACTACAACTCCCAGCATGTACTGACAGACCGTGCATGCTGGGAGTTGTAGTTTTGCAACAGCTGGAGGCACACTGGTTGGAAAATACTGAGTTAGGTAACAGAACCTAACTGAAGGTTTTCCAACCAGTGTGCCTCCAGCTGTTGAAAAACTACAACTCCCAGCATGTACTGACAGACCGTGCATGCTGGGAGTTGTAGTTTTGAAACAGCTGGAGGTTTGCCGCCCCCATGTGAACGTACAGGGTACATTCACACGGGCGGGTTTACAGCAAGTTTCCTGCGTCAAGTATGAGCTGCAGCAAATTTTTGCCGCAGCGCAAATTCCTAGCGGGAAACTCACCGTAACCCGCCAGTGTGAATGTACCCTAAAAACACTACACTAACACCTAATAAAGAGTAAAATACTACATATACACCCCCTTACACTGTCCCCCCCCCCCCCCCAATAAAAATGAAAAACGTATTGTACGGCAGTGTTTCCAAAACGGAGCCTCCAGCTGTTGCAAAACAACAACACCCAGCATTTCCGGACAGCCACTGACTGTCCAGGCATGCTGGGAGTTTAGCAACAGCTGGAGGCACCCTGTTTCCTGTTTGGGAATCACTGGCGTAGAATACCCACATGTCCACCCCTGTGCAATCCCTAATTTAGTCCTCAAATGCGCATGGCGCTCTCTCACTTTGGAGCCCTGTCGTATTTCAAGGAAACAGTTTAGGGCCACATATGGGGTATTTCGGTACTCGGGAGAAATTGCACTACAAATTTTGGGGGGCTTTTTCTCCTTTTACCCCTTATGAAAAGGAAAAGTTGGGGTCTACACCAGCCTGTTAGTGTAAAAAAATATATATATTTTTACACTAACATGTTGGTGTTGCCCTTTACTTTTTATTTTCACAAGAGGTAAAAGGAAAAAAAGACCCCCAAAATTTGTAACGCAATTTCTCCTGAGTACAGAAATACCCCATATGTGGCCGTAAAATACTCTGCGGGCGCACAACAAGGCTCAGGAGTGAGAGTGCACCATGTACATTTGAGGCCTAAATTGGTGATTTGCACAGGGGTGGCTGATTTTACAGCGGTTCTGACATAAACCCAAAAAAATAAATACCCACATGTGACCCAATTTTGGAAACTACACCCCTCACGGAATGTAACAAGGGGTACAGTGAGCATTTACACCCCACAGGTGTCTGACAGATTTTTGGAACAGTGATCCGTGAAAATGAAAAATGTAATTTTTTTGTTTGCACAGCCCACTGTTCCAAAGATCTGTCAAACGCCAGTAGGGTGTAAATGCTCACTGTATCCCTTATTACATTCCGTGAGGGGTGTAGTTTCCAAAATGGGGTCACATGTGGGGGGAGTCCACTGTTCTGGCACCACGGGGGGCTTTGTAAATGCACATGGCCCCCGACTTCCATTCCAAACAAATTATCTCTCTAAAAGCTCAATGGCGCTCCTTCTCTTCTGAGCATTGTAGTTCGCTCGCAGCGCACTTGACGTCCAAACATGGGGTATTTCCATACTCAGAAGAAATGGGGTTACAAATTTTGGGGGGCATTTTCTCCTATTACCCTTTGTAAAAAAGTAAAATTTGGGGAAAAACCAGCATTTTAGTGGAAAAATATTTTTTTTCATTTACACATCCGACTTTAACAAAAAGTTGTCAAACACCTGTGGGGTGTTAAGGCTCACCGTACCCCTTGTTACGTTCCTTGAGGGGTGTCGTTTCCATAATAGTGTGCGATGTGGAGTTTTTTGCTGTCCTGGCACCATAGGGGCTTCCTAAATGTGACATGCCCCCCAAAAACCATTTCAGAAAAACTCACTCTCCGAAATCCCATTGTTGCTCCTTCGCTTCTGAGCCCTCTAGTGAACCCACAGAACACTTGACATACACATATGAGGTATTTTCTTACTCGAGAGAAATTGGGTTACAAATTTTGAGATGATTTTTTTCCTTTTACCCCTTGTAAAAATTCAAAAACTGGGTCTACAAGAACATGCGAGTGTAAAAAAATGAAGATTTTGAAATTTCTCCTTTACTTTGCTGTTATTCCTGTGAAACACCTAAAGGGTTAACACACTGACTGAATGTCATTTTGAATACTTTGAGGGGTGCAGTTTTTATAATGGGGTCATTTATGGGGTATTTCTAACCAGAAGACCCTTCAAATCCACTTCAAATCTGAACTGGTCCCTGAAAAATTCCGATTTTGAAAATTTTGCAAAAAATTGGAAAATTGTTGCTGAACTTTGAAGCCCTCTGGTGTCTTCCAAAAGTAAAAACTCATCAATTTTATGATGCAAACATAAAGTAGACATATTATATATTATGTGAATCAATATATAATTTATTTGGAATATCCATATTCCTTATAAGCAGAGAGCTTCAAAGTTAGAAAAATGCAAAATTTTCTAATTTTTCATGACATTTTTGAATTTTTCACCAAGAAAGGATGCAAGTATCGCCAGAAATTTACCACTAACATAAAGTAGAATATGTCACGAAAAAAGTATCTCGGAATCAAATTTATAAGTAAAAGCATTCCAGAGTTATTAATGCTTAAAGTGACAGTGGTCAGATTTGCAAAAAATGCTCCCGTCCTTAGGGTCATAATGGGCTCCGTCCCCAAGGGGTTAATGTATTGTATTAGAGCTGGGCGGTATGAGCAAATATGTGTATCACTGTATTTTTGTAAGTTATGGTGGTTCCACGGTATATAACGGTATTTCTTTCACCCCCCCCCCCCCCCCAAAAAAATCATGTTACCCACCAGCGATGTTCTGCTCGCCCCCAATTATCAGCCCAGCAGGGCACTACTCACATATGTCACCCGCAAGCACTGCCCTCCTCCTCTTTGTTGGGGGCCTCCCGCAATGGAACTCAATACTGTACGCCAGTGGTCTCCAACCTGCGGACCTCCAGATATTGCAAAACTACAACTCCCAGCATGCCCGGACAGCCAACGGCTGTCCGGGCATGCTGGGAGTTGTAGTTTTGCAACAGCTGGAGGTCTGCAGGTTGGAGACCACTGCTGTACGCTGTATCCCTATGCCCGGGCTGCAAAAGATAAAGAAAATAAATGTTAACTTAAATGTTAACCTACGTCGGTCTCACACTGTTCCTTGGGACTGGAACGTCTGACAGCCGTCAGCCTATCACCAGCCGCAGCGATGTCCTGCCCCGGCCAGTGATAGGTTAAACGCACTGTCATGTAAGAAGCCGGCCAGAGCTCCTTACATGACAGTGGGCTCAGCCTATCACTAGCTGGATAACAAAAAGGAGGAGGGCAGTGCTTGCGGGTGACATATGTGAGTAGTGCCCCCCTGGGCTCATAATTAATTGGGGGGGGGGGAGCAGAACAGTGCTGGCGGGTAACATACAGCGCAGGGCTGATAATTCATTCATTCCGGAGGGGGAGGGGCCCAACCGGTATTGCGGTATGGTGAAAAATTCATATCGTGAAGCCCAAAAATGTTGGTATTCGGTATGAACCGGTATAACGCCCATCCCTATATTGTATATTAAGCTACACTAACATTTGTACCTGTAACTTTCATACAAGCAATGCTATAGCTTCTACTACGTAGCCAATACAGTACAATACTGATGGAATTTAAAAAGTTTTTTTCTGGCACTGTAATATTGATAACCTATTGAAACATATCCTTAGTCTGTGTTCACATGTATTCACACGAGGCGTCTAATTCGCGGCACTTACCAGCCCATTTTTACCACTATTTACCAAAATTGCTGAAAAGATTATGCAACCGTGAATAGTCCACTCATTTAGTCCAATAGTCCACCCATTTATTACACACACCTGCCTCTACCTGGACCATTGTCAGGTGCTTAGCAAAAGGAAATTTGGTGTCACAACTCCAATTATGTGTTTTGCTGTTGACAAGCGCCCACTGTCACTGCCATTCGCAGTAGTGTCATGAATGAGAAACCTGGGCTGCTATGAATCTAGGTACTATTCTGACGGTGATTGGGTTTAAATATGGAGGCATATTACTGCTCTCATCAGTGCATACCGCATAGGTACATCCAAGTATTGTACCATTTAGTAGCTGTCAAGGTGCTCCAAACCGTCAAAGTCCAAACAATAGTATCCACCTGCTGGTGTTCTACAAAAATACAGAGTTTTTTTCTGCTAATAGTTAGGCATATTACTGCCCTCATCAGTGCATACCGCATACGTACATCCAAGTATTGTACCATCTAGTACCTGTTAATCTGTAAAGGGCCTACATACTGTTCAAGGACAGCCGTAAGTAATCACCTGCTGCTGTTCTAGACAAATACTGTTTAAAGAGTAGTGTAGCGTATTGTAATACCCTCATATACGCACTATCAGGCAGAGAAGTGCCAGGACATGCACAGAGGAGTGGCAGAGGCCTAAATACTTCAGGCAAAGTTGGCAGCAGACTTGGGGCGAGTGGCAGCAGGAGTCGCAGCGAGAGGCCTGAGCTCCCGTATCGGCTAGCGGTCGTGTCTCCACCAGCAACCCATCTGTCGTCGTCGATTGGTTAACACGCTCATCCACATCATCACAAGTGACATCTGACACCCCCAGTCAACAGTCGGTGGGTTCCTCAGACACAACCCTCAGTTGGCATGGCCCGGGAGCAGTCCGTGTCCTCCCATTGCCTTTGTCCTTTGCTGTTCCCTCTCCTAAAGAAGTATCTTATGCTGTGGGTTCAGCTCCACTATTTACTGAGGACAATCCAATAGAGGACAGTCAGCAGCTACTGGACAGCCAAGAAGGGGAGGAGACATGCGCCGCTTGCTCAGCTAGGCGGCCAAGTAGTGATGCGGAGAGTGACGTGGGAGGTGGTGTTGCAAGTGTTCAGGGTCCTGAAGCAGACACTGTTGGGGAACCTGAGGAGGACATCAGTGACGTGCACACAGCTGTTGATGATGATGAAGCCGATCGCAATTGGGAGCCGGGTGCAGAAGGGACTTCATCATCATCAGGAGAAGAGAGTTGCAGGTTGCCCTTTAGTCAGCAAGGCGGTAGCACGGTTGGCAGTCAGCGTGGTGGCAGTAGTGGAAATTCAGGAGCCAAACGTGCCCGGGGGAGACCACCTGCTTCGCGGCAGCCTACCTTTTCGGGAGGTAGTGGAACAGGGGTTCCTGGAGACGGCGCCAGTAGCAGTCAATTAGTGCGGACTGCGGGTGGGAAAATCAGCTATTCGGCGGTGTGGACGTTTTTCATAAGGCATCCGGAGGAGGTTCACGTAGCCACATGCAAGATCTGTCGGCAGAAGGTGAAGCGTGGCCAGGGTCCCAATGTCGGCACCACGGCCCTGCGTCAACACATGCTTCGCCACCATAAAGCGGCCTGGGAGAACCGTGGTTCTGATGTAGTGGTCCGGCCTGCTGCATCACCCTGTGGCTATCCGCACCCTCCTTCATCCAGCCAAGGGCTCCACCACCTCAGCCGAAGGGAGATGTGTGTCAAACCCTCCTTCTGTCGCTTCTGCTTCTCCCGCTTTTAGTCAGCCATTCCGCCAACAATCCATCGGCGAAGCCATGTCCAAGAGACAACAGTATGCGCCCACTCATCCAACGGCGCAGAAGTTGAATGTGCTCCTGTCCAAGTTGCTGGTGTTGCAGTCCCTCCTTTTTCAAGTGGTGGACTCTGCACCTTTAAGAGAATTAATGGCTTGTGCCGAGCCGAGGTGGAGCGTCCCAAGCCGTCATTTCTTTGCGAAGAAGGCAGTATCACCCCTGCATAAGTTTGTACAAGAGAAGGTGGGCCAGTCCTTGAGCCTGTCGGTGTGTTCAAAAGTGTACGGCAGTGCCGACGTGTGGAGCTGTAACTACGGGCAGGGACAATACTTGTATTTTATGGCTCACTGGGTAAATGTGGTTCCTGCACAGCCACAACAGCAACTTGGACAGGTCACACCGCTTCCTCCTCCACGCTCTCGCTCACAGGCAGTTGATCCTGTTACAGTGTGCGACGCTGCCTCCTCATCCTCCACGTGTCCTCGGCCTCCACTGCACGGCCAAATCTCGGTGGCCCTGTAGGGCACGGCGGTGTCAAGCTGTTCTTCACGTGGTTTGCCTTGCCTCGGAGTCACACGGGAGGAACTGCTAAAGTTCATTCGTAAAGAAATCCGAGTATGGCTTACTCCACGAAATCTGGAAATGGGAACCATGGTGACCGACAACGGGAAGAACATCGTGTCCGCGCTGCGACAAGGAAGTGTGAAACATGCGCCCTGCATGGCACACGTGTTGAATCTGGTTGTCAAGTGCTTCCTCAAGTCTTCACCCCATTTGCAAAACATCCTGAAAATGGCAAGGAGACTGTGCATGCAATTCAGCCACTCGTACACCGCCAAGCACACCTTCCTTGAGCTGCAGCGTCAGAACGGTATCCCACAACATAGTCTTATTTGTGACATTGCCACACGTTGGAATTCCACCCTCCATATGTTGGACAGACTATACGAACAAAGAAAAGCCATCACCGATTTCTTGATGATCCAAGCAGATAGGAGTACTCCCCTGTGTAACTTCAATGTGAACCAGTGGCAACTCATACGTGACACCTGCCGTTTGCTGAGGCCCTTTGAGGAAGCCACATTATTTGTGAGTCGCCTGGATTACGCCATGAACGACGTAATTCCACTCCTACATTTCCTACAACAAATGATTTAAACCATGGCTGGTCACGGCAATGGAGACGTTGCGCCTACATCTACAGGCTACATGGGCCCTGTGGGGGCTGAACTGGAGGAGGAGGATGATGAGGGGCAGAGCGGAGCACAGTTTAGGTTGGATGAGATGGCCGGTGTTTCTAGTCTTCGGACAGGAGAGGAGGAGCAGGAGCAGCCAGAGGAGCTGGAGAGTTATGAGGAAGTTGAGACAGAGGACCCAGACACACCGTGGCAGTATGCAGTGGAGATGGAGGCAGGTAGTCCCTCCGAGTCACTGGCGCAAATGGCACGATGCATGCTCAGTTGCTTGCGTAGTGACCCCCGAATTGTCAAAATTCATCAGCGGGATGAGTTCTGGATCTCCACCTTATTAGACCCTCGCTACCGTCCCAAAATGGGGGCCTTTTTTACACCCACTGAGAGGGAGGACAAACTGACCTACTACAGAGAATGTCTACGTAGTCAGTTGGCTGATGCCTATCGGCCACATGGTCCATCCACTCGCAGGTCTGACTCGGGGGGCCCTCTGCGCTCACCTTCCACTGCCATGGCTGCTGGGGAGGGGAGGGGTGGCAGGAGCAGTACCAGCTCAATCAGCAGCAGCCTGAGTCTACAGTCGCTGATGAGCAGCTTTCTTCACCCGCATAGTGAAGCAACTCATCAGCAGCAGGTAGACATGGAGCAGGATCTGAACCAGCAGGTGGTGGCATACCTTGACATGGCCATGCCAACAACCATTGAAGATCCGCTGGACTTCTGGGCAGCCAAACTTGATTTATGGCCTCAACTAGCAGAGTTTGCCCTGGAAAAGCTGTCCTGCCCGGCCAGTAGTGTGCCATCAGAGCGGGTGTTTAGTGCGGCCGGGGCCATAGTCACCCCAAGGCGAACTTGTCTGTCCCCTAAAAATGTGGAGAGATTTGTCAAGATGAATCAGGGATGGATCAGCCAGGATTTCCAGCCACCAATGCCAGATGGCTTGGAGTAGATTGACCATGCTCCTACAACAAAAATTTCTCAATTATGGTTGGTTATGAAACCCTCTGGGGCAGACCTGGGCATTGTATGGCCCGCTTGCCATATACGGCCGTTTTATTGGCTCTGACCGGCCCGCGCTGACTGCGAGAACAACTGTGCTGCCTAATCTGGGGGACATCTATGCTGCCTAATCTGTGGGACATCTATGCTGCCTAATCTGGGGGACAAGTATGCTCCTAATCTGGGGGACAACTATGCTCCTAATCTGGGGGACATCTATGCTGCCTAATCTGGGGGACATCTATGCTGCCTAATCTGGGGGACATCTATGCTGCCTAATCTGGGGGACAACTATGCTCCTAATCTGGGGGACAGCTATGCTCCAAATCTGGGGGACATCTATGCTGCCTAATCTGGGGGACAACTATGCTCCTAATCTGGGAGACATCTATGCTGCCTAATCATGGGGACAACTATGCTCCTAATCTGGGGGACATCTATGCTGCCTAATCTGGGGGACAAGTATGCTCCTAATCTGGGGGACATCTATGCTGCCTAATCTGGGGGACATCTATGCTACCTAATCTGGGGGACATCTATGCTCCTAATCTGGGGGACAACTATGCTCCTAATCTGGGGGACATCTATGATGCCTAATCTGGGGGACAAGTATGCTCCTAATCTGGGGGACAACTATGCTCCTAATCTGGGGGACATCTATGCTGCTTTATCTGGGGGACAACTATGCTCCTAATATGGGGGAAACTGATGCTTCTGGCCTTGGGCCTATAATTTTTTGAAGT
The DNA here is from genome assembly GCF_029499605.1 of Hyla sarda. Taxonomy (NCBI): domain Eukaryota; kingdom Metazoa; phylum Chordata; class Amphibia; order Anura; family Hylidae; genus Hyla; species Hyla sarda. The sequence continues at coordinate 59,790,994 of NC_079193.1, read as the reverse complement.
TTAGCAGTAGCTAAATACATGCTTAATGTAAATGTCAACATTGATCTTTAAATGTAAGGGGTTATGAAACCCTCTTGGGTACTGCGAATGACTGCTCCAGAATCATTCCGTGTCTTTCAGGAACTACTTGCCTCCTTGGCGCCTCGGGCCTTGGGCCTATAATTTTTTGAAGTTTAGCAGTAGCTAAATACATGCTTAATGCAAATGTCAACATTGATCTTTAAATGTAAGAGGTTATGAAACCCTCTTGGGTACTGCGAATGACTGCTCCAGAATCATTCTGTGTCTTTCAGGAACTACTTGCCTCCCTGGCGCCTCAGGCCTTGGGCCTATAATTTTTTGAAGTTTAGCAGTAGCTAAATACATGCTTAAAGGGGTACTCCGCCCATGGCATCTTATCCCCTATCCAAAGGATAGGGGATAAGATGTCAGATTGCCGGGGTCCCACTGCTGGGGACCCCAGGGATCGCTGCTGCAGCACCCCGCTATCATTACTGCGCAGAGCGAGATCGCTCTGCACGTAATGACGGGCGATACAGGGGCCGGAGCAGCGTGACGTCATGGCTCCGCCCCTCATGACATCACGGCCCGTCCCCTTAATGCAAGTCTATGGCAGGGGGCGTGACGACCGCCACGACCCCTTCCCATAGACTTGTATTGACGGGGGCGGGCCGTGACGTCACGAGGGGCGGAGCCGTGATGTAACAATGCTCCGGCCCCTGTATTGCCCGTCATTACATGCAGAGCGATCTCGCTCTGTGCAGTAATGATAGCGGGGTGCTGCAGCAGCGATCCCGGGGGTCCCCAGCAGCGGGACCCCGGCGATCTGACATATTATCCCCTATCCTTTGGATAGGGGATAAGATGTCTAGGGGCGGAGTACCCCTTTAATGCAAATGTCAACATTGATCTTTAAATGTAAGGGGTTATGAAACCCTCTTGGGTACTGCGAATGACTGCTCTAGAATCATTCTGTGTCTTTCAGGAACTACTTGCCTCCTTGGTGCCTCAGGCCTTGGGCCTATAATTTTTTGAAGTTTAGCAGTAGCTAAATACATGCTTAATGCAAATTTCAACAATGATCGTTAAATTCTCGGCGCTCTGCCAGGGCCTTCTCCTACCCCGCCGGGGCCGATCCGAGGACCTCACTAAACCATCCAATTGTTAGTAGAGACATGCGGTGTGTACAAGGGGCAGGGACTTAATGAACCCTAGCTTATGACCCGCACTTAGTTGTTATTCTTCTTTCCTGGCAAAAATGATCCCTATCGCCAACGGGAGGCGGGTGCAGAAGGGGCTTAATCATCATCAGGAGAAGAGAGTTGCAGGTTGGCAGTCAGCGTGGTGTGGCAGTAGTGGAATTCAGGAGACAAATGTGCCCGGGGGAGACCACCTGCTTTGAGGCAGCTTACCTTTCAGAGAGGTAGTGGGTTACCCACACCTGTCGGTGAAAGATAGAGACACGCTAATCTGTTCAGTGGAGCGCTAGTGCGGCCCAGACATCTGAGGCCATAACACACCTGTTATTGCTCGATCTCGCAATTGATTGTGCAATGCAAGGGGTTATTAAAGCCTCTTGGGTACTGCTGAGACCTACTCCTGACTTCTCCTGGTGCAATGTATGGGGTAATTAAACACTCTTGGGTAGTGTTATTTTTAAATTTACTGATAATTTTATCAGTAATAAAATTGAATTTTGCAGAATGCTAACCGTTACACAACGGAACGCTTGTTGCGTGTGATTTTTTAATGAAAATAAAAATAAAAAAACACGGAGAGGGATTAACTCTGCTTAATCATTTTTGGCGAAAAAACTCCTTTGGTGATCTGATCTTTTGGAGACAGATGCGCTTACACACATATGTCATAATTTTTTTTTTTTTTATTCAAACATTGTGTGGTTTATTATTTTTGAGAAGAAAGTCTTTGGGTGGTCCACCGTCCGGCATTATAGAGTCTTCTGAACTGTTGGATATGTGCTTGTTTTTATACAAAGGTATAAAAAAAATTAAAAAATTATACAATTTTGTTGATTTTGGGGGGGATTGTGAAGCCCTGTGTGTACTGGTGCATCAGCCAATTCCAGGCTGTCACGATGCCGGCTGGCAGGTAGTGGACCCTCTGTGCCAGAGAGGGATTGGCGTGGACCGTGCTAGTGGACCGGTTCTAAGCCACTACTGGTTTTCACCAGAGCCCGCCGCAAAGCGGGATGGTCTTGCTGCGGCGGTAGTGACCAGGTCGTATCCACTAGCAACGGCTCACCTCTCTGGCTGCTGAAGATAGGCGCGGTACAAGGGAGTAGGCAGAAGCAAGGTCGGACGTAGCAGAAGGTCGGGGCAGGCAGCAAGGATCGTAGTCAGGGGCAACGGCAGAAGGTCTGGAAACACAGGCAAGGAACACACAAGGAACGCTTTCACTGGCACTAAGGCAACAAGATCCGGCAAGGGAGTGCAAGGGAAGTGAGGTAATATAGGGAAGTGCACAGGTGATTACCCTAATTGGAACCACTGCGCCAATCAGCGGCGCAGTGGCCCTTTAAATCGCAGAGCCCCGGCGCGCGCGCGCCCTAGGGAGCGGGGCCGCGCGCGCCGGGACAGAACAGACGGGGAGCGAGTCAGGTAGGGGAGCCGGGGTGCGCATCGCGAGCGGGCGCTACCCGCATCGCGAATCGCATCCCGGCTGGCAGCGGGATCGCAGCGCCCCGGGTCAGAGGACGTGACCGGAGCGCTGCAGCGGAGGGAGTGAAGCAAGCGCTCCGGGGAGGAGCGGGGACCCGGAGCGCTCGGCGTAACAGTACCCCCCCCCTTGGGTCTCCCCCTCTTCTTGGAGCCTGAGAATCTGAGGAGCAGACTTTTGTCAAGGATGTTGTCCTCAGGTTCCCAGGATCTCTCTTCAGGACCACAACCCTCCCAGTCTACTAAAAAAAATTTTTTCCCTCTGACCTTTTTGGCAGCCAAAATTTCCTTGACCGAGAAGACGTCCGAGGAGCCGGAAACAGGAGTGGGAGGAACAGATTTGGGAGAAAAACGGTTGAGGATGAGTGGTTTGAGAAGAGAGACGTGAAAGGCATTAGGGATACGAAGAGAAGGAGGAAGAAGAAGTTTATAAGAGACAGGATTAATTTGACACAAAATTTTGAAAGGACCAAGATAGCGTGGTCCCAACTTGTAGCTAGGGACACGGAAGCGGACATATTTAGCGGAGAGCCATACCTTGTCTCCAGGGGAAAAAACGGGGGGAGCTCTTCTTTTCTTATCCGCGAACCTCTTCATGCGTGAAGAAGCCTGTAAGAGAGAATTTTGGGTCTCTCTCCATATAATGGAAAGGTCACGAGAAATTTCATCCACAGCGGGCAGACCAGAGGGCAAGGGGGTAGGGAGGGGGGGAAGAGGGTGACGGCCGTACACCACGAAAAATGGGGATTTGGAGGAAGATTCAGAGACCCTGAAGTTATACGAGAATTCGGCCCATGGAAGGAGATCTGCCCAGTCATCCTGGCGGGAGGAAACAAAATGTCGCAAATAATCACCCAAGATCTGGTTAATTCTTTCTACTTGTCCATTGGATTGAGGATGATATGCAGAGGAAAAATTTAATTTAATCTTGAGTTGTTTACAGAGAGCCCTCCAGAATTTAGACACGAATTGGACACCTCTATCCGAGACAATCTGCGTAGGCAACCCGTGAAGACGAAAAATGTGTACAAAAAATTGTTTAGCCAACTGAGGCGCAGAAGGAAGACCAGGAAGAGGGATGAAATGTGCCATTTTGGAGAATCGATCAACGACCACCCAAATAACAGTGTTGCCACGGGAAGGGGGTAAATCAGTAATAAAATCCATACCAATCAGAGACCAAGGCTGTTCGGGGACAGGCAGAGGATGAAGAAAACCAGCGGGCTTCTGGCGAGGAGTCTTATCCCGGGCACAGATAGTGCAGGCTCGCACAAAGTCCCCAACATCCGTCTCCAGAGTCGGCCACCAATAGAAGCGGGAGATGAGTTGCACAGATTTCTTGATGCCCGCATGACCTGCGAGATGGGAGGAGTGACCCCATTTGAGGATTCCGAGGCGTTGGCGTGGAGAAACAAAGGTCTTTCCTGGAGGAGTCTGCCTGATGGAGGCAGGAGAAGTGGAGATCAGGCAGTCAGGTGGAATGATGTGTTGCGGAGGGAGATCAACTTCTGAGGCATCCGAGGAACGAGAGAGAGCATCGGCCCTAATGTTCTTATCGGCAGGACGAAAGTGAATCTCAAAATTAAATCGGGCAAAGAACAGAGACCACCGGGCCTGGCGAGGATTCAGCCGTTGGGCAGACTGGAGGTAGGAGAGGTTCTTGTGGTCGGTGTAGATAATAACAGGAAATCTTGATCCCTCCAGCAGATGCCTCCATTCCTCAAGTGCTAATTTAATGGCTAAAAGCTCTCGATCCCCGATGGAGTAGTTCCTCTCCGCTGGAGAGAAGGTCCTAGAGAAAAAACCACAAGTGACAGCATGCCCGGAAGAATTTTTTTGTAGAAGAACAGCTCCAGCTCCCACTGAGGAGGCATCAACCTCCAATAGGAAGGGTTTGGAAGGGTCAGGTCTGGAGAGCACGGGAGCTGAAGAAAAGGCAGACTTGAGTCGTTTAAAGGCGTCTTCTGCTTGAGGAGGCCAGGACTTGGGATCAGCATTTTTTTTGGTTAAAGCCACGATAGGAGCCACAATGGTAGAAAAATGTGGAATAAATTGCCTGTAATAATTGGCGAACCCCAAAAAGCGTTGGATAGCACGGAGTCCGGAGGGGCGTGGCCAATCTAAGACGGCAGAGAGTTTGTCTGGATCCATCTGTAGTCCCTGGCCAGAGACCAAATATCCTAGAAAAGGAAGAGATTGGCATTCAAACAGACATTTCTCAATTTTGGCATAGAGTTGGTTGTCACGAAGTCTCTGAAGAACCATACGGACATGCTGGCGGTGTTCTTCTAGATTGGCAGAAAAAATTAGGATATCGTCCAGATATACAACAACACAGGAGTATAACAGATCACGAAAAATTTCATTGACAAAGTCTTGGAAGACGGCAGGGGCATTGCACAGTCCAAAGGGCATGACCAGATACTCAAAGTGTCCATCTCTGGTGTTAAATGCCGTTTTCCACTCGTCCCCCTCTCTGATGCGGATGAGGTTATAGGCGCCTCTTAAGTCCAATTTAGTGAAGATGTGGGCACCTTGGAGGCGATCAAAGAGTTCAGAGATGAGGGGTAAGGGGTAGCGGTTCTTAACCGTGATTTTATTAAGACCGCGGTAGTCAATGCAAGGACGTAGGGAGCCATCTTTTTTGGACACAAAGAAAAATCCGGCTCCGGCAGGAGAGGAGGATTTACGGATAAAGCCCTTTTTTAGATTCTCCTGGACGTATTCGGACATGGCAAGAGTCTCCGGGGCAGAGAGAGGATAAATTCTGCCCCGGGGTGGAGTAGTGCCCGGGAGGAGGTCGATAGGGCAATCATAAGGCCTGTGAGGAGGTAGAGTCTCAGCTTGTTTTTTGCAGAAAACATCCGCGAAGTCCATATAGGCCTTAGGGAGACCGGTTACTGGAGGAACCACAGAGTTACGGCAAGGGTTACTGGGAACCGGTTTTAGACAGTTCTTGGAACAAGAGGACCCCCAACTCTTGATCTCCCCAGTGGACCAATCCAGGGTTGGGGAATGAAGTTGAAGCCAGGGAAGTCCAAGGAGAATTTCTGAGGTGCAATTGGGGAGGACCAAAAGTTCAATCCTCTCATGATGAGCTCCGATGCTCATAAGAAGGGGCTCCGTGCGGAAACGTATGGTACAGTCCAATCTTTCATTATTTACACAATTGATGTAGAGGGGTCTGGCAAGACTGGTCACCGGGATGTTGAACCTGTAGACGAGAGAGGCCAAAATAAAATTTCCTGCAGATCCAGAGTCCAAGAAGGCCACCGTAGAGAAGGAGAAGGCAGAGGCAGACATCCGCACAGGCACAGTAAGACGTGGAGAAGCAGAGAAGACATCAAGGACTGTCTCACCTTTGTGCGGAGTCAGCGTACGTCTTTCCAGGCGGGGAGGACGGATAGGACAATCCCTCAGGAAGTGTTCGGTACTAGCACAGTACAGGCAGAGGTTCTCCATACGGCGTCGTGTCCTCTCTTGAGGTGTCAGGCGAGACCGGTCGACCTGCATAGCCTCCACGGCGGGAGGCACAGGAACAGATTGCAGGGGACCAGAGGAGAGAGGAGCCGAGGAGACGAAACGCCTCGTGCGAACAGAGTCCATATCTTGGCGGAGTTCCTGACGCCTTTCAGAAAAACGCATGTCAATGCGAGTGGCTAGGTGAATAAGTTCATGTAGAATAGCAGGAATTTCTCGTGCGGCCAGAACATCTTTAATGTTGCTGGATAGGCCTTTTTTGAAGGTCGCGCAGAGGGCCTCATTATTCCAGGACAATTCTGAAGCAAGTGTACGGAACTGTACGGCATACTCGCCAACGGAAGAATTACCCTGGACCAGGTTCAACAGGGCAGTCTCAGCAGAAGAGGCTCGGGCAGGTTCCTCAAAGACACTTCGGATTTCCGAGAAGAAGGAGTGTACAGAGGCAGTGACGGGGTCATTGCGGTCCCAGAGCGGTGTGGCCCATGACAGGGCTTTTCCGGACAGAAGACTGACTACGAAAGCCACCTTAGACCTTTCAGTGGGAAACAGGTCCGACATCATCTCCAGATGCAGGGAACATTGGGAAAGAAAGCCACGGCAAAACTTAGAGTCCCCATCAAATTTATCCGGCAAGGATAAGCGTATCCCAGGAGCGGCCACTCGCTGCAGAGGAGGTGCAGGAGCTGGCGGAGGAGATGACTGCTGAAGCTGTGGTAGTAACTGTTGTAGCATAACGGTCAGTTGAGACAGCTGTTGGCCTTGTTGCGCTATCTGTTGTGACTGCTGGGCGACCACCGTGGTGAGGTCAGCGACAACTGGCAGAGGAACTTCAGCGGGATCCATGGCCGGATCTACTGTCACGATGCCGGCTGGCAGGTAGTGGACCCTCTGTGCCAGAGAGGGATTGGCGTGGACCGTGCTAGTGGACCGGTTCTAAGCCACTACTGGTTTTCACCAGAGCCCGCCGCAAAGCGGGATGGTCTTGCTGCGGCGGTAGTGACCAGGTCGTATCCACTAGCAACGGCTCACCTCTCTGGCTGCTGAAGATAGGCGCGGTACAAGGGAGTAGGCAGAAGCAAGGTCGGACGTAGCAGAAGGTCGGGGCAGGCAGCAAGGATCGTAGTCAGGGGCAACGGCAGAAGGTCTGGAAACACAGGCAAGGAACACACAAGGAACGCTTTCACTGGCACTAAGGCAACAAGATCCGGCAAGGGAGTGCAAGGGAAGTGAGGTAATATAGGGAAGTGCACAGGTGATTACCCTAATTGGAACCACTGCGCCAATCAGCGGCGCAGTGGCCCTTTAAATCGCAGAGACCCGGCGCGCGCGCGCCCTAGGGAGCGGGGCCGCGCGCGCCGGGACAGAACAGACGGGGAGCGAGTCAGGTAGGGGAGCCGGGGTGCGCATCGCGAGCGGGCGCTACCCGCATCGCGAATCGCATCCCGGCTGGCAGCGGGATCGCAGCGCCCCGGGTCAGAGGACGTGACCGGAGCGCTGCAGCGGAGGGAGTGAAGCGAGCGCTCCGGGGAGGAGCGGGGACCCGGAGCGCTCGGCGTAACACAGGCTTTGTCCTTGAGCCAATATATGGGTTACTGATGCCGCTGTGGTGGGGCCTGGGTCTGGTAATTTCACATTTTCTCATAGGTAGCACCCGCTATCCAAATTCTTTTAAAAAAAATTCTAAAATTGTGGTGTTTTTTGGGGGGGGGATTGTGAAGCCCTGGTGTGTACTCGTGCATCAAGCAACTCCAGGATGTGTCATTCAGGCAATATATGGGTTTCTGATGCTGGGCCTGGGTCTGGGAATTTCAAATTTTCTCATAGGTAGCACCCGCTATCCAAAATCTTCGGTTTAAATTTCTTAATTCATCTTTTAAACTTAGGGATTGTGAAGGCCTAGTGCCTACTCATGTTACTCTCAACTCCGGGCTGTTCCATTCATCCACTATATGGTCTCCTCATGCTGCCAAAACCTCCACGCTGTGTCATTCAGCCACTATATGGTCTCCTCATGCTGACAACATGTCCATGCTGTGTCATTCAGCCACTATATGGTGTCCTCATGCTGCCAACACCTCCACACTGTGCCATTCAGCCACTATATGGTCTCCTCATGCTGACAACCTGTCCATGCTGTGTCATTCAGCCACTATATGGTGTCCTCATGCTTCAGCTTCATCCAAGCTGTGTCATTCAGCCACTATATGGTGTCCTCATGCTGCCAACACCTCCACGCTGTGTCATTCAGCCACTATATGGTCTCCTCATGCTGCCAACACATCCACGCTGTGTCAGTCAGCCACTATATGGTGTCCTCATGCTGCCAGCACCTCCACGCTGGGCCATTCAGCCACTATATGGTCTCCTCATGCTGCCAACACATCCACGCTGTGTCAGTCAGCCACTATATGGTGTCCTCATGCTGCCAACACCTCCACGCTGTGTCATTTAGCCACTATATGGTGTCCTCATGCTGCCAACACCTCCACACTGTGTCATTCAGCCACTATATGGTCTCCTCATGCTGCCAACACATCCACGCTGTGTCAGTCAGCCACTATATGGTGTCCTTATGCTGCCAACACCTCCACGCTGTGTCATTCAGCCACTATATGGGGTCCTCATGCTGCCAACACCTCCACGCTGTGCCATTCAGCCACTATATGGTGTTCTCATGCTGCCAACACCTCCACGCTGTGCCATTCAGCCAGTATATGGTTTCCTCATGCTGCCAACACATCCATGCTGTGCCATTCAGCCACTATATGGTCTCCTCATGCTGATAACCTGTCCATGCTGTGTCATTCAGCCACTATATGGTGTCCTCATGCTGCCAACACCTCCACGCTGTGCCATTCAGCCACTATATGGTGTCTTCATGCTGCCAACACCTCCACGCTGTGTCATTCAGTCACTATATGGTCTCCTGACACTGATGCCACCACCAGGCTCTGTAATTGTGCTGCTGTGCGGCAGTGATTCTAAGAACGATGCCGGTAATCTGCATGTTATTCTGAATAACAGTATTATTTCACTAACCCAGCACACTCCATATGGGTTTTAGAACATAGCAAAATGTTCTATACCCCTATAGAGGCTGTATGTAGGCTAGAAATATCCTTTTCTAATATAGATTCGCCGCAAAAAAATTTGAAACAAAACAAACTGTTACGCCGAGCACTCCGGGTCCCCGCTCCTCCCCGGAGCGCTCGCTACATCCTCGCTACGGCAGCGCCCCGGTCAGATCCACTGACCGGGTGCGCTGCGATACCGCCTCCAGCCGGGATGCGATTCGCGATGCGGGTGGCGCCCGCTCGCGATGCGCATCCCGGCTCCCGTACCTGACTCGCTCTCCGTCGGTCCTGTCCCGGCGCACGCGGCCCCGCTCCCTAGGGCGCGCGCGCGCCGGGTCTCTGCGATTTAAAGGGCCACTGCGCCACTGATTGGCGCAGTGGTTCTAATTAGTGTGTTCACCTGTGCACTCCCTATGTATACCTCACTTCCCCTGCACTCCCTCGCCGGATCTTGTTGCCATCGTGCCTAGTGAAAGCGTTCTCTTGTGTGTTCCTAGCCTGTGTTCCAGACCTCCTGCCGTTGCCCCTGACTATGATCCTTGCTGCCTGCCCCGACCTTCTGCTACGTCCGACCTTGCTTTTGTCTACTCCCTTGTACCGCGCCTATCTTCAGCAGTCAGAGAGGTTGAGCCGTTGCTAGTGGATACGACCTGGTTACTACCGCCGCAGCAAGACCATCCCGCTTTGCGGCGGGCTCTGGTGAATACCAGTAGTGACTTAGAACCGGTCCACTAGCACGGTCCACGCCAATCCCTCTCTGGCACAGAGGATCCACCTCCTGCCAGCCGGCATCGTGACAGTAGATCCGGCCATGGATCCCGCTGAAGTTCCTCTGCCAGTTGTCGCCGACCTCACCACGGTGGTCGCCCAGCAGTCGCAACAGATAGCGCAACAAGGCCACCAGCTGTCTCAACTGACCGTGATGCTACAGCAGCTACTACCACAGCTTCAGCAATCATCTCATCCGCCAGCTCCTGCACCTCCTCCGCAGCGAGTGGCCGCTTCCAGCCTACGACTATCCTTGCCGGATAAATTTGATGGGGACTCTAAGTTTTGCCGTGGCTTTCTTTCACAATGTTCCCTGCACTTGGAGATGATGTCGGACCAGTTTCCTACTGAAAGGTCTAAGGTGGCTTTCGTAGTCAGCCTGCTCTCTGGGAAAGCTCTGTCATGGGCCACACCGCTCTGGGACTGCAATGACCCCGTCACTGCCTCTGTACACTCCTTCTTCTCGGAAATTCGAAGTGTCTTTGAGGAACCTGCCCGAGCCTCTTCTGCTGAGACTGCCCTGCTGAACCTGGTCCAGGGTAATTCTTCCGTTGGCGAGTACGCCATACAATTCCGTATTCTTGCTTCTGAACTATCCTGGAATAATGAGGCCCTCTGCGCGACCTTTAAAAAAGGCCTATCCAGCAACATTAAAGATGTTCTGGCCGCACGAGAAATTCCTGCTAACCTGCATGATCTCATTCATCTAGCCACTCGCATTGACATGCGTTTTTCCGAAAGGCGTCAGGAGCTCCGCCAGGATATGGACTTTGTTCGCTCTAGGCGTTTTTTCTCCCCGGCTCCTCTCTCCTCTGGTCCTCTGCAATCCGTTCCTGTGCCTCCCGCCGTGGAGGCTATGCAAGTTGACCGGTCTCGCTTGACACCTCAAGAGAGGACACGACGCCGCATGGAGAATCTTTGCCTGTACTGTGCCGGTACCGAACACTTCCTGAAGGATTGTCCTATCCGTCCTCCCCGCCTGGAAAGACGTACGCAGACTCCGCACAAAAGTGAGACAGTCCTTGATGTCAACTCTGCTTCTCCACGTCTTACTGTGCCTGTGCGGATATCTGCCTCTACCTTCTCCTTCTCTACTATGGCCTTCTTGGATTCCGGATCTGCAGGAAATTTTATTTTGGCCTCTCTCACCAACAGGTTCAACATCCCGGTGACCAGTCTCGCCAGACCCCTCTACATCAATTGCGTTAACAATGAAAGATTGGACTGTACCATACGTTACCGCACGGAGCCCCTCCTTATGTGCATCGGACCTCATCATGAAAAAATTTAGTTTTTGGTCCTCCCCAATTGCACCTCCGAAATTCTCCTTGGACTACCGTGGCTTCAACGCCATTCCCCAACCCTTGATTGGTCCACAGGGGAGATCAAGAGCTGGGGTACCTCTTGTTTCAAAGACTGCCTTAAACCGGTTCCCAGTACTCCCTGCCGTGACCCTGTGGTTCCCCCTGTAACCGGTCTCCCTAAGGCCTATATGGACTATGCTGACGTATTTTGCAAAAAACAAGCTGAGACTTTACCTCCTCACAGGCCTTATGAGTGTCCTATTGACCTCCTCCCGGGCACTACTCCACCCCGGGGCAGAATTTATCCTCTGTCCGCCCCAGAGACTCTTGCTATGTCTGAATACATCCAAGAAAATTTAAAGAAGGGGTTTATCCGCAAATCCTCCTCTCCTGCCGGAGCTGGATTTTTCTTTGTGTCCAAAAAAGATGGCTCCCTACGTCCCTGCATTGACTACCGCGGACTTAATAAAATCACGGTAAAGAACCGCTACCCCCTACCTCTTATCTCTGAACTCTTTGATCGCCTTCAAGGTGCCCACATCTTTACCAAGCTGGACTTAAGAGGTGCTTATAATCTCATCCGCATCAGGGAGGGGGACGAATGGAAAACGGCATTTAACACTAGAGATGGACACTTTGAGTATCTGGTCATGCCCTTTGGCCTGTGCAACGCCCCTGCCGTCTTCCAAGACTTTGTTAATGAAATTTTTCGTGATCTCTTATATTCCTGTGTTGTTGTGTATCTGGACGATATTCTGATTTTTTCTGCCAACCTTGAAGAACACCGCCAGCATGTCCGCATGGTTCTTCAGAGACTTCGAGACAATCAACTTTATGCCAAAATGGAGAAATGTCTGTTTGAATGTCAATCTCTTCCTTTCCTAGGATACTTGGTCTCTGGCCAGGGACTACAAATGGACCCAGACAAACTCTCTGCCGTCTTAGATTGGCCACGCCCCTCCGGACTCCGTGCTATCCAACGTTTTTTGGGGTTCGCCAATTATTACAGACAATTTATTCCACATTTTTCCACCATTGTGGCTCCTATCGTGGCTTTAACCAAGAAGAATGCCAATCCTAAGTCATGGCCCCCTCAAGCGGAAGACGCTTTTAAACGGCTCAAGTCTGCCTTTTCTTCTGCTCCCGTGCTCTCCAGACCTGATCCATCTAAACCCTTCCTATTGGAGGTTGATGCCTCCTCAGTGGGAGCTGGAGCGGTCCTTCTACAAAAAAATTCTTCCGGGCATGCTGTTACTTGTGGTTTTTTTTCTAGGACCTTCTCTCCGGCGGAGAGGAACTACTCCATCGGGGATCGAGAGCTACTGGCCATTAAATTAGCACTTGAGGAAGGGAGGCATCTGCTGGAGGGATCAAAATTTCCAGTTATTATCTACACCGATCACAAGAATCTCTCCTATCTCCAGTCTGCCCAACGGCTGAATCCTCGCCAGGCCAGGTGGTCTCTGTTTTTTGCCCGGTTTAATTTTGAGATTCACTTTCGCCCTGCCGACAAGAACATTAGGGCCGATGCTCTCTCTCGTTCCTCGGATGCCTCGGAAGTAGAGCTCTCTCCGCAACACATCATTCCTCCTGACTGCCTGATCTCCACTTCTCCAGCCTCCATCAGGCAAACTCCTCCAGGGAAGACCTTCGTCTCTCCACGCCAACGCCTCGGAATCCTCAAATGGGGTCACTCCTCCCATCTCGCAGGCCATGCGGGCATCAAAAAATCCTTGAAACTCATCTCTCGTTTCTATTGGTGGCCGACTCTGGAGACGGATGTTGTTGATTTTGTACGGGCCTGCACTGTTTGTGCCCGAGATAAGACTCCTCGCCAGAAGCCTGCTGGTCTCCTTCATCCTCTGCCTGTCCCCGAACAGCCTTGGTCTCTGATTGGTATGGACTTTATTACAGACTTACCCCCATCCCGTGGCAACACTGTGGTTTGGGTGGTCGTTGATCGATTTTCCAAGATGGCACATTTTATTCCTCTTCCTGGTCTTCCTTCAGCGCCTCAGTTGGCAAAACAATTTTTTGTACACATTTTTCGTCTTCACGGTTTGCCCACGCAGATCGTCTCGGATAGAGGCGTCCAATTCGTGTCTAAATTCTGGAGGGCTCTCTGTAAACAACTCAAGATTAAATTAAACTTTTCTTCTGCTTATCATCCTCAATCCAATGGGCAAGTAGAAAGAATTAACCAGGTCCTGGGTGATTATTTACGGCATTTTGTTTCCTCCCGCCAGGATGACTGGGCAGATCTTCTTCCATGGGCCGAATTCTCGTACAACTTCAGAGTCTCTGAATCTTCTTCCAAATCCCCATTTTTCGTGGTGTACGGCCGTCACCCTCTTCCCCCCCTCCCTACTCCCTTGCCCTCTGGTTTGCCCGCTGTGGATGAAATAACTCGTGATCTTTCCACCATATGGAAAGAGACCCAAAATTCTCTCTTACAGGCTTCATCGCGCATGAAAAAATTTGCCGATAAGAAAAGAAGAGCTCCCCCCATTTTTTCTCCCGGAGACAAGGTATGGCTCTCCGCTAAATATGTCCGCTTCCGTGTTCCCAGCTACAAATTGGGACCACGCTATCTTGGTCCTTTCAAAATCTTGTGCCAAATTAATCCTGTCTCTTACAAACTTCTTCTTCCTCCTTCTCTTCGTATTCCTAATGCCTTTCATGTCTCTCTTCTTAAACCTCTCATCATCAACCGTTTCTCTCCCAAACTTATTTCTCCCACTCCTGTTTCCGGTTCTTCAGACATCTTTTCCGTAAAGGAGATACTGGCCTCCAAAAAGGTCAGAGGAAAAACTTTTTTCTTGGTTGACTGGGAGGGCTGTGGTCCTGAAGAGAGATCCTGGGAACCTGAGGACAATATCCTAGATAAAAGTCTGGTCCTCAGGTTCTCAGGCTCCAAGAAGAGGGGGAGACCCAAGGGGGGGGGTACTGTTACGCCGAGCACTCCGGGTCCCCGCTCCTCCCCGGAGCGCTCGCTACATCCTCGCTACGGCAGCGCCCCGGTCAGATCCACTGACTGGGTGCGCTGCGATACCGCCTCCAGCCGGGATGCGATTCGCGATGCGGGTGGCGCCCGCTCGCGATGCGCATCCCGGCTCCCGTACCTGACTCGCTCTCCGTCGGTCCTGTACCGGCGCGCGCAGCCCCGCTCCCTAGGGCGCGCGCGCGCCGGGTCTCTGCGATTTAAAGGGCCACTGCGCCACTGATTGGCGCAGTGGTTCTAATTAGTGTGTTCACCTGTGCACTCCCTATGTATACCTCACTTCCCCTGCACTCCCTCGCCGGATCTTGTTGCCATCGTGCCTAGTGAAAGCGTTCCCTTGTGTGTTCCTAGCCTGTGTTCCAGACCTCCTGCCGTTGCCCCTGACTACGATCCTTGCTGGTCCACTAGCACGGTCCACGCCAATCCCTCTCTGGCACAGAGGATCCACCTCCTGCCAGCCGGCATCGTGACACAAACTTTTTCGGAAAATTCGGCGAATCGGCCGAATCGAATTTTTGAAAAGTTCGCTCATCTCTAGTCAGGAGATTGTGAAGGCCATGGCAAAACCTTCAGTTTACGCCTCTTGATGTAATCCCCCGTGGATTTCGAGGTGTGTTTAGGATCATTATCCATTTGTAAAAGCCATCCTCTCTTTAACTTCAGCTTTTTCACAGATGGCATCAAGTTAGCATCCAAAATTTGCTGAAATTTTATTGAATCAATTTTTCCTTCTACTCGTGAGATGTTCCCTGTGCCACTGGCTGCAATACAACCCCAAAGCATGATTGATCCACCTCCATGCTTAACCTCTTATGGGCCAAGGACGTACCGGTACATCCTGAGTCCTTTCCCTTTCTATAATGTGGGGCCCCGGTGAGGCCCCGCTTCATAGCGGGTCGGACCCGGCCTATAACAACGGCAGGGACCCGTGGCTAATAGCGCGCAGCACTAGTTGAACGTCGCATCTAAAGTGAAACTAAAACCATGCTGGTTAGCTCAGGGAGCTGTGCGGGATCGCCGTGGCAAAATCGCGGCATCCCGAACAGCTTACAAGACAGCTGGAGGATCCCTACCTGCCTCCATGCTGTCCGATCGCCGAATGACTGCTCAGTGCCTGAGATCCAGGCATGAGCAGTCATGTGGCAGAATCATCGATCAGTGGTTTCCTATGAGAAACCAGTGATCAATGTAAAAGATGAATGTGTGCAGTGTTATAGCCCCCTATGGGAGCTATAACACTGCATAAAAAAGTGAAAATAAAAGTTAATAAAGATCATTTAACCCCACCCCTAACAAAAGTTTGAATCACTCCCCTTTTCCCATTTAAAAAAAAACTGTGTAAATAAAAATAAACATATGTGGTATTGCGGCGTGCAGAAATGTCCGAATTATAAAAAAAAATATATCATTAATTAAACCGCACGGTCAATGGCGTAAGCGCAAAAAAATTCGATCAGAAAGTCCAATCAATACAAAAATGGTACCACTAAAAACTTCAGATCACAGTGCAAAAAATGAGCCCTCATACCGCCCAATAAGTGGAAATATAAAAAAGTTATAGGGGTCAGAAGATGACAGTTTTAAGCATATACCTTTTCCTGCATGTAGTTAAGATATTATTTCCAGAAGTATGACAAAATCAAACCTATATAAGTAGGGTATCATTTTAATTGTATGGACCTACAGAATAAAGATAAAGTGTCATTGTTACGCCTAGCGCTCCGGGCCCCCGCTCCTCCCCGGAGCGCTCACGGCGTCTTTCTCCCTGCAGCTCCCCGGTCAGTCCCGCTGACCGGGAGCGCTGCTCTGTCATGGCCGTTGGGGATGCGATTCGCACAGCGGGACGCGCCCGCTCGCGAATCGCATCCCAGGTCACTTACCCGTTCCCGTCCCCTGCTGTCATGTGCTGGCGCGCGCGGCTCCGCTCTCTAGGGCGCGCGCGCGCCAGCTCCCTGAGACTTAAAGGGCCAGTGCACCAATGATTGGTGCCTGGCCCAATTAGCTTAATTGGCTCCCACCTGCTCCCTGGCTATATCTGGTCTCCTCCCATGCACTCCCTTGCCGGATCTTGTTGCCCTTGTGCCTAGTGAAAGCGTTCCCTTGTTTGTTCCTAGCCCGTGTTCCAGACCTCCTGCCGTTGCCCCTGACTACGATCCTTGCTGCCTGCCCCGACCTTCTGCTACGTCCGACCTTGCTTCTGTCTACTCCCTTGTACCGCGCCTATCTTCAGCAGTCAGAGAGGTTGAGCCGTTGCTAGTGGATACGACCTGGTCACTACCGCCGCAGCAAGACCATCCCGCTTTGCGGCGGGCTCTGGTGAAAACCAGTAGTGACTTAGAACCGGTCCACTAGCACGGTCCACGCCAATCCCTCTCTGGCACAGAGGATCCACCTCCTGCCAGCCGGCATCGTGACAGTAGATCCGGCCATGGATCCCGCTGAAGTTCCTCTGCCAGTTGTCGCTGACCTCCCTACGCTGGTCGCCCAGCAAGCTCGTCAGATCGCCCAACAAGATCACCAGCTGTCGTACTTGACCACCATGACACAGCAACTCCAGTCACAACTACAGCAAGTACAGTCACAGCTACAGCAGCAACAACCATCTCCTCCGCCAGCTCCTGCACCCCTTCCGCAGCGAGTGGCCACTCCTAGCCTCCGCCTGTCCTTGCCGGACAAATTTAATGGGGACTCTAAGTTTTGCCGTGGCTTTCTTTCGCAATGTTCCCTGCACTTGGAGATGATGTCGGACCAGTTTCCTACTGAAAGGTCTAAGGTGGCTTTCGTAGTCAGCCTTCTGTCTGGAAAAGCCCTGTCATGGGCCACACCGCTCTGGGACCGCAATGACCCCGTCACTGCCTCTGTACACTCCTTCTTCTCGGAAATTCGAAGTGTCTTTGAGGAACCTGCCCGAGCCTCTTCTGCTGAGACTGCCCTGCTGAACCTGGTCCAGGGTAATTCCTCCGTTGGCGAGTACGCCATACAATTCCGTACTCTTGCTTCTGAACTATCCTGGAATAATGAGGCTCTCTGCGCGACCTTTAAAAAAGGCCTATCCAGCAACATTAAAGATGTTCTGGCCGCACGAGAGACTCCTGCTAACCTGCATGAACTCATTCATCTAGCCACTCGCATTGACATGCGTTTTTCTGAGAGGCATCAAGAGCTCCGCCAGGAAAAAGACTTAGATCTCTGGACACCTCTCCCACAGTCTCCACTGCAATCTGCGCCTAGGCCTCCCGCCGAGGAGGCCATGCAAGTGGATCGGTCTCGCCTGACCCTGGAAGAGAGGAATCGCCGTAAGGAAGAGAATCTTTGTCTGTACTGTGCCAGTACTGAACATTTTTTGGTGGATTGCCCAATCCGTCCTCCACGTCTGGGAAACGCACGCTCGCACCCAGCTCTCGTGGGTGTGGCGTCTCTTGATGCTAAGTCGGCTTCTCCACGTCTCACGGTGCCTGTTCGGATTTCTACTTCAGCCAGCTCTCCCCTCTCAGCCGTGGCCTGCCTGGACTCTGGAGCTTCTGGGAATTTTATTCGGGAGTCCTTAGTGAATAAATTCCGCATTCCGGTGACCCGTCTTGTCAAGCCACTCCACATTTCCGTGGTCAACGGAGCCTGGTTGGATTGCACCGTGCGTTACCGCACGGAGCCCCTCCTAATGTGCATCGGACCTCATCACGAGGAAATTGTATTTTTTGTCCTTCCTAATTGCACTTCTGAAGTTCTCCTTGGACTACCCTGGCTTCAACACCATTCCCCAACCCTGGATTGGTCCACTGGGGAGATCAAGAGTTGGGGTCCCTCTTGTTCCAAGGACTGCCTTCAACCGGTTCCCAGTACTCCCTGCCGTGACCCTGTGGTTCCTCCTGTATCCGGTCCCCCTAAGGTCATTAAGGACTCTGCCTGCCACAGGAAATGCCTCTCCCCCCCTCCCAGTCCCATCAGGCAAGCCTCTGTGTCCCCTCATGGCCCTCGTCCTGGTGTCACACTGCCCCGTGCCAGGTCTCGCCCTCTGCCCTCTCTCCCCATTCCTACTCCTGCTGTTCTGCCTGCCGTTGAGGAATCCCTCCATCCTTTCCCGGTGTCCTCATCCCAGGGGAGGCAGTTACCGGACAAAGAGAAGGGGAGACCTAAGGGGGGGGGGTACTGTTACGCCTAGCGCTCCGGGCCCCCGCTCCTCCCCGGAGCGCTCACGGCGTCTTTCTCCCTGCAGCTCCCCGGTCAGTCCCGCTGACCGGGAGCGCTGCTCTGTCATGGCCGTTGGGGATGCGATTCGCACAGCGGGACGCGCCCGCTCGCGAATCGCATCCCAGGTCACTTACCCGTTCCCGTCCCCTGCTGTCATGTGCTGGCGCGCGCGGCTCCGCTCTCTAGGGCGCGCGCGCGCCAGCTCCCTGAGACTTAAAGGGCCAGTGCACCAATGATTGGTGCCTGGCCCAATTAGCTTAATTGGCTCCCACCTGCTCCCTGGCTATATCTGGTCTCCTCCCATGCACTCCCTTGCCGGATCTTGTTGCCCTTGTGCCTAGTGAAAGCGTTCCCTTGTTTGTTCCTAGCCCGTGTTCCAGACCTCCTGCCGTTGCCCCTGACTACGATCCTTGCTGCCTGCCCCGACCTTCTGCTACGTCCGACCTTGCTTCTGTCTACTCCCTTGTACCGCGCCTATCTTCAGCAGTCAGAGAGGTTGAGCCGTTGCTAGTGGATACGACCTGGTCACTACCGCCGCAGCAAGACCATCCCGCTTTGCGGCGGGCTCTGGTGAAAACCAGTAGTGACTTAGAACCGGTCCACTAGCACGGTCCACGCCAATCCCTCTCTGGCACAGAGGATCCACCTCCTGCCAGCCGGCATCGTGACAGTCATTTTTACCGAAAAATGTACGGCGTAGAAACAGAAGCCCCCAAAATTTACAAAATGGCATTTTTTTTCAATTTAGTCTCACAATGATTTTTTTCCCGTTTTGCAGTAGATTTTTGGGTAAAATGACTGATGTCATTACAAAGTTGAATTGGTGGTGCAAAAAACAAGCAATCATATGGATTTTTTAGGTGCAAAATTGAAAGAGTTATGATTTTTTAAAGGTAAGGAGGAAAAAATGAAAGTGCAAAAACGGAAAAAACTCCGGTCCTTAAGGGGTTAACAGTTGGACAGAGGTTCTTTTCATTAAATTCTCTTCCCTTTCTTCTCCAAACATATCTTTGCTCATTCAGGCCAAAAAGTTCAATTTTAACCTCATCGATCAACAGAACTTGCATCAGGCATGAGGAGACCATATAGTGGATGAATGACACATCCTGGAGGTGGCAGAAGCATGAGGAGACCATATAGTGACTGAATGACACAGCATGGAGGTGGCGTCAGCATGAGGAGACCATATAGTGGCTGAATGACATAGTCTGAAATGGTGGAAGCATGAGGATACCATATAGTGGCTGAATGACACAGCGTGGAGGTGGCGGCAGAAGGAGGAGACCATACAGTTGCTGAATGACACAGCTTGGAGGTGGGGGAAGCAAGAGGAGACCATGTAGTGTCTGAATGACACAGCGTGGAGGTGGCGGAAGCATGAGGAGAACATATAGTGGTTGGATGACACAGCATGGAGGTGGCAGCAGCATGAGGAAACCATATAGTGGCTGAATGACACAGCCTGGAGGTGGCGGAAGCATCAGGAGACCATATGGTGGCTGAATGATACAGCATGGAGGTGGCGGAAGCATGAGGACTCCATTTAGTGGCTGAATTACACAGCCTGGAGGTGGTGAAAGCATGAGGAGACCATATAGTTGCTGAATGACACAGCGTGGAGGTGGCGGAAGCATGAGGAGACCATATAGTGACTGAATGACAGTGTTTAGGTGGCAGCAGCATGAGGAGACCATATAGTGGATGAATGACACAGCCTGGAGGTGGCGGAAGCATGAGGAGACCATATAGTGGCTGAATTACACAGCATGGAGGTGGTGGAAACATGAGGAGACCATAGTGGCTTAATGAAATAGCGTGGAGATGGCATTAGTGTGAGGAGAACATATGGTGGCAGAATGACACAGCCTGGAGGTGGCATCAGCAGCATCAGGAGTCCTGAAAGTGACCCGGTGACAGAGGGGTGCGGTGGGTGGCAATACCAGTACCTGGGGACGAAGGTGGATGAAAGAAGGAGAACTTGGCATCAGGTGGGTGGCAGGATCAGAATAGTAGCTGTGGCAGGTAGGCAGAAGAAAACCGTCTCTTTTTTCATAGTGTTGGTGTGCACAAGTAAGTATTGCGCACATGCATTACGTAAAACGTAACTTTTAATATTATTCTTAGGATAAAATATAATGACCCCAATTTTTTTATTTTTTTAATCTAACAAAAGGAAAGGTGTGCAAAAAACACCATGTGTCACCTACACCACCAAGTATTGATGTGATGCAAAGACCTCTAAAAGGTGGAAGGGAACAACGTATGGTCCATTGTAACCGGTGAGGGTAAAAACTTACCCTGCAAGGCCCTACTCTCGCATTATTAATTCCTTTTTTGGCAAGTGTTACTGGGCCTAAAAAGGACGGACCCACACAGGAACCTCTCCCTATTTCCATTTAAAAACACTGCCATTTCCCAGGGTTTTATGTTGGCAATAAGGAGAGGTTCCTCTGTGGGGCCTCCCTTTTTTGGACAAGTAACACTTTGCTTGAAAAAGGTGGAAGGGAAAAACATATTGTCCATTGAAGCAAGTGGGGTTAAAAAGTTCTCCTGTAAGGCCCTACCCTTGCCCTATTAATTCCCTTCTTGGCAAGTGTCACTCACCCTAAAAAGGGCAGCCCTGCACAGGAACCTCTCCCTATTTCCACCTAAAAACCCTGGGAATAGGTGGAAATAGGGAGAGGTTCCTGTGTGGGGTCGCCCTTTTTAGGGCAAGTAACACTTGCCAAGAAGGGAATTAATAGTGCGAGAGTAGGGCCTTACAGGGGAAGTTTTTCCCCCCACTTGTTACAGTGGACCATACGTTGTTCCCTTCCACCTTTTAAAGGTCTTTGCATCGCATTATTCCTTGGTGGTGTAGGTGACACATGGTGTTTTTTGCACACCTTTCCTTTTCTTAGATATAAAAAAAAAATTTGGGTCCATATATTTTATCCTAAGAAAAGTTAAGTTTTAGCTAATGCATATCCTCAATACTTACTTGTGGTCTGATGCCGAGGAATTTCTGTAACTGGGAAGCAGCACCTTAAATATGTGATCATAATACAATACATTATAACTTGTTCTTCAATAAGGGAACCTCGTGAGGGGCCACAAAAACAATGAACTTTAGGAAGGCAACGTTTGATCAACTTATATATGCACCTTATGGGAATAAAATGGTCAGGAATAAAAGAAAACCAATATGGATGAATAAAAATGTTAAGGGGGCAATACATGACAAAAATAAAGCATTAAAACTACTAAAACAGGACGGCAGTGAGGAAGCATTAAAAAGCTATAGAGAAAAATGTAAAATATGTAAATAAACAGATAAAAGCCACAAAAATAGAGACAGAATACAAATAGAGTAAAACTAACCCCAAAATGTTATTTAACTATATAAATAGCAAAAAGGTCAAAAATGAAAGTGTTGGCCCTTTAAAAAATTATGAGGAAGAAATTATAGACGGGGATCAGGAAAAAGCAAATATATTAAACAAATTATTCTCCACTGTATTCACCAAGGAAAATGAAATGCCAGGTGAAATACAGAAAGATAAGGTAAACTCCCCAGTACAGGTCACCTGTCTAACCCAGGAAGAAGTACAGTGCCACCTACAAAAAATCTAAATAGACCAATCATCAGGCCCAGATGGCATTCACCCCGTGTTCTAAAGGAATTAAGTAATGTAATAGACAGACCCCCTACTTTTAATATTCAGGGACTCTATAGTGACAAGGACTGTTCCCCAGGACTGGCGCATGGCAAATGTGGTGCCAATGTTTCAAAAGGGTCAAAAGGAATTATAGACCTGTTAGTTTAACCTCCGTTGTATGTAAATTGTTTGAGAGTTTTCTAAGGAATGCTATTTTGGAGTATCTTGATGAAAATAAATGTAAAACTCCATATTAGCATGGCTTTATGAGAGATCGGTCCTGTAAAACTAACCTGATCAGCTTTTATGAGGAGGGGAGCTCCAGACTGGACCAGGGGGAATCACTGGATGTTGCATATCTGGAGTTTTCCAAAGCATTTGATACGGTGCCACATAAAAGGTTGGTGCATAAAATGAGAAGGATTGGAATGGGGGAAAATGTGTGTAAGTGGGTAACTGGCTAGGATAGGAAATAGATAGGATAGGAAACAGAGGGTGGTTATTAATGGTACTTATTCTGGTTGGGTGACTTTTACTAGTGGGGTAACACAGGGGTCAGTCTTGGGTCCTGTTCTAATTAATATATTCATTAATGACCTTGTAGAGGGGTTGAATAGTAAAGTAACAATCTTTGCAGATGATACTAAACTCTGTAAAGCGGTAAACACTATAGAGGACAGGGCACTGTTACAATGGATCTGGATAGGTTGGAGGTTTGGGCTTGGAAGTGGCAGATGAGGTTCAACACTGATAAATGTAAGGTAATGCATATGGGGAGAAAAAATCCGGCCTGGGATTATGTATTAAATGAGAGAACACTTGGGACTGACATGGAAAAGGACTTGGGAGTCTTAGTTATTAGTAAATTTAGCTGTAGTGACCAGTGTCGGGCAGCTGCTGCCAAGGCAAATAAAATCATGGGGTGCATCAATAGGAGCATAGATGCCCACGACAAGGAAATAATTCTACCGTTGTGCAAATCACTAGTCAGACCACACATAGAATACTGTGTACAGTACTGGGCACCAGTGTATAAGAAAGATATAGTGGAGCTGGAGAGGATTCAAAGGCGGGCAGCCAGGGTAATATGGAGAATGGGAGGACTACAGTACCCAGAAAGATTATCAGAATTAGGGTTATTTAGTTTAGAAAAAAGAAGGCTTAGGGGCAACCTAATAACTATGTATAAATATATCAGAGGGCAGAACAGAGATCTCTCTCATGATTTATTTATAAATTATCAATTATACACAACAAGTAAATGTCCTGTACACGACCGATGTATATAAAAATCCTCTTAGCATAAAGACAATATAAATCACCAGCTGACCAACACCAGAGAAAGAGGTGCCTAAAATATAACTTTTATTCCTATTCCTGGTGTCCGGTTCTGAGTCTTCAAACAAGATTAGCCGGCTGGGCACTGGGCTGGATGTCAGCTGGCCTCTTCGCAATTGCGACAGTGCGCGCTGCCGGCTAATCTTGTTTGAACACTCAGAACCAGACACCAGCTGGAGGGTTATAAGGCAGACCCCCGCTGGCTTAGGACTTCATGAAAAGGGATATACCCATACGGTTTATTTTCATTTTAACATGATTCTTGATTGAGAGCGCATTTGACAGTACTGCATATACTAAATGGCAATCTGTGACTGTCTGATGAATGTACTATGTAAGGGTTATTGTACCCTGTGAATTTCTTATTAACCCCCTATGTTCTGAATACTCCCCTGATGACGTCGCTGAAGGAGGTGACAGAATCGCGTTTGGTGAACTAGTCACCAGAGATGGATGATTAAGGGAGTGATCATTTTTGAGTACACTTTAACACTGATATCTATCTTGGATGTGCTTTTGTGTGAACAACATAGCAGTCCTAATTGGATTTATTATGTCTTAACAGCTCTTTTTCTTGGTACCTTAAACCAGAATACAAGTACTTTATACACACATTTGTTGCTTTGTAATTTTTTAAAGAAAAATAGAAATAAAAGTTCTATTTTAGGTATTTCTTTCACTGGTGTTGGTCAGCTGGTGATTTATATGATCTATTTATACCCAGGACTGTATCTATAACAAAGGGGCATCCTCTACGTTTAGAGGAAAGAAGGTTTCTACACCAGCACAGACGGGGGTTCTCTACTGTAAGAGCAGTAAGACTGTGGAATTCTCTGCCTGAGGAGGTGGTCATGGTGAACTCTGTAAAAGAGTTCAAAAAGGGGCCTGGATGCATTTTTGGAGAATAATAACATTACAGGTTATGGATTCTAGATCTATAGGGACAGAACGTTGATCCAGGGATTTATTCTGATTGCCATATTTGAAGAAGGAATTTTTACCTCGAGTATGAGGGTTTTTTGCCTTCCTCTGGATCAACTCAGTGGGGACTCATTAGGGTTATAGGTTGAACTTGATGGACTCTGGTCTTTTTCCAACCTTCTGAACCATGTTACTATGTTACTATTTTTCAGAGGATGTGATTTTACTGTCTGTTAGTATTCTATTCAGAGGGTGCAGTGTGTGGTAGTATTATATTAAAAGGGTATAGTGTGTGCTAATATTCTATTCAGAGGGTACAGTGTGTGGCAGAATTATATTCAGAGGGTACAGTATGTGTCAGTATTATATTCAGAGGGTACAGTGTGTGGCAGTAATATATTCAGAGGGTACAGTGTGTGGCATTATTATATTCAGAGGGTACAGTGTGTGGCAGTAATTTATTCAGAGGGTACAGTGTGTGGTAGTAATATATTCAGAGGGTACAGTGTGTGGCAGTATTATATTCAGAGTGTACAGTGTGTGGTAGTATTATATTGAGAGGGTACAGTGTGTGGCAGTAATTTATTCAGGGGGTACAGTGTGTTGCAGTATTATAATCAGAGGGTACAGTGTGTGGCAGTATTATATTCAGAGGGTACAGTGTGTGGCAGGGCTATTTTCAGGTGCAGTGTGTGGCAAGGTCGTAATGATTATTGTCTTCATATAGCGGATGAGGATCTGCTGACAAAGTGGGGAACCAATGATGTCCGGGTGTCAGACTCTGCTGAGAAGATGTAGCAGAAGAAGTCCTGGCATCTGGACCAGATGAAGAAGAAAAGAAAAGGCAACAGAGAAGACGTCACTCAGGTCACGGATATCATTGTGTATTCTCCTGACTGTCCCATTACTGCTGAAGACACTTGTACATTCTGCAGTGATGATGGGCGAAACTTTACCCCAATCTGAGGCTCTACAGCTGTTACAAAACTACAACTCCCATAATGCCTGAGGCTCTAGATATGATGGGAGTTGTAGCTTTCCAATAGTTGGAGAGCCACTTGAACCCAGGTGATCATTGGGGGGTCCCAGCAGTCGGACTCCCACCCAAAAAAAATGGTATGCTTAAATTGTTCCCAGTCTGGCCCTGTCTGTGAGTCACTTATATCATTGTATATTCTTCTGGCTGACTCCCATCAGTGCTGTAGTTACTAAAAGTAGTCTTTGTGTGATTGGGGATGGCGGTCGTTTGAGGTTGGGGGTTGTCAGGGGGTAGGGGGGCCCAAGGAATTTTTTTGCACCGGGGCCCTGTGGTTTTAAGCTAAGCCCCTGGTGTTCCTGAATTGCATATATGCTTATAGGCACATCTGTCTTATAGCAGATCTATTATGAGCAGATATGCCATTCAGGAGCATGGAAAAGCCAGGTGAAAAATTGTCAACAAGCTTTTTCATGCTCCTAAATGCCATTGCTGCTTATAGCCTTTAAATCTTTCATTTTCGGGGTTCCGTTTTTTCCTCTGCGCCTTCTAATAGATATAACTCTTATTTTTCCAGCTAAAGACTCATATAAGTGCTTGTTTGTTGCGTCACCAATTGTACTTTGCAATGACATCACTTATTTTACCATGAAATCTACATTGAAACACACCAAAAAAATATTTGTAGGATAAAATTGAAAAAAAAATGCAATTTTGCTATTTTTGGAGGCTTTCTACACAGTACACTTTTCACCAACAGTGACACATTGGGAGAGATTCTTTAAAACCTGTGTCAAGAAAGAGTGGTGGAGTTGCCTATAGCAACCAATCAGGTCGCTTCTTTAATTTTTCAGAGGCCTTTTTATAATTTTTTTATTAAAGAAGCGATCTGATTGGTTTCTATTCTTCACTCTTTCTTCACACAGGTTTTGATAAATCTCCCCCATTAGCTTTATTCTGTAGGTCCAAATGATTACAACAATACCCAAATTGGGCCATTGACCATGCCTATTACTCAACATTATATTTTAATATTTTGAACATTTTCGCACGCGGCGATACCACATGTTTTGTTTTTTACATTTTTATTTGAAACATGAGTAGGGGGATGATTCAAACTTTTATTAGGGAAGGGGTTAATTCAATTTTATTACTTTTTTATTTTAATTTTTTTTAACACTATTTGCGGGAAGGGGTTAAGCACATTCGTCAATAACTTCCAGGCAAATATGTCTACAATAGCTGAGCTATTATAAGCAGATATGCAATTCAGGATCATGAAAAAGCTAGGTGATTTCTGAATGGCATGAATGCCATTGCGGCTTATAGACTATAAGGATAACTTACTATAAATTATAGGCAAATCTGTTTATAATAGCTTAACTAATATAAGCAGAAATGGCACTAAGGAGCACAGAGGAGCTGGTTGACAATTTCTCACCTAGCTTTTCCATGCTCTTGAATGGCATGTCTGCTTATAATAGCCAAGCTCTTATAGACAGACATGCCATTTAGGTGCATAGAAAAGCTAGGTGAGAAATTGTCACCTAGCTTTTCTGTGTACCTAAATGGCAAATCACTTCATGCCTGGTGGAATGGTGGTACTGGGGGATACTCCAGAGGCAGAGATCGCCGGCGGGACCTCACGCAGGAGGCAGCCACAGTGTGGGGTAATGTTTTAAACTTTACACTTTCCTGACGTCACGTGGGGCACGCAGGTCAGGGGCACGCTGCCCATGTCACGACTCAGGGCCTAGGTATGGAAACAGGGCTGGCCTAGGACATCGCAGGGCTGGCCCTCTTCTTCTGCAAATGTAGCTGCCGCGGGCGCCAGGCGTGCAGTGCTTGGGTCCGGAGGGCAGGGTGTAACAATGGGGCAGAGTGAACAACATTGTTCACCTCTTCACACGTGATCTTTTTAGATAATCCGGAACTCTGCTCCAGGTTTAATTTAGGAATATGTAGATCATTCAGAAACCGATCGATTTCTTCCGGTTGCACGTTGTTATCAGACCTATAAATAGGGGTGATTTACAGCTTCTTAGAATTCAAAGATTCTCCTACTTTTCCCCTGCACTGTGGATGTTTATGCAAAGAGCTCAATAAAAGACATCTGTGTGTTATTGGTTTAGTTAGATTGTGTTTTTATATAATTGTGACTTACATAACAACCAGACCACATTTTATTAGTAATCGATACAGCCATCTAGGTAATTCGCCCCCTCCTATAGACATGAATGGAGGGGGCATGGGGTTGGGGTGACATTACAAGGGGGCGTGGTGGGATGTCACATCTTCCTCTGTAGGAAATATACTGTATGCCAGGTGCTGCATGGAGATCACGTGGGGTCCCAGTGCCATGATAAGATCAGACATTTTATCCTCTTTGGATAGGGAATAAGATGTCTAGGGGCGGAGTACTTCTTTAATTGTACAAATGAACTGCAAGTTTTTCGGTTTCATGGTTTACATACCTGAAAGCTATTTTATCATCTTGGACTCTGTGCATGAAAATTCACTCGAGAAAGACACGAGCATACTGCATTGACAACCTTGAGAAAGGTATTTACCAAAATGCATCAGGGTTTTTTCTACTATTTAATGGCTCACTTGTATCTTTTTAACATGATCTAAAGAAAACTGATGTTTTTTAACTTATCCTCATGCTGGAGTTGGAGTGCCGGGATTTTTTCCTACATGGAGTCTACACCATTTGAACTACTTGCACACTGGCTGTGTTACGCCGAGTGCTCTGGATCCCTGCTCCTCCCCGGAGTGCTCGCGGCGTTCTCCTCTCTGCCACGCCCCGGTCAGACCCGCTGACCGGGAGCGCTGCACTGACACTCACGACGGGGATGCAATTCACATAGCGGGATGCGCCCGCTCGCGAATCACATCCCAAGCCACTTACCTGTCCCGGTCCCCGGCTGTCACATTCTGGCGCGCGTGGCTCCGCTCTCTAGGGCGCGCACACGCCAGCTCTCTAAGATTCAAAGGGCCAGTGCACCAATGATTGGTGCCTGGCCCAATCAGTCTAATTAGCCTCCACCTGCTCCCTACTCATATAACCTCACTTCCCCTTCCCAGCATGGCCGGATCATGTTGCCTTGTGCCAGAGAAAGCATTTAGTGTATGTCCCAAGCCTGTGTTCCAGACCTTCTGCTGTTGCCCCTGACTACGACCCTTGCTGCCTGCCCTGACCTTCTGCTACGTCCGACCTTGCTCTTGCCTTGTCCTTTTGTACCGCGCCTGTCTCAGCAGTCAGAGAGGTTGAGCCGTTACCGGTGGATACGACCTGGTTGCTACCGCCGCAGCAAGACCATCCCGCTTTGCGGCGGGCTCTGGTGAATACCAGTAGCAACTTAGAACCGGTCCACCGGTATGGTCCACGCCAATCCCTCTCTGACACAGAGGATCCACCTCCAGCCTGCCGAATCATAACAGGCTGCATTGCGCAGAGCACCTGACCGGCTAGAAGTCCTTGGAGGATTGTCGATTGTCAGGAGGGGTGAGCAGACTTTTTTCCTCTATTATTTATACTGCACAGACAGTTTATTGCGATAAAGTCATCTCATGAAGTCATATTGCTAATCTTTACATTCTATAGTTGAAAAGACTAAGGAAATGAGTAATAAAAAAAAACAGCTGACTCAGGATTTTTTATTCTTTGTCTTTGTCCCTACTAGTTCTTGTGCATTTTTCTGGCAATGGCTTCTGAGAAAACATCCTTTAGAACAAATACTGCACCTGCGTTACTTATATAGAGAGAATGTTAATGCCACCACCCTTTATCAACGTTTATCAGAGTATCCAAAGGTGAAAAATCAGATATTTTGCTATTTATGAGGGAAAATCTCACATAGAGAAACAAAACATTACAAATTGACAGTCAAAGAACATCCCTGGCCATACAATAAAGCTTATGTGTGTTCACCAATGTTTCTACATATTATTTCTCCTTGAGGACAATGCCAAAAGGCGTGTGGAGTCTTACAGGCCATGCAAACTTTATTGGGGATAAAATAGGCAAAGCAGACCTTGTCCAGAAGATAGGGAGTTTGTTCTCTGGCACTGTGTACCTACAAGTCAATGCCGGGACACTTGTGAGCCCTGAAACCTGACTGTGGATTAGTAGTCAAGCCAGAATCCCTCTCAGAAGGAAGAGTTTCCCATCTTTAGCTGTTTTGGGGGTTCTTTCCTCTCATTGGCAGGGCCATATATAAAACTTGTGCAACTCTAGGCACTCGGACTAAATAAACCCCAATAGGGTGATTACACTACGTAGGTTGTTTTTTTTTATGCAGATCTGTCATATATACGCAGCAAAATTCATCATGGAGCTCACCCCTATATAACAAAAAAGGTGGTGGTTTCGTTGGAACACCAATATAACACGGTTCTATGATTAAGTGCACACTGTGTGAAACGAGTTAGAAGTTTTTACCTCCTGTATGTACCTTGGTGTGAACAATGTTCAAGGCATTTTGTGAGCAATGCTTTTTGCTGGACAATTATTTTTCCTGATCATCTTACTAAGCCGGAGATGAGACTGGCGGGATCCGGTCACGTGCTTGTATTCTTTCTATGGGAGCATCGATGATGTCAGATTACTGGACTCGGATCTCTTCAGAGCTCCCATGGAAATCAATGGGGTGTGTGCCATCTACTATTCTTTTAATACACCTGGTCTTCTTAAAGAGGTTCCACGGTAAACAATCGCAGCTAAATATTTGATCCATGTTTTACATTGGGTGAGATTTTATCAAAGCTTGTGTAGAGAAAAAGTCAAACAGTTGCCATAGCATCAGATCGCTTTATGTATCTTAAAAAAGGCTGGAACCTGCATGGGACTGTTTTCTTACCATTAAGGGATTTCTGACCATTACTGCCCACTCCCACAAGGTAGGTGTTCCACTTCCGCATCATGTGTGTCCAATCCTGCCTGTTCCATTTTGTCACAGCTTAGAAATAGTACCCCCCAGAGCCATTTCGTTACCCCCTTGTGCCATTTTATCAGCCCCTGTGACATTTCAGAGATTTTCTGGATTGTGCCGAATTTAGCTGGACCCGCTGTATGACTGCGTCTGGACCTGCAAGTTGTTTTTTTTTTGGGTCCCGCAGGATCCTGATGCAGGGCTTTAGTCTGATGCTCTACTGATCCTCTGCACAAGGCTTGATAATTCTCCCCCTTATTGTGCTCTATAATTTTACAATTTCTCTATCATTATCATGGATCCAGTGCACATACTGTTAGGTAGATTTAATATACACAATGTAATCTACTAATCATGTCTAGATGGACGTCTAGTTACATTTCATAAAAATTTAGTCAACACTAGTGCTGAGTGCGTATATTCGAATATCGGCAATTTGCGATTTCACGAATATTTAGAATATAGGGATATATATTCGTATTGATGAAAAATTTTTTTTTCTTCACAGTACACATGACAACAATGATGTGCACTGTGTAAAAAAAAACATGATTATCCCTTCCAGCTTCCAGCTTGTGGTTCAAAGAATGCTCCAGTATTATTTACTCGTCGGTGTGGAGCGCAAATATTTTGTATATGCGAATATTCAAATATTCACGAATATCAGCACTTCCAGAGGACACTGATCCCTCCCTTCTTTTAGGTGAAAGATATAATCGCACATGCGCACTATGCGAATTTCATTAAAACAATTTAAAAATGGGGAAAAAAAAGAGAGCAAACATAGCGAATATGCGAATTTTGCCAACATAGGCCGAATATTCATCCATATATTTGCTAAATATCGCGAATTCGAATATGGCCCCTGTCGCTCATCACTAGTCAACACCATGGGGGAGATTTATCAAAACCTGTTCAAAGGAAAAGTTGCCCAGTTGCCCATAGCAACCAATCAGATCACCTCTTTCATTTTGCAGAATCCTTGTTAAAAATGAAAGAAGCGATTGGTTGCTATGGGCAACTGGGCAACTTTTCCTTCTCAACAGGTTTTGATAAATCTCCCCCCATGGGTTTTAGAATTTGAAAGCAAATATTTACATACACTACTTTTTACTTACACTTTTATACTTTTCTATGGCAGAAAGATATATAATATATGAAATCTGTACTTCTTTGTACTTATCTGTATTTATATAGGTTAATATAGGACACATGAATCCTATGCCCTAGAAGTAGGCCTTATTTCTTGGCTCTGTATTCTGTCCCTATGGAGCCAGTGTAAAATGAATAGCAAATACTTCTAGGGTGGGTTCACACTACGTTTGTAGTGTACGGGTGCTGGATCAAGTTGGGAGGAGTGAAAACCGGCCGCACCCGTATCCCAGCTGGATGCGGCCTGAACCACATTCATTTCAATGAGCCGCCCACAGTCAAACACTGGCTCCGGTTGTCTCATTTTTTCTCCGGTTGTCTCATTTTTGCTTTAGGAGCAGAGGTCATGTGACCACTGCTGCCTACCAGGGCTTTGGTGGTCTCACTTCATACTCCTGGCATCACTGCTCAGTGACGGGAGACATGATTTCAGGAGTATGGAAAGTGACTACCGCTCCTAAAGAGCCTTAAATGTTACATTTCAAAAAAGATGGATTCACTTTAAGGGTAAGTTCACACGTACAGGATCCTGCGCAGATTTGAAATCTGCAGCAGAAAATCCTGTGCATCAAATCCTGCGCATCTATTCTGTGTACGTGTGAACATACCCTAAAGTAGCATTCTGTAAATTAATTTATTTATTTTTTGCTTACATAGTGCAGCATAGGCTATTATATTAGAATAATGTAGAGGTTCTTGTGTATGCCTTTTTCTTTCCTTTTTTTATGCTGATGTGGCAGGCATGAGACAGGCTCTATTTTCATTCACAAATGCACAATTATGTGGGTTCTGTAATGCAGCCTACATTTCCAATGAACCCTCGGCTTTGGCAGGGGCATTTGATCACTGCATCTAGTCACCTTATCAAGCTGCTAGTGCTGGAGATCACCCAGGGGAACTCATTAGACTCACAAGTGGGTTGGGGTCAGTTCACACTGTGCACTTTGTTTTCAGTTTTTTTTCTTAGTTTTCAGAGAAATATTGCCATGAGACAAAAGTAATTTGACCTTTAATCACAACTGAGGTGTTTTATGAAGTAATTTTCCAAAATCATGTTAAACATTACATGTTTTTACCATATTTTACTGAAGTGCGGCACAATCTTCATATTTGCCACAAGTTGGAAAAAAAATACAGCAAAAACAGGAAAAAAGGAGCAAGAAATGCAATGTGTAAACACAGTCTCAGGGGAGGTTTATTACTACTATAGCCTGATCCCATAGAGATAGCAGATGAAGCTGGGATGGAAGGAATCTGGGAGCTAGAAGGAGAGGATCTGGTTGGTGATGATGTCAACCTGAAGTCAGAATCTGACATCCTGTTGTAGCCATTAAGCACTGGAGGATTTGGAAAGTCAGCCTGTTGATCACATGACCAAATAAGAGTAATAAAACACATTGCTGCAGCTGAGCTGGAATAAAACAAATGGCGCTGTAGGACTAGTGATGGCAAGTATGCATAATATAGGCAAAAGATAAAGACAACAACCCAAAGTGCTACTTAAAATATATAATTGACCAGCTCCTTAGCAGAAGTTGCATGCCAGACTACAAATACCCATTAATGTTACTACGCACTCCTCTTTCTAAAATATGATGTTACCTCTTTGAATTCTTTCCCCTTTTTTTTACACTTTTTAATGCATGTCTAACCCCAACAGGTGCTGAAGCCATTGAGCGTCGAGAAAAACTGAAAAACGTCTGGCACATGGTTAAATGTAAACCCTATGTAATCTCTCAATAAACACTTCTGTCTATGTTGTTCACTTCATTTGGGCTTTTGACACAAATTATTTGAGGGAGAATGTATTTTATCTTGGTTAATACAAGAAATTACAAGTGGCCTAATGCTTAGTGACAGAAGTTGACATATCAAAGGAGTCATTGGAATATAAACAAAAAATAAATCACAGCTTCAGTGTCCCTCCCCGAAATGAAATTCCTGGTTTTACAAAGACCATATAATCCTTTCATTTTCAAACAAATACCACCTCATTTATGTTTTTCTAACATAAGCTTGCATAAATCTTACAACAAGAAGCATGTTTATTGTGTTTTTTAATAGCCCTGTTTGAAGCATTTCTCTCTGACATCATACTATTGAACCATCTCGCAAGGATTACATGTGTCAGCCATTCAATTGCTCGTAATTGTAACACAAAGCCTTAAGCTACATGTATTTCACTCCATGTAAAGTATGCACTAGATTTTTTTTTTTGCTTTGTTACCCAAAAAATAAAGTCAGCTATTAAATTAATTGACACTAAAAGCCTGCCACAGCAATCTAATCTATTCATTTTTAGTTAAATATTAACTAGGATGTCTGCTATGACAAGCATTTGACCTGGGTAGAAAAAAAAAGAGAATCAAGTTTGCCATTGCTTAAGGTTAAGGAAATATTTGGCTGCAGGTGAGAGTTAAATGTTTTTTTTTTTATTCTACCTTATAGACTTTTATGTTTTTTATGTGAGTATTGACTTTATGCGAGGCCAACTTGTGGAGCTTGATGCGGCATGTTTGTCTGTAAAATGAATAAATAATTATAAAACAAAATGTTCCATTTAGACAACTCTATTAAAGGTAAAATATCCACAAAGAAGAAAATTTCATGGAGTGAGTGAACACCTTCCAATGTGCATACCAGGGAAGGACAGACTTTCTTCATGCCAGACAGGGGATTAAGAATCAACAGGTCCCCAACCATCATTGCTCTCATATTTTAAGCATGGTAGTGAATGAATGGGCAGACATTCATTCACTATCTATCTATCTATCCATTATCTATCTATCTATGAATCTATTTCTTATTTATCTACCCATAACTTTATGCTTAGTTAAGAGGCCGATAGCTGTCATGAGGCCGATAGCTATCGGCCTCATAACCAAACATAAAGTTATGGGTAGATAGATAAGAGATAGATTCATAGATAGATACATGATAGATTTATAGATAAAAGATAGATAGATAGATATGATGAAAACCCTTTGAACGGGACACTAAACCCTGGATAAGGACACAAACTAAAAGGGGCTCTGTAAGACAATCTCCACTTGGCCACAAGTCACTAGGAAGAATTTATTATTGTCATGTATGGCAGGGATACGGTGAAGCCCTGAACTCATCCACACCCTCTGACCTTTCCTATCACGTATCCGTCCTAAGTAAGGGATCCACAACCACAAAGACGGTCCCTGCCTGTCTACGAGCTGGGGCTTCAGAGTCATAATAATAAAATACAGAGGTATACAGTCACACGTTAGGATAATGGTCAGGAGCACAAGAGGAGACTAGCTCTAACAATAGAGGGAAAACTGATTTTAACAGTACAAGGGGAGACAGACAAATGAACAGATAAATCACAGTCCACAAGCCTAAGTCTAAACCGAGAGGAGCAATAGACACCAAATCAGAAAGTGAGGGAAAGTAAAGAGATACAGCACCAAAAGTCAAAAAACAGAATTCTGAAAATGTAATGGCACTCAAGTTACTGGAGTAAATCTCATTCACTGGCAAACTCTTGAGGCCACAGCCGATCTCATATAGCCAGCAACACAGGTGAGGTCTTAGCATTATTCAGCTGTCCACAGCCCCAGATTGGCCAGGGTGTAGCCACAGCAACAAAGCCAAGCCAAAACCCAAGGAAATTTAACCCTTCAGACCACATGATTCCCTACAATTATCATTGAGGTCAAGTATCATACTGGATAACAAAAATACCAAATGATCGTTTGGTGGGCCGAAGCTCTGACAAAATGACAGCCCCTATTGGTTCAAAGACACGACCATGTGGAACATATTCAAACTGTTTTTTTTTATGATCCATTTTGTGTTTGTGCAATGATAATGAGAAATATGTTGCAATTAAAAGTTAGCATATACATGTTCTGCGTGGATCAAGTATGGGTACGGGGGGGGCTTGATCTCCTTTAGAAGGTGAAAAGAACTGCAGTCCAACATCCAATGCAGATGTGTTAGCTTGCAGCAAAATCAAAGACACTCAACTAAAAGTAGCTAAAGCAAAAACACTCAAATAAAAAAGCAAAATAAAGAATTAAATAAATAAATAAATACAAAGCATATGCATGCCTCCCATGTGTATGTGTCTGACAGAGGATTATTAGATTTAAGCAATGGTATACAAAATAAGTAAAGAAAAAATTCATTCTCAGACACTCTGAAACTGTGTATTAAAAATCTATATCCTAAGAAAAAAAATTTGACTCTAGTTCATCGGGCTCATGTATCAAAACTATCAAATAGAAAAATTGGCTTGTGGTCCATAACAACCAATCAGAGCTTAGCCTTTTTCACCTGGAAAATGAATGAAGTGTTTTGATTGGTTGCTATGAAAACCAAGCCTTTTTTTTTAATCTTTTTTTTTATTTTAGAATTGTTAACATTTCACCAACAATACCTTAGTATGAAAGCCTCAGATAGAATTTTAGTAAATAAGAAAAGCAAAAAAGTAGTCTCAATCCAAGCTGTATGACCATCCTATGGAAGTAATTGATATAAAGAGGACTATACAAAATACATTGAAACAAAATAATAAAACATAAGTGGACTGGAAATGGACTTGAAAAATGAGGAGTTGGTGGGCGAGGAGGCTACAGAGGGTAGTTTGCCTAATACAGTATGATTCCTTTAAAGGGGTACTCCGGTGAAAAACTTTTTTTTTTTTAAATCAACTAGTGCCAGAAAGTTAAACAGATTTGTAAATTAGTGATAGAATGAAGATAGCA
Organism: Hyla sarda; assembly: GCF_029499605.1. Classification (NCBI taxonomy): domain Eukaryota; kingdom Metazoa; phylum Chordata; class Amphibia; order Anura; family Hylidae; genus Hyla; species Hyla sarda. The sequence continues at coordinate 59,754,800 of NC_079193.1, read as the reverse complement.
ATATGTCCGCACTCACCATGACATTTCAAGTGGTTCGCTTTATTGGATTCTTCAAATTTCCATTAGAAAGCATGTAACAAAAACACCCGAGTGCAGGGAGGGGGAGCTGCTCCGGGCAAGGAGACTAGGAGCAATGTTTAAAGGGGTACTCCGGTGAAAAACTTTTTTTTTAAATCAACTGGTGCCAGAAAGTTAAACAGATTTGTAAATTACTTCTATTAAAAAATCTTAATCCTTCCTGTACTTATTAGCTGCTGAACACTACAGCGGAAATTATTTTCTTTTTGAAACACAGAACTGTCTGCTGACATCACGAGCGCAGTGCTCTCTGCTGACATCTCTGTCCATTTTAGGAACTGTCCAGAGCAGCATATGTTTGCTATGGGGATTTCCTTTTACTCTGGGCAGTTCCTAAAATGGACAGAGATGTCAGCAGAGAGCACTGTGCTCATGATGTCAGCAGACAGCTCTGTGCTTCAAACAGAAAATAATTTCCACTGTAGTATTCAGCAGCTAATAAGTACAGGAAGGATTAAGATTTTTTAATGGAAGTAATTTACAAATCTGTTTAACTTTCTGGCACCAGTTGATTTAAAAAAAAAAAAAAAAAAGGTTTTCAAAGGAGTACCCCTTTAAACAGGATCTGACATGAGATTGACACCTCAAGCACAGTCAGAGAAGCTGAGGCAACTCGGTTCTGTACCACCTTCTTAATGCATTTTTTACAGATTGCATTAAAAAAGCCATGCAAGTGGTAGAGAATAAAGTTAGTATTTATTTCCGAAAAAAGTTATTTGCAATTCAGTTTCCCAAATAAAGAGAAAACACGTAATCTTCACTTGGAGCAGGGAAATACATTTTGCAGCATATCTTAGAAAGTAATTAAGGGACTGATATAGGAATTTGAACTATGACTTTAAAGGGGTACTCCAGTGGAAAACATTTTTTTTTATCAACTGGTGCCTTAAAGTTAAACAGATTTGTAAATTACTTCTATTAAAAAAATATTTACCCTTCCAGTACTTTTTAGCAGCTGTATGCTACAGAGGAAATTCTTTTCTTTTTTAATTTCTTTTTTGTCTTGTCCACATTGCTCTCTGCTGACACCTCTGTCCATGTCAGGAACTGTCCGGAGCAGCATTGGTTTGCAATGGAGATTTTCTCCTGCTCTGGACAGTCCCTGAAACGGGCATCAGGTGACAGCAGAGAGCACCATGGACAAGACAAAAAAGAAATTCAAAAAGAAAAGAATTTCCTCTGTAGCATACAGCTGCTAAATAGTACTGGAAGGGTAAAGATTTTTTAATAGAAGTAATTTACAAATCTGTTTAACTTTCTGGCACCAGTTGATTTAAAAAAAATTGTATATAAGCCTTATTGGGTGGGTTTTTGGTGAGTTGATGAAGACCTACAAGACATGGAAGTCTTCTTATGAGACAAAAAATGGGGGATAGTCTATAAATTATAAATAACATAAGTCTGGAACAACATAGTAGGGCATGGTGTTTGACAGTGATAAAGCAGAAGAAGCTATTATTAAAGGGATACTCCCCTGGAAAAAATGTTTTTAAATCATCTGGTGCCAGAAAGTTAAACAGATTTGTAAATTACTTCTATTTAAAAATCTTAATCCTTCCAGTACTTATCAGCTGCTGTATGCTCCACAGGAAGTTCTTTTCTTTTTGAACTTTCTTTCTGTCTGACCCCAGTGCTCTCTGCTGACACTTCTGTCCATTTTAGGAACTGTCCGGAGCTGGATAGGTTTGCTATGTGGATTTGCTTCCACTCTGGACAGTTCCTAAAATGGACAGAGGTGTCAGCAGAGAGCACTGTAGTCAGACAGAAAGGAAATTTTAAAAGAAAAGAACTTCCTCTGAAACACAAAGCAGAAATCTTCCGAGCAGTGTGAAATATGCTGTGCGCTAGGAGCAGAAATAGGGCTTTCCCCGCCACAGCCCTGTGTCTGCAATAAGGTTTGGGAGCTAGTTGCGCATGACAGTTTGGCCAGTGCGTGTGTCCAGCCTCTGAACCCTATTGCAGACACAGGGCTGTGTCTGCTCCAAACGCATATGCAGCGGATTCGCCGCTGCTCGGCAGATTTCTCGCTGCTTCAAATACGCTGCGTGTCTGTCCAGTGTGACCCTACCCTTAAAGGAAAACTGTCAGCTTGCTTCCCCCACACTAACATGCGGTACTGGCTGATCAGTCTGATGCCTACTGTGCCCGGATCGTTATTCCCTATATGCTAATTAAGTGGTAACTGGCACAGGCGGCATTAACTGGCACTCTGACGTCACCGCCACCGGCCGCAGTGCTGCCCAGCTCATCAATATTCCTCCCCTCCCTCCGCCTCTCCACCGGGCAGATCCGGGCACAGTAGGTATCAAACTGATCAGCGAGTACCGCTGGTTAGTGCGGGGGAGCAAGCTGACAGTTTTCCTTTAAAGTACCAGAGTAACACTCCGTAAGGATGACTTATGTAATATTGCGTATTTTACTGAGGATTTGTTTAAATTCATGCATATTAATGCATATAAACCGATCTGAGCTTAATGCTGCAGTGGCATGGGTGGAAAAACTTATTGCTAGACCTTCAATACAAGGATACATTGGAACAATAAGGAATATCCAACTAAGTGTGAATTTTAAGGAGAAAGAGAGGACAGGTAGATTTAGGACCTATGAAAATAAAAATAAGCACAAATTATGATATAGTATGGTGAACAACAAAAAAGATCACTTTCAGACCTGGAAGTCTATCAGGTGAGTGAACATGGTGATCAAGTGGCCATCACAGAGTGGGAAAGGTAGAGGTCTCCTATCAGATGCTTTAAGGCGGTACTCAGTCCCTATACATCTCATCCCCTATCCAAAGCATAGGGGATAAGCTGTCTGATCACGTGGGTCCCGCCGCTGGGGACCCCTGTGATCTCCCTGCTTCACCTGGCATTCGTTTAGAACGTTGGGTGCAGCGCCGGAGGCTCGTGATGTCACAGAGATGCCCCACTCAGGACATCATGGCAATGCCCCCTCAATGCAAGTCTATGGGAGGGGGCGTTACACCCATCACGCCCCCTCCTATAGACTTGCATTGAGGGGGTGTGGCCGTGACGTCACGAGTGGGGCATGATTGTGACTTCACGAGCCTCCTCCCCGCATTGCTAGTCATCTGGCACTGAGCAAAGTTCGCTCCGTGCACCGGTTGTCTGGGGTGCCGCAGCCGAGGTCGCTGGAGATCAGACATCCTATCCCCTGTCCTTAGGAGTACCCCCTTAAGGTAAACTTTTTCAGCTTTCCTGGAGTTTAGGGGACGTAGAAAACCTTTGTTTTATCCAATGAGTAGGATTCTGAAGGTCGGATCATGAGGGAGTGTCCAGTAGCTTATTTTCCAAGTGTTTAGCACACTAGGAGCTGTTTTTTTCCTGAAGAGAAGGAGAGACCTAAATATCTTCTTATATTACTGATCATACAAAAGAGAACAGGGTGCGTGCCCCTGGATGGAACCTGATGGACGAGATAGTGGAGAGCCCAATCAAAACACACTCACCTGGACAAGTTGTGCGAGTGGAGGCACAACACAATGCACTTGATCAGGAATCCTGTGATAGCGGCTGCTGCGGCTCCCCGCGTCCAGGTGCAAATATTGGTATATTACCCTAGTTTAGCTCCAAGCCATGCCCCTGATTGTTATGACAAGAATATTTTTTTGTTATATAGTCTAGATAAATGTAACCCATGGAAAGGTTTGGAACTAGAGGTACATTGTTGGTTGTTCGGAGGGTAAAACCTAAATCAGCCTTATCTAATACACTTTAGAAATCATTCTCCCATATTTTTCATAAACTTTATTTAATGACTAAATCATTTTCCTTGAATATCTCTGCCTAATGCCAAAGTGGGAAGATGACACAATCTGAATACAAATTAAAGATGAGGTTACAAGACTCAAGTGCTCTAGAAGTATACACTACAGCTCAATCTTCACAAATCAGCTAGGTAAAGATCCTCATTACCACATGTTCCCATTGCTTCTAATTACTTTAATTAGGAATGAGATATGAGAGTATGATGTTCTTATTATAGACACATTTTTCAAATAGTATTTTTTCCCCTCTGGTTGATTTGATTAATCATTGCGGAAATAGAAAATCTTTCCATAAATTAAAGCACTTATGTAAGTTCCTGAACTGTCATTCATGTGCATTACGTCTTGTTTCTTATCTTCTGCAGGAATAATAATAAGAATAATAATAATAATTATAATTATTATTATTATTACTTCCACAAAAATACGTTGTGCTTTATTTTCAAATTTATCTAACAGATCTACAAATATGTAGATATAGGAAAGTACAGGCATAACTTAAAGGGGTATTCTGCCCACAGACATCTTATCTCCCTATCCAATGGATAGGGGATATGATGTTTGATCGTGGGGTTGACAACTGTCACGCGCCCCTCTGATAGACAGGAATGGAGGGGACGTGGCATGGAGTCACTTCTCCGGCCGCAGGAACCCAGCATTCTAAACATACTGTCTAGAATGCCAGGTGATGCACAGAGATGACAGGGGGGGGGGGGAACTCCATGATCACACATCTTGTCCCCTATCCTTTGGGGATGAGATGTCTGTGGGAGGAATACCCCTTTAAAGCTTCTTGGCGGCAGTGCAAATTTGGAACAGGCAAAAAACCTACTACTACTTGCTTATTGTTTACTATTATATTCCTAAATTTAAGTATTATTAGCGTGGAAACAAGAAGTACTCTACACTACACTCTATTCACCCCCTGAAAGTCAATACTTTGTGGAACCATGAAGTGTCTATTAGCTTAGGACTTCTAGACACTGCTCCAAAATAGTAAGGTTAGATGGGTTGTGTTGGTGCCAAGCAGTCTTCAAGTCATGCCACAGGTTCTCAATTGGATTAAAGTTTGGACATTGGCTAAGCCATTGAATTCTTCCTCTTAAATCCCTCCAGTGTAGCATTAGCATTATGTTTCAGGTCATTGTCCAACTAGAAGGTGAACCTCCGTCCTTTTCTAAAATCCTTAAAAATTGCATAAGTTTTCTAGTGGTCATTGTTGAAGCCTGATGTGGCCTTCACCAGGCTTTACCGTATATGTGGTGTACTTGGGGTGATGGGAAGTGTTTCCCATGATGTCTTAAAAAATCAAGTTTAGAGTTGGTTCCCATGGTTATAAAAATCTTGTGTATGAACCAACTGGAAAGCCAATCTCCAAAGTAGCTTTCAAATCTGTATTATTTTTACATTGTTTTTAAAGTAAAAGTGTTTCTGAAAATCTTCTTAAAGTTTTTCTAGGCGTTTTTAAGCCATTTTTTTTGTTGAGTTCAGGATGACTAAAAAAAAGAGGTATTTCAATCACAAACATGTGCTTTGCTTATTGTGAATATACCCTTAGTCTCATCTCAACAGAGAACATTCTCAAAAATGCTTTGGTAGTATTTGAAACTCCAAATGTGTTTTCTTACATTTTTGATTAAACAATTGCTTTTTTCTGGCCACTGTTCCATAAAGCCTGAAACTGCAGAGTGTATAGCTTGAAGGGGTTATCCACCGTAAGGTGATTTTAGTACGTACCTGGCAGGCAGTAATGGACATGCTTAGGAAGGATCCGCGCTTGTCTTGGGGCTAAATGGCTATGTTGTGAGATTACCATAATACTGTGGTTAGCTTTTTGTGAACTGGTATTTCCTGTTTGACTTTTCTTTTTTTGACTACGAATCCCACAATTCCATTTTGCTCCCTCCCACACATCAGCCACCCCACCCATTGAAACATAAATTAGCTGCATCCATTCAAAGACCTGTGGTTTTCAATCAGGGTACTTACAGCTTTTGCATTAGTTGCAGATTGATCTCTCTCCCACCAAGTGATCATGTCCCCCATTGAAGCAGACAGGCTCCCTTTCATCAGCTGACTAGTGAGTCAGGTCTCGGCTGCATTGCAAGCTGGCAGAGATCTGAGACAACAGTCATTTTGTATGCTGGTAAAAATAAATATCGGAGTGAAAATCACAGAAGAATTGGGAGAAAACTGTCACACACAGGTACAGACACTATATTATGAACAACACTAACTTTAGAGCCCCTGTAGCATAGTCAAATAAAAAAAAAATCCTGTAATACCCCTTTAAAGTAGTCCTATGACAGATGTATCCATCTCTGCTATCAATTGTAACACTCACATGAGAAGGTCACGGTCCAGGATATTCTCCTAAAGCTCCCAAGATCTCTCCTCAGGTCCATAACCCTCCCAGTCGACCAAAAAAAATAGTTTACCTCTCACAGTTTTTGTAGCAAGAATCTCTTTAACCTTTAAGATGTCAGAAGAGTCGGAGACAGGTGTGACGACAAGATTCTTCTGAGAAAACCGGTTTATGACAAGAGGCTTGAGGGGAGATACGTGGAAGGAATTGGGGATATGTAACGTAAAAGGTAGACGGGGTTTTTAGGAGACAGGGTTCATTTTTTGAAGAATCTGAAAGGGACCAAGGTAGCGAGGACCGAGCTTGTAACAGGGGATCTTGAAGCAGATGTACTTGGATGAAAGCCACACCATGTCACCAGGAGAGAAGGATGGAGGAGGTCTTCTACTTTTGTCCGCTTTCGCCTTCATGCGTGAAGAAGCCTGAGATCATGACTGTAGGGTCTGTTGCCAGATGGTAGAGAAGTCACGGACCAGCTCATCAACAGCAGGCACACCGGAGGAGACTGGGAGAGGAAGAGGAGGACGAAGATGGAGTCCGTAGACAACAAAAAAGGGAGACGACCTCCTGGACTCGGAATACTTATGATTATATGAGAATTCAGCGCAGGGAAGAAGGTTGACCCAATCATCATGGCGAGCTGAAACAAAATGTCAAAGATAAGTCTCTAGGATTTGATTAACTTTCTCCACCTGACTGTTGGACTGAGGGTGGTAGGCCAAGAAGAAGTCCAGATTGATGTCCAGATTGTTACAAAGGGCTCGCCAGAACTTAGAGGCAAACTGCACACCTCGATCCGAAACGATATGTTGAGGAAGACCATGTAAACGAAAGACATGCAACAAGAAGTACTTCACAGAAGGAAGACCTGGTAGAGGAATGAAATGAGCCATCTTGGAAAACCGATCTACAACGACCCAGATGACAGTGTTATGATGAGATGGTGGCAAATCGGTGATTAAATCCATGGCAATATGGGACCAGGGAGTCTTTGGAATAGGTAAAGGCTGTAAGAGTCATGCAGGCCTCTGTCGAGGAGTTTTGTCACGGGCACAGGTTTCACAGGAACAAACAAAATCAGAAACATCACATTCAAGATGGAGCCACAGTAGTGCCGGGAGATAAGAAGTAGAGTCTTGCGTATTCCAGGATGTCCTGCTGTCAAGGAAGAATGACCCCATTTCAGGACCTTGCATCTCAATCTGGTGGGCACAAAGGATTTTCCGGGAGGAACTTGCTGAATCTCGGCAGGAGCTGCAGGAATCAAACGGTCAGGAGGAATAATATGCCTAGGCATGGAGTCCAAACCAATGATGTCAGAGGACCTGGGGAGAGCATCAGCCCTGATGTTCTTGTCTGCTGGATGGAAGTGAATGAAGAAGTTGAACCTGGAAAAGAACAGTGACCACCTTGCCTGGCGGGGGTTCAAACGCTTAGCAGACTGAAGGTATAGAAGATTCTTATGGTCAGAGTAGATGCTGACTGGATGAGAAGAACCTTCCAATAAATGTCGCCATTCCTCCAAAGCTAGCTTGATAGTGAGGAGTTCACGATCTCCAATTAAGTAATTCCTCCCAGCAGGAGAGAAGGTCTTGGAGATGAACCCACAAGTAACAGTCTTGCCCTTGGCATTTTTCTGAGTAAGAACGGCACCTGCTCCAATAGATGAGGCATCAACCTCCAAAGCAAAGGGCCTCTCCAGATCAGGTCTTGTAAGCACGGGAGCAGAGGCAAATTCAGACTTTAAAGGGGAAAAGGCCTCTTCAGCCTCTTGAGGCCAAGACTTAGGATTAGATGCCTTCTTAGTGAGAGCAACAATTGGAGCAACCAAGGATGAAAAATATGGGATAAATTGATGATAAAAGTTTGCGAATCCCAGAAAGTGTTGAAAAGTACGTAGCCCCGAAGGACGAGGTCAATCCAATACTGCAGACAATTTATCTGGATCCATCTGCAGGCCCTGGTGAGAGACAATGTAGCCAAGAAGACTAGATTTCTCGAACAGGCATTTCTCCAGTTTGGCGTAGAGATGATTCTTCCGTAATCGCTGAAGAACCAGACGAACATGAGTACGATGCTCCTCTAAGTTGGAAGAGAAGATCAGGATGTCATCTAGGTAAATGACAACACAGGTGTAGAGAAGATCACGAAAAATATCATTGACAAACTCTTGAATAATGGCTGGAGCATTGCAGAGACCAAATGGCATTACGAGATACTCAAAATGTCGTCACGAGTATTGAAGGCCGTTTTCCATTCATCTCCCTTGCGGAAACAAATTAGGTTATACGCTCCACGTAAGTCCAATTTGGAAAAGACCTTGGCACCATGTAGACGGTCAAAAAGTTCTGAGATAAGACCATGATTTTGTTAAGTCCCCTATAGTCAATGCATGGATGGAGTGAGCCATCCTTCTTTCCAACAAAGAAGAAACCAGCTCCAGCAAGAGAAGAGGACTTACGGATAAATCCCTTTTTGAGATTCTCTTGGATATACTCAGCCATGGCTTTGGTTTTAGGAACCGATAGAGGGTATATCCTTCCATGAGGAGAAGTGGTACCAGGCAGAAGATCAATAGGGCAATCGTAAGGACGATGTGGAGGCAGAGACTCAGCCTGTTTCTTGCAGAAAACATCAGAGAAATCTTGGCAAGGTGGCGGCAGACCAGGTAAAGGAGGAGGAAGAAAAACAATTTTAGACTGAACTGATTGGAGGCAAAGATTTTGACAGGATTGTCCCCAGCAAATAATTTCTCCAGTTCTCCAATCCAGGTGCGGAGAATGGCGTTGCAGCCAAGGAAGGCCAAGAAGAATCTCTGAAATACAGTGTGGCAGTACATAGAATTCAATATTTTCTTTATGCAATACACCCACTTGCATGACGAGAGGCTCAGTACGGAAGTGAACCATACAGTCCAGATTTTGTCCATTAGCAGAGGAGATGAACAAGGGCTTGGCAAGGCGAGTGACAGGAAGATGATACTTGTGGACCAAAGAAGCATCAATAAAGTCACCTCCTGATCCAGAATCCAAAAATTCTGTAGCACTGAAGGAAGACTTGGTAGAAGCAGAGACTTGTACAGAAATAGTTAAGCCAGGAGAGGTGGTATTCACACCTAGGGACGCCTCTCCTATGTGCCCTAGGTGCAAGCGCTTTCCCGGATACTGTGGACAAACAGAACAGTCTTTGAGGAAGTTTTTGGGGACAGCACAATAAAAGCACAAATTCTCACTGCGTTGTCGTGATCTCTGCTGTTGCGTAACATGGGAACTATCCACTTGCATAGCCTCTTCGGCAAGAGGCGCAGGAAACTGTAGAGGTGGACATTGAAACACAGATACCAGGTGAGAATATATCTATGTTCGCGCAGGTTCCCTCTCTAAGCGCAGTTCTTCCTGCCTTTCAGCAAAACGCACGTCAACACGTGTGGCCAAGTTCAGTCAAAGAAGAAGAAATACGCGACTTCAGGCAGGGGTACCTCAGCGGGATCCATGGCTGAATCTTACTGTAACACGTTTCAGAAGACAGGAACTCCGGTGGATGTGGATCTGCTGGACCTGTGTGGCAGATGACTCGGACCATACCAGGGAGCGGAGTCTAAGGTGCCGCTGGTTTTCACCAGAGCCTGCCGCAAAGCGGGATGGACTTGCTGCGGCAGGCGGCACCCAGGTCGCTACCCCTGGCACGGCTCGACCACACAGGTGGCTGAGGAGATGCGAGGCACAGGAGGGATAAGGCAGCTCGTAGTCAGGATAGCAGAAGGTCAAGGCAGGCGGCACAGTAGCGTAGCCAGGACGTAGCAGGAGGTCAGTAGGCAGGCGGCAGAGGAGCAAGGTCAAGTCACAGAGCAAAGTATCAGATACACGGTAGGGCAACTCTCAGGAATGCTTTCTCTCAGGCACAAGGCAACAAAGATCCGACAGGTAAGGATGGTGGAGGAGTTTATGAATGAGCCACAGGTGAATTACACTAATGAGAGCACTGGCCCTTTAAATCTTAAAGCTCCAGCACGCGTGCGCCCTAGGGGACGGGGACACGTGCGCGCCGGAGCAGAGAGGCTGGGGCAGGAGAAGCGCCGAGATCACTGTGGTCCCCAGTGGCAGGACCCCTGCCATCAGACATCTTATCCCCTATCCTTTGGACATATTCATTCTTTCTATATTGTTATAATGCATTTAATACAGTCTGGGGATGTTCAGAGTTTGGGATCTTTTTTTTTTATACACCAACCCTGATCTATTCTTCTCCACTATTTTGTCTCCAACCTGTTTGAAGAGCTCCTTGGTCTTTGTGTCACTTGTTTAGTGCAGACTCAAGGGTCTTTTAGAGCAGTTCTGTTTACCTTAGTGACATTATGTGATGGGTCATGTGACACTGTAATTGCACTCAGGTGATCTGCATTCAACGTTTTTTTTGTGACTTTTAAAGTGCATTGGTTGGACAGGCCTTATTTATGGGTTATAATTAAAGGGAATAATTACATAGGCCATTACATTAAATCTAAATTAAAATCCAGTTTAATTCCAGGTTGTAATCAGCAAAGCAGTGAAATCAACAACGTCTGGGGTCTTTTTTTTTCCACAAGGCACTGTGTATGTATTATAATATAATATTAACCTGCTAAATAATTCCATGACATGTTCTTGGTTGGTTATTAATATCACAAACTGTAAAATAGTTGCAGAGTAACTTATGTTGCATGATGACAGGAGATACTACAGTAGTGACAATTTACCTCCTACAGTAGCCTTCTCCAGGCCTATGTAAACAGGATATTTCTGTAAGAGTAGGTTCACACTGCCGCTGAGCCTTGCTAAAGAGAGCTCCATCACTCAACCAATTTAAAGGGCAGAAGTTAAACAGAAAAAAATTACTAATAAAAAATATTACTAATTAATACCTCTATAATACCGGACACCCAATAGACCCCATTCAAGTGAATAGGATCCTACGGGACCCAGAAGTGTCCATGGTGCAAAGGATCAATTCCTTGTTTGGAGCCGGATTGACCCTAAACAGGCTGGAGCCCAGCAGCAATGTGAATGGGCCCTAAGAAAAGATAGCAAACACATCTGGACACATCTTCATTGTGAGCTCCATTCATATGCTGAGAATTTACTTTTGAATATATATTTTTAAAAAGATGTAAAAATTTATTAATTTCCAAAAATGTTAACTTTCTTAAGATGTTTTAAAATGCTATTGTAATGCTGGTGGTTGGAGTCCAGTGCTTACCAGTACTCCGCCGTGCGTTAAGCTCCCTCTACCCCACTATAAGCCTTGGACATCACTCTCTTCTGCACTGTTGTGTGCTGTGACAGTTTCTGTCATGTCCCATAGGGGCCACGTGTGCACAAGCTTCCGCTTATAGAGCCAGTGCACGCTCCTGATTCCTGTTCTTCCCCAATCCCTGCCAGGCACCACCTACATTAGAGAACTACTTCCTTCCTGTGGTGCTGAGCAACATTTTAGTATCTGAAAGTAAAGGTGTCTAATATGCTGACACTGCTTCTGTCTGATGCTTTCTACCTGCTTGATTTTCCAGTATATGACTTGGACTGTTGACCATACCTGTACTCTTATCAAATCGGCACCACCTGGCTGCATCTGAGCTTCTCAGCTCTGCTGTTCCATAGATTTTGTGCTGATATAATGTCAATTCAGCTCTGCTATACAAAAGGGCCACTGTTACGATAGTGACCTGGTGTCTCCCCTGCAGCAGAAGTCCAGCTTCCGCATCATAGAGTGGAAGTAAGGGTAAAAAACTGGGAAATACTTACACTTCGCTTCCAAATTTGTCCTAAAGCCAAACTGGTAGGTGACACAGCGGGTCCACTCCCATTGGGACATCACAGCTATATATTAAAAAAGCACAACAAAGTGAGGTAAGGCACAGTGAAGGACTTATAGTCCAGAGTGGGTGCACAAGCTCCAGGGGTCCGACTCGAGATCCCAGATAATGAAGAAAATACGGAAGAAGCGGCACTCCAGGGATTGTAATCCAAAGAAAATAGTGTTTATTCACCCATCAGTGAGATGCAACGTTTCGATCCACAATCCGGATCTTTATCAAGCATAGTAATCAAGTGCAACAACACAGTATTTATATGGTATCCAAATGACATCATATCCTTCAAGGGGTGTGGCCACCCATGTAAACACAAACTAATTCATGATATAGTGCATAATCAACAAGACATAATCCATGAACCAACAGATCTAGTGTTAATACAATCATGTACCTAATGAATGCAACAAAGATCCACCCATAAAAGTGTATGTAATAAGAGTTCTGACCTCCGATATCCGACTGTCCGGTCACCTTCACTTACCACCATATCCGGTACGTCATTGCCGGAAGCATGCGGCCTGTGTTTGTACACAAACACTCTGCGCAGAAGCGGATGGCCGCTCGCATTCGCGACGGGCCACCGCTATGCGCCCGCAGAGAAACGCAGACAAGTCACATGATCGCAATCACATGATCGCACAACAGGTAAGTCACATGATCGCGACCACTTGCTTCAGCGGTCACATGATATATTAAAGTAGACACAAAATGACTCAAGCGGTCACATGATATATCAAATGGAAAAAAAAAATTAGTTTAAAATATAAACCTGATTGTAGGACCCGATGTATAAGGTAATTATATATCCCAAAAGGGAAAAATACTCAAGAAATTACCAATAAAGAGACTTCTGCTCAACCCATAGGGAAAATATAGATAGTAAAATATAGATAGTAAAATAGAGTTCAGAAGGGAACCATAGACTCAATATATATAAGGGGACCTCTATCAAAGGTGTTAACCATAGATATATGTCACCCAATTAAATGGAGAAATTCATGTGTACATGGGGGATACATAATCCTCCATGTCCCACACCATCATCCCACATCATTACCCCTACCATAGGGGTGTGTAGGATGTGTACACGGAGGTGTCACCCTTGCGTGATTCACATCCTCACAACTCCAATTGCTGAGATTATGTGTACCCCCTGACTCATTTCACGCCATCTCTAAACAAATTAATTAGTAACTATATAGTTAAGGCAAAAAAAGCTCTTTATTAGTAATGGGAAAACAACAACATAGGGTCCGTAGCAGGGAAAATTGACATTGATCATGTAGACTTGAAAGCTTGAAAACAACATTCCTTATGACGTCGGATAGGGGCAGTTGGAAGGAACTTTCAGAGGATATCTAAGGGGAGAGAACAAAAGAAGGTGTCATAAAACAGATTAAAATCATATAAATAGTACAAATAGTACACAACAAACATATTATCACTATACATGTGGAGTATAGCCACCAACACACATAATTTTACTTCGGGGGCTCAAAAAAATGGTTTTAGTGAGAAGTCAATATTCATACCACTTGGTCTCAATGTATTCAATTTAAATATCCATCTTAACTCTTTCTGTTTCAGTATTTTTGCCCTATCACCCCCTCTCTTCAAGACTGGTACATGATCGATAATAGTAAATTTCAATTGGTCAACCCTATGATTACATTCTAAGAAATGACGTGGTACAGGGAGATCTATCTTCCATGTCCTGATGGTGGATTTGTGGTTATTTAACCTGATCCTGCATTGGGTTGTCGTCTCCCCTACATATAATTTTGCACAGGGACAGACAAGTACATATATTACATATTCACTCCTACAGGTGAGATGATATCTTATCTTAAATGTCTGTCCAGTGGTGGGGTGAATAAAGACATTACCTTTTACCATCATGGTGCAATTATCACATTCCATGCATGGAAAACATCCTGGTTTTAGCTCGGATGCTAAATCATGTTTAAAGTTGCTGACATCAGTTTTTACCAACTTGTCTTTAATATTTGGTGCTCTCCTATAGGATAACAGAGGGGGGCTGGCGAATTCAGGTACAGTCTCAAAAGAGTTTTTTAAAATGTTCCAGTGTGAGGCTACGATTCTACCAATCTTCATACTGTAATCAGTGTAAGTCGATACAAAGGGGATCCGATCCGACTTCTTTTTTGGTGAGGTAATGTCTGTTGACGGAGATAGTAAAGTGTCACGATCCATAAATTTAACTGTGTGAATGTGTCTATTCACCAATGGTTTGGGATAGCCCCTGTCAGTAAATTTTTGACCCATTTCGCCCAATCTACTCTCGAGGCTGGAGGGGTCATCAACAATCCTCCTAACCCTCATTAGTTGGCTAAGGGGTAAGGATTTAATCATGTTTTTTGGATGTGAACTTTCAAATCTTAGTAGGTTGTTCCTGTCAGTCGGTTTAATAAATAGGTCAGTTTTAAGCCTTAAGTCCTCAATGTAAGTCCAAGTGTCTAGGAACTGGATCCCTTTGTTAGATGACACCATCGTGAATTTAATGTCACGATCAATGTCATTGAGAAAATCAAAGAACATATTTAGTTCCGTGGGTGTGCCTCCCCAGATGACAAAAATGTCATCTATGTATCTCCACCATCTGAGAACCTTCTCAAAATGGTGGGACACATAGATGACACTGACCTCCAAATCCGCCATAACCATGTTGGCGTAAGTTGGCGCCATGTTCGATCCCATGGCGGTCCCTCTCTTTTGGATGTAAAAAGTGTTGTCAAAAAGGAAATAATTGCAAGTCAAGATAATTTCAACCAATCCAAGTAGGAAATCTCTGGACTATAGATAGAGTCATTGAGTGCCTTCCTCATAGTCTCCAGTCCTCTACTGTGATTGATGCATGTATACAATGATACAACATCAAAAGAGACTAGTAGGGCATCTGGCGGTATCTGTACCTCTTTGATTTTGTTCAGGAAATCCGCAGTGTCCCTGATGTATGAATCAGTTCCCACTGCGTATTTTCTGAACACTCTGTCCACAAAGATGGCAGAGGGACTCAATATTGAGTCCCTGCCCGACACTATAGGGCGTCCAGGTGGTTTGTCAAGTCTTTTGTGGATTTTGGGCAGTATGTAAAGAAGTGGTGTTCTAGGATGGCTGGGTAATAAAAAGTCATGTAACTCGCCATCGATCAGGTCAGTCGCATAGGCATTGTCTACTAATGTCTTGAGTCGCTTTTTTACCATACACAGTGGATCACCTGAGCACAAGGTGTATACATCTGTATCATTAACCTGACTAAGGATCTCATTAACATATGCCTCCTTGTCCATGATGACCAGAGCGCCCCCTTTGTCTGCGGGTCGAATCATAATCTGGTCATTATGTTCAAGGCTCCATAAAGCTTTCTTGTCCGCAACTGACAGGTTATGTTGTTTCACACTTTGTTCTGCTACAGATTGTAATTTGTTAATGTCCTTCTCAACCATTGAAATGTACGTGTCTACCTCATGTGAAACAATAGGTGGGGTAAAGTCACTTTTATTAAAAAGTCCCCAATTTTTAAGACATAATTCATAATTGGCACCATCCCCATTTTTTTCCCCCGTACTTTCATTGGTTGTTCTGGACATAGACATGTTATTAAACCAAATCTTAAGTTTAATATTCCTGTAGAAACGGCTAAGATCAACTTTAAGCTGTAGCCAATCAGGGTCTACCTTAGGGCAAAAAGACAACCCCTTTTCTAGAACATTAATCTCATCAGAGGTAGGTACATAATTAGAGATATTTACCACTAACTGCGACTGTCCTTGTTCACTACTTTGTTTGCTTTCAGGCTGCGTGTGGGACGCTTGTCCTCTGTGTCTATGGCGCCCGCCCCTTCTAATCCGCCGTCGTCTGTTGGTGTCAAATTGCCCAGTCCTAAAAAAGACACATTGGATTTCTTTACATTAGGTTTCTGTGTAGGTGCTCTTTTAGTAGTAGATGGTCCCTTCTGTCTCTCCGGTTTTCCAACTGATTTCCAGGCATATACTTGATCCGTTTTATAATCATCTTCATCTCTGCGCCATTTTTGTCTTTTGGACTCCTGCTGTTCATTCCTGAATTTTTCCAAAGCGTTATTGTTGCGCTCCTTAAAAGAGCGTAATTCATCAGCAGATAGTATCTCGGTCAATTTAGCATCACTGGTGACAATTTTCAACTTCACTGTTTCAATCTCTTTTTGTAGGAACTCAACATTCAATAATATTAAATCAAAAGCATATTTGTTGGTAAGTCCTTCAAAACGTTTACAGAAGTCATCATTGCGGGGAAACAGATTGGGTCGCAAATGTGGACGTAACCCTCTTGGGATCATTTGTTGTTTATAATAATTACTCAGGAGAGCCAAATGTAATTCCAAAGAAATAAGTCTTTTAGAATCCGATTCAAAACTTCTCTTCACATCAATCTTAGCAGGTGTACTCAAAAAATCACAGTCCCCCAAAGGTCCCTTAAGTATGTTGGTGACATCTTCATCAGTATAGGCAAATAAGATAGGTGAATTTGTAGTAGCAGTATCCATCATAAAACTCACGTGCACTTGAACCCAGAGTCCAAATCCAAAAAAGCACAACAAAGTGAGGTAAGGCACAGTGAAGGACTTATAGTCCAGAGTGGGTGCACAAGCTCCAGGGGTCCGACTCGAGATCCCAGATAATGAAGAAAATACGGAAGAAGCGGCACTCCAGGGATTGTAATCCAAAGAAAATAGTGTTTATTCACCCATCAGTGAGATGCAACGTTTCGATCCACAATCCGGATCTTTATCAAGCATAGTAATCAAGTGCAACAACACAGTATATTTTACTATCTAACCCAGAGTCTCTTTATTGGTAATTTCTTGAGTATTTTTCCCTTTTGGGATATATAATTACCTTATACATCGGGTCCTACAATCAGGTTTATATTTTAAACTAATTTTTTTTTCCATTTGATATATCATGTGACCGCTTGAGTCATTTTGTGTCTACTTTAATATATCATGTGACCGCTGAAGCAAGTGGTCGCGATCATGTGACTTACCTGTTGTGCGATCATGTGATTGCGATCATGTGACTTGTCTGCGTTTCTCTGCGGGCGCATAGCGGTGGCCCGTCGCGAATGCGAGCGGCCATCCGCTTCTGCGCAGAGTGTTTGTGTACAAACACAGGCCGCATGCTTCCGGCAATGACGTACCGGATATGGTGGTAAGTGAAGGTGACCGGACAGTCGGATATCGGAGGTCAGAACTCTTATTACATACACTTTTATGGGTGGATCTTTGTTGCATTCATTAGGTACATGATTGTATTAACACTAGATCTGTTGGTTCATGGATTATGTCTTGTTGATTATGCACTATATCATGAATTAGTTTGTGTTTACATGGGTGGCCACACCCCTTGAAGGATATGATGTCATTTGGATACCATATAAATACTGTGTTGTTGCACTTGATTACTATGCTTGATAAAGATCCGGATTGTGGATCGAAACGTTGCATCTCACTGATGGGTGAATAAACACTATTTTCTTTGGATTACAATCCCTGGAGTGCCGCTTCTTCCGTATTTTCTTCATTATCTGGGATCTCGAGTCGGACCCCTGGAGCTTGTGCACCCACTCTGGACTATAAGTCCTTCACTGTGCCTTACCTCACTTTGTTGTGCTTTTTTGGATTTGGACTCTGGGTTCAAGTGCACGTGAGTTTTATGATGGATACTGCTACTACAAATTCACCTATCTTATTTGCCTATACTGATGAAGATGTCACCAACATACTTAAGGGACCTTTGGGGGACTGTGATTTTTTGAGTACACCTGCTAAGATTGATGTGAAGAGAAGTTTTGAATCGGATTCTAAAAGACTTATTTCTTTGGAATTACATTTGGCTCTCCTGAGTAATTATTATAAACAACAAATGATCCCAAGAGGGTTACGTCCACATTTGCGACCCAATCTGTTTCCCCGCAATGATGACTTCTGTAAACGTTTTGAAGGACTTACCAACAAATATGCTTTTGATTTAATATTATTGAATGTTGAGTTCCTACAAAAAGAGATTGAAACAGTGAAGTTGAAAATTGTCACCAGTGATGCTAAATTGACCGAGATACTATCTGCTGATGAATTACGCTCTTTTAAGGAGCGCAACAATAACGCTTTGAAAAATTCAGGAATGAACAGCAGGAGTCCAAAAGACAAAAATGGCGCAGAGATGAAGATGATTATAAAACGGATCAAGTATATGCCTGGAAATCAGTTGGAAAACCGGAGAGACAGAAGGGACCATCTACTACTAAAAGAGCACCTACACAGAAACCTAATGTAAAGAAATCCAATGTGTCTTTTTTAGGACTGGGCAATTTGACACCAACAGACGACGGCGGATTAGAAGGGGCGGGCGCCATAGACACAGAGGACAAGCGTCCCACACGCAGCCTGAAAGCAAACAAAGTAGTGAACAAGGACAGTCGCAGTTAGTGGTAAATATCTCTAATTATGTACCTACCTCTGATGAGATTAATGTTCTAGAAAAGGGGTTGTCTTTTTGCCCTAAGGTAGACCCTGATTGGCTACAGCTTAAAGTTGATCTTAGCCGTTTCTACAGGAATATTAAACTTAAGATTTGGTTTAATAACATGTCTATGTCCAGAACAACCAATGAAAGTACGGGGGAAAAAAATGGGGATGGTGCCAATTATGAATTATGTCTTAAAAATTGGGGACTTTTTAATAAAAGTGACTTTACCCCACCTATTGTTTCACATGAGGTAGACACGTACATTTCAATGGTTGAGAAGGACATTAACAAATTACAATCTGTAGCAGAACAAAGTGTGAAACAACATAACCTGTCAGTTGCGGACAAGAAAGCTTTATGGAGCCTTGAACATAATGACCAGATTATGATTCGACCCGCAGACAAAGGGGGCGCTCTGGTCATCATGGACAAGGAGGCATATGTTAATGAGATCCTTAGTCAGGTTAATGATACAGATGTATACACCTTGTGCTCAGGTGATCCACTGTGTATGGTAAAAAAGCGACTCAAGACATTAGTAGACAATGCCTATGCGACTGACCTGATCGATGGCGAGTTACATGACTTTTTATTACCCAGCCATCCTAGAACACCACTTCTTTACATACTGCCCAAAATCCACAAAAGACTTGACAAACCACCTGGACGCCCTATAGTGTCGGGCAGGGACTCAATATTGAGTCCCTCTGCCATCTTTGTGGACAGAGTGTTCAGAAAATACGCAGTGGGAACTGATTCATACATCAGGGACACTGCGGATTTCCTGAACAAAATCAAAGAGGTACAGATACCGCCAGATGCCCTACTAGTCTCTTTTGATGTTGTATCATTGTATACATGCATCAATCACAGTAGAGGACTGGAGACTATGAGGAAGGCACTCAATGACTCTATCTATAGTCCAGAGGCCAGAGATTTCCTACTTGGATTGGTTGAAATTATCTTGACTTGCAATTATTTCCTTTTTGACAACACTTTTTACATCCAAAAGAGAGGGACCGCCATGGGATCGAACATGGCGCCAACTTACGCCAACATGGTTATGGCGGATTTGGAGGTCAGTGTCATCTATGTGTCCCACCATTTTGAGAAGGTTCTCAGATGGTGGAGATACATAGATGACATTTTTGTCATCTGGGGAGGCACACCCACGGAACTAAATATGTTCTTTGATTTTCTCAATGACATTGATCGTGACATTAAATTCACGATGGTGTCATCTAACAAAGGGATCCAGTTCCTAGACACTTGGACTTACATTGAGGACTTAAGGCTTAAAACTGACCTATTTATTAAACCGACTGACAGGAACAACCTACTAAGATTTGAAAGTTCACATCCAAAAAACATGATTAAATCCTTACCCCTTAGCCAACTAATGAGGGTTAGGAGGATTGTTGATGACCCCTCCAGCCTCGAGAGTAGATGGGTCAAAAATTTACTGACAGGGGCTATCCCAAACCATTGGTGAATAGACACATTCACACAGTTAAATTTATGGATCGTGACACTTTACTATCTCCGTCAACAGACATTACCTCACCAAAAAAGAAGTCGGATCGGATCCCCTTTGTATCGACTTACACTGATTACAGTATGAAGATTGGTAGAATCGTAGCCTCACACTGGAACATTTTAAAAAACTCTTTTGAGACTGTACCTGAATTCGTCAGCCCCCCTCTGTTATCCTATAGGAGAGCACCAAATATTAAAGACAAGTTGGTAAAAACTGATGTCAGCAACTTTAAACATGATTTAGCATCCGAGCTAAAACCAGGATGTTTTCCATGCATGGAATGTGATAATTGCACCATGATGGTAAAAGGTAATGTCTTTATTCACCCCACCACTGGACAGACATTTAAGATAAGATATCATCTCACCTGTAGGAGTGAATATGTAATATATATACTTGTCTGTCCCTGTGCAAAATTATATGTAGGGGAGACGACAACCCAATGCAGGATCAGGTTAAATAACCACAAATCCACCATCAGGACATGGAAGATAGATCTCCCTGTACCACGTCATTTCTTAGAATGTAATCATAGGGTTGACCAATTGAAATTTACTATTATCGATCATGTACCAGTCTTGAAGAGAGGGGGTGATAGGGCAAAAATACTGAAACAGAAAGAGTTAAGATGGATATTTAAATTGAATACATTGAGACCAAGTGGTATGAATATTGACTTCTCACTAAAACCATTTTTTTGAGCCCCCGAAGTAAAATTATGTGTGTTGGTGGCTATACTCCACATGTATAGTGATAATATGTTTGTTGTGTACTATTTGTACTATTTATATGATTTTAATCTGTTTTATGACACCTTCTTTTGTTCTCTCCCCTTAGATATCCTCTGAAAGTTCCTTCCAACTGCCCCTATCCGACGTCATAAGGAATGTTGTTTTCAAGCTTTCAAGTCTACATGATCAATGTCAATTTTCCCTGCTACGGACCCTATGTTGTTGTTTTCCCATTACTAATAAAGAGCTTTTTTTGCCTTAACTATATAGTTACTAATTAATTTGTTTAGAGATGGCGTGAAATGAGTCAGGGGGTACACATAATCTCAGCAATTGGAGTTGTGAGGATGTGAATCACGCAAGGGTGACACCTCCGTGTACACATCCTACACACCCCTATGGTAGGGATAATGATGTGGGATGATGGTGTGGGACATGGAGGATTATGTATCCCCCATGTACACATGAATTTCTCCATTTAATTGGGTGACATATATCTATGGTTAACACCTTTGATAGAGGTCCCCTTATATATATTGAGTCTATGGTTCCCTTCTGAACTCTATTTTACTATCTATATTTTACTATCTATATTTTCCCTATGGGTTGAGCAGAAGTCTCTTTATTGGTAATTTCTTGAGTATTTTTCCCTTTTGGGATATATAATTACCTTATACATCGGGTCCTACAATCAGGTTTATATTTTAAACTAATTTTTTTTTTCCATTTGATATATCATGTGACCGCTTGAGTCATTTTGTGTCTACTTTAATATATCATGTGACCGCTGAAGCAAGTGGTCGCGATCATGTGACTTACCTGTTGTGCGATCATGTGATTGCGATCATGTGACTTGTCTGCGTTTCTCTGCGGGCGCATAGCGGTGGCCCGTCGCGAATGCGAGCGGCCATCCGCTTCTGCGCAGAGTGTTTGTGTACAAACACAGGCCGCATGCTTCCGGCAATGACGTACCGGATATGGTGGTAAGTGAAGGTGACCGGACAGTCGGATATCGGAGGTCAGAACTCTTATTACATACACTTTTATGGGTGGATCTTTGTTGCATTCATTAGGTACATGATTGTATTAACACTAGATCTGTTGGTTCATGGATTATGTCTTGTTGATTATGCACTATATCATGAATTAGTTTGTGTTTACATGGGTGGCCACACCCCTTGAAGGATATGATGTCATTTGGATACCATATAAATACTGTGTTGTTGCACTTGATTACTATGCTTGATAAAGATCCGGATTGTGGATCGAAACGTTGCATCTCACTGATGGGTGAATAAACACTATTTTCTTTGGATTACAATCCCTGGAGTGCCGCTTCTTCCGTATTTTCCACAGCTATATATTAGATTCAGTATACATTCTTTCTAACAGGATACAGTTCATATTAGCTATAGACCCTGTTTTACTCATGGATGTATCAATGAGTAAATAATCATGTTCTCACCCACATAATACACCTACAGAATATTTTAGGGCACTAAACATGGAGTTGAATTTATGAAAAACAATGCTTAAAAAAACTCTGAGTTATGCAACTTTGCTGGTCCTGCCAAGGGTTGATACTTTATAAAGTTAAGAGCAGACATCCAGCACACCTGTGTACATTGGCAGAGAATTAAAACAACAAGTCAAATAGGCAAGAATCCAAAGAGCTGTCAAGAGTACGATTTATATTAAGGATTTAATACACTTTTTCTAAGCCGGCTTTAACTAATGCTCAAAGGACATGTACAAGACATTTAGAAATGGTCGGAGTAATTCTTTAATTATAAAGGATGTCATTATCAGCTAATAAAATGTAAAATGATTATCAGAAATTGACAGCTAACAAAATGGCTGCCTTTAACATCAGTGTACTTACATTACAGATAATGTAGTAAGAATTTATGGTCAGACACTGAACATTTGCAGTTTGAAGCAGAGGGATTCCCTGTCAATATAAATATGAACTAGATAGAGCAAAAGAAACCCCTAAAGTTCGGATTTTTAAATGATGTCATATGAGTGACAGTTCTACATTGCTACATAAGGAGCATTATAAAATAACTTAATGGACATAGTTACTATAGACAATAAGATTTGTTGATAATATGTTATTCTGTATAGCAAAAACCAAGCAAAGAAAATAACCAGCACAACTACCTAATACACGGGTGCACGCTGCTGTGGCAAATACAGAGTATACAAAAAAGAAGGTTGAAGCAGCACTTTTGGTCAAAAAATGAAGGCTCTTAGTGCCCTTTATGATGTCTCCCAGCCACCACGCGGAGATGGCCTCACTTCGGATGGAACCCTAACATGCTTAATTCACCTCCGTGTGGTGAATGGGGGACACATTTTGATCAAAAAGTGCGCTCAGAGCCCCTATTTTTTGACCAAAAATGCTGCTGCAACCTTCTTTTTTGTATACTCAGTATTTGCCACAGCAGCGTGCACCCATGTATTAGGTAGTTGTGCTGCTATTTTTCTTTGTTTGGTTTTTGCAATGCAAGTTAGGGGGAGTGACACCCTCTGTAGCCGTACACCCCTCCCAGTTCAAAGGAGGTTTTTTAAATTGGTAGTGGATCCTGAATGTCACCCAGTCTGAGGCCATATGCCCAGCAGAGGTGAGTGAAATGAGTGTTAGGGTCCTAGCCGAAGTGAGGCCACCTCTGCGTGGTGGATGGGGGGGACACGTTTTGATCAAAAAGTGTACTAAGAGCCTCAATTTTTTGACGAAAAGTGCTGCTGCAACCTTCTTTTTTGTGTGTTATTCTGTGCCTGCATATCCCGATTATTCCATATTAATATGACTCCACAGGGGTGAAACTATAATGGTTGCAGAGGATGTAGCTGCACTTAAACCTTGGTGCCCTAGAAGTAATATTACCCCATATGAAGAGACCAGTACTTTAAATGGTGCATGATAGTTGGGAACTGGATATTTAAATGGGCACTGTCAAGAAAGAAAACATTTCATGTTGTAGAGACATCAAAAGTTTTGATTGGTCAGGGTCTAAGTGTTAAGACCCCTACTAATCATGAGAACAAGGTTGGAGAAGTGAACACTTTGCAGATTTTTTCCACCTCTCTATCATGTGACCAGAATTTACTTATAAATATATATATTTATTTTTAAATCAACTGGTGGCAGAAAGTTAAACAGATTTCTAAATTACTTCTGTAAAAAAATCTTAATCCTTCCAGTACTTAGCTGCTGAGGAAATTCTACAGAGGAAATTCTTTTCTTTTCGGATTTCTTATCTGCCACGGCCACATTGCTCTCTGCTGACCTCTGCTGTCCATTTTAGGAACTGTTCAGAGCAGCATATGTTTGCTATGGGGATTTTCTCCTGCTCTGGACAGTTCCTGACATGGACAGAGGTGTCAGCAGAGAGCACTGTGGTCGTGACAGAAAAGAAATCCAAAAAGAAAATAATTTCCTCTGTGGTATACCGCTGCTTATAAGTACTGGAAGGATTAAGATTTTTTAATAGAAATAATTTACAAATCTGTTTAATTTTCTGGCACCAGTTGATTAAAAAATAAATAAATAAGTTTCTCACCTGAGTACCCCTTTAAAAGAGAACTCCGGGATACAAAACTTATCCCCTATCCTAAGGATAGAACTAAATCTTATATGTGAAGAAGATATGATAAGAAAAGCCATTTTTCTACAGGATATTATTAGTTAAAAGGTTGGAATGCAATTAAAGTTAATCTTTTAAAGATTTCTTTTTCCGAGAATATATCAGAGATATGTCCCAGTTCACAGGTAAGGGAGCACATTAGTATATCTACACACATTCCTTCTTTTCAATACTATAATAGACCATCCAGTATCTGTGTTCGAGTGGCAATAGCAAACATTGTAATAATAACTTTTTTTCTGTATCAGAAATCCACAGAAATTTACAACTTTCCATTATTTCCACAGTAATGGGTATTTCAATATTTGCTTGCTAGGTCATGAACCTGGACGCCTGCAACATGTGTACAGTAAGAACATAATGATGCTTATGGAACACATTCAAAAATGTATCACTTCCATGTTTCAGGACTTAGCTGTCTGCTTACCTGCAGCTGCATTGCTTTTGTTAGAGAAATAAACCCTTCCAGACAATCCTATTTACATCAAAAACTGGCTATACGCACAGATTAACTAATGTATCTACAACAAAGAATTGGTGCTTGACGTTTAAGACATAGAAAGTCAAGGTAAATTTGTTTATAAATCAATGTTGCATGTTCTTTGTTGTAAACTTGTTACACAATGCCTCAAGTATCAAACATTTGGAAATTAACAGTCAGGAAGGTCTTGGCATATAAACCTGGGACTATTCTAATAGGTTATTACTGGATATGTTGTGTGGCAATTTATTTTAATTTAGATTAGGGCCTGATTTATGTTGCTGGAGACCCTTGGACAAAAAAATTACTTACTTTCTATATAATTGTATTTAGTAATTTATTGATGATCACTAAATAATAAAATATTATTTAATTATGGTACATTTGCGTACCAATAAAACACAGAAAGGAGTATCACATTTACTTAAAATCACAGAAATAGGCAATAGGTACTGTCATAATGGTTCGAACGCCAGTTACCAGCAGTATGCAGACAAGGCACAAGGGGAAGTCATGCAGGGGCAAAATACTAAAATGCTGACAAATGGCCATTCACATACCTACAATCTATGAGGGAGAAGATAAGGTGTCTATAGGGTGCTATGGTTATATGTAGTCCTTCACAAACCTCCTCAGGGCTTGCAACCTTCTCTAATTCCCTTGAGACTCAGGTATCCCTCTTATTTATTATTAAAAACTTCTATTTATTTTACATAATTTAAAACAAACCCTAAGTGCTTAACAAAAAGATGTGTATTCAAAATAAAATGTATAAGAAGCAAGAGGAGCTATATGGTGTAAAAAAAAGAACCCTCATTGTGGGGATCCCAAATGAATCTGCCTACTTATGGGATTAAGGAGCCATATAGTATTGCAGCATTTATTATACAACCAAGTCTCCTTCCCTCAGACTCAATTGGTATATACCATCTATCATTCCTCTTGTTACCCTAACATTGTGCTTTAAAACATAAGACCACTAGACCTCCCCAATGTTTCGCCGGATAGACCGGCTTTGTCAAGGGTAGCGGTACTAATGCATTCACAGACGCTACTAGGAGCTTTTCTCAACTCTGTTTGTATATGTAATAATGGAGGTATTTCCACCTTTCATATTCACTGACTAATTAATAGGCGTACCTACTTCTTCAGTAGGAGAAGAAGGAACGCCTACTAGTTATTTGGCATATCCGTCTGGCACCCTATAGAAGCCTGATCTTTCTGCAAGGGGATTGTCCAAGATTCATATTTCTTCATATAGTTCTTACATTGTTTTTATATGTTTATTTAAAAAAAATGCCCATTGTCCAGCACCCACAGTGCCAATCAAATATGCACGTGACATACCCCCTCCCCCCCCCCCCTACCCGACACCACCACCGCCATCTGTGCAATTTATGGGACACTTTCCAAAAGGTCATGTTTTTAACTTGTTTTAAATCCAAAATGTTTACCATGAGTTGCCTCTTTTTCAACAACATTATTGTTGGTTCCAGTGATCTGTTCTATATTTCTTTTAAAAATTGTAAATATTGTGAAGAAGAAACACTAATCCCTTCTCACAATATACGCTCACTATAAGGTGTGTTGCGAAGAATTCCATTCATTTTCTAAATTCTTTCATTCCCACCTTGCAAAAATACCCAAACATTGCAGAGAGAGAGAGAGGGGGGACACAATTTTTTTTTTGTACTAAATATTAAACACAATGGGGGAGATTTGCTATTAAGCTATCATCACACGGCAGAATTTCTGCATAGATTTCCACATTGGAATCCACATGGAAATTATGCATGTTTTTGAAGCCAATTCACTTCAAGGTGATTCCGCAGTCCCATTCACACCGCAGAATTTTCGCTGTGGAAGTTCCGCAACTAAAATTCCGCATTCTGTGTTCTGCAAATTCGTGTCTTATATTTTTGCTGAATTTTGCTGCAGAAGCCCGTTGAAGTCAATGGGGCTTTTTTGCTGGGCTAAATGTTTTTAGACATGTAAGACCAGTGTTTTTGTAAACAGTGTGTCTTCAGCTGTTGCAAAAACTACAGCTCAAAGCATGCTGGGAGTTGTAGTTGAGCAACAGCCAGAGACACACTGTTGGCAAAACACTGTGGGGAAGATATTCAAAAACTCCTGTGATTTCTGTTCCAGCTATGTTAATTACACTTTTTTTTTTTCTCCTTACATTTTCAAATGGCTCTTGTGCTGCTTTGAAAGTATGAAAATATGTGAGAGTTCATTTTCATGCTACTTTAGTTCTTTTTGGTGCCAAAAATGAGCAAATTTTCCGCTGCCGGCATATTGGATATATTTGCACCAAAATTGCTGAGGTTGGCGCCAAAATAATAATTTATTTTTCAATAATTAAATAACACCTTTCCCCCCCTCCCTCCCAAAAAAATTTTAAAAAAATAAACTAAAAACCTACAACCATTTCTGTGATTTCTACACTAGCAAAAAGCATTGCCAGCTCACAGCTGCTGATGCCGGTGATCACTGGTGCCGCGCATAGCTCACAACTGCTGATGCCGGTGATCACTGATGCCGCGCATAGCTCACAACTGCTGATGCTGGCGCTCACAGTCAGCGCTGACATCACTGACAGTCTAGCTTTCTCCTCTCTGGGTCTCCCCTCTGATGATTGGGCACCTGTGGTCACGTGACGGCCGTTCCATAGCGACGCGTCTGTGACTACACCTCTCTGCACTAAGCAGTGGTTTTCCCAAGAGCCTCAGCACATGGCAATGCAATTCTCTTGACGTCAGATTTGTTTACATCTGAAATCGAGATGTTCTCAGCAACAGCCGGATGTTTTCACCACTGGCCCAATATTTTATTCTGTTTTTTATTTCAATCCTACCTATTATTAATACATTAATCATGCATCCTCCTATTTCTTATTATAACTAAGTGTATTTTTACTACTGATGTTTAATTTGTACTGTTTTAACTGTATACCATGTGATGAGTGTTTGCTCAGGCCCCTCCCACTAGGGTGTTGGCGCTTTTTTGTACCTATTTAAAGACCGACTGTGTCCACTGGATGTATACTGATCTGAAGAAGGGGGTTGCTCTCCCGAAACGCGTAATCTCTTTTTATTTGTTTTATTCAAATAAACCTTCCAGTGTTTTGTACTTCTGCATCTCCGGTTTTGATTTGTTACATCCAATTCGGAATCACCAGCGCCTCTTCAAGGTCTTTTCTCACGTTATTACAACCCTTACTTTTGTCAATACTTTTTAAAAGAAGGGACTTATATACGTAATAAATTTGGAGTATACCAATTATTTAATACAACTTGTGCCAGAATTCAGAAGCATTTTTCTTAGTCTATCTACCGCCAAGTTATTGAATTACATAAAACCAGGCTAAAAAAAACAATAATATTTTTAAAATTTATTAAAACATTCCCAAAACGTTCCCCCTGTTCCGAAACCCTATTTTCTAGAGTGATTTCCCAAGTCGGGTACTGGAAATAAAAAAAAGTCTCTAAAAGGCTCTTTTTCATACTTAAAGGGGTACTCCGGTGGTAAACAATTTATTTGAAATCAAGTGGTGCCAGAAAGTTAAGCAGATTTGTAAATGACTTCTATTAAATCTTAATCCTTCCAGTACTTATTAGCTGCTGAATACTAAAACAGAACACAGAGCTCTCTGCTGACATCATGACCACAGTGCTCTCTGCTGACACCTCTGTCCATTTTAGGAACCGTCCAGAGCAGCATATGTTTTCTATGGGAATCTTCTCCTACTCTGGACAGTTCTTAAAATGGACAGAGGTGTCAGCAGAGAGCACTGTGGTCATGATATCAGCAGAGAGCTCTGTGTTCCAAAAAGAAAAGAATTTCCTCTGTAGTATTCAGCAGCTAATAATTACTGGAAGGATTAAGATTTTTTAATAGATGTAATTTACAAATCTGTTTAATTTTCTGGAACCTGTTGATTTAAAAAAAAAAGTTTTCCACCTGAGTACCCCTTTAAACTGATTTGTGAATTACTTCTATTAAAAAATCTGAATCCTTCCAGTACTTATCAGCTGCTGTATACTACAGAGAAAGTTCTTGTCTTTTTGAATTTCTTTTCTGTCTGACCACAGTGCTCTCTGCTGACACCTCTGTCCATATCAGGAACTGTCCAGAGCCGGTGCAAATCCCCATAGCAAACCTCTCCTACTCTGGACAGTTCCTGACATGGACAGAGGTGTCAGCAGAGAGAACTGTGGTCAGACTGGTAAGAAATTCAAAAAGCTGATTTAAAATAAATTGTTTTCCACCGCAGTACCCCTTTAAAGATGATGTCATCATTCAAGCAAATCTATATATGTCTTAATATTTATAGTCTTCTTCAATCCATAATACAAAAAAAGTGAAATCCCAATCTCTGGAGATGACAATAATTTGGAAAATTGTTCTAAATTATTTATTGAATGTAAGCAAATTAATGTTCCTGAGTTGGAAATGCATTCTTCACTGTGTCACATTGTCTTAGCTGTCAACAGTGGCTAAAATGGTAACCTATCAAATGTCATGGATGTCCTAGTGTTTCCATCCTCCTTCCATCCGCTTAAAATGCTTCAATTCCTTTTAATCAGAATAAACTCAGATTAACGCCCTGTTTTTATAATGTTAACAGTCTGAAGCGGTGCATGACAGGCTATCTAAGCTTTTGGCTTTACTTTGTCTCTTAAAACTAATTTAAAAAAAAGAAACAGTACCTGATATGTTAGTACCTGGAGTAGGAAAGAAAATGATAGTGTGGTTATTCAGTCTTGTAACATTTTTAATGAAAGAGAACTGTCACGATGCCGGCTGGCAGGTAGTGGACCCTCTGTGCCAGAGAGGGATTGGCGTGGACCGTGCTAGTGGACCGGTTCTAAGCCACTACTGGTTTTCACCAGAGCCCGCCGCAAAGCGGGATGGTCTTGCTGCGGCGGTAGTGACCAGGTCGTATCCACTAGCAACGGCTCACCTCTCTGGCTGCTGAAGATAGGCGCGGTACAAGGGAGTAGGCAGAAGCAAGGTCGGACGTAGCAGAAGGTCGGGGCAGGCAGCAAGGATCGTAGTCAGGGGCAACGGCAGAAGGTCTGGAAACACTGGCAAGGGACACACAGGGAACGCTTTCACTGGCACTAAGGCAACAAGATCCGGCAAGGGAGTGCAAGGGAAGTGAGGTAATATAGGGAGTGCACAGGTGATAACTCTAATTGGAACCACTGCGCCAATCAGCGGCGCAGTGGCCCTTTAAATCGCAGAGACCCGGCGCGCGCGCGCCCTAGGGAGCGGGGCCGCGCGCGCCGGGACAGAACAGACGGGGAGCGAGTCAGGTAGGAGAGCCGGGGTGCGCATCGCGAGCGGGCGCTACCCGCATCGCGAATCGCATCCCGGCTAGCAGCAGGATCGCAGCGCCCCGGGTCAGAGGACGTGACCGGGGCGCTGCAGCGGAGGAGGTGAAGCGAGCGCTCCGGGGAGGAGCGGGAACCCGGAGCGCTCGGCGTAACAGTACCCCCCCCCTTGGGTCTCCCCCTCTTCTTGGAGCCTGAGAACCTGAGGAGCAGACTTTTGTCAAGGATGTTGTCCTCAGGTTCCCAGGATCTCTCTTCAGGACCACAACCCTCCCAGTCTACTAAAAAAAAATTTTTTCCTCTGACCTTTTTGGCAGCCAAAATCTCCTTGACCGAGAAGACGTCCGAGGAGCCGGAAACAGGAGTGGGAGGAACAGATTTGGGAGAAAAACGGTTGAGGATGAGTGGTTTGAGAAGAGAGACGTGAAAGGCATTAGGGATACGAAGAGAAGGAGGAAGAAGAAGTTTATAAGAGACAGGATTAATTTGACACAGAATTTTGAAAGGACCAAGATAGCGTGGTCCCAACTTGTAGCTAGGGACACGGAAGCGGACATATTTAGCGGAGAGCCATACCTTGTCTCCAGGGGAAAAAACGGGGGGAGCTCTTCTTTTCTTATCCGCGAACCTCTTCATGCGTGAAGAAGCCTGTAAGAGAGAATTTTGGGTCTCTCTCCATATAATGGAAAGGTCACGAGAAATTTCATCCACAGCGGGCAGACCAGAGGGCAAGGGGGTAGGGAGGGGGGGAAGAGGGTGACGGCCGTACACCACGAAAAATGGGGATTTGGAGGAAGATTCAGAGACCCTGAAGTTATACGAGAATTCGGCCCATGGAAGGAGATCTGTCCAGTCATCCTGGCGGGAGGAAACAAAATGTCGCAAATAATCACCCAGGATCTGGTTAATTCTTTCTACTTGTCCATTGGACTGGGGATGATATGCAGAGGAAAAATTTAATTTAATCTTGAGTTGTTTACAGAGAGCTCTCCAGAATTTAGACACGAATTGGACCCCTCTATCCGAGACAATCTGCGTAGGCAACCCGTGAAGACGAAAAATGTGTACAAAAAATTGTTTAGCCAACTGAGGCGCAGAAGGAAGACCAGGAAGAGGAATGAAATGTGCCATTTTGGAGAATCGATCAACGACCACCCAAATAACGGTGTTGCCACGGGAAGGGGGTAAATCAGTAATAAAATCCATACCAATCAGAGACCAAGGCTGTTCGGGGACAGGCAGAGGATGAAGAAAACCAGCGGGCTTCTGGCGAGGAGTCTTATCCCGGGCACAGATAGTGCAGGCTCGCACAAAGTCCCCAACATCCGTCTCCAGAGTTGGCCACCAATAGAAGCGGGAGATGAGTTGCACAGATTTCTTGATGCCCGCATGACCTGCGAGATGGGAGGAGTGACCCCATTTGAGGATTCCGAGGCGTTGGCGTGGAGAAACAAAGGTCTTTCCTGGAGGAGTCTGTCTGATGGAGGCAGGAGAAGTGGAGATCAGGCAGTCAGGTGGAATGATGTGTTGCGGAGGGAGATCAACTTCTGAGGCATCCGAGGAACGAGAGAGAGCATCGGCTCTAATGTTCTTATCGGCAGGACGAAAGTGGATCTCAAAATTAAATCGGGCAAAGAACAGAGACCACCGGGCCTGGCGAGGATTCAGCCGTTGGGCCGACTGGAGGTAGGAGAGGTTCTTGTGGTCGGTGTAGATAATAACAGGAAACCTTGATCCCTCCAGCAGATGCCTCCATTCCTCAAGTGCTAATTTAATGGCTAGAAGTTCTCGATCCCCGATGGAGTAGTTCCTCTCCGCTGGAGAGAAGGTCCTAGAGAAAAAACCACAAGTGACAGCATGCCGGGAAGGATTTTTTTGTAGAAGAACAGCTCCAGCTCCTACTGAGGAGGCATCAACCTCCAATAGGAAGGGTTTGGAAGGGTCAGGTCTGGAGAGCACGGGAGCCGAAGAAAAGGCAGACTTGAGTTGTTTAAAGGAGTCTTCTGCTTGAGGAGGCCAGGACTTGGGATCAGCATTTTTCTTGGTTAAAGCCACGATAGGAGCCACAATGGTAGAAAAATGTGGAATAAATTGCCTGTAATAATTGGCGAACCCCAAAAAGCGTTGGATAGCACGGAGTCCGGAGGGGCGTGGCCAATTTAAGACGGCAGAGAGTTTGTCTGGATCCATCTGTAGTCCCTGGCCAGAGACCAAATATCCTAGAAAAGGAAGAGATTGGCATTCAAACAGACATTTCTCAATTTTGGCATAGAGTTGGTTGTCACGAAGTCTCTGAAGAACCATACGGACATGCCGGCGGTGTTCCTCTAGATTGGCAGAAAAAATTAGGATATCGTCCAGATATACCACAACACAGGAGTATAATAGATCACGAAAAATTTCATTGACAAAGTCTTGGAAGACGGCAGGGGCATTGCACAGTCCAAAGGGCATGACCAGATACTCAAAGTGTCCATCTCTGGTGTTAAATGCCGTTTTCCACTCGTCCCCCTCTCTGATGCGGATGAGGTTATAGGCGCCTCTTAAGTCCAATTTAGTGAAGATGTGGGCACCTTGGAGGCGATCAAAGAGTTCAGAGATGAGGGGTAAGGGGTAGCGGTTCTTAACCGTGATTTTATTAAGACCGCGGTAGTCAATGCAAGGACGTAGGGAGCCATCTTTTTTGGAGACAAAGAAAAATCCGGCTCCGGCAGGAGAGGAGGATTTACGGATAAAGCCCCTTTTTAGATTCTCCTGGACGTATTCGGACATGGCAAGAGTCTCTGGGGCAGAGAGAGGATAAATTCTGCCCCGGGGTGGAGTAGTACCCGGGAGGAGGTCGATAGGGCAATCATAAGGCCTGTGAGGAGGTAGAGTCTCAGCTTGTTTTTTGCAGAAAACATCCGCGAAGTCCATATAGGCCTTGGGGAGACCGGTTACTGGAGGAACCACAGAGTTACGGCAAGGGTTACTGGGAACCGGTTTTAGACAGTTCTTGGAACAAGAGGACCCCCAACTCTTGATCTCCCCAGTGGACCAATCCAGGGTTGGGGAATGAAGTTGAAGCCAGGGAAGTCCAAGGAGAATCTCCGAGGTGCAATTGGGGAGGACCAAAAGTTCAATCCTCTCATGATGAGATCCGATGCTCATAAGAAGGGGCTCCGTGCGGAAACGTATGGTACAGTCCAATCTTTCATTATTTACACAATTGATGTAGAGGGGTCTGGCGAGACTGGTCACTGGGATGTTGAACCTGTTGACGAGAGAGGCCAAAATAAAATTTCCTGCAGAACCAGAGTCCAAGAAGGCCACTGTAGAGAAGGAGAAGGCAGAAGCAGACATCCGCACAGGCACAGTAAGACGTGGAGAAGCAGAGTAGACATCAAGGACTGTCTCACCCTTGTGCGGAGTCAGCGTACGTCTTTCCAGGCGGGGAGGACGGATAGGACAATCCCTCAGGAAGTGTTCGGTACTAGCACAGTACAGGCAGAGGTTCTCCATACGGCGTCGTGTCCTCTCTTGAGGTGTCAGGCGAGACCGGTCGACCTGCATAGCCTCCACGGCGGGAGGCACAGGAACAGATTGCAGGGGACCAGAGGAGAGAGGAGCCGAGGAGACGAAACGCCTCGTGCGAACAGAGTCCATATCTTGGCGGAGTTCCTGACGCCTTTCAGAAAAACGCATGTCAATGCGAGTGGCTAGGTGAATAAGTTCATGTAGATTAGCAGGAATTTCTCGTGCGGCCAGAACATCTTTAATGTTGCTGGATAGGCCTTTTTTGAAGGTCGCGCAGAGGGCCTCATTATTCCAGGACAATTCTGAAGCAAGTGTACGGAATTGTACGGCATACTCGCCAACGGAAGAATTACCCTGGACCAGGTTCAACAGGGCAGTCTCAGCAGAAGAGGCTCGGGCAGGTTCCTCAAAGACACTTCGGATTTCCGAGAAGAAGGAGTGTACTGAGGCAGTGACGGGGTCATTGCGGTCCCAGAGCGGTGTGGCCCATGACAGGGCTTTTCCGGACAGAAGACTGACTACGAACGCCACCTTAGACCTTTCAGTGGGAAACAGGTCCGACATCATCTCCAGATGCAGGGAACATTGGGAAAGGAAGCCACGGCAAAACTTAGAGTCCCCATCAAACTTATCCGGCAAGGATAAGCGTATCCCAGGAGCGGCCACTCGCTGCGGAGGAGGTGCAGGAGCTGGCGGAGGAGATGACTGCTGAAGCTGTGGTAGCAACTGTTGTAGCATAACGGTCAGTTGAGACAGCTGTTGGCCTTGTTGCGCAATCTGTTGTGACTGCTGGGCGACCACCGTGGTGAGGTCAGCGACAACTGGCAGAGGAACTTCAGCGGGATCCATGGCCGGATCTACTGTCACGATGCCGGCTGGCAGGTAGTGGACCCTCTGTGCCAGAGAGGGATTGGCGTGGACCGTGCTAGTGGACCGGTTCTAAGCCACTACTGGTTTTCACCAGAGCCCGCCGCAAAGCGGGATGGTCTTGCTGCGGCGGTAGTGACCAGGTCGTATCCACTAGCAACGGCTCACCTCTCTGGCTGCTGAAGATAGGCGCGGTACAAGGGAGTAGGCAGAAGCAAGGTCGGACGTAGCAGAAGGTCGGGGCAGGCAGCAAGGATCGTAGTCAGGGGCAACGGCAGAAGGTCTGGAAACACTGGCAAGGGACACACAGGGAACGCTTTCACTGGCACTAAGGCAACAAGATCCGGCAAGGGAGTGCAAGGGAAGTGAGGTAATATAGGGAGTGCACAGGTGATAACTCTAATTGGAACCACTGCGCCAATCAGCGGCGCAGTGGCCCTTTAAATCGCAGAGACCCGGCGCGCGCGCGCCCTAGGGAGCGGGGCCGCGCGCGCCGGGACAGAACAGACGGGGAGCGAGTCAGGTAGGAGAGCCGGGGTGCGCATCGCGAGCGGGCGCTACCCGCATCGCGAATCGCATCCCGGCTAGCAGCAGGATCGCAGCGCCCCGGGTCAGAGGACGTGACCGGGGCGCTGCAGCGGAGGAGGTGAAGCGAGCGCTCCGGGGAGGAGCGGGAACCCGGAGCGCTCGGCGTAACAAGAACTTTTTAACTACATCATCTACTACATTACAAAATCTGGGGGAAACAAGTTTTTGTTTGAGCTTGCAGTACTTGTTAAAAGGGTATTCCAGGATTTTTTTTATTTGACTATGCTACAGGGGCTGTAAAGTTAGTGTAGTACATAATATAGTGTCTGTACCTGTGTTTGAAGGCTGGTCTTGCATATCTAATGTGATCTTTGCCTCAATGTTTCTTTTTAACAGCATACAAAATATGTTGTCTCAGGTTTTCCCAGGTTGCAGTGCAGCCCAAGACATTGCATCACTAGTCTGGTGTTCAAATAGCCTGTCTGCTTCAAAGGGTGGAGCGACTGCTGGGGGGGGGGGGGGGTGTAGGAGATCATTATGTAGTGAATTGTAGATTTGGATCAGTGAGTTTATTAATGGTTGTCTGAGGAATGTTCTGCCACACTGAATGTATCTAGGCACGCAAATTGTCAAGATCCTCTGCTTGCAGCTCTCTTTGCAATTGCCGACCATTGATGTCCCATACAGGGCTGCCATCAGAAATTTTGTGGTCCCTAACTCAGCTCAAGCCCCCCCCCCCCCATCATAGGTAGTAATCAGTAGCCCCCTTAGGTAGTAATAGTCAGCAGCCTCCTTAGGTAGTAATCAGTAGCCCTCTTAGGTACTAATCAGTAGTTCCATTAGGTAGTAATAGCAGTAGCCCCCTTAGGTAGTAACAGCAGTAGCCCCCTCAGGTACGAATTCTTTAAACAGCGGTCTCCTGCTTCTGTGATGCGGCGGCTGCAGGGGGGGAGCAAGGGCCCGGGCCCCTTACTGGAGTACTGGCTGTACCCCCCTGAAGGCAGCCCTGGTCCCAGATGTGCTTGATGGGAGATGCTGCCGGTCATGTGGCATGTTTAGGCCACACAGGAATGACCAAAGGATTATGTCCCTCCCAGTTTGTGACAACTGGCATGCCAACAATCAGGAGGCATTGCACAATAATACTGTACTCAATTGGTCAGATTTCTGAGGTCTTATGTGGCAGAAATTGCTTTCTGTCTGATGCCCATATCCTTGGTTCATATCCTTGGAAATGTTGATCATTTGCTCATTTTAGCAACACCTGTTGCCTCCTTGATCTGCATAACCTTTTGGCTTGTCCTTTTTGGTGTTACAATTTCAATGTTGAGAAGTGTAGTACAAATAGTCCTAATGTATTATTTTTGACCAGTTTAAAAGGAAAGGAGATGGTATAAGTTAAAGGGTGATTGTTATCAATGCATCCTCATGTCCTCACCTGTTATCCCAACCTCTATGCTGACCTCATCTCCCAACCTCAAATCCCATCCGCATATCCTATCTTCATATCCTGACCTCATATCCTGTCCTCATATCTCGATCTCATATCCCAACCTCATATTCCATCCTCGGGTGGGGATGATCTGAGATAAAGAGTTTGTCAGCCAAGAAAAGAAGGAAGGGGCATGGCTTTTAAGTTGGACTGACATCTTCACCTAGAAATCTGGAGCTTGTGAAGTAAGGTTCTCTTAGCTTTGATGAACAGATTATGATAAAGGACCTGTGGTGTGGGTGTATTGGGCGATAATTATGTTTTCAGCCTTGAACCGAAACAAAAAAAGTCTGAATAATAGAAGGGGTGTGGTTTGCAGAAGGGGAATAGCTTGCAAGCTGGACCCAAACACTCACCAAGAGATGGAGAGCAGGGCTTGTGAAGTAAGGTACCGGAAGTCCCATAGACAAAAGACGAAACCCCTACCCTCGCAAATGGGGGTGGGTTAGGGAACATACACACACACATACACATATTTAGTTTTCTACATATATATTAGCCGTAATTTGCATCTGATGGATTTTAGAGTGGTTGACACCAATCCCTCTAAATGTGTCCAATTAGGGAACATGACCATCAAAGAGGGGGATCTTCTGCTCAGGTCAAGCCTCTCTGTGCCAAAGAACTGCTGTTATGATTCTTTTGATTTGGAAAGTGGATGTTTAGGCAGATTTTGTGTTAGACTGGATTGTGGAATGTAAGGGATTCCCTGGTTTTCCCCATTAGCCCCCTTTGGGAAGTATGGACTTTGCAGTAGCATGATCCCCCAAGTTGCAGTCTCCAATAACTCACCTCTTCACAACTAGATGCACCAGTGATGTCAGGACATAGGTGTAAAAATCCCTGAGGCTGTTTGTTTTTCTGTTTGCTGTGGCGACGCCTAGCTCTGGGCTGGTCAACTGATCCTGTTAGTTGACCTGTGTGTAGCCTTTTTAAACCTGCAATGTGCTTCCATCACATATTTAGGGAGGGACTGTCACCGTGGTTGTAGATCCGCTATTTAGGGCAGATAGCCAAGTAGGCAGGGATATAGGGAGTGGGTGAGATCAGTTTTGCACTCCTTCCCGGCCCATACATGACAGCAGGCTTGAAGACAGGACAAGAATCGGCTTACAGGACAGGAACTTGATCACAGGACAGAGATGGAAGACCAAGAGCAGGATGGGTATGAACCAGGAGTGAGGCAAGGCAGAGTCCAGGAGCAGGCCAGATCAGAACCAGTAGAACAAGGCAAGGCAGAATCAGGAAAGACATGGTCAGACCCATAGCACTGCAGGTACCAAGCACAGTGTCCAAGGGTTTTGGCAAATATTTAGTAGGGAGTATCCAGGAATAAGAGCAAGAAATAATAACATAAGTACTAGGCACACTATCCAAGAAAAAAGTCAGGAGCATAGTAAAAAATGGCCTGGCGTTTGGACTTGGTACCACAAGCACATACATAAGATCAAAAGAGTCTAGGGCCTCTAGGCAGAAATGTAGTCAAGGTTGTTAGGATTCTGGACCAACAATCGTACCGCAAGTACCAAGCATAGTATTACAGTATACAGGAGCCCAGTTACAAGTATAACAATTAGTAACACAAGGCAAGAAACAAGGATATTGACAGCGCTTCGGCCAGTGATTCGTTTAGCTGCACAGTGACAAATTGGGCCCCAGCAGTAGGATCACATCAGGGACAAGAACAGCAACAGTGGAGGTGAGTAGAGTTTTATTTTTTAAAATCTGAAAGAATAGGCATATATAAATAAATAAATAAATAAACATTCTCTCACTGCATAACCCCCTAAATAGTGAAAAGCAAATTAGGTCCAGATTGTTTAATAACAGTAAAATGTCATCACCATCAAAGAGTGTAAACTTTATTACCAAATATCTCACCTGTATTCCCCCAACATCGATTTGTTTTTAATTGAGTGGCCTTAACTACTGAATAAAAGATTACTCTAAAAGCAATACATGTTTGGCACGCACCAAAAGAGTTTTAGAAGATCACATCTAATCATTGTGCCACCAACTATACAACTTCCCACCCAACTAAAGGTACAGTCACTTTTTGAATGGAGAACACAAGGAATGACATAATAAAGCTAAAGAATAATATCTATACCTTATAAATCATGAGTAAAGTAGATAACACAGTCCACAGATGTTTTACTACTCTAAGTAGCTCTTATGGTGTGTGTAATGATTTTATACATGCATTACACAATTATCAAATGAGATAATGATAGAAGAGTTTGCAAAAGTCAATTACCCTCTACATATAACAAGTAATCACTTAGCATTTAAAGGAGAGCTTGATGTAACATGTCCTCAGTACTTAAGTAAACCCTATTTCCCCGCACAGAACCATATGTCACATCATTAATAATGTGATTCAAAGATTACACTCTCTTACAACAAATATAACACTAAACAGTTTGACCTTAACTGCAAACAATGACTGAAAGGAGGATAATCGAATAATGTTTTGCATGTCTTACCTTGGCTATACTGCTCACACTATGGGCTAACCATTTGTAATGACATGGCATGATTGACGATAGATCACTAATAGCGGGCGTTATGTATTAAATCTTGTGACAGACAGACGGCTATTACAAAAGTACAGCAGAAATTGTACTATAGTTCTTTGTGGGGCTTACAGTTGAATTTTCTTACATCTTTCTCCCCAGTGGTCTGCTCCAAATGCCATCCAGGTAATGAGATATTTATTAAGGCCAAAACTGTGCATTTTTGATCACTTCATATACCATAAAAAAACTAATAAACAGCGATCAAAAAGTCACATCAAAATAAAAATGGTACCCATAAAAACTACAGACCAGGTCGCAATATAGCCCTGATATAGCCCCATATACGGAAAAATTAAAAAGGTAAAGAGGTCAGAAGATGACAATTTTAAACATACATATGTTGGTGCATGTAGTTATAATTTGTTTAAAGTAGTAAAATAAAATAAAACCTACATAAATTGAGTATCCTTGTAACCGTATGGACCTGCAGAATAAAGATGAGGTGTCGGTTTTACCAAAAATTGCACTGTGTAGAAACAGAAGCCCCCAAAAGTTACAAAATTGTGTTTTTTTTGTTTTTTTGTTTTTTTCAATTTCACCTCACAAATATATATATTTTTGGTTTTGTGTAGATTTTGTTATTACATTATGTCATTGCACAGTACAATTAGTGATGCAAAAAAACAAGCCCTTATATGGGGCTGTAGGTGCGAAATTGAAAGTGTTCTGATTTTTAGAAAGGGGAGAAGAAAAAAATGAAAGTGCAAGTGAAAATTGGCCTGGAACTTAAAGGGGTACTCCGCTGCTCAGATTATCGTTATTCCATATAACCAATCATATTGATCTCAAATTACTCGATGTTTTATTTATACTAATAACCAGAGACTATTTATTGCATTCCACCCATGACAATTGTTGTGACTCCAATAATTCAAAAAGGTTGTTAAAATCCCAGTTAAATTTCCCCTTTAAGAATACACAAACCTTGTCTCAGATCACCCATAATAAAGTAAAAATGAGAAGCTAAGATTCTAAAATTTGGGATAGAGAGGTCCCCCATCTCTTTCGGCACCATTAGGTATGTTAATTTCATTTGAACCTGTTTTCTTCCCCATTGCTATACCCGTTTTCTTTGACCAAAGCTATGTGGTCAGGCATAGATGGTAGAAGCATGAGCCATGTCAAAATTTTCTTTTTAAGATTCTTAATTATTGGTTTTTAATTTAAACTGAAGAAATCAGAGATTTGTGAGGAGATCTTAAAGGGGTAGTCTGCCCCCAAACATCTTATCCCCTATCCAAAGGATAGGGGATAAGATGTCCAACCCAGTGGCTGGACCCCGCAATCTCTGGCCCAGCACCCCAGTCATCTAGTGCACGGAGCGAACTCCGCTATTCATGGGAGGAGGCATGATGACTATGTACTTGTCACCACGCCCCATCCTATAGACATGAATGGAGGGGGCGTGGCGTGACGTCACAAACACAGAAGCCTCAGGCCTGAGGCTTCCATGTTCAGAACACCACCACACTGGCCTGGAGATCGCGTGGGGTCTGGCTGCTGGGACAGACATCTCATCCCCTATCCTATGGATGTTTAGGGCCAGAAATTCCCATTAATACCTAGATATTATGAATGATCTAAACTTTTTAGAGACCCCATGACCCCTTCTATGTTTGTAAACACAATATCCTCCAGATAATGGAGAGCGCAGAAAATTTCCCATATTCTTCAGTTCCCAAAATGATATTTCCAATCTTTGTGCTGCTTAGTTTCCAGACTACAGAACACTGACCACTGGGACCCCACAAATCCTAAGAATGTGATTTATAAACCTCCTGACAAAGAAGGTTGTTTATAAAAAAAAATCACATTGGGATTGTTTCTTAATGATATTTTCATTTAGGTCATTAATACATAAAAAAAAGAAAGAAAAAATTTATAAAATTTATTGGAAATTATGTAGAATTTATGTAAAATATTGGTATAATTTTAACAATTTTGTATTGTCTAATCTTTGCGTTCAGGCATTATGATAAAAGTGCATGTTTAAAATATTCACACATGAGATGAAGGCCCCCAGGTGTTTTTGCTTCTACCCATTAGCGTAGATCATTTAATCAACAACTTTGCAGCATCCAACGTTCTTATGAAGCATCTCAATGCTGTTTAACCTTATGGATTTACTGACGCAACGCTTTAATGCATAAGGGGGTCATCTGTGTTCTTATGATCAAGGTCAAATTTCAACAGGAATCCAAAAGTAAATGGGAGGTTTATACTATTTCGTAATGCGTGACTCTAGAATGGCCTAGAAATATGTAATAAATCAAGAGATATTGATTTTTTCCACCTTTAGAACTGACAAATAGGCATATTTCTAACGGTTTGTCAATTCTGGGAATTGCACAGATATATTAAGTCGACATAAAGATCATCAACAGCATGCTGCATTCATTTGCTAGAGAAATGAAAAAGATAAAATGTAATTTATTATATTAATTGTGTTCTTTATTGTATCATGCTAGGAAATATTGTCTTAAATTTCATGCATTTCATTTACATATGTTTAAGGTGTAAATTATCCTCAGGTGACGCTTTAGAAAAAGTTGGTGTGCCGGCATGTTAGAAATAACAATATATTTGATGATTATATTAATTGTATACTGCGATTCTGCAGGTTTCATATTCTGTTGGTCCTCCTCTATTTCTTTAGACGTCTATAGGCAGAAGCTGTAACCTGATCTCTCAGTGTACAAAATGCTGAGTGTGGATCTTTACCTGTAAATTAAGAGTGAGTGGGGAGTTGGAGAACATTTCTTATTTCTACTTTTATGGTCAAATATTAAAGCTTATGTCAGGTACCTGTACACCCTGGTACCTTGGCTAACTACAGTCCCTTCATAGACCACAGGTCCCAGCTGCAATCAGCAGCCAGGGACCTGCCACTAATGGAGGACATCAGCGATCACGCTGATGCCCGCCATTAACTCTTCAGATGCCAAAATCAATACTGATCACAGCATCTGAAATATTTCAGGGGCTTTGAGAGACTCATTGAAACCATCTGTGTTGCGGGTCCGATGAGTTAAGATAGCAGCTGGTGCTCCAGAGTTTGTATTTGTTTTGGTGGTCAGATCAGGGGTCTGTATTTATTCTGGGTGTTGACAAAATGGGTTATATGCATATACACCCCTTTTTAGAATTTACCTGATGTCTCTCCTGAAAAATTTTGTAATAAATAATGATGTCTTCATATTTTTTTTCAACTATGGAATTTTTTTTTTTTGCAGCTTGCACAAGTTATTTCGGTACATTGGCTTTTTTTTTTATTGCGGTTTAATCTATAAACAGTGTGTCTCCAGCTGTTGGAGAAACCACAACTCCCAGCATACCAAGACAGCGAAAGGCTGTCCGGGCATGCTGAAAGTTGTAGTTTTGCAACAGCTGGAGACACACTGTTTAGTAAACACTGCCCTGAAGGACTAAAATACAACATTAATTGTGTGCTTGTACAGTACACTGCAATACTAATTGCAGTATACTGTCAAATTGCTAAGCTCCTGTTACACCCTGCCTGTAAGATGGTGTAATAAGAATACATGCATGGGCGGCCAGGAGGCCAGAAGGTCCACAGTTGTCATGACAACAGCCCCCCATGGGACTGGCCTGTGGGATCAAACCACCTAGATACCCACATTTTGATTTCTCCATGTTTTAAACTACAACATTTATCAACTCTTTATACATTTTGCCCGAAAGGATTTTTTTGTAGCATTTATGGGAACATCAACAGTAAAAAAAAAGCCTTAATAATCTGACAAATATGCATTAGTTAATCAATGCAAAGTGCCAAAATCCTCATTCTTATAGACACATTCTGACATAAGCATTTAGCGATGTAAGTCCCATTGGCTTATGGCTAAAAGACAGATCTAAAAGCCCTTATTTCTAGTACACCTCTTGAAAAACCTAATGAATAGAATTAGTAGTCAGACATTTGCATGCCAGAGAAAGCTCGAGGGCTGTACAAGAAGTTCAAAGAGGCAACATGGTTTATGTCTATTATTTAGTACAACTGAATTAAAATGGAGAATAAATCAAACTTGAGTAAGAATACAAGCAGCTGTCACATGTGCGTCATTTGGGCCCAAATAACACCATACTTTGCAAATTGCACTGGTGCCAATGTTGCAGGATGCAAATACCCAACAAAAATTTACATATGTCTGCAGATGGCCTTCCAAGCACCTGGCAAATAGTGGGCTGACACATTTCTGACGGAGCCGCGTGTTGAAGACAAATAGTGGCCCTAAAGCCCAAACACAGTCTGGTAATGTGTTATGTGGCAACCTTCTGCTTAGTTATGAATCATTTCTAATTACTAATTACATTTTTAATAACACTAACATGCAAATACGGGGAGACGTCTGTGTTTGCTAATTGCATTTAAATGTTTAATTCATCTAAAAGCACAGTGAAATACTAAGAAATACTTAAAGGGGACATAACACTTCTTTTTTCTTCCCCTTCTAGCTGAAGATGGCGTCAACGAGTCTTGCGCTAGGACTGGTATTCGCGAGTCCTGTGGAAACAAGAACAGGCGGCAATTGACATAACAATAGTAAGCAGGAGGCAAAAAAATGTTAAAGGCAAAAGGAAAGTTATCTGGGCACTGTGCGATTATAGGAGTCCCTATACCATACAAAAAACATAATCCGGTCTAGCTGCAGCATCAATCTTTGTCCAAGCTGAAGCACAGGCATGGAAAAAGTCCAGTAATTGATGGTAGGACTAGCACCTCTCTGCTCACTGCTGTCCCCTTAGACTGCAGCATGAAAACAAAGGAGGG
The DNA here is from genome assembly GCF_029499605.1 of Hyla sarda. Classification (NCBI taxonomy): domain Eukaryota; kingdom Metazoa; phylum Chordata; class Amphibia; order Anura; family Hylidae; genus Hyla; species Hyla sarda. The sequence goes on along the minus strand of NC_079193.1, from coordinate 59,710,680 downwards.
GGTTACAGGGCAGCCTGCAGTGATTGGATACAGACACCCAGTACATCAGATTCAGGGAGGAAGATGAGTCATGCAGAGTGAGGGCAAGAGACCAACACCCCCCCTTCAAAGCACAGAATGACAAACCAAGTGAGCAAAAGATAGAATGTATTTGTGAGAGAAATATAGGTGCTAGGCACATTAAAATTACGTGTTCATGATCAGGATTAAGGACTGAGTAACATATCCCATTTTTGTGGGCTATAACAGGTACTCTTTATGCTATAACAGGTACTCTTTGTTCTATTTATAGTCGCTTTCTACAGCGACTGGACCGTTCACAGGTCTGATTGTGTAATACAGCCCTTATTTAGTTCATAGGAATTTTTGGGAGCTAAACACCAACATCCCTGATGGTCTTAGATAAATGTCATATCTTTGGTGCTTTGTGTGAGGAAACAATTATTAACAACACCCCAGGTGGTCCAAACTTTAGAAGAACTTAATATGAGCCTCCCAGGTAGCTTTAGAGGGCAAAGGGGTTAATTTAAGTTTTACAGGCAGAATATCAGATCTGTGGGGTGTAGAAACCATGCACCCCTTACAATCAACTGTTTGCCAAAGATGTGTTACTGCAGCTCAGCTCCCTAAAGTGAACAAGGCAGTAAGCCCTATTGCATTAATAAATATGGACCAGGACTGCACCAGCGCTGGGATCTGGCAAATGTTAGGGTACATTTTCAGGCTAGGGCTACACTGCAACATTTTTTATTGCTACTGACTGACTTTAAAGGGGTATTCAAGTGTTACTATAATCCCAAGTTGTGCTGGCTTCAGCATGTTTTTTGTTTTAAATACCCCTGACAGGAAGTTGTGTAGTCCTTTCATTTACAGTGTGGTGCTGCTTCAGCAGCTATATGGTTCCTCAATCCTTTCCGAGATGATGCATCATCGTCTTCTATCTTAGAAGGCTTGACTGGATCTTGTCTCTGTGCTGAAGCCCCACGCCCTGAGCGATGTCACTGCCTCTGACCAGCCTCTACAGCCTACATCACCATCTCCCTGTCATATATACATATATATCTTTATTGGGACATTTAGAAAAGAATATGATGTTATTACTGCATGCTGTCTTGTGCTGAACAATGTTACAGGCACAGGAACAGACAGATAATGAATACAGCAGGTGCTGCAGATTTGCTGACTGCAGGGCAATAGTCTAGTGGGTGCTGAAATGTTCTGCAGGATTGTAGGGAGGGAGATGGAGTAGGCAGGATTGGGTAGCTGTAATAAAGAGCTGAGGGAAAGCAATGCATTTTGGGGATTGTAGTTTTGACCAACTGCTCGGCCAGGAAGTAGTGTGAGGGCATGGTAGTAAAGAGGTCTACAGATGCACAAAACAAATGGATGTTTAATGGGTGCAAAATTGGGGCAGACAGGTAAGCAATGCCATATGCTTCTGCAGATGTTCAGATTTTTTTAACCTAATGTCGGAGTACCTCATTTTACTATTGAGTGACAGGTGCAGTCAATTGCTTAAGACTGCAGCTGCCTCTCGAAAAGGACTATGGGACTTTGTCATACAAACTTGTCCTCGTAGAGTTTCCATATCTTTTCCTGAAAGGAAGAGTTAGAGAGAAAACAGGTATAATAAAAGAAAAGGCAATATCTCTGTAACACCCGAAGTAAGAATGTTTAAGCAAATAGCTGGGAAAACACAATTTGTGTTCCACGCCAGAGGCCCAGCTGAGGTGATATCAAGGCTATAGAAGAACCAAATCCTGAGAGCCACTACATATGAACTGAAGGGCCACTAGAAGGCAATTTAAGCAGCATACTTATCCTAATTACAATATCATTTAGTGATCGCAGGCTGAGCTGCCAAGACGTCCTTACAAGAAAAGAAACAGGTTTGTACAAGGCAAGTCCTATAATTCCTACAAGACGGACATAATATCACAAAATTTTTAACCCTTTCCGGAAAAAAAATATGTCCTTGATTTTCATGCTGGGCAAGGAATGCACACTCACGCTGAGAACTTGGCATCACTGAATAGCTAACCTCATTCTCTGTTCTCTCCAACTAATTTTTCCGGACAATTTCCTTGTCTTTTATTCAAAGCATATTACAAAATACAATACATTAACAGAGGTTTATAATCAGATGAGAAGTTTCTGCTTGAGTGGAAAGGTGGAGCGTCTCCGATGTGGCAGCTTCTGCTGCATTGTGACATTTGAAGTTTGTTTCAGGAATAAAGCAAAAGGACAGCTGCTTAAAGGGCACCAGTCAATAGTTATGTACATGCACGCTTTATTTATTGTTTGACACTAGAATGAGTGCTCCCTCAATGACACGCTCCCAGTCAGCTAACAATTCGTGACGTTCTAGCTTCCAACTAGTTATGCTTTGGATGCGTTTCAGAACTTTAAGGACACTTCAACGTTTCCTTGAAGTAATACTTATTATAAGAGGTATCGATAATAATAAACAAAATGTATATCCGTTAAAATAAAAACGCTAAATTGTATTGAAATAAACTATAAATGTTATGATATCATGCCTAAAGGGAACGTGTCAGCAGAAAATGACCTATTGTGTAATTAAAGGGGTACCCCTTCTAGACATCTTATCCCCTATCCAAAGGATAGAGGATAACATGTCTGATAGCGAGGGTCCCACCGCTGGAACCCCCTCGACCTCCCTGCAGCACCCGGCGTTAGTTTAGAATGCTGGGTGCGGCACTGGCGGCTCGTGACATCACAACCAAATCCCCTCGTCACATCCCACCGCAGCCCTCAATGCAAGTCAATGCTGCCACGCCCCCTCTCATAGACTTGCATTCTAAACAAATGCCAGTTGCTGCAGGGATATCACTGGGGTCCCAGCAGCGGGACCCCCCGCGATAAGATGTCTAGTGGCCGCTTTAAGGTTTTTTAGAGAATTTTTTGTAATTTAAAAAAAAAATTCCATTTTGCTATCTATTTTATACAGTTATCGTCACAGACGGGATTATTGTGAAAAGCAACACCAGTCCCCCACATCAGGTGATCTTAGCACAGTCTGAAGTTAGCAGGACGCGCTCAACACGGGCACGGCAGGATGCAGAGATGGGCCGCACACATCATCATGACTTTTGCAGCTGTAATTGCAACAATCTACCGAGTATTGACCAACTTTTTTTTTTTTTCATTATTGCTTGTGTCACAATGAAAGGTATTGGGCGTTAAATATTAGGCATGTTGTGTTGATCAAATGGTAAAAGTCTATTTTAGGTGTATTTGAATTCCAGTTTCTAACAGTAACTGAAATTCCAAGGGGGTGAATATTTATGTAATGCACTGAATGTACTGCATTGATCCATTAGCCCTACACTCTATGAAATAGATCCTGGTTGTACCCAGTAAAGATCAACCCCTTCCTGATTAGTTTTATCAGAAGCGGTGCACATGCGCGAAAGACCACCCTGTCAGCTGAGATGATATTTTCTTTATTAAGTAGATAAAAACTACAGGGGGCTTTATACAGTTAGACAATTCCATGTGACAGAGGATACATGAATTGGGTGTGAAAAGCAGCAAACTTCTTTTGCATATGGGTGCGTTCACACTAAGGAATGCACTCTGAATCTCCACTCGTGGAATTCAGTGAGCGGAGAGTCAGCCCGGCAGCCGGCGGCGGCGGTAGGACCGCTCAGCACTGTGCCGTCACCATTGACGGCTATCAGGTCCGGCCTTTGGGGTGTGAGAGCTGTGCGGCCGCATAGGGCGCCATAGCAACAGGGGCGTCGGGCATCCGACACAGCTCGCAGAGTAACAGGCCAGCCAAAGATGGGGAGAAGCGAGCTGCAGGCTGCAGTTGCTTTAAGGGGGAAGCAAGGTCCGGAGCGTGGAGGAGGAGCTTGGGGGCACAGGCAGCATCCAAGTGCTGAGCGCGCCTTCACAGAGAGCCGCAGAAGGATCCCTGTGTGCAGTGTGAAGGAGGTGGCCGATGCTCTACAAGCTGATTCCAGCTTGCATTGCATTGATCAGTGTATATAATGTGAGGGGTGGAGTCACTTATGGGAGATACTGTATATATAATGTGAGGGGTGGAGTCACTTATGGGAGATACTGTATATAATGTGAGGGGTGGACTCACTTATGGGAGATACTGTATATATAATGTGAGGGGTGGACTCACTTATGGGAGATACTGTATATAATGTGAGGGGTGGACTCACTTATGGGATATACTGTATATATAATGCGAGGGGTGGAGTCACTTATGGGAGATACTGTATATATAATGTGAGGGGTGGAGTCACTTATGGGAGATACTGTATATATATAATGTGAGGGGTGGAGTCACTTATGGGAGATACTGTATATATAATATGAGGGGTGGACTCACTTATGGGAGATACTGCATATATAATGTGAGGGGTGGAGTCACTTATGTGAGATACTGTATATATAATGTGAGGGGTGGAGTCACTTATGGGAGATACTGTATATATAATGTGAGGGGTGGAGTCACTTATGGGAGATACTGTATATAATGTGAGGGGTGGACTCACTTATGGGAGATACTGTATATATAATGTGAGGGGTGGACTCACTTATGGGAGATACTGTATATAATGTGAGGGGTGGACTCACTTATGGGAGATACTGTATATATAATGTGAGGGGTGGAGTCACTTATGAGAGATACTGTATATAATATGAGGGGTGGACTCACTTATGGGAGATACTGTATATATAATGCGAGGGGTGGAGTCACTTATGGGAGATGCTGTATATATAATGTGAGGGGTGGACTCACTTATGGGAGATACTGTATATATAATGTGAGGGGTGGACTCACTTATCAGAGATACAGTATATAATGTGATAGGTGGAGTCACTTATGGAAGATACTATATATATAATCTGAGGGGTGGAGTCACTTAAGGGAGATACTGTATATAATGTGATAGGTGGAGTCACTTATGGAAGATACTATATATATATAATCTGAGGGGTGGAGTCACTTATGGGAGATACTGTATATATAATGTGAGGGGTGGACTCACTTATGGGAGATACTATATATATAATGTGAGGGGTGGACTCACTTATGGGATATACTGTATATAATGTGAGGGGTGGAGTCACTTATGGGAGATACTGTATATATAATGTGAGGGGTGGAGTCACTTATGGGATATACTGTATATATAATGTGAGGGGTGGACTCACTTATGGGATATACTGTATATAATGTGAGGGGTGGAATCACTTATGGGAGATACTGTATATAATGTGAGGGGTGGAGTCACTTATGGGATATACTGTATATATAATGTGAGGGGTGGACTCACTTATGGGAGATACTGTATATAATGTGAGGGGTGGACTCACTTATGGGAGATACTGTGTATAATGTGAGGGGTGGAGTCACTTATGGGAGATACTATATATATAATCTGAGGGGTGGAGTCACTTATGGGAGATACTGTATATAATGTGAGGGGTGGACTCACTTATCAGAGATACTGTATATAATGTGATAGGTGGAGTCACTTATGGAAGATACTATATATATATAATCTGAGGGGTGGAGTCACTTATGGGAGATACTGTATATAATGTGAGGGGTGGAGTCACTTATGGGATATACTGTATATATAATGTGAGGGGTGGACTCACTTATGGGAGATACTGTATATATAATGTGAGGGGTAGACTCACTTATGGGAGATACTGTATATATAATGTGAGGGGTGGAATCACTTATGGGAGATACTGTATATAATGTGAGGGGTGGAATCACTTATGGGATATACTGTATATAATGTGAGGGGTGGAGTCACTTATGGGAGATACTGTATATATAATGTGAGGGGTGAACTCACTTATGGGAGATACTGTATATATAATATGAAGGGTGGACTCACTTAAGGGAGATACTGTATATATAATGTGAGGGGTGGACTCACTTATGGGAGATACTGTATATATAATGTGAGGGGTGGACTCACTTATGGGAGATACTGTATATATAATGTGAGGGGTGGACTCACTTATGGGAGATACTGTGTATAATGTGAGGGGTGGAGTCACTTATGGGATATACTGTATATATAATGTGAGGGGTGGACTCACTTATGGGAGATACTGTATATATAATGTGAGGGGTGGACTCACTTATGGGAGATGCTGTATATATAATGCGAGGGGTGGAGTCACTTATGGGAGATACTGTATATAATGTGAGGGGTGGAATCACTTATGGGAGATACTGTATATATAATGTGAGGGGTGGAGTCACTTATGGGATATACTGTATATATAATGTGAGAGGTGGAATCACTTATGGGAGATGCTGTATATATAATGCGAGGGGTGGAGTCACTTATGGGAGATACTGTATATAATGTGAGGGGTGGACTCACTTATGGGAGATACTGTATATAATGTGAGGGGTGGACTCACTTATGGGAGATACTGTATATATAATGTGAGGGGTGGACTCACTTATGGGATATACTGTATATATTATGTGAGAGGTGGACTCACTTATCAGAGATACTGTATATAATGTGATAGGTGGAGTCACTTATGGGAGATACTGTATATAATGTGAGGGGTGGACTCACTTATCAGAGATACAGTATATAATGTGATAGGTGGAGTCACTTATGGAAGATACTATATATATAATCTGAGGGGTGGAGTCACTTATGGGAGATACTGTATATAATGTGAGGGGTGGACTCACTTATCAGAGATACTGTATATAATGTGATAGGTGGAGTCACTTATGGAAGATACTATATATATATAATCTGAGGGGTGGAGTCACTTATGGGAGATACTGTATATAATGTGAGGGGTGGAGTCACTTATGGGATATACTGTATATATAATGTGAGGGGTGGACTCACTTATGGGAGATACTGTATATAATGTGAGGGGTGGACTCACTTATGGGAGATACTGTGTATAATGTGAGGGGTGGAGTCACTTATGGGAGATACTATATATATATAATCTGAGGGGTGGAGTCACTTATGGGAGATACTGTATATAATGTGATAGGTGGAGTCACTTATGGAAGATACTATATATATATAATCTGAGGGGTGGAGTCACTTATGGGAGATACTGTATATAATGTGAGGGGTGGAGTCACTTATGGGATATACTGTATATATAATGTGAGGGGTGGACTCACTTATCAGAGATACTGTATATAATGTGATAGGTGGAGTCACTTATGGAAGATACTATATATATATAATCTGAGGGGTGGAGTCACTTATGGGAGATACTGTATATAATGTGAGGGGTGGAGTCACTTATGGGATATACTGTATATATAATGTGAGGGGTGGACTCACTTATGGGAGATACTGTATATATAATGTGAGGGGTGGAGTCACTTATGGGAGATACTGTATATATAATGTGAGGGGTGGACTCACTTATGGTATATACTGTATATATAATGTGAGGGGAGGACTCACTTATGGGAGATACTGCATATATAATGTGAGGGGTGGAATCACTTATGGGAGATACTGTATATAATGTGAGGGGTGGAGTCACTTATGGGAGATACTGTATATATAATGTGAGGGGTGGACTCACTTATGGGAGATACTGTATATATAATGTGAGGGGTGGACTCACTTATGGGAGATACTGTATATATAATGTGAGGGGTGGAGTCACTTATGGGAGATACTGTATATATAATGTGAGGGGTGGACTCACTTATGGGATATACTGTATATAATGTGAGGGGTGGACTCACTTATGGGAGATACTGTATATATAATATGAAGGGTGGACTCACTTATGGGAGATACTGTATATAATGTGAGGGGTGGACTCACTTAAGGGAGATACTGTATATAATGTGAGGGGTGGACTCACTTATGGGAGATACTGTATATATAATATGAAGGGTGGACTCACTTAAGGGAGATACTGTATATATAATGTGAGGGGTGGACTCACTTATGGGAGATACTGTATATATAATGTGAGGGGTGGACTCACTTATGGGAGATACTGTATATATAATGTGAGGGGTGGAGTCACTTATGGGAGATACTGTATATATAATGTGAGGGGTGGACTCACTTATGGGAGATACTGTGTATATAATGTGAGGGGTGGAATCACTTATGGGAGATAATGTATATATAATAAGAAGGGTGGACTCACTTAAGGGAGATACTGTATATATAATGTGAGGGGTGGACTCACTTATGGGAGATACTGTATATAATGTGAGGGGTGGACTCACTTATGGGAGATACTGTATATATAATGTGAGGGGTGGACTCACTTATGGGAGATACTGTATATAATGTGAGGGGTGGACTCACTTATGGGAGATACTGTATATATAATGTGAGGGGTGGAGTCTCTTATGGGATATACTGTATATATAATGTGAGGGGTGGAGTCACTTATGGGATATACTGTATATATAATGTGAGGGGTGGACTCACTTATGGGAGATACTGTATATAATGTGAGGGGTGGAGTCACTTATGGGAGATACTGTATATATAATGTGAGGGGTAGACTCACTTATGGGAGATACTGTATATATAATGTGAGGGGTGGAATCACTTATGGGAGATACTGTATATAATGTGAGGGGTGGAATCACTTATGGGAGATACTGTATATAATGTGAGGGGTGGAGTCTCTTATGGGATATACTGTATATATAATGTGAGGGGTGGAGTCACTTATTTGATATACTGTATATATAATGTGAGGGGTGGACTCACTTATGGGAGATACTGTATATAATGTGAGGGGTGGACTCACTTATCAGAGATACTGTATATAATGTGATAGGTGGAGTCACTTATGGAAGATACTATATATATATAATCTGAGGGGTGGAGTCACTTATGGGAGATACTGTATATAATGTGAGGGGTGGAGTCACTTATGGGATATACTGTATATATAATGTGAGGGGTGGACTCACTTATGGGAGATACTGTATATATAATGTGAGGGGTAGACTCACTTATGGGAGATACTGTATATATAATGTGAGGGGTGGAATCACTTATGGGAGATACTGTATATAATGTGAGGGGTGGAGTCACTTATGGGAGATACTGTATATATAATATGAAGGGTGGACTCACTTAAGGGAGATACTGTATATATAATGTGAGGGGTGGACTCACTTATGGGAGATACTGTATATATAATGTGAGGGGTGGACTCACTTATGGGAGATACTGTATATATAATGTGAGGGGTGGACTCACTTATGGGATATACTGTATATAATGTGAGGGGTGGACTCACTTATGGGAGATACTGTATATATAATGTGAGGGGTGGAGTCACTTATGGGAGATGCTGTATATATAATGTGAGGGGTGGACTCACTTATGGGAGATACTGTATATATAATGTGAGGGGTGGACTCACTTATGGGATATACTGTATATACTGTGAGGGGTGGAGTCACTTATGGGAGATACTGTATATATAATGTGAGGGGTGGACTCACTTATGGGATATACTGTATATATAATGTGAGGGGTGGAATCACTTATGGGAGATACTGTATATAATGTGAGGGGTGGAGTCACTTATGGGAGATACTGTATATATAATGTGAGGGGTGGACTCACTTATGGGATATACTGTATATAATGTGAGGGGTGGAGTCACTTATGGGAGATACTGTATATATAATGTGAGGGGTGGAATCACTTATGGGAGATACTGTATATATAATATGAAGGGTGGACTCACTTAAGGGAGATACTGTATATATAATGTGAGGGGTGGACTCACTTATGGGAGATACTGTATATATAATGTGAGGGGTGGACTCACTTATGGGAGATACTGTATATATAATGTGAGGGGTGGACTCACTTATGGGATATACTGTATATAATGTGAGGGGTGGACTCACTTATGGGAGATACTGTATATATAATGTGAGGGGTGGAGTCACTTATGGGAGATGCTGTATATATAATGTGAGGGGTGGACTCACTTATGGGAGATACTGTATATATAATGTGAGGGGTGGACTCACTTATGGGAGATACTGTATATATAATGTGATTGGTGGACTCACTTATGGGATATACTGTATATAATGTGAGGGGTGGAGTCACTTATGGGAGATACTGTATATATAATGTGAGGGGTGGACTCACTTATGGGAGATACTGTATATATAATGTGAGGGGTGGAATCACTTATGGGAGATACTGTATATATAATATGAAGGGTGGACTCACTTAAGGGAGATACTGTATATATAATGTGAGGGGTGGACTCACTTATGGGAGATACTGTATATATAATGTGAGGGGTGGACTCACTTATGGGAGATACTGTATATATAATGTGAGGGGTGGACTCACTTATGGGATATACTGTATATAATGTGAGGGGTGGACTCACTTATGGGAGATACTGTATATATAATGTGAGGGGTGGAGTCACTTATGGGAGATGCTGTATATATAATGTGAGGGGTGGACTCACTTATGGGAGATACTGTATATAATGTGAGTGGTGGACTCACTTATGGGAGATACTGTATATATAATGTGATTGGTGGACTCACTTATGGGATATACTGTATATATTATGTGAGAGGTGGACTCACTTATCAGAGATACTGTATATAATGTGATAGGTGGAGTCACTTATGGGAGATACTGTATATAATGTGAGGGGTGGACTCACTTATGGGATATACTGTATATAATGTGAGGGGTGGACTCACTTATGGGAGATACTGTATATAATGTGAGGGGTGGACTCACTTATGGGAGATACTGTATATAATGTGAGGGGTGGACTCACTTATGGGAGATACTGTATATATAATGTGAGGGGTGGACTCACTTATGGGAGATACTGTATATAATGTGAGGGGTGGACTCACTTATGGGAGATACTGTATATATAATGTGAGGGGTGGACTCACTTATGGGAGATACTGTATATAATGTGAGGGGTGGACTCACTTATGGGAGATACTGTATATATAATGTGAGGGGTGGAGTCACTTATGGGAGATACTGTATATATAATGTGAGGGGTGGACTCACTTATGGGAGATACTGTATATATAATGTGAGGGGTGGACTCACTTATGGGATATACTGTATATACTGTGAGGGGTGGAGTCACTTATGGGAGATACTGTATATATAATGTGAGGGGTGGACTCACTTATGGGAGATACTGTATATAATGTGAGGGGTGGACTCACTTATGGGAGATGCTGTGTATATAATGTGAGGGGTGGACTCACTTATGGGAGATACTGTATATATAATGTGAGGGGTGGACTCACTTATGGGAGATACTGTATATATAATGTGAGGGGTGGAGTCACTTATGGGAGATACTGTATATATAATGTGAGGGGTGGAGTCACTTATGGGAGATACTGTATATATAATGTGAGGGGTGGACTCACTTATGGGATATACTGTATATACTGTGAGGGGTGGACTCACTTATGGGAGATACTGTATATATAATGTGAGGGGTGGACTCACTTATGGGAGATACTGTATATAATGTGAGGGGTGGACTCACTTATGGGAGATACTGTATATATAATGTGAGGGGTGGACTCACTTATGGGAGATACTGTATATAATGTGAGGGGTGGACTCACTTATGGGAGATACTGTATATATAATGTGAGGGGTGGACTCACTTATGGGAGATACTGTATATAATGTGAGGGGTGGAGTCACTTATGGGAGATACTGTATATATAATGTGAGAGGTGGACTCACTTATGGGAGATACTGTATATATAATGTGAGGGGTGGAGTCACTTATGGGAGATACTGTATATATAATGTGAGGGGTGGACTCACTTATGGGAGATGCTGTATATATAATGTGAGGGGTGGACTCACTTATGGGAGATACTGTATATATAATGCGAGGGGTGGAGTCACTTATGGGAGATACTGTATATATAATGTGAGGGGTGGACTCACTTATGGGAGATACTGTATATATAATGTGAGGGGTGGAGTCACTTATGGGATATACTGTATATATAATGTGAGGGGTGGAGTCACTTATGGGATATACTGTATATATAATGTGAGGCGTGGACTCACTTATGGGATATACTGTATATATAATGTGAGGGGTGGACTCACTTATGGGAGATACTGTATATATAATGTGAGGGGTGGAGTCACTTATGGGATATACTGTATATATAATGTGAGGCGTGGACTCACTTATGGGATATACTGTATATATAATGTGAGGGGTGGACTCACTTATGGGATATACTGTATATAATGTGATAGGTGGAGTCACTTATGGAAGATACTATATATATAATCTGAGGGGTGGAGTCACTTATGGGAGATACTGTATATAATGTGAGGGGTGGAGTCACTTATGGGAGATACTGTATATAATGTGAGGGGTGGACTCACTTATGGGAGATACTGTATATATAATGTGAGGGGTGGAGTCACTTATGGGAGATACTGTATATATAATGTGAGGGGTGGAATCACTTATGGGAGATACTGTATATAATATGAGGGGTGGACTCACTTATGGGAGATACTGTATATATAATGTGAGGGGTGGACTCACTTATGGGAGATACTGTATATATAATGTGAGGGGTGGACTCACTTATGGGAGATACTGTATATAATATGAGGGGTGGAGTCACTTATGGGAGATACTGTATATATAATGTGAGGGGTGGACTCACTTATGGGAGATACTGTATATAATGTGAGGGGTGGACTCACTTATGGGAGATACTGTATATATAATGTGAGGGGTGGACTCACTTATGGGGGAAACTGTATATATACTGTGAGGGGTGGAGTCACTTATGGGAGATACTGTATATAATGTGAGGGGTGGAGTCACTTATGGGAGATACTGTGTATAATGTGAGGGGTGGAGTCACTTATGGGATATACTGTATATAATGTGAGGGGTGGAGTCACTTATGGGAGATACTGTATATAATGTGAGGGGTGGAGTCACTTATGGGAGATACTATATATATAATGTGAGGGGTGGAGTCACTTATGGGAGATACTGTATATAATGTGAGGGGTGGAGTCACTTATGGGAGATACTGTGTATAATGTGAGGGGTGGAGTCACTTATGGGAGATACTGTACATATAATGTGAGGGGTGGAGTCACTTATGGGAGATACTGTATATATAATGTGAGGGGTGGACTCACTTATGGGATATACTGTATATACTGTGAGGGGTGGAGTCACTTATGGGAGATACTGTATATATAATGTGAGGGGTGGAGTCACTTATGGGAGATACTGTATATCTAATGTGAGGGGTGGACTCACTTATGGGATATACTGTATATACTGTGAGGGGTGGAGTCACTTATGGGAGATACTGTATATATAATGTGAGGGGTGGAGTCACTTATGGGAGATACTGTATATATAATGTGAGGGGTGGACTCACTTATGGGAGATACTGTATATATAATGTGAGGGGTGGACTCACTTATGGGATATACTGTATATACTGTGAGGGGTGGACTCACTTATGGGAGATACTGTATATAATGTGAGGGGTGGAGTCACTTATGGGATATACTGTATATATAATGTGAGGGGTGGACTCACTTATGGGAGATACTGTGTATAATGTGAGGGGTGGAGTCACTTATGGGAGATACTGTATATATAATGTGAGGGGTGGACTCACTTATGGGAGATGCTGTGTATATAATGTGAGGGGTGGACTCACTTATGGGAGATACTGTATATATAATGTGAGGGGTGAACTCACTTATGGGAGATACTGTATATATAATGTGAGGGGTGGACTCACTTATGGGATATACTGTATATATAATGTGAGGGGTGGACGCACTTATGGGAGATACTGTATATATAATGTGAGGGGTGGAGTCACTTATGGGAGATACTGTATATAATGTGAGGGGTGGAGTCACTTATGGGATATACTGTATATATAATGTGAGGGGTGGACGCACTTATGGGAGATACTGTATATATAATGTGAGGGGTGGACTCACTTATGGGAGATACTGCATATAATGTGAGGGGTGGACTCACTTATGGGAGATACTGTATATAATGTGAGGGGTGGACTCACTTATGGGAGATACTGTATATAATGTGAGGGGTGGAGTCACTTATGGGATATACTGTATATATGATGTGAGGGGTGGAGTCACTTATGGGAGATACTGTATATATAATGTGAGGGGTGGACTCACTTATGGGAGATACTGTATATATAATGTGAGGGGTGGAGTCACTTATGGGAGATACTGTATATAATGTGAGGGGTGGACTCACTTATGGGAGATACTGTATATATAATGTGAGGGGTGGACTCACTTATGGGAGATACTGTATATATAATGTGAGGGGTGGACTCACTTATGGGAGATACTGTATATATAATGTGAGGGGTGGACTCACTTATGGGAGATACTGTATATATAATGTGAGGAGTGGAATCACTTATGGGAGATACTGTATATAATGTGAGGGGTGGAGTCACTTATGGGAGATACTGTATATATAATGTGAGGGGTGGAGTCACTTATGGGAGATACTGTATATAATGTGAGGGGTGGACTCACTTATGGGAGATACTGTATATATAATGTGAGGGGTGGACTCACTTATGGGAGATACTGTATATATAATGTGAGGGGTGGACTCACTTATGGGAGATACTGTATATATAATGTGAGGGGTGGAGTCACTTATGGGAGATACTGTATATATAATGTGAGGGGTGGAGACATTTATGGGAGATACTGTATATATAATGTGAGGGGTGGAGACACTTATGGGAGATACTGTATATATAATGTGAGGGGTGGACTCACTTATGGGAGATACTGTATATATAATGTGAGGGGTGGACTCACTTATGGGAGATACTGTATATATAATGTGAGGGGTGGACTCACTTATGGGAGATACTGTATATAATGTGAGGGGTGGACTCACTTATGGGAGATACTGTATATATAATGTGAGGGGTGGAGTCACTTATGGGAGATACTGTATATATAATGTGAGGGGTGGACTCACTTATGGGAGATACTGTATATATAATGTGAGGGGTGGAGTCACTTATGGGAGATACTGTATATAATGTGAGGGGTGGACTCACTTATGGGAGATACTGTATATAATGTGAGGGGTGGAGTCACTTATGGGAGATACTGTATATAATGTGAGGGGTGGACTCACTTATGGGAGATACTGTATATAATGTGAGGGGTGGACTCACTTATGGGAGATACTGTATATAATGTGAGGGGTGGACTCACTTATGGGAGATACTGTATATAATGTGAGGGGTGGACTCACTTATGGGAGATACTGTATATATAATGTGAGGGGTGGAGTCACTTATGGGAGATACTGTATATAATGTGAGGGGTGGACTCACTTATGGGAGATACTGTATATATAATGTGAGGGGTGGAGTCACTTATGGGAGATACTGTATATAATGTGAGGGGTGGAGTCACTTATGGGAGATACTGTATATATAATGTGAGGGGTGGACTCACTTATGAGAGATACTGTATATAATGTGAGGGGTGGACTCACTTATAGGAGATACTTTATATATAATGTGAGGGGTGGAGTCACTTATGAAAGATACTGTATATAATGTGATAGGTGGAGTCACTTATGGAAGATACTATATATATAATGTGAGGGGCGGAGTCACTTATGGGAGATATTGTATATAATGTGAGGGGTGGAGTCACTTATGGGATATACTGTATATAATGTGAGGGGTGGACTCACTTATGGGAGATACTGTATATATAATGTGAGGGGTGGAGTCACTTATGGGAGATGTTGTATATAATGTTAGGGGTGGACTCACTTATGGGAGATACTGTATATATAATGTGAGGGGTGGACTCACTTATGGGAGATACTGTATATATAATGTGAGGGGTGGAGTCACTTATGGGAGATACTGTATATATAATGTGAGGGGTGGACTCACTTATGAAAGATACTGTATATAAAGTGAGGGGTGGACTCACTTATCAGATATACTGTATATAATGTGATAGGTGGAGTCACTTATGGAAGATACTATATATATAATGTGAGGGGTGGAGTCACTTATGGGAGATACTGTATATAATGTGAGGGGTGGAGTCACTTATGGGATATACTGTATATATAATGTGAGGGGTGGACTCAATTATAGGAGATACTGTATATATAATGTGAGGGGTGGACTCACTTATGGGAGATACTGTATATAATGTGAGGGGTGGACTCACTTATGGGAGATACTGTATATATATAATGTGAGGGGTGGACTCACTTATGGGAGATACTGTATATATAATGTGAGGGGTGGACTCACTTATGGGAGATACTGTATATAATGTAAGGGGTGGACTCACTTATGGGAGATACTGTATAGATAATGTGAGGGGTGGAGTCACTTATGGGAGATACTGTTTATATAATGTGAGGGGGGGACTCACTTATGGGAGATACTGTATATAATGTGAGGGGTGGACTCACTTATGGGAGATACTATATATAACAGGGGTCCTCAAACTACGGCCCGCGGGCCACATGCGGCCCGCGGAATGCATTTACCCGGCCCGCCGGGTGTTTTTGCCTTAGGACATCCCTGTGTTCCGAAATATGCTTTCGGAACACAAGGATGCCTCTGTGAAGTCCCTGCGGCCCGCGTTTACTTTAAAAACGTGGGGACCGCCGGGAGCAGGCGCACGCAGCGACGTCACTGACGTCCCATGCGTGCGCCCATGGCAACCGAGCGTGGAGCAGCGGAGAAGAAGCGAAGAAGCAAGGACGAGCGCTGGTAGTGGGTAAGTGTTTACCAGCGGCGTGTCCCTTCAGTGTTCTGACCACCGATCCTCCGGTCCTGCTATGGCCGGAGCGGTGGTCAGAACACTGAAATGGGGCAGTACACAGGCATACAGCCTCCAGCCATACTGTATCGCTATAGGCTATATGCCTGTGGGGGAACATACTGCCAACATCATTTGGGGGACTATACTGCCAGCCTAATGTGAGGGAACTATACTGCCAACTAATTTGGGGGACTATACTGCCAACCTAATGTGGGGGAACGTACTGCCAGCCTAATGTGGGGGAACTGCAACCTAATGTGGGGGAACTATACTGCACATAATGTGGGGGAACATACTGCCCCTAATGTGGGGGAACATACTGCCAGCCTAATGTGGGGGACTATATTGCACCTAATGTGGGGGAACATACTGCAACTAATGTGGGGGACTATACTGCCAGCCTAATGTGGGGGAACTATACTGCCAGCCTAATGTGGGGGACTATATTGCACCTAATGTGGGGGAACTATACTGCCAACGTAATGTGGGGGACTATATTGCACCTAATGTGGGGGAACTATACTGCCAGCCTAATGTGGGGGACTATATTGCACCTAATGTGGGGGAACTATACTGCACATAATGTGGGGGACTATACTGCACCTAATGTGGGGGAACTATACTGCCAGCCTAATGTGGGGGACTATATTGCACCTAATGTGGGGGGACTATACTACCAACGTAATGTGGGGGACTATATTGCACCTAATGTGGGGGAACATACTGCCAATGTAATGTGGGGGACTATATTGCACCTAATGTGGGGGAACTATACTGCCAACGTAATGTGGGGGACTATATTGCACCTAATGTGGGGGAACTATACTGCCAGCCTAATGTGGGGGACTATATTGCGCCTAATGTGGGGGAACTATACTGCACATAATGTGGGGGACTATACTGCACCTAATGTGGGGGAACTATACTGCCAGCCTAATGTGGGGGACTATATTGCACCTAATGTGGGGGGACTATACTATCAACGTAATGTGGGGGACTATATTGCACCTAATGTGGGGGAACATACTGCCAATGTAATGTGGGGGACTATATTGCACCTAATGTGGGGGAACTATACTGCCAACCTAATGTGGGGGAAGTATACTGCACCTAATGTGGGGGAATTGTACTGCACCTAATGTGGGGGAATTGTACTGCACCTAATGTGGGGGAATTGTACTGCACCTAATGTGGGGGAATTGTACTGCACCTAATGTGGGGGAATTGTACTGCACCTAATGTGGGGGAATTGTACTGCACCTAATGTGGGGGAATTGTACTGCATCTAATGTGGGGTAATTGTACTGCACCTGATGTGGGGGAATTGTACTGCACCTAATGTGGGGGAACTGTACTGCCAACCCTAATGTGGGGGAACTGTACTGCCAACCCTAATGTGGGGGAACTGTACTGCTAACCCTAATGTGGGGGAACTACAACCTAATGTGGGGGATCTATACTGCCAACCTAATGTGGGGGGAACTGTGCTGTGTACTTAAAGTGGTAGTCCACTAATAAGATATGTAAGTGTGCATAGGAATTTATTCATGTTTTGTTATCTATAGTCCGGCCCTCCAACGGTCTGAGGGACCGTGAACTGGCCCCCCGTTTAAAAAGTTTGAGGACCCCTGGTATATAATGTGAGGGGTGGACTCACTTATGGGAGATACTGTATATATAATGTGAGGGGTGGACTCACTTATGGGAGATACTATATATAATGTGAGGGGTGGACTCACTTATGGGAGATACTGTATATATAATGTGAGGGGTGGACTCGCTAATGGGAGATACTGTATATAATGTGAGGGGTGGACTCACTTATGTGAGATATTGTATATATAATGTGAGGGGTGGGGTCACTTATGGGAGATACTGTATATATAATGTGAGGGGTGGACTCACTTATGGGAGATACTGTATATAATGTGAGGGGTGGAGTCACTTATGTGAGATATTGTATATATAATGTGAGGGGTGGACTCACTTATGGGAGACACTGTATATTATGTGAGGGGTAGTGTTGAGCGCGAATATTCGAAATGCACATTTTTATCGCGAATATCAGCACATCGCGATTTTGCGAATATTTAGAATATACTGATATATATTCGTCATGACAAATATTCTTTTTTTATGCAAATATTTTTTTATGAGAATTTATGTGAATTTGTGCAACTATCGGCACTTACAGTCTGGACACTGCTCGGTTCCTCCGCTATCCAAGTTGCTAATAGTAAAATGAGAGTCCACAACCAGTTATGGTCAAACAGAGTCTTTACTGAGTATAAAACAGATGGAATTATCTTCACAGCTAAGGCCAGATTTCCCAGAGAGGTGGCCAGGACCCAGAAGGACCTCGCAGCTTGCTGGACCAAAAATACTTGTAATTAACTTGACTCGAGATTGGACTTGACTTGACTATATGCAAGACTTGACTAGTTTCAGTGACAGTAGACAGACTTGAGACTTACTGGAATGACTGTAGCTTTTGGGGTCTTCCAGATTTTGATCACTTGCACTGAGATCTCTGGTGCTTGCTGTGCTCAGTCAGGTAGCAGTTGGTAAGGGCTAAGAGAGTAATTTGTAATGGCTGCCCCTTTATACACTGGTACGACTACAACCCACTTGGAGTAATGATCCACCATGGTTAGAGCATAAGAGTACCCAGACTGGGTAGGAGACAACTTGACATGGTCTAGCGTAACCAACTGGTTAGGCCTTTCACTCTGGATGTAATGGAGGGGTGCTCTGGCATCCTTACGCCCGTTCTTGGTGACGTTGCAGACGTCACACTCAGTGCACCATTTCTCGATGTCGCTCCGCATCCCAATCCAGTAAAACCGTCACCTGACAGTGGCTTCTGTCTTGTGGACTCTATAGTGTCCCTACTGATCATGGTAGGCATTGAGGACCATCACCGTGTCCCTTTGAGGAACCAGGATCTGATGAAGTCGTTCACCTGAAACAGGATCCAAAGAGTTTCTGTACAACAGTCCATTGTGCACAAGCAGTCACTTTCTTTGTCACCACAGCCGCTTTAACTCGTAGTCGCTCTGAGCCCGACGTAGACGGGTTGGCACCTTTTTCATTAGAAGGTAGTCCAACAGATCTCCCATGACTCGACTTTCGTCCTGCAGAGTCCTTCAGGTGTACAAATTTTCCTGGACTTTCTTGGACCTAGATTCGCCCTCTTCGAGGGTAGTTACAGTGTTCTGACTCACGAATCTCTGGTAGAATGGGGGCATCTCCATGTCTTAACACTCGTCTTCGACAGGTGGTTCTTCGCCGGGGGCCATCCGAGATAGTACATCAGCGTTGACATTGGACTTGCCGCTTCTGTACTTGATGGTGAAGTCTTAATTGCCCAACCTTGAAGCCCACCGCTGCTCAATGGCACCATGTTTGGCGGTGTTCAGGTGGTCCAACGGATTATTATCCATATAGACAGTGAATGGTGTTGCAGTCAGGTAATCTTTAAACTTCTCAGTCACAGCCCATACAAGGCCAAGGAGTTCCAACTTGAAGGAGCTGTAATTGGCATCATTCTTTTTTGCTCCACGCAGATTATGACTGGCATAGGCTATCAGCCGCTGTTACGCCGAGCGCTCCGGGTCCCCGCTCCTCCCCAGAGCGCTCGCAGCATCCTCTCATTCGCAGCGCCCCGGTCAGACCTGCTGACCGGGTGCGCTGCAATATCACTCTCAGCCGGGATGCGATTCGCGATGCGGTAGGCGCCCGCTCACGATGCGCATCCCGGCTCCCGTACCTGACCCGTTCCCCGTCTGTCTTGTCCCGGCGCGCGCGGCCCCGCTCCTTAGGGCGCGCGCGCGCCGGGTCTCTGCAATTTAAAGGGCCGCTGCGCCACTGATTGGCGCAGCAGGCTTGATCAGTATGTTCACCTGTGCACTCCCTACTTATACCTCACTTCCCCTGCACTCCCTCGCCGGATCTTGTTGCCATTGTGCCAGTGAAAGCGTTTCCTTGTGTGTTCCTAGCCTGTGTTCCAGACCTCCTGCCGTTGCCCCTGACTACGATCCTTGCTGCCTGCCCTGAACTCCTGCTACGTCCGACCTTGCTCTTGTCTAATCCCTTGTACCGCGCCTATCTTCAGCAGTCAGAGAGGTTGAGCCGTTACTGGTGGATATGACCTGGTTGCTACCGCCGCTGCAAGACCATCCCGCTTTGCGGCGGGCTCTGGTGAATACCAGTAGCAACTTAGAACCGGTCCACCAACACGGTCCACGCCAATCCCTCTCTGGCACAGAGGATCCACCTCCAGCCAGCCGAATCGTGACAGTAGATCCGGCCATGGATCCCGCTGAAGTCCCACTGCCAGTTGTCGCCGACCTCACCACGGTGGTCGCCCAGCAGTCGCAACAGATAGCGCAACAAGGCCACCAGCTGTCTCAACTGACCGTGATGCTACAGCAGCTATTACCACAGCTCCAGCAACAATCTCCTCCGCCAGCTCCTGCACCTCCTCCACAGCGAGTGGCCGCTTCCGGCCTACGATTATCCTTGCCGGATAAATTTGATGGGGACTCTAAGTTTTGCCGTGGCTTTCTTTCGCAATGTTCCCTGCACTTGGAGATGATGTCGGACCAGTTTCCTACTGAAAGGTCTAAGGTGGCTTTCGTAGTCAGCCTTCTGTCTGGGAAAGCCCTGTCATGGGCCACACCGCTCTGGGACCGCAATGATCCTGTCACTGCCTCTGTACACTCCTTCTTCACGGAGATTCGAAGTGTCTTTGAGGAACCTGCCCGAGCCTCTTCTGCTGAGACTGCCCTGCTGAACCTGGTCCAGGGTAATTCTTCTGTTGGCGAGTACGCCATCCAATTCCGTACTCTTGCCTCCGAATTATCCTGGAATAATGAGGCCCTCTGCGCGACCTTTAAAAAAGGCCTATCCAGCAACATTAAAGATGTGCTGGCCGCACGAGAAATTCCTGCTAACCTGCATGAACTTATTCATCTTGCCACCCGCATTGACATGCGTTTTTCCGAAAGGCGTCAAGAGCTCCGCCAGGATATGGACTTTGTTCGCACGAGGCGGTTTCTCTCCCCGGCTCCTCTCTCCTCTGGTCCTCTGCAATCCGTTCCTGTGCCTCCCGCCGTGGAGGCTATGCAAGTTGACCGGTCTCGCTTGACACCTCAAGAGAGGACACGACGCCGCATGGAGAACCTTTGCCTGTACTGTGCCGGTACCGAAAACTTCTTTAAGGACTGTCCTATCCGTCCTCCTCGCCTGGAAAGACGTACGCTGACTCCGCACAAAGGTGAGACAGTTCTTGATGTGAACTCTGCTTCTCCGCGCCTTACTGTGCCTGTGCGGATATCTTCTTCTACCTTCTCCTTCTCTGCTATGGCCTTCTTGGATTCCGGATCTGCAGGAAATTTTATTTTGGCCTCTCTCATCAACAGGTTCAACATCCCGGTGACCAGTCTCGCCAGACCCCTCTACATCAATTCTGTTAACAATGAAAGATTGGACTGTACCGTGCGTTACCGCACGGAACCTCTCCTAATGTGCATCGGACCTCATCACGAAAAAATTTAATTTTTGGTCCTCTCCAACTGCACTTCTGAGATTCTTCTTGGATTACCGTGGCTTCAACGCCATTCCCCACCACTTGATTGGTCCACAGGAGAAATCAAGAACTGGGGTACCTCTTGTCACAAGGACTGTCTTAAACCGGTTCCCAGTACTCCCTGTCGTGACCCTGTGGTTTCCCCTGTATCCGGTCTTCCTAAGGCTTATATGGACTATGCTGATGTTTTTTGCAAAAAGCAAGCAGAGACTTTACCTCCTCACAGGCCTTATGACTGTCCTATTGACCTCCTCCCGGGTACTACTCCACCCCGGGGCAGAATCTATCCTCTGTCCGCTCCAGAGACTCTTGGAGAATTTAAAAAAGGGGTTTATCCGCAAGTCCTCCTCTCCTGCCGGAGCTGGATTTTTTTTTGTGTCCAAAAAAGATGGCTTCCTACGCCCTTGCATTGATTACCGCGGACTTAATAAAATCACGGTAAAAAACCGCCACCCCTTACCTCTTATCTCGGAACTCTTTGATCGCCTACACGGCGCCCACATCTTTACCAAACTGGACTTAAGAGGTGCTTATAATCTCATCCGCATCAGGGAGGGGGAGGAATGGAAGACTGCATTTAACACTAGAGATGGACACTTTGAGTATCTGGTCATGCCCTTTGGCCTGTGCAACGCCCCTGCCGTCTTCCAAGACTTTGTTAATGAAATTTTTCGTGATCTCCTATATTCCTGTGTTGTGGTTTATCTGGACGATATTCTGATTTTTTCTGCCAACTTAGAAGAACACCGCCGGCATGTCCACATGGTTCTTCAGAGACTTCAGGACAATCAACTTTCTGCCAAAATGGAGAAATGTCTCTTTGAATGTCAATCTCTTCCTTTCCTAGGATACTTGGTCTCTGGCCAGGGACTACAAATGGACCCAGATAAACTTTCTGCCGTCTTAGATTGGCCACGCCCCTCCGGACTCCGTGCTATCCAACGGTTTTTGGGGTTCGCCAATTATTACAGACAATTTATTCCACACTTTTCCACTATTGTGGCCCCTATCGTGGCTTTAACCAAGAAAAATGTCAATCCTAAGTCCTGGTCTCCCCAAGCGGAAGACGCATTCAAACATCTCAAGTCTGCCTTTTCTTCTGCCCCCGTGCTCTCCAGACCTGACCCATCTAAACCCT
The DNA here is from genome assembly GCF_029499605.1 of Hyla sarda. Classification (NCBI taxonomy): domain Eukaryota; kingdom Metazoa; phylum Chordata; class Amphibia; order Anura; family Hylidae; genus Hyla; species Hyla sarda. The sequence continues at coordinate 59,687,039 of NC_079193.1, read as the reverse complement.
TTCTATTGGAGGTAGATGCCTCCTCTGTGGGAGCTGGAGCTGTCCTTCTACAAAGAAATTCTTCCGGGCATGCTGTTACTTGTGGGTTTTTTTCTAGGACCTTCTCTCCGGCGGAGAGAAACTACTCCATTGGTGATCGAGAACTACTGGCCATTAAATTGGCACTTGAAGAATGGAGGCACCTGCTGGAGGGATCAAAATTTCCAGTTTTCATATACACTGATCACAAGAATCTCTCCTATCTCCAGTCTGCCCAACGGCTGAACCCTCGCCAGGCTAGGTGGTCGTTGTTCTTTGCCCGTTTTAACTTTGAAATCTATTTTCGCCCTGCTGATAAGAACATTAGGGCCGATGCCCTCTCTCGTTCTTCTGATGCCTCTGAAGTAGAGATCTCTCCGCAACACATCATTCCTCCTGACTGTCTGATCTCCACTTCTCCAGCCTCCATCAGGCAAACTCCTCCAGGGAAGACCTTCGTTTCTCCACGCCAGCGTCTCGGGATTCTCAAATGGGGACACTCCTCCCACCTCGCAGGCCATGCGGGCATCAAAAAATCCTTGCAACTCATCTCTCGTTTTTATTGGTGGCCGATTCTGGAGACTGATGTTGTTGATTTCGTGCGGGCCTGTACTGTCTGTGCCCGGGATAAGACTCCTCGCCAGAAGCCTGCTGGTCTCCTTCATCCTCTGCCTGTTCCTGAACAGCCTTGGTCACAGATTGGTATGGACTTTATTACGGACTTGCCCTCATCCCGTGGCAACACAGTTGTTTGGGTGGTCGTTGATCGATTTTCCAAGATGGCACATTTTATTCCTCTCCCCGGTCTTCCTTCAGTGCCTCAGTTGGCAAAACAATTTTTTGTACACATTTTTCGCCTTCACGGTTTGCCCACGCATATCGTCTCGGATAGAGGCGTCCAATTCGTGTCTAAATTCTGGAGGGCCCTCTGTAAACAGCTCAAGATCAAATTAAACTTCTCTTCTTCTTATCATCCCCAATCCAATGGGCAAGTAGAAAGAATTAATCAGGTCCTGGGTGACTATTTACGGCATTTTGTTTCCTCCCGCCAGGATGACTGGGCTGATCTTCTACCATGGGCCGAATTCTCATACAAGTCTCCGAATCTTCTGCTAAATCCCCATTTTTCGTGGTGTACGGCCGTCACCCTCTTCCCCCCCTCCCTACTCCCTTGCCCTCTGGTTTGCCCGCTGTGGATGAAGTGACTCGTGATCTTTTCACCATATGGAAAGAGACCCAAAATTCTCTTTTACAGGCTTCATCCCGGATGAAAAGATTTGCCGATAAGAAAAGAAGAACTCCTCCCATTTTTGCCCCCAGAGACAAGGTATGGCTCTCCGCTAAATATGTCCGCTTTCGTGTCCCCAGTTACAAACTGGGACCACGCTATCTTGGCCCTTTCAAAGTCTTGTGCCAGATTAACCCTGTCTCTTACAAACTCCTTCTTCCTCCTTCTCTTCATATTCCCAATGCCTTCCATGTCTCTCTCCTTAAACCTCTCATCATTAACCGCTTCTCTCCCAAACTTGTTTCTCCCACTCCTGTTTCCGGTTCTTCTGACGTCTTCTCCGTGAAGGAGATTCTGGCCTCCAAGACTGTCAGAGGGAAAAAAAATTTTTGGTGGATTGGGAAGGCTGTGGCCCAGAGGAGAGATCCTGGGAACCTGAGGACAACATCCTAGACAAAAGTCTTATCCTCAGGTTCTCAGGCTCCAAGAAGAGGGGGAGACTCAAGGGGGGGGGTACTGTTACGCCGAGCGCTCCGGGTCCCCCGCTCCTCCCCGGAGCGCTCGCAGCATCCTCTCATTCGCAGCGCCCCGGTCAGACCTGCTGACCGGGTGCGCTGCAATATCACTCTCAGCCGGGATGCGATTCGCGATGTGGTAGGCGCCCGCTCGCGATGCGCATCCCGGCTCCCGTACCTGACCCGTTCCCCGTCTGTCTTGTCCCGGCGCGCGCGGCCCCACTCCTTAGGGCGCGCGCGCGCCGGGTCTCTGCAATTTAAAGGGCCGCTGCACCACTGATTGGCGCAGCAGGCTTAATCAGTATGTTCACCTGTGCACTCCCTACTTATACCTCACTTCCCCTGCACTCCCTCGCCGGATCTTGTTGCCATTGTGCCAGTGAAAGCGTTTCCTTGTGTGTTCCTAGCCTGTGTTCCAGACCTCCTGCCGTTGCCCCTGACTACGATCCTTGCTGCCTGCCCTGACCTTCTGCTACGTCCGACCTTGCTCTTGTCTACTCCCTTGTACCGCGCCTATCTTCAGCAGTCAGAGAGGTTGAGCCGTTACTGGTGGATACGACCTGGTTGCTACCGCCGCTGCAAGACCATCCCGCTTTGCGGCGGGCTCTGGTGAATACCAGTAGCAACTTAGAACCGGTCCACCAACACGGTCCACGCCAATCCCTCTCTGGCACAGAGGATCCACCTCCAGCCAGCCGAATCGTGACAGCCGCTCTTGTCCTTTCTGGAGTTGGGATAGGACTGCCCCCAAACCTTCGAAGCTGGCATCAGTGTATAGCTGGAACGGTTGAGTGTAGTCTGGATACGCCAGGAAGGGTGGCTCTGTCAATAGGTGGTGCAAGCCACAGGTAGCTTCCCACTGTAGTTCTCCTTTGCAGTACCCCGCAAGAGGGCTGTGAGGGGTTCTGCAATCTGGGCAAAGCGAGAAATGAAGCAGCGGTAATAGCCGGCAAATCCCAGGAAGCTCCGGACATCTTTCACTGTGCGCGGGGTAGTCCAGTTCTTAACAATTTCCACCTTTTCGGGATTAGGCTGGACTCCCTCAGCGCTGACAACATGACCTAGGTAGTTTATCTGAGGTTTGAGCAGATGGCACTTGGACAGCTTGATCTTCAATCCATGTTTGATCAATACTTGGAAGACATCTGGCAGATGAACAAGGTGCTCTTGATAGGACTTAGAGTATACAAGGACATCTTCAAGGTACAGCAGGACACTCTGGAAGTTTAAATGGCCCAAACATCGCTCCATCAGGCACTGAAAGGTAGCAGGGGCATTGCACAGCCCGAACGGCATGCTCTTGAACTCAAACAGTCCCATGGGGGTCACAAAGGCTGTTTTCTCTCAGTCTTCCACAGCCATAGGCACTTGCCAATACCCACTGGTGGAGAAGTACACTGCCGACCCAAGGGTAGTGAGTGATTCCTCGATTCTTGGAAGAGGATAAGCGTCCTTATGGGTGATGTCATTCAGTTTCCTATAGTCAACAGAAACGGATGGTTCCTCCCTTCTTTTTAACCAGAACAAAGGGTGCCGCCCAGGGACTCTGACTTTCATGAATTACATCGGCATCCTTCATGTCGACTAACATCTTCTTGACAGTTTGGTACATGCCTGGTGCGACAGGGCGGTGTCTCTTTTTGATAGGTGGGTTGTTGCCTGTCAAAATCCAATACTGGATCATGGACGTACGTCCAAAGTCTGTAGGATGCTTACTGAAGGCTTTGTGGCTGCAACATTGATAGCCCCGTTGACTTGATCCTTCAGGGTGGATTCGTCTCCCACTTGAAGTTGCGCCCACCAGGTTCATGGGGACTTTCCACAGAACCTGGAGTAACTTGGGGTGCTCGTTGTCGAGCCACTTTGCGTTCTGATAAAATTTCACCTGGCTCTAGAAGATACAGCTGGGCCACTGGAGTGTACTTTGGTAGGATGGTAGCCACACTTGACAGATTGACTAGCCGAACTGGGTATAAAAAAGATGGAATTATCTTCACAGCTAAGGCCAGATTTCCCAGAGAGGTGGCCAGGACCCAGAAGGATCTCACAGCTTGCTGGACCAATATACTTGTAATTAACTTGACTCGAGATTGGACTTGACTTGACTATATGCAGGACTTGACTAGTTTCAGTGACAGCAGACTTAGAATTAAGACTTACTGGAATGACTGTAGCTTTTGGGGTCTTCCAGATGCTGATCAATTGCACTGAGATCTCTGATGATTGCTGTGCTCAGTAGCAGATGGAATCTCAAAGAGAAGAGAGAGAATTATAATGGCCGCCCTTTTATATAGTAGGGGGCTGGACTAAAGCCCATTGGTCAAGCTGCGGGTCATAGGTTAGGCTGGTGCTCTCTGGAAGAACATGTGACAACAAAACATGTGACTGCATAACATAACATGTGACTTACACAGGTACTTTGTACTACCTATACATAAGGATACTGTTTAAGCATTAAAGTGATATACACAACATTCTGGAAACAACAGGGGGAGACCTTGCAGGAGAGCCCCCAGGTCACTGAGGGTCTCAACCTGACAGGGCCTAAGGGTAGTACAGGAGAGCAGTCCTGTACTGGGAAATTACACATTGTCTTGCATTAGGAGGAACCCAGTGTCAACCGCACCAGCATATGGCGTCACAAGAGGTCTGAGGATCTCATCTTGGTACCTAATGGCAGTCAGGCTACCTCTGGCAAACACATGGAGGGCTGTGCAGCCCCCAAAGAAATGTCACCCCACACCATTACTGACCCACTGCCAAACCTTCTTGCCACAGTTCCCATTGATGTGCCATCCTGCATGACCTGCACTACCTGAGCCACTTGTGTGGGTTGTAGACTCCGTCTCATGCTACCACTAGAGTGAAAGCACCGCCAGCATTCAGTGACCAAAACCTCAGCCAGGAAGCATAGGAACTGAGAAGTGGTCTGTGGTCACCATCTGCAGAACCCCTCCTTTATTGAGGGTGTCTTTGCTAATTGCCTATAATTTCCACCTGTTGTCTGTTCCATTTGCACAACAGCATGTGAAAATGATTGTCAATCAGTGTTCTTCCTGAGTGGACAGTGTGATTTCACAGAAGTGTCATTGACTTGGAGTTACATTGTGTTGTTTAAGTGTTCCCTTTATTTTTTTGAGCAGTGTATATTTTTGTAGTTTTCCAAATAAGCCTTTGGTTTATCTGCCAGACTCCAAAATACACTGTAATCCCTCAAAGTTTGGAAATGTTAAGTGTGCATATGCCTCTGTGGGTTAATAAAATATGGAGGAAATGATAAGATTAGTCATACATATAATAGTTGATTAGACAGGATAAAAGTGGGTTATAAAATAAGTCTTATGAAGCACTATTACTTTCTCTGCTTACTCATCGGGAAATCAAACTACCATCCAGCGCCATCTGCTGCTCAATATTCAAATAATCAAAAAGGAAAAAAAAGTCACATTTTTTCATGCTCACATTACCCATGAGGTATGTATGGTCTCCTTATAATAAATGTATCAAGTGCATGAACAGTCCGGGTCTATCTCTCATATCTATTGTGAATGTATGCTATTTTAATTATATTGTTTAAGTATAACTATATATATATATATATATATATGATGGCACTCACCACAAGATGAAAAAACTGAATTTCTTTATTTGTGACAACCAGCAGACTACATTGGAAAGAGAGGTGCCGTAAGTGTGATAGCTATTTCGTGCGCTGGGCGCCCTTCTTCAGACCACTCCTTCAGATCAGCGCAAAATAGCTATCACGCTCACGGCACCTCTCTTTCCTATGCTGTAGTCTGCCGGTTGTAACAAATAAAGAAATTCCGTTTCTTCATCTTGTGGTGAGTGCCATCATCATTCTATGTCATTCTATGTATCCATGTTCCTTGCTTGTTTCTGGGTTGAGAACCCCATTGAAGTATATATGGACTCCAGTGTCCCTTGGTGTGATACACCTGTATATAGGATTGCTGCGGAAGCTGTGCCGAACGCTTTATCTATTGCACCTGCATATACTGTATATACATGAAGCATGAAAATGTAAAAGCGTTACATGCAATCCATTAAAGAAAACATAGCTTTATTTATTAAAAATAGGGATATTCTGCATGAGAAAATAGACCAGGAAACTAATATTTAGAGAAATTCAACTTTACAGAAAGGATACAATTAAACCCATTTTTTCCGAACAGTGTGTCTCCAGCTGTTGCAAATCTATAGTTGTAGTTTGGCAACAGCTGGAGACACACTGTTTTAAAAAAAAAACACTGAATTAGGCCATGTTTACATTGCGGAATTTATGCTATTCCAATCAAATTCAACAAAAAAAAGCAGACTGTAGATTTTTCGCACTGGAGGCAATAGTAGGGGGTGGGGAAGATGAATGGAGGCAATAGCGGGGGCGTGAATGGAGGCAATAGAAAGTAGTGGGGGGTTAAATGGAGACAATATCAGGGGGGTGGGTTGAATGGAGACAATATCAGGGGGGTGGGGTGAATGGAGACAGTATCAGGGGGGTGGGGTGAATGGAGACAATATCAGGGTGGTGGGGTGAATGGAGACAATATGAGGGGGGTGGGGTGAATGGAGACAATATCAGGGGGGGTGGGTTGAATGGAGACAATATGAGGGGGATGGGGTGAATGGAGACAGTATCAGGGGGGTGGGGTGAATGGAGACAATATCAGGGGGGTGGGTTGAATGGAGACAATATGAGGGGGGTGGGGTGAATGGAGACAATATCAGGGGGGTGGGGTGAATGGAGACAATATCAGGGTGGTGGGGTGAATGGAGACAATATCAGGAGGGTGGGGTGAATGGAGACAATATCAGGGGGGTGGGGTGAATGGAGACAATATCAGGGTGGTGGGGTGAATGGAGACAATATGAGGGGGGTGGGGTGAATGGAGACAATATCAGGGGGGGTGGGGTGAATGGAGACAATAGCAGGGGGTGGGGTGAATGGAGACAATATCAGGGGGGTGGAGTGAATGGAGACAATATCAGGAGGGTGGGGTGAATGGAGACAATATCAGGAGGGTGGGGTGAATGGAGACAATATCAGGGGGGGCGAGGGTGAATGCAGGCAATAGCAGGGGGTGGGGTGAATGGAGACAATATCAGGGGGGGTGGGGTGAATGGAGGCAATAGAAGGGGGTGAGGGTGAATGGAGACAATATCGGGGGGTAGGGTGAATGGAGGCAATAGAAGGGGGTGAGGGTGAATGCAGGCAATAGCAGGGGGTAAATGCATGCCAAAGCGAGGGGTGGGGGTGAATAGAGGCAATAGCAGGGGGTGGGGGATGAATAAAGGCAATAGCAGGGTGTGCGGAATGAATGGAGGCAATCAGGATTGCCATCAGAAATTTTGGGGCCCCTTACACAGCTTGTAGTCTGACTCTCAGGCCCCCCCCCCCCTCTCCTCCATATGAGAGGGCCACCCCCCCCCCCTCACACATAGCAGGACTCTCAGCCCCCCTGTCCTCCACATAAGAGGGCCCCCCATCCAGTCCCCCCCCCCACTCACACATAGCACGATTCTCCGCCCCCTCCTCTCCACCTAAGAAGGCCTCCTGTCCAGTCCCCCCCTCACACATAGCACAATTCTCAGCCCCCTCCTCTCCTCCACATAAGAAGGACCCCTGTCCAGTCTCCTCCTCACACATAGCAGGACTCTCAGCCCCCCCCCCCTCCACATAAGAAGGCCCCCTGTCCAGTCCCCTCCTCACACATAGCAGGACTCTCAGCCCCCTCCTCTCCACATAAAAAGGACCCCTGTCCAGTCCCCCCCCCCTCACACATAGCAGGACTCTCAGCCCCCCCCTCCTCTCCACATAAGAAGGACCCCTATCCAGTCCCCTCCTCACACATAGCAGGACTCTCAGCCCCCCTCCTCTCCACATAAGAAGGACCCCTGTCCAGTCCCCTCTTCACACATAGCACGATTCTCCGCCCCCTCCTCTCCACCTAAGAAGGCCTCCTGTCCAGTCCCCCCCTCACACATAGCACAATTCTCAGCCCCCTCCTCTCCTCCACATAAGAAGGACCCCTGTCCAGTCCCCTCCTCACACATAGCAGGACTCTCAGCCCCTTCCTCTCCACATAAAAAGGACCCCTGTCCAGTCCCCTCCTCACACATAGCAGGACTCTCAGCCCCTTCCTCTCCACATAAAAAGGACCCCTGTCCAGTCCCCCCCCCCCTCACACATAGCAGGACTCTCAGCCCCCCCCTCCTCTCCACATAAGAAGGACCCCTATCCAGTCCCCTCCTCACACATAGCAGGACTCTCAGCCCCCCTCCTCTCCACATAAGAAGGACCCCTGTCCAGTCCTCTCTTCACACATAGCAGGACTCTCAGCCCCCTCCTCTCCACATAAAAAGGATCCCTGTCCAGCCCCCCCCCCTCACACATAGCAGGACTCTCAGACCCCCCTCCTCTCCACATAAGAAGGACCCCTATCCAGTCCCCTCCTCACACATAGCAGGACTCTCAGCCCCCCTTCTTTCCACATAAGAAGGCCCCCTGTCCAGTCCCCTCTTCACACATAGCAGGACTTCCAGCCCCCCCCCTCCTCTCCACATAAGAAGGACCCCTGCCCAGTCCCCTCTTCACACATAGCAGGACTCTCAGCCCCCTCCTCCTCTCCACATAAGAAGGCCCCCTGTCCAGTCCCCTCCTCACACATAGCAGGACTCTCAGCCCCCCTCCTCTCCACATAAGAAGGACCCCTGTCCAGTCCCCTCTTCACACATAGCAGGACTCTCAGCCCCCTCCTCTCCACATAAGAAGGCCCCCTGTCCAGTCCCCTCCTCACACATAGCAGGACTCTCAGCCCCCCTCCTCTCCACATAAGAAGGACCCCTATCCAGTCCCCTCCTCACACATAGCAGGACTCTCAGCCCCCCTTCTTTCCACATAAGAAGGCCCCCTGTCCAGTCCCCTCTTCACACATAGCAGGACTTCCAGCCCCCCCCTCCTCTCCACATAAGAAGGACCCCTGCCCAGTCCCCTCTTCACACATAGCAGGACTCTCAGCCCCCTCCTCCTCTCCACATAAGAAGGCCCCCTGTCCAGTCCCCTCCTCACACATAGCAGGACTCTCAGCCCCCCTCCTCTCCACATAAGAAGGACCCCTGTCCAGTCCCCTCTTCACACATAGCAGGACTCTCAGCCCCCTCCTCTCCACATAAGAAGGCCCCCTGTCCAGTCCCCTCCTCACACATAGCAGGACTCTTTGCCCAGGCTCTCCTCTTACCCAGTGTAGCAGATCTTCCCCTGAGCAGCTCCTGTTCCTGTGTGCCATCAGCAGGAGGAGCCAGAAGCAGTGAGGAGGAGGCAGACAGTAGAGGCTGCAGTGAGCGTCCTGTCTTTACAGTTTGTAGTACAGACTCTGTATCCTCCGGACCTCCTGTCACTGTGTCAGCCTGTCAGTCTCAGGACCTGTGTGTGCCGCTGTAGCTGAGGTTCACAAGTCATGAGTTCTGACAGGCTGACACAGTGGCTGATCTGTATGTGTGTCCGGACTCCTGTCCTCCAGCCACTGTAGGGGAGCTGCAGCTGGTCCGGGCCCCCTTGGGATCTCGGGCCCCTTACTGGGGTACTGGCTGTACCCCCCCTGACGGCGGCCCTGAAGGCAATAGCAGAGGGGTGAATGGAGGCAATAGAGATGAGGGTGAATGGAGGCAATAGAGGTGATGGGGGGTGAATGGAGGCAATGTGGGTGAGTGACTAGGAGGCAAAGTGGGTTACTGAAAGCAACTTGGGAGGCAACATGGGTGGATGGGATGCAAGGTGGGTGGTTGGAAGCAACATGAGAGGTAATGTGAGTGGTTGGGAGGCAGAAGGCAATGTGGACGGCTGGGAGCCAGGAGGCAATGTGGGGAGCAATGTGAGTGGCTGGGAGGCAATGTGCATGGCTGGAAGCAACATGGGGGGGGGGGCAATGTGGTTGGCTGGAAGCAACATGGGTGGCTGGTTGGCTGCAGGCAATAGTGGTGGGTGGCTGGGAGTTTTGAGACAATAGTGGTTGGTGGGGAGTCTAATGGCAATAGTGGTGGGTGAGAGGCTGGTGGCATTTGGGGGAGGCAGTAGGCATTGTGTGTGTGTGTGTGTGTGTGTGTGTGTGTGTGAGGCTGGAGGCATTCTGTGGTAGAGGCTGCTGGCATTCTGTGTTAGGAATCTGGAGGCATTTGTGGGAAAAAGGAGAGGAGGATGCTGTAAAAGTGTGGAGCCTTGTATATTTGTTTTGCAGGTTCTGCTGTGAAGAGTTGTGCAATGGAAGAAATCGAAATGACTATCTGGGCCAGATGGAGAAGAAAAGGAAAGTGACCAACTCTGATCAGAGAAGACTATATCTGTAAGTCCGGCACATTGCGGCACTGTAATCTACATAACCAAGAGATATATAGATATTTAGCATTGCTTACTTTTAGCTGTTTTTTTGTCATGCATCGAAAATTTATCAGAAGGGCGCCTCATGAAAAAAAAAAATCAGAGGGATTCCCCCAAGCCAAAAAGGTTGGGAACCACCAGGTAGGGTATGGAATTGGATGGCATATTGAATAACAAGGTAGATTCCTGCTAGACTGAACATCAATGAAGGTACTTTGGATGTGCATTCAGATTCCTTGCATTTTCTGAAATATTACCTGTACCACGAGCCACACCAGAGAAGCTGGTGGAGGAAGGAGGGGTTTGGGTTCATGGAGAACTGGGCCGACTTTGCTGTCGGATACCGGCTCTACCGTAGGGACGGGCTGCACCTCAATGGGGAGGGTACAGCTGTGCTTGGGGAGAAGATGGCTAGAAGGGTGGAGGAGTGTTTAAACTAGGGACTGGGGGGGGAGGGAACCTACAACATAGAGGGGGAAGATAGTGTAGATAGAGAGGGGAGACTTATTAATATACCTTGGGGTGGAGAGGAGGGAGGAGTTAGAATAGTTAATAGGGATAGGCTTCATAGGAAGAAAAAACATTCACCATTGAATTGCATGTTGACTAATGCCAGAAGTCTGACCAATAAAACTGACGAACTGGAGTGGTTGATATCTGAAGAAAATTATGACATAGTGAGTATAACAGAGACTTGGTTGGACGATAGCTGTGACTGGGCGGTCAACATACAGGGTTATAGTCTATTCAGGAAGGATCGGACAAAACAGAAAGGGGGAGGGGTTTGTCTTTATGGGAAACAATGATGTGGAGTCATTATGGGTAGAAATATATAGAGTTAAAAAAAAATTCTGATAGGGGTTTGCTATAAGCCACCAAACATAATGGAAGAGCCAGAAGATCAATTACTGAGGCAAATAAACAAGGCAGCAAATCAGAATGAGGTGATAATAATGGGGGACTTTAACTATTCTGATATAAACTGGGAGACTGGGACCTGTCAATCTCATAAAGGAAACAGGTTTCTGACTATAACTAAAGACAATTATCTGTCCCAAATGGTGCAGGGCCCGACCAGAGGGGGCGCCCTACTAGACTTAATATTAACCAACAGGCCTGACAGAGTAACTAATGTGCAAGAAGAAGGATACCAAGGAAATAGTGATAATAATATAATACATTATAACTTGTTGTTCAATAAGGGAAATTCTGGAGGGGCCACAAAAACAATGAACTTTAGGAAGGCAAAGTCTGATCAACTCAGAGAAGCCCTTAACAATATAAAATGGGATAATGTCCTCAAAAACAAGAATACTGACACTAAATGAGAGACTTTTAAAAATATTTTAAATTCTCACTGTAAGAGCTATATACCTTATGGGAATAAAAGCGTCAGAAATAAAAGAAAACCAATATGGGTGAATAAAAATGTTAAGGGGGCAATAAATGACAAAAAAAAAAGCATTTAAACTACCGTACTAAAACAGGACGGCAGTGAGGAAGCATTAAAAAGCTACAGAGAAAAATGTAAAATATGTTAAAAACAGATAAAAGCCACAAAAATAGAGACCGACAGACTCATTGCCAAAGAAAATAAAACTAACCCCAAAATGTTCTTTAACTATATATTTTAGCAAAAAGGTTAAAAACAAAAGTGTTGGCCCTTTAAAAAACAATAAAGAAGAAATTATAAACGGGGATCAGGAAAAAGATATTTCTATATGGGGGGATTCCCTAAAACATAACTTTTATTGGTATATGTTAAATACGTAAACAAAACAATTGGTGCTCAAGGTGAATTAAAAATGCATGTACTATATGCCCATGGATTTCATATTATCAGGTGGAACACCACTCTCTATATATCCTAGCAGTGGGATCTGTATGTGTGATCCAACAAAATTGGCATATGTAACATGCGCTTAAAACCATTAGATGCCACCTCTACATGTTTCAGCGAATAATCGCCGTCATCAGGAGGTGTGGCAATGTTATTCCAAAAGACAAATGGGACTCCTCCTCTTCTGAGAATTGTAGTGCGCTCACAGTGCACTTGACGTCCACACATGGGGCATTTTCATGCTCAGAAGAAATGGGGGGCATTTTCTCCTATTACCCCCTTGTAAAAATGTTAAATTTGGGGGAAAAACAGCATTTTAATGAAAAAAAAAATGTATTTACACATCTGACTTTAACAAAAAGTCGTCAAACACCTGTGGGGTGTTAAGGCTCACTGTACCCCTTGTTAAGTTCCTTGAGGGGTGTAGTTTCCAAAATAGTATGCCATGTTGTTTGTTTGCTTTTCTGGCACCATAGGGGCTTCCTAAATGTGACATGCACCCCAAAACCATTTCAGAAAAACTCATTCACCAAAATCACATTGTCGCTCCTTCCCTTCTGAGCCTTTTACTGCGCTGAACAGTTTAAATACACATATCAGGTATTTCCTTAATCAAGATAAATTGCGTTACAAATTTTGGGGGGCATCCTCTAAGTTTAGAGGAAAGAAGGTTTCTACACCAGCACTGGGGATTCTTTGCTGTAAGAGCAGTGAGACTGTGGAATTCTCTGCCAGAGGAGGTGGTCATGGTGAACTCTGTAAAATAATTTAAAAGGGGTCTGGATGCATTTTTGGAGAGTAATAACATTACGGGTTATGGATTCTAGATCTATAGGTGTTACGCCGAGCGCTCCGGGTCCCCGCTCCTCCCCGGAGCGCTCGCCACATCCTCGCTACTGCAGCGCCCCGGTCAGATCCACTGACCGGGTGCGCTGCGATACCGCCTCCAGCCGGGATGCGATTCGCGATGCGGGTGGCGCCCGCTCGCGATGCGCACCCCGGCTCCCGTACCTGACTCGCTCTCCGTCGGTCCTGTCCCGGCGCGCGCGGCCCCGCTCCCTAGGGCGCGCGCGTGCCGGGTCTCTGCGATTTAAAGGGCCACTGCGCCACTGATTGGCGCAGTTGTTCTAATTAGTGTGTTCACCTGTGCACTCCCTATGTATACCTCACTTCCCCTGCACTCCCTCGCCGGATCTTGTTGCCATTGTGCCAGTGAAAGCGTTTCCCAGTGTGTTCCTAGCCTGTGTTCCAGACCTCCTGCCGTTGCCCCTGACTACGATCCTTGCTGCCTGCCCCGACCTTCTGCTACGTCCGACCTTGCTCTTGTCTAATCCCTTGTACCGCGCCTATCTTCAGCAGTCAGAGAGGTTGAGCCGTTGCTAGTGGATACGACCTGGTTGCTACCGCCGCTGCAAGACCATCCCGCTTTGCGGCGGGCTCTGGTGAAAACCAGTAGCAGCTTAGAACCGGTCCACTAGCACGGTCCACGCCAATCCCTCTCTGGCACAGAGGATCCACCTCCTGCCAGCCGAATCGTGACAGTAGATCCGGCCATGGATCCCGCTGAAGTTCCACTGCCAGTTGTCGCCGACCTCACCACGGTGGTCGCCCAGCAGTCGCAACAGATAGCGCAACAAGGCCACCAGCTGTCTCAACTGGCCGTGATGCTACAGCAGCTACTACCACAGCTTCAGCAATCATCTCCTCCGCCAGCTCCTGCACCTCCTCCGCAGCGAGTGGCCGCTTCCGGCCTACGACTTTCCTTGCCGGATAAATTTGATGGGGACTCTAACTTTTGCCGTGGCTTTCTTTCACAATGTTCCCTGCACTTGGAGATGATGTCGGACCAGTTTCCTACTGAAAGGTCTAAGGTGGCTTTCGTAGTCAGCCTTCTGTCTGGGAAAGCTCTGTCATGGGCCACACCGCTCTGGGACCGCAATGACCCCGTCACTGCCTCTGTACACTCCTTCTTCTCGGAAATTCGAAGTGTCTTTGAGGAACCTGCCCGAGCCTCTTCTGCTGAGACTGCCCTGCTGAACCTGGTCCAGGGTAATTCTTCCGTTGGCGAGTACGCCATCCAATTCCGTACTCTTGCTTCCGAATTATCCTGGAATAATGAGGCCCTCTGCGCGACCTTTAAAAAAGGCCTATCCAGCAACATTAAAGATGTTCTGGCCGCACGAGAAATTCCTGCTAACCTGCATGAACTCATTCATCTTGCCACTCGCATTGACATGCGTTTTTCCGAAAGGCGTCAGGAGCTCCGCCAGGATATGGACTTTGTTCGCACGAGGCGTTTTTTCTCCCCGGCTCCTCTCTCCTCTGGTCCTCTGCAATCCGTTCCTGTGCCTCCCGCCGTGGAGGCTATGCAAGTTGACCGGTCTCGCTTGACACCTCAAGAGAGGACACGACGCCGCATGGAGAATCTTTGCCTGTACTGTGCCGGTACCGAACACTTCCTGAAGGATTGTCCTATCCGTCCTCCCCGCCTGGAAAGACGTACGCTGACTCCGCACAAAGGTGAGACAGTTCTTGATGTCAACTCTGCTTCTCCACGCCTTACTGTGCCTGTGCGGATATCTGCCTCTACCTTCTCCTTCTCTACTAAGGCCTTCTTGGATTCCGGATCTGCAGGAAATTTTATTTTGGCCTCTCTCATCAACAGGTTCAACATCCCAGTGACCAGTCTCGCCAGACCCCTCTACATCAATTGTGTTAACAATGAAAGATTGGACTGTGCCGTGCGTTACCGCACGGAACCCCTCCTAATGTGCATCGGACCTCATCACGAAAAAATTGAGTTTTTGGTCCTCTCCAATTGCACTTCCGAAATTCTCCTTGGACTACCGTGGCTTCAACGCCATTCCCCAACCCTTGATTGGTCCACAGGAGAGATCAAGAGCTGGGGTACTTCTTGTTTCAAGGACTGTCTTAAACCGGTTCCCAGTACTCCCTGCCGTGACCCTGTGGTTCCCCCTGTAACCGGTCTCCCTAAGGCTTATATGGACTATGCTGACGTATTTTGCAAAAAGCAAGCTGAGACTTTACCCCCTCACAGGCCTTTTGACTGTCCTATTGACCTCCTCCCGGGCACTACTCCACCCCGGGGCAGAATTTATCCTCTGTCCGCCCCAGAGACTCTTGCTATGTCTGAATACATCCAGGAAAATTTAAAAAAGGGGTTTATCCGCAAATCCTCCTCTCCTGCCGGAGCTGGATTTTTCTTTGTGTCCAAAAAAGATGGCTCCCTACGTCCTTGCATTGATTACCGCGGACTTAATAAAATCACGGTAAAGAACCGCTACCCCCTACCTCTTATCTCTGAACTCTTTGATCGCCTTCAAGGTGCCCACATCTTTACCAAACTGGACTTAAGAGGTGCATATAATCTCATCCGCATCAGGGAGGGGGACGAATGGAAAACGGCATTTAACACTAGAGATGGACACTTTGAGTATCTGGTCATGCCCTTTGGCCTGTGCAACGCCCCTGCCGTCTTCCAAGACTTTGTTAATGAAATTTTTCGTGATCTCTTATATTCCTGTGTTGTTGTGTATCTGGACGATATTCTGATTTTTTCTGCCAACTTAGAAGAACATCGCCAGCATGTCCGCATGGTTCTTCAGAGACTTCGAGACAATCAACTTTATGCCAAAATGGAGAAATGTCTGTTTGAATGTCAATCTCTTCCTTTCCTAGGATACTTGGTCTCTGGCCAGGGACTACAAATGGACCCAGATAAACTCTCTGCCGTCTTAGATTGGCCACGCCCCTCCGGACTCCGTGCTATCCAACGTTTTTTGGGGTTCGCCAATTATTACAGACAATTTATTCCTCATTTTTCCACTATTGTGGCTCCTATCGTGGCTTTAACCAAGAAGAATGCCAATCCTAAGTCCTGGTCTCCTCAAGCGGAAGACGCATTTAAACGGCTCAAGTCTGCCTTTTCTTCTGCTCCCGTGCTCTCCAGACCTGACCCATCTAAACCCTTCCTATTGGAGGTTGATGCCTCCTCAGTGGGAGCTGGAGCGGTCCTTCTACAAAAAAATTCTTCCGGGCATGCTGTTACTTGTGGTTTTTTTCTAGGACCTTCTCTCCGGCGGAGAGGAACTACTCCATCGGGGATCGAGAACTACTGGCCATTAAATTGGCACTTGAGGAATGGAGGCATCTGCTGGAGGGATCAAAATTTCCAGTTATCATTTACACCGACCACAAGAATCTCTCCTATCTCCAGTCTGCCCGACGGCTGAATCCTCGCCAGGCCAGGTGGTCTTTGTTCTTTGCCCGTTTTAACTTTGAAATTCATTTTCGCCCTGCCGACAAGAACATTAGGGCCGACGCTCTCTCTCGTTCCTCGGATGCTTCGGAAGTAGAGGTCTCTCCGCAACACATCATTCCTCCTGACTGTCTGATCTCCACTTCTCCAGCCTCCATCAGGCAAACTCCTCCAGGGAAGACCTTCGTTTCTCCACGCCAACGTCTCGGGATTCTCAAATGGGGTCACTCCTCCCACCTCGCTGGCCATGCGGGCATCAAAAAGTCTTTGCAACTCATCTCTCGCTTCTATTGGTGGCCGACTCTGGAGACGGATGTTGTTGATTTTGTGCGGGCCTGTACTGTCTGTGCCCGGGATAAGACTCCTCGCCAGAAGCCTGCTGGTCTCCTTCATCCTCTGCCTGTCCCCGAACAGCCTTGGTCTCTGATTGGTATGGACTTTATTACAGACTTACCCCCATCCCGTGGCAACACTGTTGTTTGGGTGGTCGTTGATCGATTTTCCAAGATGGCACATTTTATTCCTCTTCCTGGTCTTCCTTCAGCGCCTCAGTTGGCAAAACAATTTTTTGTACACATTTTTCGTCTTCACGGTTTGCCCACGCAGATCGTCTCGGATAGAGGCGTCCAATTCGTGTCAAAATTCTGGAGGGCTCTCTGTAAACAACTCAAGATTAAATTAAACTTCTCTTCTGCTTATCATCCTCAATCCAATGGGCAAGTAGAAAGAATTAACCAGGTCCTGGGTGACTATTTACGGCATTTTGTTTCCTCCCGCCAGGATGACTGGGCAGATCTTCTACCATGGGCCGAATTCTCGTACAACTTCAGAGTCTCTGAATCTTCTTCTAAATCCCCATTTTTCGTGGTGTACGGCCGTCACCCTCTTCCCCCCCTCCCTACTCCCTTGCCCTCTGGTTTGCCCGCTGTGGATGAAGTGACTTGTGATCTTTCCACCATATGGAAAGAGACCCAAAATTCTCTTTTACAGGCTTCATCTCGCATGAAAAAGTTTGCCGATAAGAAAAGAAGAGCTCCCCCCATTTTTTCTCCCGGAGACAAGGTATGGCTCTCCGCTAAATATGTCCGCTTCCGTGTCCCCAGCTACAAACTGGGACCACGCTATCTTGGTCCTTTCAAAATCTTGTGCCAAATTAATCCTGTCTCTTACAAACTTCTTCTTCCTCCTTCTCTTCGTATTCCTAATGCCTTTCATGTCTCTCTTCTTAAACCACTCATCATCAACCGTTTCTCTCCCAAACTTGTTTCTCCCACTCCTGTTTCCGGTTCCTCTGACATCTTCTCCGTAAAGGAGATACTGGCCTCCAAGACGGTCAGAGGGAAAAAAAAATTTTGGGTCGATTGGGAGGGCTGTGGTCCTGAAGAGAGATCCTGGGAACCTGAGGACAACATCCTAGACAAAAGTCTGGTCCTCAGGTTCTCAGGCTCCAAGAAGAGGGGGAGACCCAAGGGGGGGGGTACTGTTACGCCGAGCGCTCCGGGTCCCCGCTCCTCCCCGGAGCGCTCGCCACATCCTCGCTACTGCAGCGCCCCGGTCAGATCCACTGACCGGGTGCGCTGCGATACCGCCTCCAGCCGGGATGCGATTCGCGATGCGGGTGGCGCCCGCTCGCGATGCGCACCCCGGCTCCCGTACCTGACTCGCTCTCCGTCGGTCCTGTCCCGGCGCGCGTGGCCCCGCTCCCTAGGGCGCGCGCGCGCCGGGTCTCTGCGATTTAAAGGGCCACTGCGCCACTGATTGGCGCAGTTGTTCTAATTAGTGTGTTCACCTGTGCACTCCCTATGTATACCTCACTTCCCCTGCACTCCCTCGCCGGATCTTGTTGCCATCATGCCAGTGAAAGCGTTTCCCAGTGTGTTCCTAGCCTGTGTTCCAGACCTCCTGCCGTTGCCCCTGACTACGATCCTTGCTGCCTGCCCCGACCTTCTGCTACGTCCGACCTTGCTCTTGTCTACTCCCTTGTACCGCGCCTATCTTCAGCAGTCAGAGAGGTTGAGCCGTTGCTAGTGGATACGACCTGGTTGCTACCGCCGCTGCAAGACCATCCCGCTTTGCGGCGGGCTCTGGTGAAAACCAGTAGCAGCTTAGAACCGGTCCACTAGCACGGTCCACGCCAATCCCTCTCTGGCACAGAGGATCCACCTCCTGCCAGCCGAATCGTGACAATAGGGACAGAACGTTGATCCAGGGATTTATTCTGATGCCATATTGGAGTCTGGAAGGAATTTTTACCTTGAGTATGAGGGGTTTTGCCTTCCTCTGGATCAACTCAGTAGGGACTCACTAGGGTTATACGTTATACGTTGAACTTGATGGATTCTGGTCTTTTTTCAACCTTATGAACTATGTTACTATGTTACTTACTTTATGTAAAGACACCGGGAAAACTTGTAGTGAGTGGATTGTAGAGTCATGGGCTTCCCAGAGTAGTGACACCAAGGTCATGGCTTCTCCAGAAAGCATAGAAATAATATATGCAGTCTCTGCCCAGTCTGAGAAAGAAATGCATCACCACTCGCTACAGTACTGTACCAGTAGGGAGTCCAGTATTAGACAGGAGTCCCTGCTCGTATGCGTTCTTTCTGTAGTGCATTATGCTGAAAGCGTAGCTTTCCACTGAAACAGTTGTGCATTGCCAATATGCATGGATGCAGCTACATCTACTGTATATGAACTCTGTAAGAGAGAAGAGAGAGGGTATCAAAGCAGAATGAAGGAACTTATTTTGAGAAAGCCAGTACCCCCAAAAGAGGGAAGAAGCATTGTTTTACCATTTCTGCCACTATGACCACTATTTCATATAACTTTGGTGTATGCAATGAAAACAGCTGCACTTCTACTGCTTCTATTGATCTTAGGGATCATGCAATCCCTGGGTGACTGGTCGCATGACCATGCAGTATCCCACTACCAGTGCTACTGCTGCTGAGGTAATATGGTTGTCGTGTCACAGAAGATTTATTTCAGTGTATCTAATCCAAAATTATACTTCGAGTGAGGACATGCCTTGTTTTACTGTTGTGGGAATGCACTGTAAGTTAATATATGTCCAATGGTTTACATTGCCTTTGCTGTCACCTCTGGTGGATTATATGTAATTGTTGGAGAGATAGGTCACACGTTCCTTTCCGCACAGACTTTCATAGAAGTCACTACAAAGTTTTGTGGGAAGAGTCCCAAAGTCCTACCCTCTTACCCCAGAGGGCTGGAACAAACTAGTCCGTAGTCTGGCTCTGGTCAGAGAAGTGTGAGGTTGTGTCATCCAGTGTATAAAAGTCCAAGTAAACTTAAGTCTAGTCAGCCTGAGTTGCGTGAAGTATAAATACACCCACACGCTACTACAAATCCATGCTGAAAGGACATCTTATAAAATCTCTGCAAGGGAAAGAATGATCTAAATCCAGAATGGAGAAGAAAGGAACAAGTGTCCTCCTTCAAGAATTGAACTCCTAGTAGGCTTACAGTCAGAGCCAGTTCTATGTGACTTCCAGGCCCCTAACTTTACCACCCTACAGCCTGCTACTGGGCACTGTAGCACACAAAACTGTGAGTAACACAAGTTAGGCTGGGTTCACACTACGTTTTCTCCCATACGGGAGCGCATACGGCAGGGGGGAGCTAAAACCTTGCGCTCCCGTATACCTTTCTATGCGCTCCCGTATGTCATTCATTTCAATGAGCTGGCCGGAGTGAAACGTTCGGTCCAGTCGGCTCATTTTTGCGCTGTATGCGCTTTTACAACCGGACCTAAAACTGTGGTCAACCACGGTTTTAGGTCCGGTTGTAAAAGCGCATACGGCGCAAAAATGAGCCGACCGAACCGAACGTTTCACTCTGGCCAGCTCATTGAAATGAATGACATACGGGAGCGCATACGAAGGCATACGGGAGCGCGAGGTTTTAGCTCCCCCCTGCCGTATGCGCTCCCGTATGGGGGAAAACGTAGTGTGAACCCACCCTAACACAATTAATTTGCGCTGTATTTTCAATTTTAACTTTTAAAGTGTTAGAGTGAATTCAGTCATCTAAATTTGTATCTAAGCTACAAAGTGGAATACTCTCTCCTTTCAATCTCTAAAAGAAATCCTCTGTGAACTACATGTCCTGTGCCTACAAAACACTGTAAACTGTTATCTGCTCTTAATTGTTCAAGTCCACAACTGTAACTACCTCCCCCTTAGAGCTCCGTTGGCAGTTCTGTCAAGTTTAGCAGAGAAAAAACGGTGCAAGCACTATTTTTTTCTCTGCTAAATTCCTGTTAAATTATAAATTACCGGATCACAGACGGCCCCATGCAAGTGAATGGGGGGCGTCGGGACCCAGCAGTAGCCATTTGCATCCAGCCCGTTTCAGGGTCTGATCAGCTCAAGAAAAGAAAAAAGAAAAAAAGAACGTAGCCTCAGACAGTCAGTCCTGCCAGAATCTGTGGGTTCAGCCAACTATTTTCCTAATGTGTTTGGGGGCCTTTAGTGACACAGCCCCTTTAAATGAACATCTTTATATTTTATATTGCCACCAGTTTGTTTCTTTTTTACACAACACCAGGAAATTGCTTTATATCTTTTTAAATACTCTAATCATTTACCAGTTAGTACGTTCTATGCTTTATGTTACCTCATTTTCCCTTTTAAGTCCTGGCATGTAATTTTATCTTTTTAATTGGTTCTGTAATTTTAAAATTACATATGCAAACGGTTTTAAAATTAGCTCGTGACATTTTAATAGCAAGATCTGCTGCATTCTAGGCTGAAAAGTCAAAAAGTTCTTCTGCCCTTTTCAAAAATGCCAATGAATGCAGCGCAGAATCCCACCGGCGGGAAATTCTTCATGATTAGTGAAGTATAAAGTACAAACTAATGCAAATGAAATGTCATTTAATAAATTTTGATGGCGCCGAGTCACTTCACTTCACTTCCCAGTTATCCGCTGATTTTATTTGTGACAATTACAGTTTGATTTTAACATTTTAGGAGGTTACTTGAAAGAAACTAAATGAAACTAAATAAAACTAACATTAAATATTTCTTAATTTAATTATTTTATTTTTATATCAGAAGTGTTATTATTTTCTTTTTTTTCTTTTTTTTTTTTCAGGAATGCCAAAACAAAATGCTCCTTATACATGAATTCAGGACCTTAAAGGGGTACTCCACTCGCCAGCGTTCGGAACATTTAGTTCCGAACGCTGTGTGTGTGCTGCCGGGGTTGGCCACGCCCCTCAATGCAATTCTATGGGAGGGGGCATGATGGCTGCCACGCACCCTCCCACAGACTTACATTGAGGGGCATGGCCTGACATTACGAGGGGGCATGGGTGACCCCGCAGCGCGCACACAGCTTTCGGAACTAAATGTTCCAAATGCTGGCCAGTGGAGTACCCATTTAACTTGTGGAAAACAGCTATTTTTTTTTTCTATTTAACTCTTAACCTCTTAACAGTTAAAGGGTTATTTACGATATCTGAAACTCTATGTACTGAGGGGATGGTTAGATGCAGTTATGTCCCTCAAGGGGCTGAACTCAGAGTCAAGCACAAGCCAAGCCCCCCCGACACATGCTTAACATGCTGCATCAACCCAGCAAGGGGGAGAAGGGTGGGTGACTTCGGATTTAAAAGAGTTACTGAACTTCCAGCCTAAGTTATGTGTGATCAAAGAAAACATTACTACTCCCATCCGTATATCTTATAATATTATATATTTTATGGTTATTCATTTTACGTTATAAATTTTTCCGAAAACAGAATACCCCTCTAAAGGAGTTGTCCTACCTCCCTATTTCAGTTTTCCAGCCAGCTCCCGGCTGTCTGCGGCCGCAGGAGTTGGTCAGAAAAGTCATAAACAGCAGAAGCTGGGAAATTACTTCTATTGACTTTAATTGGGGTTGTGCAAACAGCGAAGCCAGCGAGCTATTCAGCTATGAATAACATTCCATGTCAGGAACTGTCCAGAGTACAAGCAAATCCCCATAGCAAACCTCTCCTGCTCTGGACAGTTCCCGACATGGACAGAGGTGTCAGCAGAGAACACTGTGGTCAGACAGAAAGGAAATTCAAAAAGAAAACAGGTTAACATATTTAACCCCTTAACGACGCAGGACGTATATTTACGTCCTGCGCTGGCTCCCGCGATATGAAGCTCATCAACGGCCGGGACCCGCGGCTAATACCACACATCGCCGATCGCGGCAATGTGCGGTATTAACCCTTTAGAAGCGGCGGTCAAAGCTGACCGCCGCTTCTATAGTGAAAGTGAAACTATCCCAGCTAGTCAGTAGGGCTGTTCGGGACCGCTGCGGTGAAATCGCGGCATCCCGAACTGCTTACAGGACACCGGGAGGGCCCTTACCTGCCTCCTCAGTGTCCGATCGACGAATGACTGCTCCGTGCCTGAGATCCAGGCAGGAGCAGTCAAGCGCCGATAACGCTGATCACAGGCGAGTTGATACATGCCAGTGATCAGCATGAGAGATCAGTGTGTGCAGTGTTATAGGTCCCTATGGGACCTATAACACTGCAAAAAAAAAGTAAAAAAAATGTGTTAATAAAGGTCATTTAACCCCTTCCCTAATAAAAGTTTGAATCACCCCTCATAGGAAACCATTGATCAATGATTCTGCCGCCTGACTGCTCATGTCTGGATCTCAGGCACTGAGCAGTCATTTGGCGATCGGACAGCGAGGAGGAAGGTAGGGATCCTCCAGCTGTCCTACAGCTGTTTGGGAAGCCGCGAATTTGCCGCGGCGATCCCGAACAGCCCCCTGAGCTAACTGACAACGTTTTAGTTTCACTTTAGACGCAGTAATCAATTTTGAACTCCGCGTCTAAAGGGTTGATAGCGCGCGGCACTGCGATCAGTTCCGTGCGCTATTATCCACAGGTCCCGGCCTTTGTGGCCCCGCGTTATAGAACAGGAGCGGACTCAGGGCGTACAGGTACGCCCTAAGTCCTTAAGGAGTTAAAGGGGTACTCCACTGGAAAAAAAAAAAATTTTTAAATCAACTGGTGCCAGAAAGTTAAACAGATTTGTAAATTACTTCTATTAAAAAAAAGCACAATCCTTCCAGTACTTATCAGCTGCTGTATGATCCACAGAACAGGAACTGTCAAGAGCAGGATAGGTTTGCTATGGGGATTTGCTCCTACTCTGGACAGTTCTTAAAATGGACAGAGGTGTCAGCAGAGAGCACTGTGGTCAGACAGAAAGGAAATCCAAAAAGAAAAGAACTCTGGAGCATGCAGCAGCTGATAAGTACTGGAAGGATTACGATTTTGAAATAGAAGTAATTTACAAAACTGTTTAACTTTCTGGCACCAGTTGATTAAAAAAAATGTTACCAGTTAATAAAAAAAAAATGTTTTCCAGTGGAGTACCCCTTTAAGGACTTATCCCCTATCCCCTATTTAGGGGATAAGTGTCTGATCCCGAGGGGTCCGACTGCTGGGACCCCTGTGAACTATTGTCTGGTGCTGCGGCCCTACCCATACACGAAGCAGCCACTGGCCCCTCCATGTATCTATGGGGAAGTTGGAGATGCAGCGCTTGTATATCTCTGGCTCTCCCATAGAGATGCATGGAGGGGGGGGTGTTGACCACCATTTTCTTTATACTGTAGGTCAGTCTAATTAATACATTTCTAAATATCTGCACCCATTTACAGATATTCTCCATAACTTTCTCTTTCAACTATTCTAAGAGGAACATATTTTCTCTGGAGACAAACATGACGGCACACAATTTCATCTTCATTCTAATGATCGGTAGAAAGATGGGACTCAGACTTCTCTGGTCAACAATGGTAACCTCACCTAATCATAGGCATCAACCTTTTAGTCGTGGGAAAACTTTAGCAGAATCCAGTGATGTACATTCTCTCTTTACTCGAACAGTAGTTTTGTACTCCACTACAATAGGTACTTTTGTTACTAAGGTTTGTTGTTCATCACTTTCCCTACATGCACCTGGAACACAGGAAACACAACACAAAAAACCATTTTCACACAATAAAGAACATCTTTTTAGCTTCATTATTCTTTTGTCTACCCAATTATGAAAGTATTATTATGTTTTTATATACCTTATTATATCATATTTCTTTGATCAATGAATACCTATAACTACAGTAATCCCCTGTAACAATTACTACAATAGAAAAAGGTAAAAAGTGGAATTTGCTATAGGGTGGGAAAATGCATCTCTTTAACAGCACTAGAGATGAGCGAACTTACAGTAAATTCGATTCGTCACGAACTTCTCGGCTCGGCAGTTGATGACTTTTCCTGCATAAATGAGTTCAGCTTTCAGGTGCTCCGGTGGGCTGGAGACTCTTTCCTAGGAATGTCTCCACCTTTTCCAGCCCACCGGAGCACCGGAAAGCTGAACTAATTTACGCAGGATAAGTCATCAACTGCCGAGCTGAGAAGTTCGTGACGAATCGAATTTACTGTAAGTTCGCTCATCTCTAAACAGCACCAAATGCCATTCAGGAAGACATTGTAGGCAAAACAAAGCCATTTATTAGCAGCCTTAGATAAGATAAAAACATCCAAGAGGTATTAAACAGTCATTTGTTATTGTTTCTCTCTGGACTTTGAGCACATGGTTACGTCCAATCAGTGGGGGGCTTCACTGCTGAGACACCTGTCTACAAAGAAGTGGCAGTGCTGCTATGAACCACTTGGGATCCTGTACACTCTGCTCAGCTTTACTCAGAGCTTGTATAGGCAGTCATGGGCTTTAAAGGGCTGCTCACCATATCAGACCCCTACTGCTTTGTTGGACATACCGTATTTTTCGCCCTATAGGACGCACCGGCGTATAAGATGCACCCTATTTTTAGGTGCAAAATCTAAAAAATTTAAGATTTTGAACCCAATAGTGGTCTTCAACCTGCGGACCTCCAGATGTTGCAAAACTACAACTCCCAGCATGCCCGGACAGCCGTTGGCTGTCCGGGCATGCTGGGAATTGTAGTTTTGCAACATCTGGAGGTCCACAGATTGAAGACCACTGCATAGGAGATAATACTCACGTGTCCCTGCCGCTCCGGACCCTTCACCGCTGTCCTGGATGTCGCTCCATCGCTGTCGCCGTGCCCCCGTCGCTCCGGAACGTCTCTGCTGCCGGCCGGGTATCCTCGCTCTCCGTCGCCGCCATCACGTCGTTACGCACGCCGACGTACATATGCGACGACGTGATGACGAGGAAGGAGAACGCCGGCCATACAGGGGATCCCTGAACGGAGAAGACACCGAGGAGGCAGGTAAGGTCCCCCCCGGTGTCCTGTAAGCACTAACCCGGCTATTCAGTCGGGCTGTTTGGGACCGCTGGGGTGAAATCGTGGCGGTCCCGAACAGCCCGACTGAACAGCCGGGTTAGTGTCACTTTCGCTTCAGACGCGGCGGTCAGCTTTAATCGCCACATCTGAAGGGTTAATACAGAGCATCACCGCGATCGGTGATGTCCTGTATTAGCCGCGGGTCCCGGCCGTTGATGGCCGCAGGGACCGCCACGATAGGGGTGTATTCGCCGTATAAGACGCACCAACTTTTCCCCCCAGTTTTGGGGAAGAAAAAGTGCGTCTTATACGGCAAAAAATACGGTAATACTTATAGATTAATATATAGTTAAAGTTATTAGAATAGTGTTGAGCGCGAATATTCGAAATGCTAATTTTTACCGCAAATATCAGCACTTTGCGATTTCACGAATATTTAGAATATAGTGATATATGTTCGTAATGAATATCTATGAATAAAACGTTTTTTGCGAATATGTACGAATATGCAAATATTCGCGATTATAGGCACTTCCAGTCAGAGGACACTGATCCCTCCCTTCTTTTAGGTGAAAGATATAATCGCGCATGCTCACTATGCAAATTTCATAACGAATTTTCGCATGGAAAAGAAAAAGAGAACAAACATAGCGAAAATGCGAACTTTGCGAACATATCGCAAATTCGAATATGGTCCCCACCGCTCATCAATGGTCAGGAACCAATGGTTAGGATGGCATAATCAAGCAGCAAATAGATAGATAGATATGAGAGAGAGAGATATAGATAGATAGATATGAGAGAGAGAGATATAGATAGATAGATATGAGAGAGAGATATAGATAGATAGATAGATAGATATCTTTGTTTCATAGTAGATACTGTGTTTAGAAAGAAAACAAATCCAGAAAGAAAATACAAGGTAGAATAACTCCAGTACATATCTTAGAATTTGCACGCAGACATTGTTGTGCCTACTTCTTTCTTTCTCTAAGAGGGTGCCCAATTAATGCTGTGACATCACCTGCACGGATGGCCCGTGCCACCAGTGCACATAGCGGGGAAGTAGTGCATGCACGCTAGTGGTCCAAGAGCTTGTGGAACCAGGAATGAAAGGGGTATTTCAGTGAAAAACTATTTTTTTCATATCAACTGGCTCCAGATTTGTTAATTTCTTCTATTATAAAATCCTACCAGTACTTACTTATTAGCTGCTGAAGTTAAGTTGTTCTTTTCTGTCTGACCACAGTGCTCTCTGATGACACCTCTGTCTGTCTCAGGAACTGTCCAGAGTAGGAGCAAATCCTCATAGCAAACCTCTCCTGCTCTGGACAGTTCCTGAAACAGACAGAGGTGCCAGCAGAGAGCACTGTCAGACAGAGAAGAACAACTCAACTTCAGCAGCTGATAAGTACTGGTAGGATTAAGATTTTTTAATAGAAGTCATTTACAAATCTGTTTAACTTTTTGGAGCCAGTTGATATGAAAAATAAATTATTTTTTACTGGCATACCCCTTAGGCATAATAGTGCACCAAAGGGCTAGAGAACACCCCAAGTGCACTAAAAAGATGATTTACATTTTTTTTATTTTAAATATAAATAAATACTAGCTGAGTACCCGGCGTTGCCCGGTTTTTCCTTCCTAATCCTTGTTGGGGAGGAAAATCAACAAAGGAGGAAGCTTTTGACTTATCCCATATATCCCATCCTCATATATTGTTGCCATATCCCAACCCCATATCCCGTCCTCATATCTCAACCTCATATCCCATCCTCATATCTCATCATCATATCCCGTCCTCATATCCCGACCTCATATCCCATCATCATATCCCGTCCTCCTATCCCGTCATCATATCCCGACCTCCTATCTTGACCTCATATCCTGTCCTCATATCCCGACCTCCTATCTCGACCTCATATCCTGTCCTCACATCCTGTCTTCATATCCTGACCTCATATCCCGTCCTCATATCCCGACCTCATATCCTGTCCTCATATCCCGTCCTCATATCCCGACCTCATATCCCGACCTCATATCCCGTCCTCATATCCTGTCCTTATGTCCTATCTCCAGCCGTTTGGAAGTTATGCAGTAACATATATTTCCCATTGACTTGCATGGGACTTTAAACATTAACCCCGCCCCTGGCAAATTGGGGTGAGTAAGGGTTAAATCACCTATCCTATGTTTGTTGTTGACATATAAGTAACATGTGTGCCAAGTTTCATGTTTATATCTTTAGCCGTTTGGACGTTATGCTGGAACATACACACATACATACATATACACATACATATATACATACATACATATATACACACACACATACATACATACACACATACATATATACATACACACATACATACAAACATACATACATACATACACACACACACATACATACACACACACACACATACATACACACACATACACACACACACACATACATACACACACACACACACATACATACACACACACACATTTACAAAGACTGGAGTGTCGGTTAGGTTTTTTCTTTCAGTATACTCGTCTTTTTTTCCTTGTGATTTACTAATCTGTCGCATGTGTCGGTTTTTTTTGTGTCGCATGATATAAAATTCTGTTGCACGGGAATAAAAAGTGTCGCAAAAATTAAACCAAATAAATAAAGTAAAGTTACTCTGCACAAGGATGTAACT
This sequence comes from Hyla sarda, assembly GCF_029499605.1. Classification (NCBI taxonomy): domain Eukaryota; kingdom Metazoa; phylum Chordata; class Amphibia; order Anura; family Hylidae; genus Hyla; species Hyla sarda. The sequence goes on along the minus strand of NC_079193.1, from coordinate 59,658,777 downwards.
TTACATTCATGATTGTTAATGGGTTAACAACCCAAAAGTTTTTAAAAAATATATATATTAAAAAATATATATTTATATAAATTTAAAAAATCTATTACATAATTTAATCATAAAAGCGTTGAGGGGTTAAAAATGCTTTTAAAGTATAAAACAAGTAATTTAATCATGAACCACAATGGTCAGCTGTCCCTTCCTCAAAAACACTCAATTTTTCCATTTTCACTCGACCCCTGGGCTGTCGGTTTGAGTTGAGAAATCACTTTTTTCAGAGTGATTTTACAATTACTGTGAGTGATTTTTCCATTTTGTCGGGTTAACGCCCATTTTTTAGTAAACCACGCCCATTTTGTAGGTTAAATTAAACTCTCCGAGTGTTTTTGAAAATGTAGGTTGTGCGCCTAAATTTTGGGCGCAGATTTGGTCGCACGCAGGATGCAAACTAATTTTGGGCGCAATAACCGAGAAAAACTGTTGGTTCTCCTTTAGTAAATGAGGGCCATTGAGTTTTATATATATAGATATCATATTTTAAAACCATGTTACCATTAAAAAAAAAATTGCTAAACCGCAGAGATATCAGCATCAACCCCACTATTACCCTGTACCAGCAGGTAGGTACGGGTGATGCTTCTGACAGATTCCCTTTAAGGTATTATTATTACTAGAGTTGACTATATAGGTGACCCAGTGAGCATTGCGCCCTACTGATCAGTCTGGAGTGAAAACCTGAGATCAGCTCATCACTTCTGGGGTTCATACAGGAGGTCGTACACCGGTGACTTGACTGGCAGCGGCTCCCCAGACCTGATTTAAAGTGAAGATATGGATCCAGCACTTGGTAGAAATACAAATCAATCCTTTATTTCATCATTTAGAAACATGAAGATGCAAAAAAGAAATAAATAAAATAGGAAATAAAAACATAGGAAAGACATCTACATGTTTCTGGTCAGAAAGGTTTTTGTCCCTTCAAAGATCTTCACTCTTCTGATCTGTCACAGTCCTATGGAATAGACTGTGTGTTACCGAAAAGTTTCAATACCCTTCGAGTTATTTTCGCCATTACTATATCAATTCTTTCTTGTAGCTACTACATAAAGCAGATCATTAGGTATGCAGCGTATGCACATTCAAGAGAGATGTTTAAAGGCTGGATTGGCCGTAAAGCCGTATTAATCTCCCCTAGATCCTGCTTTGCTCCACATTCATGTTCTAGAGCGTATGATCACTTAATCATGCCCTATAGGGGCCAAACATTAGGCATATTACCATTTCTGCAAGCATATTATCTCAGAAGCCTAAGCAATAATGACGTCTTTCACCTATCAGTATGAGCTGTAATTGAAGCCTTGACACTTCACAGTAAAGATTTATTCCCCCGGCTTAAGGCACGGATCGATCAGTAGGAAACATTCTTTGATTTACGTATCTTTGATCTAAATTGTTTAACTGAGGTTTATCAAATGGTCAAAGTATTATGGTACCAGTGGGAGTTAAGAACTTCCAACACTTTTCGATTACTTTTTTTTATTTGGTATTGAGCGGTCAAATTTTTAGACAATACATGAAAACATCCAGTTGGAGATGAAGAAGTTTAATAGAGAACCAAGGATATTTCATTGATCTGGTACAAAGCATTTGACATGGAAATTGTTTTTATAATCAGTAATAGACAATAAATCACTTAGATTTATCATCTGCTTAACGTGGATAGAAGTGTGATGTCCCAGTACAGGACATGGTCCTTCACTTCATTTAGGCCCCCTCAGGTTGAGTCCCTCAGTGACCTGGGGCTCTCCTGCAGTGTCTACCCTGCTGTTACTATACTGTCATTTATTGTCATAGGATTGTAGTCAGTGTATTAATGTACAGTTAGTATAAAGGACCTGTGAGAGGTCATTTAAATGGCCACTGTCATCATCATAATAATTTTTTTTTTTTAATTAAAATGTTTTAATTAACGTTTGAAAACTGGCCACTAGGGGTCTCCCTCCTAGTGGCCGGATGCAGGCTGGTGTGACGTCACGCCTGAATTTGGACCGATGCCGGTCGGGCAATCGGTCCGAATTCATTCAATCGATCCCGGCCGGGCAATCGGTCCGAATTCATTTAGCCTGCGCTCGCTCCATGCCTGTCAATCAGACAGGCGGGAGCGAGCGCATTGGCTCCCTGGCCTCAGATGCTGGCCACTCCTCCCGCACCATGCCGCTAATGCTGCCCCTGCACTCCGCTGATGCTGCTGGACTCTGCAGTTTGTTTGTATGTATGGGGATCGGGGTTTGAACACAGGGGTTGCGGGGAGAGCGGGGCTTGGGGTTTGAACACAGGGGTTGCGGGGAGAGCGGGGCTTGGGGTTTGAACACGGGGGTTGCGGGGATCAGGGTTTCAACACGGGGGTTGGGGAGAGCGGGGCTGGGGGGGATGGGGTAGCGCCGCACCGCGTCCATGGCCCTAACTTATTGTTTTCAACACAGGGTGCCTCCAGCTGTTTCACCACTACAACTCCCAGCATGCCAATAGATGTCAGGGCAAGCTTGGAGTTGTAGTGGTGAAACAGCTGGAGGCACCCTGCGTAGATGAACTAAGGGCGGAAGTCGGCCTCAGCAGGCATCAGGGACGTCGTGCCTGCTGGGGAAGTCTGCCTGGTAGTGAGCACAGTATCAGGCAGACAAAAATACCTTTTTAATATAGTAAAAAAAAAATGAAAAGCAGGGAGGGGGTTAGGGATAGATTGGCAATAGGCAGGGACAGAAAAATATATATAGGATGGTGGGAGCTACTCTTTAAAGGACCTGAGAGATGTCACATGTTATGTTTATGTAATCACATGTTACCCAGAGGGCACCAGCTTAACACATGACCCGCAGCTTAACCAATAGGCTTTGGCTCAGCCCCCCTCTATATAAGGAGGCAGCCATTACAATTTGCGCTCTTACCTCTTCCATCACTTTACTGAGACCAGCAAACACCAGAGATCTCAGTGCTAGTGTCCAGCACCTGGAAGGCCTCAAATCTACAGTCATTCCAGTAAGTCCAAGTCTATGTCTGCTGTCACTACTATCTACAGTCTAGTCAAGCCTCAAGTCAATTATCTAAAGTCTTCTACAAGTCTAATTGGTCCCAGCAAGCTGTGAGGTCATTCTGTGCTCCTGGCCACCTCTCTGCGATTCTGGCCTAGCGGTGAAGATAATAACACCTGTCTTAACTCAGTAAAACCTCTGTTAAAACATAACTCGGTTGTGGACTCTCCTTTCACTGCCTAGTCATTGGAATAGCGGAGATACCGTTCGTGTGGTTCCGGTACCCAAAAACCACTCTGGCGTCACGAACATTAGGGGTTAATAACACCTTGCCCCTGGGGTTAATACCATCTTGCCCCATCCACCTACACCGCTACACCCGATGGTCCTGCCATCACCATGGGTCACCACAGAAGACACCAGAATTGCAGTCTACAGCCCAAACTAGGACATTGATTCTGGAAGAAGTTTTTTTTTTCACATGAGCATGCTTTTATTATACAGCACTTTATTTTCTTAAAGGGTACGGAAATGCTTGTTTTCTTTGCTTTATGCCATTCACCATAAAGAGCGTGCTAACATTATTCACTAAAATTGTGGCTAGAGCTTTGTTTACTGTTTGCAATTTTTTTATGAAAATGATATTTAATATTTGTTTACAAATGATGTATTTAGAGCGTAGTAACTTTTTTAGAACTTCAATGTATATTGCTACACACTACGAGTTGGTACCCTGTTAAATACTTTAATGTAAAAAGGATAAAAGTATTCCAGGAGTGATATTTTTTTCCCCTTCATCAGACAGTTAAAAAGCTTGCCTGTTGAAAAGGTTTGATAAGATGATTAAATATTTAGCTAATAAAGTTATCACTCCTAGAATACTTAAAAATTAAAAATAAAGTATTTAAAGGGGTACTCCTGTGGAAAACTTTTTTTTTTTTTTTAATCACCTGGTGCCAGAAAGTTAAACGGATTTGTAAATGACTTCTATAAAAAATTCTTAATCCTTCCAGTACTTTTTAGGGGCTGTATACTACAGAGGAAATGCTTTTCTTTTTGGATTTCCCTTCTGTCACTACCACAATGCTTTCTGCTGACCTCTGCTGTCCATTTTAGGAACTGTCCAGAGAAGCATATGTTTGCTATGGGGATTTTTCTCCTGCTCTGGACAGTTCCTAAAATGAACAGAGAGGTCAGCAGAGAGCACTGTGGTCGTGACAGAAGGGAAATCCAAAAAGAAAAGCATTTCCTCTGTAGTATACAGACCCTAAAAAGTACTGGAAGGATTAAGAATTTTTAATAGAAGTAATTTACAAATCTGCTTAACTTTTGGGCACCAGTTGATTTGAAAAAAAAAAAAAGTTTTCCAGGAGTACCCCTTTAAGCATCACATGACTGCATCCATAATCAAATACCCATCCTTAGCGATGTTTGTGTTCCCAATATTAAGGATGAGTCTGTTTACATTTGAGTCATAAGTATGCACCACAATTTTTACAGCACTATTCAACAGTACTATTAGTAGGCTTCACTAACCATATGCAGGCCTGTCAAGTCTAATGGCTTTGACAATTGTAAATGCATCTACAGTGTATAGTTAATGTGGAGACTCCTATTAAGACATACACTTTGTTTTTGCAATAGGATAATTTTTAGGTATGTCACATTATTCATGATCAGATGTTTGTTTCATATGTAATCTCAATAGAAACATTGCTGTCTCGGGCACAGACGGATGACACATGCATTCTTCTCAGTCTGAGCTGAGAGACGGAGAAACCAGACATTTCTTGGGTGGGGATGGCAATATATGTGAAGACATGACATGATCTATGAAACATCTCTTTCTCTTCTAGGAGGATCTTTACACAAGATGACTATGCAAATCAAGACATCTTCTAGAAAAAATATTTTAGGCTTGCCAATGGGTTATTCCCAAAATGGAATATTCACAGTACTGAGAAAGAGTCCCCTCCTACAGTGAGACATCATTTTGGAGGTGCATCTGTATGAAAGGTTGGTTGCAGTTTTTAACATTTGAAAAGTATGGGAATAGGTGTATAAACGCACCAAAAGTAAATATTCACATTAAAAATAAGAATCCGGCTTGGGACAAAAATAAAACCATGTGATGATCTGTTCCAATGCCTCCAATTTCATACTGTACTACCCAAGGAAAACCTTTTTTTTCTAGTTTTACCCTTTATTTTCCTTTATTTCAACAACAATTATACATTCTATTTAAAATCACATTTCCATTTTTCTTTGTCTATTATCAACACTGTGACAACATTTTCCCTTTTTACCCTCTCCCCCCCCCTATACATTTCTTCCGTCCAGTTCCAGTGCCCTGTCAGACCCTCGCCATCTCAATATTCCTTTTTCCTTATCTAATACTACCTCTCCTCCTCCTCCCCCCTTAATAGACCTTCCTATTGCTAAAACCAAACAAATAAAGTAACATTTGGCTCCTCCCCCCTCTCAAAATCCACCTCTCACGCAAAGCCATTTATTTCCTCCCTCTCTCCTCCTTCCTCACTCTCACAATCTCTGTCATCCTTTAGTCCCCTTATTATAGAAGAGTTTCTGGGTTTTTTTTCCCTCTCTCTTCCTCCCTCCTTTAGTTTGGTATTTACAAATTTCCTCCCCTTGCCAGCGAAGAATGCTGCGTCTTCACGCCCCACTCCACCCTGACTACTTGTGCTCCACTGCCGATGCGTTTATTACGCACCCCCCAGGATCAACAACTTCGGGATAAAAATAGCAATTAAAATAGTCCACATATACCTCTACCATATTTGTAAATTGCTCTTTACTGCCACCATTGGTGAATTGTTTCTTTAAGAATACATGGAACATTGGTCACATGACTCCCCTCGGCCAAACTTCTATGCAGAAACTGATTTTGATAAAAGAGCTTGAACTAAATCAGTTCAATCTGGCCTTAACCAAAGAATTGTGAGGGTATCTCCCAGCATTCTACTGTGTGGATCATAGGCAGAGTCTGGCCAAGCCAGAGTGGTGTGAACATGTACATGTAAATTACACATTGGGCTGTTTATTTCATAATTCAGACAGGAGTGGTGGAGAAAGACTCACGGCACTCGATGCAGATATGATGCAAACTTTTATTCCTGATCAAGGTACAACACCAACGTCAGGAGGGGGAGAAGTAACGGGACAACGTCCGTTTAGCAGTGGCTGCTGCTTCCACTGGTCCCTATGTCACTTTTCCTTACTCCACCCATATAACACAGTATAATCGTTGCACCTGTTCAGCCATTCAGTAAACCCTTTAGGTTTCTTTGTGGGTTTTAATTCCCTACAATTTTTTACCACCGTATTTACTAAGATTTCCCTACATTTAGCTTTTTTTACAACTGCTCTGATCTGTCGGGTTTTCCTCAGCTCAAATCCACCACATTTTCTGTGGAAACCTTAGTAAATATGTTGGCTTTCTGAGAAAATGTCGGCAACACCCACCTTTTCTGTGACCACGTCCCCTTTACCTGACAGACACGGGAAAATGGAGAGTTTTTTCGGCTTTTTAAATTCTGGCGCATTCTGGTGCAATGAGACAGAATTCTGGTGCAAATTCCAGAGCAGACAGAATTTCTGGTGCAATTCAGCAGACATGTCGGGTTTCTAATAGTAAATGAGGGCCATTGTGCGTTTTAAACACTAGTAATTAATAGTGAAAAAATAATCCCAAAAAATTATCAAACATAAGATAAAAACATATATACAAGTATCAGTGTCCGATAACCATCTACATTAAATAGATTACATCCATTTCATACACTTAGTCTCGCTATATACTGAACACATTAATATCACTACGGTCATTAAGTCCCAATTGTCCTAGGGCTTTCCTTCTCAAAATAATCGCAGTTTCTATTTTCAACAATAGGGTGTTCAAACCCCCCCTCCCGGGGTTCCATCAATATGCTTAAGCCCCATAAAGGACATGGTTCTTACGTCACCACCATGGATTTCACAAATATGTTTTATTAATTTTGGAGATCCTTTTCCTGAGGTTATAGATCTAACGTGTTCAGAGAACCTAACATTGAGGGGTCCAATATAGAACATACCGCACATGCATTTTATAGCATAGACTACTGATTTGGTGCGGCACGTTATATGTTGCTCAATTTTGAACGATTCACCATCCAGTTGTGTTGTCTTACTCAGACACATGTAGCTGCACCAATTACCCGACCCACATTTGAAATTCCCTGTCGGGACACTTTTGGTTAACCAGTTAGCTTGCGCCATGTTCACACGTCCCTTAACCAGCTTATCCCTTAAGTTCACAGTTCTGTGGAATATTACCAGAGGTTTCTTTCTTACAACATTCTGCAGAAATTCGTCCTGCACCAACAAGAACCAATGTTTGTGAATCACATTTTTCAATACACATTCCATAGGGCTATTTCAAATTAGAAGATAAAATGAATATCCTGTGGAGCCATGTTGCTGCGTTTCCTTTATTTCTTTTCCAGGAGTTTAGTGCGATCAAGGGCTCTTGTCTTACTGTATGCTTGCTGCAGCGTGGCCACAGGATAACTTCTCTGCTGTTACCCTTCTAATAATTCCTCTGCCTGTAAGTCAAAAGAAACAATATCTGAGTTGATCCGCCTTAAGCGGACCAGTTGTCCATATGGGAGTGAGTTTTTTACATACATAGGGTGTAGCTTTTATGATTAAGTAGTGAATTCACCGCTGTGCTTTTCCGGTACCCCTTAGTAATCAGATGACCTGAAGATGCATCCAGCTGTACATCTAAAAAATAATAATGATTTATCACCAAAAATGTTGGTGAACCGCATGTTGTGAACATTACCATTGAGGTATGCAACAAACCGTTCAAAGGCCTCCCCCGTGTTATCCCACACTATGATCACATCATCGATGTATCTATAGCACAATTTAATACTGCTAATAAAGGGATTCTCACTAGTATAAATCTTATTTTCCCTCAAAATCGGCCAAGTACAGATTTGCAAAAGTCGGGGTTCAAATTGGAAAGCATTGCACTTCAATACCAAAGTTATGAAGTTCCTAATGCCAGTACGCACCTCGGGAGCATGTCTTAACTGCTGGGATGTGGGTGTAAGGGCTCTCCCCATCTATACTGGCAAGATGAAATGTGTCCTCCCATGAAAACCCTTCCAGGAGTCTAAGAAGATCCTGTAGATGGGAAGGGACGTTCTCTAGTAGGGATCGCAGGTACCAGTCCAGGTACTTGGAAACTAAGTCTATCGCCAATCTCCACCTGCCCACAATCAGTCTCCCGGGCGGGCGATCGAACGACTTGTGGATCTTATGCAACCAGTACCAGTACGGGCGTTTTGGGTATTCCACCATAAGCTTTTCAGTAAACGTTCCCGTGATCAAACCTTGCTCTAAGTGCTGATTGAATTCTGCCCTCATAGTCACTGGTCGGGTCAGATGGTAACGGGATGAATGTGGATTCATCCTTGAATTGTCGCATAGCTTCCTCAAAATAATAGTCATGGGATAGTAACATAACATTGCCCCCCTTGTTGGCCGGTTTAACTATAATGTCTACCCGAGATTGCAACCACTTTTAATTCACCGGAAGACAAATTAGGTCCATCTTTTGGATAGACAAGAGCCAGTAACTCTCTTGTAACAGCCTCCATGAATTGATCTAATGGACTGCCGGCCTGCAAGGGGGGGTTACATTTTGAAGGGTTACCTTCTCTAAATATGAAATTGGGCACCTCTGAATCCAGCTCCCAGGGTCCTGTCATATCACAGTGTGGCTAATACTATTGAATCTTGTTCATCAAAGTTATCACTTAAAATAAAACCCAAGGAACCTATGCTTGGACGGAGTTCACCTTCCCCTATTGGTCTATTTTCAACATTAGATGCAGAAGATAGAAAGTAACGGTGGAGATACATTTTTCTATCTTTTTTCAGATCTACCTCAAACATTACAGGATCAAATTGTGTAGTTATACAAAAGTTAAGCCCTTTGCTCAACAATGCTATACAATCGTCAGGAAGTGTCACTGAAGTTAAATTGATCACATTAGGTTTAATAAAAGGGGGGATTGGTACTCACGTTTGTGGTGATGTTGGGTACAGAATCACCTACTGGCACCAGGTGACCTGTTTCCTTTTCCCACCTGTTTTTGTGAGTTGTTGGGGGCCCCCGCCTCATCCGCCGCCTAAAGGGCTACCTCACCTTCAGTCACTCAACTGGATGAAGATGGCATTGGTAATCCGTCTGGGTCTCCTTTTCCGCTAGAGTCTTAGCCGGAGTTGGTAGCCCAGTATTCCTTGCGCCTCTGTGGTAATCTTGGACGTCTCCTGCAGGGTTGCTTCTGTTGCCAATCGAACACCTTGTCTGAGTCATAGTCCAATTTGTCCCTTAAAAATTTACCTTTTTTCTTTTCCTTCAGGTCCACCTGTATTGGTATCAGTCTCTTTCCAATCCGCTTCAGACAATCAGGTTTTGAGCTCCATTTTAGTCCTCAATAGTTCCTCCTTCACTGTAGAATATTCCCTTTCCGTCCGGGATAGAATCAAACGTGTTAGTCGTAGCGGATGATCTTTTTGGATTTCTTTCCACTCATGCAAGAATTCTGTATCATCAAAGAACTGTGAGATCTCCTTATACAATCTTAGTCCTCTAGGAGCTCTTTCGCTTAGGCTGTAGGACTGAAGGGAATTGACCGTCCAAAATAACTTTGTTTCTTTCTCAGAGAGGATAGAAACTTTGTGTTCTAAAGTGCGAATACAGGGTACTTACAGTTCCTCTTTGGTGTTGCATTGGATGAAGAACTGGTCCCACCCCTCCCGACCTAGGGATAGGCCTTGGCTTTCAGGTGCAGGTGGTTTGCTTCATTCTGACATAGCCCCTTCCATACGATCCATAATACAGGTTTACTCTGGCTGCAGAGCACAAGATCCAAAGTCCAATGTTTGTAAATAGAAACACAGTCGGCAAGTCGTAATTCAGACAGGAGCTGAGAACAACATGAGGTTCACCAGCACAACATGCCATTCTGCAGCAAGCATACAGTAAGACAAGAGCCCTTGATCGCACTAAACTCCTGGAAAAGAAAAAAAGAAAACGCAGCAACATGGCTCTACAAGATAAACATTTTATATTCTAATTTGAAATAGCCCTATGGAATGTGTATTGAAAAAATGTGATTAAGAAAAATTAGTTCTTGTTGGCGCAGAACTAATCTCCGCAGGATGTTGTAAGAAAGAAACCTCTGGTAACATTCCGCAGAACTGTGAACTTAAGGGATAAGCTGGTTAAGGGACGTGTGAACATGGCGCAAGCTAACTGGTTAACCAAAAGTGTCCCGACAGGGAATTTCAAATGTGGGTTGGGTAATTGGTGCAGCTACATGTGTCTGAGTAAGACAATACAACTGGGTGGTGAATCCTTCAAAATTGACCAGCACATAACGTGCCGCACCAAATCAGTAGTCTATGCCATAAAATGCATGTGCGGTATGTTCTATATTGGCAAAACGGTAAGACCCCTGAATGTTAAGTTCTCCGAACATGTTAGATCTATAATCCACTGATTTTGGCAATACACCTAATATGGACGGGTTTTATGAACTGCACCTTTTTGTGAAAAGGTGCAAAAAAGGCGCAAAGGCACTGAAAAGCCTCTAAAACTACACCATCCCAGACTTAGCTTAGCTTTTTAGTGTATGTGAAGAGTGAAATTTCTGAAAATGTGACCTGCACCAAATTTATCAAATGCTCTGTGACCATTTAATAAATTTGGTGCATTACACATTACCAGCACACACAAAAAAAGGTGTAGAAAAATGCTTCACTTACACCTAAAATGATAAATGCCGGCACATTTATTTTATGGGGCTTATGCATATTGATGGAACCCCGGGAGGGGGGGACTTGAACACCCTATTGTTGAAAAAAGAAACTGTGATTATTTTGAGAACAAAAGCCCTAGGACAATTGGGACTTAACCCCTTAAAGACCACATGTTTTTCCATTTTTGCACTTTCGTTTTTTCCTCCTTAACTTTTAAAAATCATAACCCTTTCAATTTTGTACCTAAAAATCCATATGATTGCTTATTTTTTTGCACCACAAATTCTACTTTGCAGTGACATCAGTAATTTTACCCAAATATCTATGGCGAAACGGGAAAAAAAATCATTGTGCGCCAAAATTGAAGAAAAAACGCAATTTTGTAACTTTTGGGGGCTTCAGCTTCTACGCAGTAAATTTTTCGGAAAAAATTACACCTTATCTTTATTCTGTAGGTCCACACGATTAAATTGATACCCTACTTATATAGGTTTGATTTTGTCATACTTCTGGAAAAAAAATCATAACTACATGCAGAAAAATGTATACGTTTAAAATTGTCATCTTCTGACCCCTATAACTTTTTTTATTTTACCGCATATGGAGTGGTATGAGAGCTAATTTTTTTTAGCGGTATGATGTTTGTATTGATCAGACTTTTTGATCGCTTTTAATTCATTGTTTCATGATATAAAAAGTGACCAAAAATAAGTTGTTTTTGACTGTGGAATTTTTTTGCGCATACGCCATTGACAGCGCGGTTTAATTAATGATATATTTTTATAGTTTGGACATTTACGCACACGGCGATACCACATATGTTTATATTTATTTTAATTTACATGTTTTTTTTATGGGAAAAGGGGGGTGATTTTGACTTTTATTAGGGAAAGGGTAAAATCACATTTATTAACTTTTTTTTTTACACTTTATTTTGTAGTGTTATAGCTCCCATAGGGGGGGTAGAACGCTGCACATACTGATCTTATACACTGTTCACTGCAAAGCCATGGCTTTGCATTGATCAGTGTTATTGGCGGTCGATTGCTCAAGCCTGCATCTCAGGCTTGGAGCAATCAATCGCCGAAGGGACGCGCCGGAGGAAGGTGAGTGACCCTCCGCTCGCGTCCCAGCTGATCGGGACACCGCATTTTTACTGCGGTGGTCCCGATCAGCCCACTGAGCATACGGGAAGCTTTCACTTTCATTCTAGATGCGGCGTTCAACTTTGAACGCCGCGTCTAAAGGGTTAATAGCGCGCGGCACCGTGATCGCTGCTGCGCGCTATTAATCCCAGGTCCAATTTCCGGCTTCTGTTACATGCCGGGACCAACCCGATATGACACGGGGTCACGTGACCCTGTGTTATATCGTGGGAGCCGGCCAAGGACGTAAATATATGTCCTTGGTCGTTAAGATTGTAGCGATATTAATGTGTTCAGTGTATAGTGAGAAGAAGTGTATTATATGGATTTAATCTATTTAATGTAGATAGTTATCGGACACTGATACTTGTATATATGTTTTTATCTTAGGTTTGTTAATTTTTTTGACAATTTTTTTTTACTATTAATTACTAGTGTTTAAAACTCACAATGTGAATTGGTTGTTATATAACAGTGATTGGCACCGCCCAACGGAACCTAAGGGTTAACTGATTGGCTGAACAGCTGCAATGATTATATTGTGTTATATAGGTGGAGTAAGGAGAAGTGACGTAAGGACGTTGTCCCGTTACTTCTCCTCCTCCTGACATTGTTCTTATGCCTTGATCAGGAATAAAAGTTTGCTTCGCATCTTCATCGGGTGAGTCTTACTCCGCTTATATCTCATAACTTTCTGGACCACTGAACACCGAACCGCTTGATGTTTATACACGCGGTTAGTGTGTAGCCAGACTAGCTTTCGTACACCAGGTGCAAACGTTGGGAACTCGGCAGTGCTGACTGTGTTTCTATTCACAAACACTGTTTCTTTCATGTCTGCTTACATAACACCTTGCAAAGTCAGTACATCAGTAATCCCTTCTTCCTCCACATACCCTATACTAGTACTATGCTGTGTAAATCATCAGCAAAGCACAGCCTGTTTGGAACACTTTTTGGTGCACCAGCACTATGTCATGGATCAGCAGAGAAGAGTAAAAGCTGTCCTTACAGAGAAGTAAGGAAAAAGGAGTTCCGATGTAAGTACTGCTGGCAAACTGTCCAGCTCTGGGGTCCCACCCCCTGAAATGGAGTGAATGAGAAACAGCTGTGCATCATATAGGGAACTTTAATTGGCACAATTACAGCAGTGAGAGCCCAAAAATAACCTTGTCATCACACAGAAGAGTTCATGTTATAAAGTCATCTTTTAAAAATACAGGTATGCTCTCATTTCTGCCTCCATCATGTTCAGATATGACTTTGACTGAAAGGGGTACTCCGGCGATAAACATCTTATCCACTTTCAAAAAGATTGGTGATAAGATGTTAGATCATGGGGGTCCCGCTCCTGGGGACCCCCGCGATCTCTGGGCCGGCATCCAGAACACGAAAAACGTGGAGCTTCCGTGTTCGTGATGTCACACCACGCCCCCTCCATTCATGTCTATGGAAGGGGGCGTAGTGGTTAATAAGTAGTGGTCGCTCCTCCTCCCATAGACCTGAATGGAGGGGGCGTGATCACTACTCGCAGGGGTCCCCAGCGGTGGGACCCCCATGGTCAGACATCTTATATCCTATCCTTTTGATAGGGGATAAGATGTTTTTCACCGGACTACCCCTTTAAACACCAACTTGTACACAAACAGATTCCATAGAACTATGACCCACCTGAAGCCCAGATTGTACATACATTGCTATAAAACATCACAAAAGAGTAATGAAGATAGGCAATCAATACATTCTCAAGTGCTAATAAGAGCTGCCATGTTCTTTGATACGCTGAGCAGTTTCTCATATTAAGTCACATGAAGATTTATGGAAAATCCATTGTTAAAACTACAGGATGAGATAATACTGCACTTAGTGAATAAGGTGCTATTAACATTTACATCCCAAATGGCACAATGCAGAGATACAGGGAATTCATTGGATTTTATTCACTTTAAGACACAATCTGAGGGGACAATTCACAATACAGGAAGTCCCTATACATGAAACGGTGGTGAGCCAGGGACTACGTCTCTTCAGGCATACTCACTTCTTACGTCGCAGACACATGATGGTATTCCCTATGTGGCTGAGGTTTCGTATGCCTGAAGTAATAATACTACGATTCGCAAGACACAGAATTCAATTCATCAGCTTGATAGATAGTTCCATTGTCACGGTGACTGACTTAATGGCTCATTAATAGTCCATATACTATAAGACCTGACCTATAGGCCATCATTATTGACAGTGACTTATTGGAAATTAAACCTGTCCATTTTTTGGCATATCAACCCTTTAAGACACAAATCAAAGTAAATGTCTATACCTGTATACTTTATTTCATGTTTTGTCCTAGATTTCTTAAATGATTGTCCTTGTCTAAAAGACACCATGGTATCAAATGCATGAAAAACTATAGAAAGAGAAAAGAAAATTGATTGTACATAATAAGAAAAAAATGTAAAATGACACAAATCCCTATAACAAAGGGTAGCAAAAAATAGTAGCGAAAATGGGCACTTACCCTGTTAAAACTTAGCTTTTTAGAAGGGAAATTACTGTTTTCTTGTGTTGTATTTTTGTTTGTACGATTGGTTATACTTCTGTGTTATGTGTTATCTGTTATGATATGTATATTGGAAATTATAAATAAAGAATATAAAAAATTTATTTAAAAAAAAACTTAGCTTTTATTTCTTCATGTAAAAAATCACTCTCATGTCAAGGGAAGAAAACAGACCCGGCAGCCGCCGGGTCTGTTTTCTTCCCTTGGCATGAGAGTGATTTTTTACATGAAGAAATAAAAGCTAAATTTTAACAGGGTGAGTGCCCATTTTCAATACAATTATCACCTTTTTTTTTGCATTACTGGATTATATTTTATTGTGAGCACCACCCTTTAGCCTTTGTTACCCTGCTAATACGGGAATATAATTTGATTACTCCTTGCAACCCCATGTTTTTTAAACAGTATTGCCACCCGCTTATTGCTTTGTGCCTAGTGTTGTTTGCATATAACAAAGGGGTTGTCAGTGAAAAAACTCACCCCCTATCGACAGGATAAAGAGTAAGTATCTGGTCTTATAAGTATCTGCGATCTCCAGTGTGGTGCTTTGGCTCAAAAAGAGAGTGCATGCTGTAGACAACACATGCTCCATTCACGTTTATTGGAGCACCTAAGATTTGTGAGTACAGCACTTGGGCATCTCCTTTATCTAGAACATGTTGGCCCATGAAAACGTGCCTTAAGCTGAGGTGTCTTGTTCTGTCTGTGATGATAAGGATGAGGCTACTGGAAAGTGACCTGTACAGCATTACAGTGAAAAGTGACACCAGAAGATAGAGAAGATAAAAGATGATGTTCACAGCTCAGCCTCCCCCTCCACTGTAGAATGACCTCTGCACAGGTCATTCTCCCGGGCCGGAGGAGCGGTGGTCAGATCACAGTGGGGGCAGCACACAGACATACAGTCTCCAGCCATACACTGTATATGGCTGGAGGCTGTATGTCTGTGGGGAGGGAGGGGGGGGGGGTGCTGCCAACCTAATGTGGGGGGAACTATACTGCCAACTAATGTGGGGGAACATGCTGGCAAATAATGTGGGGGAACATGCTGCCTACCTAATGTGGGGGGAACTATACTGCCTACCTAATGTGGGGGGAACTATACTGCCTACCTAATGTGGGGGAACCATACTGCCTACCTAATGTGGGGGGAACTATACTGCCTACCTAATGGGGGGGAACTATACTGCCTACCTAATGTGGGGGGAACTATACTGCCTACCTAATGTGGGGGGAACTATACTGCCAACCTAATGTGGGGGGAACTATACTGCCAACTAATGTGGGGGAACATGCTGCCAACTAATGTGGGGGAACATGCTGCCTACCTAATGTGGGGGAAATATACTGCCTACCTAATGTGGGGGGAACTATACTACCTACCTAATGTGGGGGGAACTATACTGCCTACCTAATGTGGGGGGAACTATACTGCCAACCTAATGTGGGGGGAACTATACTGCCAACCTAATGTGGGGGGAACTATACTGCCAACTAATGTGGGGGAACATGCTGCCAACTAATGTGGGGGAAAATACTGCCTACCTAATGTGGGGGGGAACTATACTGCCTACCTAATGTGGGGGGAACTATACTGCCAACCTAATGTGAGGGGAACTATACTACCAACCTAATGTGGGGGAACATGCTGCCAACTAATGTGGGGGAACATGCTGCCTACCTAATGTGGGGGGAATTATACTGCCAACCTAATGTGGGGGAACATGCTGCCTACTAATGTGGGGGAACATGCTGCCTACCTAATGTGGGGGAACATGCTGCCTACCTAATGTGGGGGGAACTACAAGGTACTGTACATTGAGGTAGGAGGGGTAGTCTTATATGGCGAGTATATCCCAAACTCTACATTTTAACTGTAAAAGTTGGGTGTCATCTTATACACCCAGTCGTCTTATATGCTGGCATATACGGTATGTGGGGGGGAGGGGTCCTACAGATACAACCGACCCTTTGAGGGTGAACAAACTGCTGATGCGGCCCCCGATGAATTCGAGTTCGACACCCCTGATCTATAGCAATCATATGATTGCTAATACTGTTCAGTGCTATGCATAGGGCATAGCACTGATCAGTATTATTGGTGATCTTCTGCTCTGGTCTACTCGATCTCAGACCAGAGCAGGAGACGCCGGGAGACGGACGCAGGCAGGTGAGGGGACCTCCGTCCGCCATTACAGATGATCGGATCCCCGCGGCAGCACTGCGGTCGATCCAATCGTCTATTTTAACATGCGCATTGCCGCAGATGCCGTGATCTGTACTGATCACGGCATCTGAGGGGTTAATGGTGGACATACGCGCGATCGCGCATGTCGGCCATTACCGGCAGCTCCCCGGCTGCTGTCTGACGCGAGCACCGCTCCGATGCTTGCGGTCATACAAAGGACGTAAATGTATGTCCTGGTGCGCTAAGTACCACCAGGATGTACAAATTATGTCTGTGGTCGTTAAGGGGTTAATCCCTTTGCTATGACACTTTTTTGCTCTGGCACCTCCCATTTCTCTTGATCATCTTTGAAATGCTGATTGGACATTAAGTTGAAAAGACACAGCCCTGTCTATAGATAAGGTCTCTCAGCTGGCAATGCCTAGAAGCGGAAAAAAAGAAGAAAAAAACAAGTCATGAGAAGGAAAAAACTGCCCGAAGAGCTCAGAGACAGGATTGTATGGATGCACAGATCTAGGAAAGTGTACAAAAAATTTCTGCTGCACAAAAGTTCCCAAGAGCACAGTAGCCCACATCATTCTTAATGTTAGAAGTTTGGAACAACGGACAACTTACAATAACGGACATTAACAGATGTATTTGCTAACGTCCGTCACGCCATAGACTTCAATGTTCAAAATTAAGGGACGTTAATTTATCCGTTTGGAGTGACGGAAGAAAAATTAGTCCATCCAATCTTCTGTCACAACTAACAGACGTTATTAGTGACGGAATAAAACTGATAATTAAGGATAATCAGAAAATCCCATAGACTTGAATGTGATTTTTTAACGGACGTTTAAAATAAGTTTGGAAATATTTTACAACGCCCGTTGGTAACAGAACTTTGAACGGAAGAATACCATAGTGTGAAAGGAGCCTTATTCTGTCTTGAAAGAATCTGAACAGTCAGAAGCTAGCCCTCATGTGAAGCCAGTAATGCTAAAGTAGTAAGGCTAATGTAGTATCTTGGCCTCTGAGTTGGAAGAGGGGCCCCATTTGACAGGTGAAAACAACTACTGGTTTCTTTTTAGCAGAACCTTGTATAGATGTTCTAGAATTAAGTGCCCTGTCTGGTAATGTATGCCTTTTGAGATACAGTAGGTATTATCAGTAGATATTAAAGTCTATTAAATAACATTTATAAAAAAATTTACTTTGTTACTAATCTTGAAGGTGTTTTTTGTAACCTGATATGATTGATGGGCTATCCTCAGGGTAAGCCATCAATCATTAATCAGCAGGATGCCGACTCTCAACACCCCTACCGATCAGTTGTCTACCGCTACACATTACACAGGTGGCTCCATTCACCATGTAGTGGTTGCACCATGTAACTGCAGCTCATCTCCAATTCATGTGAATAGGAACTGAGCTACAGTAGCCAGATTACCCACTGTGCAGTTAATGGAGCCAACTGCTTTCGGCCCCATTCACTCTCCAGTACAGGCTCCAAATAGCTGATCGGTGGGGGTGCCAGGTGCCAGCCATGGATAGCCTAACCTGAGGATGGTGCATTAATCATTTCATCCTGGGAAAACTGCTTTAAGTGAGATGTCAAAGTGCTCAAAGAGTCAAAGCCAACTCCAGTTAAAGTTACTGAAACATTATTTGTATAAATGTGGTTCAGAACAGGATTTTTGCCACCCTGGGCAAAAGCTAATTTTGCGGCCTCCTTGGCCCACCCTTTGGCCCACCCCACTAGGGTGGCACACTGTAACAAACCTCCATCAACAGGGCGATCTAGGCGGCTGCCTATTTTGCCTATAGGCAGAGCCGGCCCTGGTTCAGATAATAGTAGGGCAACTGCAGATAAATAAAATTCTCTACAGCTGTTCATACAAGTGACATCATCAGAATAAAGGCACCGTTTATTGCCCCTGTCAGTGGACACTGACATGCACTGCTCAAAAAAATAAGGGAACACTTAAACAACACAATGTAACTAAGTCAATCACACTTCTGTGAAATCACACTGTCCACTCAGGAAGCAACACTGATTGACAATCAATTTCACATGCTGTTGTGCAAATGGAACAGACAACAGGTTGAAATTATAGGCAATTAGCAAGACACCCCCAATAAAGAAAAAGTTCTGCAGGTGGTGACCACAGACTACTTCTCAGTTCCTATGCTTCCTGGCTGATGTTTTGGTCACTTTTGAATGCTGGCAGTGCTCTCACTCTAGTGGTAGCATGAGACGGAGTCTACAACCCACACAAGTGGCTCAGGTAGTGCAGGTCATGCAGGATGGCACATCAATGCAAGCTGTGGCAAGAAGGTTTGCTGTGTCTGTAAGCGTAGTGTCCAGAGCATGGAGGCGCTACCAGGAGATAGGCCAGTACATCAGGAGACGTGGAGGAGGCCATAGGAGGGCAACAACCCAACAGCAGGACCGCTATCTCTGCCTTTGTAAAAGGGGGGCAGGAGGAGCACTGCCAGAGCCCTGCAAAATTACCTCCAGCAGGCCACAAATGTGCATGTGTCCACTCAAACAGTCAGAAACAGACTCCATGAGGGTGGTATGAGACCCCGACGTCCATAGGTGTTGGTTGTGCTTAAAGCCCAACACTGTGCAGGACGTTTGGCATTTGCCAGAGAACACCAAGATTGGCAAATTCACCCTGTGCTCTTCACAGATGAAAGCAGGTTGACACTGAGCACATGTGAAAGACGTGACAGAGTCTGTAGACGCTGTGGAGAACGTTCTGCTGCCTGCAACATCATCCAGCATGACCATTTTGGTGGTGGGTCAGTAATGGTGTGGGATGGCATTTCTTTGTGGGCCGCACAGCCCTCCATGTGCTTGCCAGAGGTAGCCTGACTGCCATTAGGTACCGAGATGAGATCCTCAGACCCCTTGTGAGACCATATGCTGGTGCGGTTGGCCCTGGGTTCCTCCTAATGCAAGACAATGCTAGACCTCATGTGGCTGGAGTGTGTCAGCAGTTCCTTCAAGAGGAAGGCATTGATGGTATGGACTGTCCCGCCTGTTCCCCAGTTTGAATCCGATTGAGCATATCTGGGACATCATGTCTCGCTCCATCCACCAATACCACGTTAAACCACAGACTGTCCAGGAGTTGGCGGATGCTTTAGTCCAGGTCTGGGAGGATATCCCTCAGGAGACCAACCGCCACTTCATCAGGAGCATGCCCAGGCATTGTACGAAGGTCATACGGGCACGTGGAGGCCACACACACTACTGAGCCTCATTGTGACTTGTACAAAGGACATTACATCAAAGTTGGATCAGCCTGTAGTGTGGATTTCAACTTTGATTTTGAGTGTGACTCCATATCCAGACCTCCATGGGTTGATAAATTTGGTTTCCATTGATAATTTTTGTGTGATTTTGTTGTCAGCACATTCAACTATGTAAAGACGAAAGTATTTCATATGATTAGTTCATTCATTCAGATCTAGGATGTGTTATCTTAGTGTTCCCTTTATTTTTTTGAGCAGTGTATATTATATTGCAGCTCATCTTCTCTTAATAATTGCAGAATACAGACTGTCATATAAACAAATAGTTGAAATGGTATGTTCATGGCAGAGGTTCTGTCTGCAGCGAGTGCTGCTGAAATCCATCAGCGCTAGGACTGTGAGGACATGCACAGTCACTATTGATAGCATTGCAGTCAGGGCAGAATTCCACCAGAAGAATCAACATGTTCAGTGGCTTAATTTTCCACCACGGAAATTCTGCAGTATTGATGAGGTTGATTGAGGTAAAAGCCATTCACACCAATGTTTTCTTCATGCAACAGAATTTCCGAGAAAGATTTATGAGTGGAATTCCGCTGGGAAGTTCTGTAGTGTGAACATACCCAAAACCTGCAATGGAAATTCAGTTAGTGAAGGCAACAAAGGCCAAAGGTATCGGCACATCAACAGAAAAAAACATTTCATTGGTGGTGGCTGGTGGTTTACTTTCCTTCATCACTTTTTCAGACTTTGACGCACCATAAAACCAGACTAGACACACCTATAGAATAAATGATTTTGTTATGGCTGACCCCTCAGAGCGCCTCCCTATGCCTACACACACAAAGCCACATCAAATACATATATTACATTAACATCCTACTGACTCAAGCTTCTCAAGATTATTACTAGCTTATTGTGCGAGTTGTAGAACCTTAGGAAGAACCTTGTCCCGTGCAGGAATTTCAACCTACAGAAAGTAGCAGTATTAAATAAAAGCTGGGATTTTCTTGGTCTGTTTATCTGCGATGACAGGAAGATTAATTGTTCAAGTCCTTGTGAAAAGGGGGGCTGCCACGATGATGCGTCACTGCTTACCGAGAAGGGACGTATTCAGCTCCAGTGACAAGACGCAACAAAATAAAGACATTCCTGCAAAAACAGAATTCTTTGCTGATGCTAATGTGCTAATAAACAAATGAGTTCTCCACTGCCACCATTCACAGATGGGAAATGTTATTATTTGGTTTAAGTAAATAGAGGGAAGAATTTGGTTACATTTCACTGCACAACTAATTTCAGTGGAAACTCTGGGACGGTGGCGGATTTAAAAAAAAGTAACTACTGGTTAATATGTTTATTCATTGAACTAAGGGGGGATCCAAACAAAGGGGACAAAGCACTTTCATTGTCGCCTGTTAGCACGTCATTTGGAGAGGACATGTTTACAAACAGCTTTTGTTGTTTAACACTAATGTCCCTCTTATTGTTTAATTGATTGTATTAGGATCGGGGTGGAACCTTTTAGGGCCCTAAGCTGCAACTCGATATGTGCGTTTGTGTTGCAGGTTGTTGTAAAAACAGCTATGTAAATTTCCTGTCTTACACTTTGTTAAAAGCTCACTGCTGATTCAACATGAGGCAGTGTTTGAAGTTGCAATTGCAATAGAGGTGGATTACTGAAACATTTTAGAATTTGAAACAAAGCACACGGTTCTCTAAATCTCCTACTTTTCTCACTGCACTTAGGGCAGAAGCTGTAGGAGGTCTGGAGATATTTAAGTTTATATGATTTGATCTTGAAAATTGAATACAGCAAAATTGGAATCATTATTTATTTATTATTATTTATTTTAATGGTCCATGACAGTATACAATAGTGTGGTTGTAGACACAGGCATATCACGTTATGTCAGTTGTAAAATTAAAGGGGCACTCCGCCCCTAGACATCTTATCCCCTATACAATGGATAGGGGATAAGATGTCTGATTGCGGAGGTCCCGCTGCTGGGGTCCCCTGTGATCTTGGCAGTGGCACCCCAGATATCTGGTGCACGGAGCGAACTTCGCTCTGTGCCGGATGACTGGCAATGCGAGGCGGAGGCACCTGACACCACAGTCATGCCCTGATCGTGACATCATGGCCACGCCCCCTCAATCCAAGTCTATGGGAGGGGATGTAACGTCTATCACGCCCCCTCCTATAGACTTGCATTGAGGGGGCGTGGCAGTTATGTCACAAGCGGGCATGGCTATGACGTCACGAGCTTCCAGCGCTACACCCGACTCTCTAAGCGAACACCTTGTGCAACAGGGAGATCGCGGGGTCCCAAGCGGCGAGATCCCTGCAATCAGACATCTGATGCCCTATCCTTTGGATAGGGGATAAGATGTCTAGGGGCGGAGTACCCCTTTAAAAAAATATTGAGAGTTAGGTCTATCAGATGAAACAATATTGGAGATTCCCCTTCCATTCATACTGAATGTGTACACATTTATTTTTAGAATATGACAACAGGACATGTTGTCAAATCATCTCATAAGTGGACCCTACAGCCGATGATTTGCTACAAAATTGCTGGAATTGTGGGGTTCTTAGTTGTTCCTAGCTTTTTTGAAGGATTTTCTGGTAGTCTGCAGGGCATGTTGAACAAATGCTATGTTCATGGTACATCATAATGTTAGCCTTATTGGGTTTTTGTGGTAGGTCTAGGCCCACAACTTCTGTACGTTTATTTGTTCACACTCTATAGGCTATGAAGGGTACTCCGCTGGAAAACATTATTATTATTTTTTTTTATCAGCTGGTGCCAGAAAGTTAAACAGATTTGTAAATTAGTTCAATTTAAAAATCGTAATCCTTCCAGTACTTATCAGCTGCTATATGCTCCACAGAAAGTTCTAATATTTTTTTTTTTATTTTCAGTCTGACCACAGTCCATTTTAGGAGCTGTCCAGAGTAGGAGAAAATCCCCATAGCGAACCTCTCTTGCTCTGGACAGTTGCTGACATGGACAGAGGTGTCAGCAGAGAGCGCTGTGGTCAGACAGAAAAGAAATTCAAAAAGAAAAGAACTTTCACTGTAGTATACAGCAGGTGAAAAGTACTGGAAGGATTAAGATTTTTTAATAGAAGGAGTTTACAAATCGCTTACAAAGAAAATGTTTTCCAGTGGAGTACGAATTTAAAGGGGTTACTCCGGTGGAAAACTTTTTTTTTTTAATCAACTGGTGCCAGAAAGTTAAACGAGCACAGTGCTCTCTGCTGACATCTCTGTCCATTTTTGGAACTGTCCAGAGCAGGAGAAAATCCCCATAGCAAACATTTGCTGCTCGGGACAGTTCCTAAAATGGACAGCAGAGGTCAGCAGAGAGCACTGTGGTCATGACATCAGAGAATTCCAAAAAGAAAAGCATTTCCTCTGTAGTATACAGCCCATAAAAATGTACTGGAAGGATTAAGATTTTTTAATAGAAGTAATTTACAAATCTGTTTAACTTTCTGACACCAGTTGATTTAAAAAAAAAAATTCAGTTTTCCACGGGAGTTCCCCTTTAAGTGTTTTTTTTTTTTACATTCCAAACTGCTTAGAGAGTCAGGAAAAAAAAGCTGGGGATTCCCTGCCGATCCTCTGCAGGTGCCGTTACCATAGTGCTGGTCCCCATTAAAAGCACTTCCTGTTCTCTGTCCTGATATACAGGAAATGCCTAATCTAGTAACAGTGATGACCCACCTTGGCCAATGATTGGCTGAGTGGGCATTACCCATATGTTCAGACCAGAACAGGATGTCCTAACATTGGGGATCGGTATCATCAGAATGGCACCTGCAGGGGATAGATGATTTTTTTTTCCTGACAGAAAATATTTATCCAGACAGATCTTACAAGGGAGATTTCTAACCAAACTCCCAAAATTACAATACACAAAAATTTTGAAAGATGGTGTCTGATCATCTGAGGCATGCACCCAGTTTTTTTAATGGTTCCATGAATCAATGGCCGAGCACTACAATCCACTTTATCCAATTGAATACCATGGTGGGACACAGCCAACATTTTCATATTTCACTTAAAAAGAAGCAAAGTAGAGCGGCACTGTTAGTAAAAGAAATTAACCCATGACTGATCAGTAGGAGGACCTTGTCAAACCAAGATCACATTCCTGAATCCCTAGGATGATGATTTGGCAATATGTGGAATATTACCTGATATTCTGAATATATTTTACATACTGTATTTGAAAACAAGTGAGTAATTGTGTTTAGCTATTATGCAACTGCTGCTACCATATTATATACTGTATATGACAAAATAGTGTTCTATTAAAGGGGTATTCCGCCAATAGACATCTTATCCCCTATCCAAAGTATAGAGAATAAGATGTCTAATCGCAGGGTCCCGCCACTGGGAACCACCACGATTTCCGCACAGCACGCACTAATCCGTGCCGGGTGCTGCTCCAGTCTTGGAAAAAGCTGGGTTTCCAGGACTGGAGATGTGATGTCATGCCACGTCCCCTCATGATATCATGCCATGCCCCTCTCCATTCATGTCTATGGAAGGGGGCATGACGGCCATCTCCAGTCCCGGAAACCAATTTTTTTCCGAGACTGGAGCAGCTCCCGGAACAGAATGTTGGGTGTGGCATGGAGGTCGCTGGGGGGTTCCAGGTCCTTTGGATAGGGGATAAGATGTCTTTGGATGGAATACCACTCTAAATACATTTAAAGCAAATGGGTAACCGTTATGTAGAAATTCTGTGCAAAGTGCAAATACAAACTTCAACATATTTAGAAAAACCACTTTAACAATTATTCAAACCAAACTTACATTGATGTCCATCATAAGGTTTGAAAATCTACAAAATAAATCGCACACAATGCTGTAAAAAAAACTGCTCAACCTTTATTGTCATAATAAAAAATACATTATAGTAAAAGCAATTTCAGGCTAATGGCCCCATAAAATAGTCGCTGACAAAGCAATATTGGTTTGCTAAATGACATTTTTTCTCTAAATTGCTGAAAAATTATCTATAGGCAGCAATGAGGTTGAATTTGAAGCAGCTTATGAATGGTCTATGAAGAAAGGTGAGAATGCTGCTCATCGTTCTGCGCTTAGTCAAGACAGAAGGTGGATTTGAAAGGTTGTATGAGCTTTCAAACTCTCATCGGATTTGAAAAATCATTTTCTTTATGTATTTTAACTAATTGAGGACTGGATAATATTTGGCCTTGAGGACATGATTCATTTTTTTAATTTTACTTTTTTGGATTTTGGCAGTCATAGCTTTTTCTTCATATACAGTATTATTTAATTTATACACATTTTTACTCTGACAGAGATACTAGAAACAGCAATGCCGCTGCAATTTTTATAATAGACCGATAATGAATAGTGTTATATATTCATATAAAAGTTGTTAAAGGAAAACTGTCACCCTGATCACTCACACTAAACCCAATACACTGGGTTATAGTGTGGGTGACCAGGAATCCAAAGATGGGTCACTTACTATAATCAGTGCTGTGGTTCCTGAAATATTGGCTAATGAATTTCCTCTTCTGAATTCAGAGAGTAGCACGCAGGAGGCAGGGCCCCGCCGGCTGGCCACCCCTGCTTCTTTGCCTTTTGGCTAAGATCAAGTGTAGTATCTGTTCTTACAGTTTCATGCTGGTGGCAGGTGACGCCAGTGTGGAGCTGGTGGGGATGGGTGCTGCATGGTAGGGAGCAGGTGTACTGTGGCGTTCCGGGGCTGGTTCTGAGGAATCAGCTCGACGGCTGCCCCGATGTGACCTGTTTCCTCTGGGTCTCGTCATGAGGCTGAGAGGGTCTAGAGCCGAGGTACTTAAGTGCCTCGGGGAGTGGTGACCCTGAGGTGCCGAAACTCACTGGGAGAATAGGCTCACTGAGTTGAAGCACGGGCACCATAATCTCTTCACCTTTGTGGCACTCACCTCTTGATTCCCGGCCTTCTGGCTAGGAGCAGAGAAATTTTTATAGATCCGGCCGGATGTCCGGGCAGTATATCTGTACATATTCACTTATTTATTTTCTTTTTGTCTCACTGTGTCACTTTTTCCGTGTTGTGTGTCCACAGGATTTGTCAGGATGCGGTAGCCCTTCTGGGTGTCCCTCCTGGCGGTCTAGGGGAGGTGTGTGTGGCCATTAGGTTCCGCACCTCCCTGCAAACACCCCGGGTACTCCTGCTTTGGTAGGGTACCGACCGTTATCGGCTCTGCGGGCAGATACCTTGGCTAACGCTAAGGGGGATGTCGTGGGCATTTGTGGTCCCTTAGTAGCTTCGGCGAAAAGGGACATCGAACCTGGAACCTCGCAGGTACCTTTTGGTCCGGAGGCGAAGAGTAAGGTTTGTTGGGGGGCCTCTCTCCTATTGGAGAAGGGTTTGCGATAGACCGCATCCTTTGTGCACGTTTTTTTTGTGTAACACGTTTGCACTTTTTCTTGCACTTTGGGTTATTCGAGAGCACGTTCCTCGGATCTTAATTAAAAAAAAAACCCTGCTTCTTTGCGTGTTCTCAATCAGCTGTCCTCTTAGTTAGCATATTCATATTCTGCGACTCCACGTCCTAGTGATGTGAGTTGCATGTCACGTGAGTGCTGCACACTGTCGGTAGAGCGCATGTGCCGGCAGTTTACATACAGCTCTAATGTCCTGAGCTCTGACTGCTGAAAGCAGTCATGTGAGAGCTGTATGTGAACATATGTCAACTGCTGCACATGAGCTCTACCGACAGAGTGCAGAGCTCACGTGACATGCAACTCACATCACTATGACGTGGAGTCGCAGAATATGAATATGCTAACTAAGAGGACGGCTGATTGAGAAGACGCAAAGAAGCAGGAGTGGCCAGCCAGCGGGGCCCCGCCTCCTGAATTCAAAAGGGGAACTTCATCAGCCAATATTTCAGGAACCACAGCACTGATTATAGTAAGTGACCCATCTTTGGATTCCTGGTCACCCACACTATAACCCAAAGTATTGGGTGACAGTTTTCTTTTAAGATCATGACACACAATAAATGCTATTTATTTTTATTTTTCACTGTATTTTGACCTTTATTTTACTTTTTTTTGTTAAAGGGGTACTCCAGTGTCAAACATCTTATCCCCTATCCACAGGATAAGCAATAATTCTCTCATCGAGGGGATCTGTTCGCTGGGACCCCCCGCAATTTCCTGCATGACACCCCGACCCTGTACATGCGTGAGTGACCTCCGTTCAGTGCACGCTCACTGTCGACCACTTCACAAAGCGATAGCCTACATGCCCCTCCATGTATCTCTGTGGGAGAGTCGGAGATAAATGAACGCTGTATCTCGGGCTCTCCCATAGAAATACATGGAGGGGTGTTGTTGGCCACAGCTTTGATATATTTCTTACTGTTTACATATAGGGAAAGATCTGTTAATCAAGGTGGCAGAAGCCATGAAGGACCGCCCTCATGACTCCTGATTTATTGCAGGGGTGGGGGCCTCAAGGCCCCACAATCTTCAGAAATGGAGGCCCAACTCTGCTGCATTCTCTATGGGAGCGCCAGAGGTACAAGTACAGCTTCAGCCCCATTAGCCCCCCTCCAGTGGCAGCACTGACATAAAGTGTCGCCAAAAGAAAGAAAGCAAGAGCCAGCGCACGGTCTTCAGATTTATTCAAGAGGTATAAACAGGTAACAGGATGGCACACATACCGGCACTCCGGATAGGATGTGACGCGTTTCGGGTCACGTGACCCTTTGTCAAACATTTTTTTTAAAGTGAAAATAAATGTGATTAAGCCTGTCTTCCTAATAAAATTTTGAATCCCCCCTTTTTCCATTTTTTAAATAAAATTATGTAAACAAAAATAAACATAAACATATTTGGTATTGTTGTGTGCGGAAATGTCCAATCTATTAAAAAATAATGTTAATTAAATCACACAGTCGTGGGGTTAATGTAAGAAAAATACGAAATTCTAGAATTGCAGATTTTTGGTCACCATGTCTGAAAAAAAAATTATGAAAAGTGAATAAAAAAGTCCAATTTAAACAAAAATACTGATAAAATCTACAGATCCTGGCGGAAAAAATTAGCCCTCATACTGATATATAAAGAGCTATAAGAGTCAAAAGAGGACAATTTTAAACATACTCATTTTATAGAGGATCTCAAGTGAACGCTTCAGGACATTAATGCAGGGTATCCGGCACTGGAAAGGACTGACAACCAGGTGATAGCAAATGGCATTTATTGGACCAACATACAACACATGTTTAAAAAAAAATATATATAGTAGTGGGGGTGGATGGTAGTCTGGAGGTAATAGTGGTATTGGAAAATTTAAAGACTTATAGCTATTATTAAAAAAAAAAAAAATCCTGCACAGGCTTCCAGCATTACAAAAAAAACCTTTACTTACCTCTCGCCTCTTCTTCGGTGCCTCCAGTATAGCTGACGCGGCCACCACTGCAATCCTCTTCCTGGTGCCGGGAGTCAGAATGCAGCTCAGCTAATCATTGGCTGCAGTCAGAGCGACCACCTCTGCCAGTGACTTACTGAGCAGCAATGTGACATTATACAACTCTGCTGCTCCTCACCTATTGATAATAGACCCGGGTGAGGACATAATAGACTATTATCTCTAACGAGATTTATTCTCTACAGGCTCAGCTGGTCCGCCACCTGCCACAACCACCCACAGTCATATACAGGGAGTCAGCCCGCAGTCATATACAAGGAGAGAGCCTAAAGTCATACACAGGGAGAGAGCCCGCAGTCATATACAGGGAGAGAGCCCGCAGTCATATACAGGGAGAGAGCCTGCAGTCATATACAGGGAGAGAGCCTAAAGTCATATACAAGGAGAGAGCCCGCAGTCATATACAGGGAGAGAGCCTAAAGTCATATACAGGGAGAGAGCCTAAAGTCATATACAAGGAGAGAGCCCACAGTCATATACAAGGAGAGAGCCTAAAGTCATATACAAGGAGAGAGCCCGCAGTCATATACAAGGAGAGAGCCTAAAGTCATATACAGGGAGAGAGCCCGCAGTCATATACAGGGAGAGAGCCCACAGTAATATATAGGGAGAGAGCCCACAGTCATATACAGGGAGAGAGCCCGCAGTCATATACAAGGAGAGAGCCTAAAGTCATATACAAGGAGAAAGCCCGCAGTCATATACAGGGAGAGAGCCTAAAGTCATATACAGGGAGAGAGCCTAAAGTCATATACAAGGAGAGAGCCCGCAGTCATATACAGGGAGAGAGCCTAAAGTCATATACAGGGAGAGAGCCTAAAGTCATATACAAGGAGAGAGCCCGCAGTCATATACAGGGAGAGAGCCTAAAGTCACAGACAGTGAAGATGCGCAGACATTTAGAGGTATCATTCATTATAGTGTAACCTGTCAAATGTTGTATCTTCCAGTGGTTTGACCCCCCACGATCAGACACTTATCCCCTATCCTGTGGGGATAAGTACTTATGTACTGGAGTTCCCCTTTAACATATGTAAGATTCTTACTAACATATTTTTAATAATGAAATGTGGCCTTTATTTCTTACATGAGCCCCTGCCCTCCAAAATGTCTGTGCACGTTGCTGGCTATAACATTGAAATAAAAAAGTGTGAACAGCCTTCCATGAGCCCTGTACTATGGATCTATACAGCCAAGTACTTACGGTTTTTTTTCTTTTATTTGCTTTTTTTGTAATTATTATTATTATTTTTATTATTATTATTATGGTTTCCCTAATACTTTCTCCTCTTAGTCATTTCATTTTCTTGCACTAGACCAGTTGATTTAGAAGACAGAAGACAAGTAATATAAGAAACAAGTCAACCCCTCCATTGACCTGATGAAGTGGCGTGCATTATCATATTAGCCGCGGAAAGTCTAGGTGTGATGTAAAGATCACTGAAGACTGATTTGTTATAGTGAATATGAACTTGTGAAGCCTGTCTTCTGTCGGACAACCGTGTCACGAACCTCGATGAAACACCTGATCTGCCCTAGAAAAAGAATTACCGTCTTGAGACGGACACTTGTCAGCAAATCAAAGGCCTTCACGCGCTATTTGCACGGCTCTGCCCCCTTACCATTATAATAACTATACACCTTTTTTATTGTTATGACAACACCGCGGGCCGAATGCTCTCATCCCTGAAAACTTGATGAAAATATGTGATGATATTTTGAAACAAAAGACCAAACCACTTACATTTACAAAGACGCCAGCTTTGATGGCGGAATTAAATGAGTGGAATGCGCCTCAATTAAGAAACATTTGGAGTATCACTTAACCCCCTGTCAAAGTTACCTGATCCACAATACAAGCAGATGATGTTGGCTTTGAAATTCTCAGCAGAAGGTCAGTGACATCACCAGGAATGTCTACTCAGTATATGTCTCGACGTACCTTTACACCAGTGGTTTCAAATTGTGGTCCTCCAGATGTTGCTAAACTTCAACTCCCAGCATGCCCGGACAGCCGTTGGCCGTTGACTGTCCATGTCCACTAGGGAGTGCTTCATGTACAGTGTAGAACAGTGGTCTCAAAGAGATAATCTGAGGAAGGGATAGATAACCCCGAAACGTGACATTATCCTGTAATTTGTTATTTTAAATAAAAACCTATTATTTATACTTCAATCCTGCATCTGGTACTCCTTGATAGGGGGGATATGCGCATTTTCTACATCTATAAGGTGAGCGGCCACCTAGACTGAACCCTGAGTGTTTTATCCTCAATTGAATGTAGGATTCCCCACCGTACAAGGGTAATGCGCTGCCTCACAGTTTTTATTTTTTCTACTTCTACACAGCTGTTGGCCGTTGACTGTCCATGCCCACTAGGGAGTGCGTCATATACCGTGTAGAGCAGTGGTCTCAAACTGTAGCCCTCCAGATGTTGCAAAACTTTAGCATTTCCGGATAGCCGTTGCCAGTTGACCAAGGGTCTCAAACTGGTGGCCCCCCAAATGTTGCAAAACTTCAACTCCCAGCATGCCTGGACATGCCCAGCTGTCTAACAGCTGTCAGGAATGCTGGGAGATGAAGTTTTGCAACATCTGGAGGGCCACCAGTTTGAGACCCCTGCCGCTGACTGTCCATGACCAATAGGGAGTGCTTTATGTACAGTGTAGAGCAGTGGTCTCAAACTGTGGCCCTCCAGATGTTGCTAAACTTCAACTCCCAGCATGCCCGGACAACCATTGGCCATTGACTGTCCATGTCCACTAGTTAGTGCCTTATGTACAGTGTACAGCAGTGGTGTCAAATTGTGGCCCTCCAGATGTTGCAAAACTTAAATTTCCAGCATGCCCACAGCCGTTGAATGTCCATGTCCACTAGGAAGTGCTTAATGTACAGTGTAGAGCAGTGGTGTCAAATTGTGGTCCTCCAAATGTTTCAAAACGTCAACTCCCAGCATGCCCGGACAGCCGTTAGCTGTCCGGGCATGCTGGGAGTTGAAGTTTTGCAACATCTGGAGGTCCACAGTTTGAGACCACTGCTGTACACTGTACATGATGCACTCACTAGTGGACATGGACAGCTACTACATAGTACTACATATGTATCAATAATATCTAAGGTTTGCTGACATCAAAAGTACAGATAAAATAGAAAATAATAGTAATGTGCTTCTCCAGTAGTTCTTGCAGTAAATCTTTCTTTTCCTGCATCAGTAGCCTAAGGCAAATGACATATGTCAAACGGAAACATGGAAACCTTTTCAATCACTTCTGTAAAGTAAGGAAGAATGAAAACCTCTAGAAATCATAGACAGCTGAAATAGCGAAAAATGCCACCTGATACAAGTCCTCAAGTATCAAAGAAACCTGGATACAAGTCCAGTATCAAAAAGAAAGAAAAATATTCAGCTTTTTTTTTTCTTTTTTATGGACTGTCCGTTGTAAAGCAGTTTATTCACTTGTCTTCCTGGAGGTTAACCACCCTTCGGCCATGTTCACACAGTGGAATTTCCAAGTAGAATTCAGGGGGAAAATTCAATGGAAATCCTGATTCCAGCATCCGTTGACAGAATTGACCTGTCAGTTCTTTTGGCGGAATCTGCTCGGAAATGCATTGCTGCCTATGGGGACACATTTGCAAGTGGTCCCATGTTGTGCCGTCGTCCCCGATACTTGCGGAAAGTCCACCCAAACAACACCCAAAATATATCATAAATCAGTGTCTATCAGGTTCTGTTTTTGCTAGGATCTAAAAAGATCAAGGCATGTTTGCCTCCACCCGAAAAATTAAAATTATATATATGTATAAATGTATTTGTGGTTGGGTTACATGTACCGTAAGTAGAGTACCACTTGCATGAATAATTAGGCCTGGGGTGTGCCTGGGCGGCCATGAAGGGTATCCTAAAGAAGGGGGATACCCTGAGAGTGACTGTAGAAAAAAATAGGGGAGGGAGGGTGGAGACATCTTGCATGCTGCCAACAGCACCTGTGTGGATCAGGTGGGTATATAAAGACCAGACTCCTCACACAAATTAGGTTAACTGTTTCAGCTAACCTCCACTTGTGGTCGGGTTACATGTACCGTGAGTAGAGTACCACTTGCATGAATAATTAGGCCTGGGGTGTGCCTGGGCGACCGGGAAGGGTATCCTAAAGAAGGGGGCAAAAATAATTTAGTTAGGTAATGCATGAATTAATGTTTAAGCATAACCTACATCATATGAACCCAAGATAACAGACAAAATGCTCCAGTTAACAGCCAGAGGTTGGAACGTGTCAATGGAAAAAGCGATAACAGTGCCCTAACTTATTTAACATCTTAGTGATAACTGACAATGAGAAGCCCCTACCCAGAAGCTGGCTCAGCTGTTATGGAGCCAAAGCCAAGATAGAATTTATGGATATACCACTTGGCACTACTGGACCCATAGCGCCTACCAGAATGGTACTACCAGGGTGCGCATGGATAAAGGTAACCCAAGTCTCAAATATAGAAAATGTTGAAGTGCTTGATATACAGAAGGTACAATGAGTCGGTTAGATTGAAAAGTGGCCAAAACACAGACATCAGTAGGTATTTAGATAGGTAGTGCCAGAAGAGAAAGATTTGAAAAGTGTCCCGAGCTACACATATAAGTAATCCTATTGAACCATGCCATACATAAAGTGACAAAAACAGTCCCGCATAGACAAAACATAAAAGGATATAACATACTTAACTTGAAGTTTCGTGTACCAGTAAGGCAGTCTCCTCATACTTGCAGGCGTAAAGAAGATTATTACTGCTGCGCCCTAAGGCTTATCGCAAAAGAAAATATACATGACCAGCAGGTTACAAAGACCGATAAGGGCAAATTTCCTAATAGGTACACAAATGAAAAGACATGAACAAGCTGTACCCACATCAAAGAACTTAACAATAAGACATGTACAACTAAGACCACAATCAGACGCATAGTAACAAACAAAAGAGGAAGATAGAGATGGCAACAACATGAAGCTCGTGGACTGACAGTGCAATCTGCCTCGGACAGAATCGTGTGAAACGCAGAAACGGAAACAACATGAGGCTCGTTGATTGTCACGCAATCTGCCTCTAACAGGGGCGTATGTAACGTACAAAATCAAATGACAACAAGAGGCTCATGGATTGATGATACTATCTGCCCCAAACAAGAAAGTTTGTGATGTACAAAGGAATAACAACAATATGAAGGCTCGAGGATTGTCGGGCAGCCTATCTCTCACGGGAGCGTGTGACGTACGAAAGGCATGTAAAGAGACGGCTTAAAGCTTACCTGGTATGGCGAGGTCGAACTGACTGTAACAAGGCGTGTGTAATGACTAGAAAGGAAACTATAAAGATGAGGCTTTACGGATTGACGACAGCAATCAGCCTCCAACTACACCGAACGTATAGCGCTGAGAGGTAAAACAACCTAGCGTACATAACTTAAGCATAACGTGACAGAGCTGAAACAAAAGAATGGGACAATAACTATGAAATGTACACTGTAAGGAACTGTTTATGTATTAACCTGTAGGGAAATGTATGTATGTCACACTCTAGGGAGCCATATGTATGTCACACTGTATGGAACAGTATGTATGTCACACTGTATGGAACAGTATGTATGTCACACTGTATGGAACTGTATGTATGTCACACTGTATGGAACCGTAGGTATGTAACACTGTAGGGAACCGTAGGTATGTCACACTGTAGGGAACCGTAGGTATGTCACACTGTAGGTAACCATATGTATGTGACACTGTAAGTAACCGTATGTATTTCACACTGTAGGGAACCATTAATGTTGAAGCATGGTATATCACTTGAAGTAACATAAGCACCATATAACATCTCCGATAACATCAAGGCCCTGTATATGAGCTTATAGTAGTGTAAACCCTGAATAACATTAATGTTCAGCATAACAGGTAAATTAACCACTAATGCATAGTATATATAAGCAACAGTAACAAACACAAATTACCAGCAATAGTAACATAGGCCCATATGTCAGCTAAAAAAATGTTAAATGCCCAGTATATCTGCTACAGTAACATAAGCCCCAAGTAACATTAATGTACCGTATATCAGTTAATTAACACTAACACATAGCATATAGATACTAGTTATGTAATACAAATTATCAGCTATAGTAACATAAGCACCGTATGACCACTATAGGGATATTAATGCACCATATGACAGCTATGGAAACGTTACACAGCATCGGCTATATTAACACAAAACCCAGTATATCAACTATACCAAAACGAGCACAGTACATCAGCTATATTATCAACGCCTGGTACTATAAACCGATATAATAACGTGAAGCACGATATCAGCTCAGGTAACTCATGCCATCGGAACTATTGCAGCATAAATGTTAGTCACGTATGTACAATGTGACAGCTCGAGAAAGGTATACATCATTTTATGTGTAATGTGCCTGCTATAGGAACATTTGCGTAGTGTGAACATTATGGGGTAAAATGACTCATTTTCAATGAGAAACATAAGGGTAACATGACAGCGCTGAACATGAAAAAACGTGACCACAAGCCATGAAAACAATACTGTAAGAAACATATGCGGGTCACATTGAAGGAAGATCTACATGTTACACCACTAGGGAAACATATGCACGTACACTGAGTAGGAACCTGAGTAATACACTGTGTTGAATGCAAGCTTAGTATACTGTGTGGGACATAAGCATTGTACACTATGTGGAGGGTAAGCGTGGTATGCTGTGTGGGACATAAGAATTGTACACTATGTGCAGGGTAAGCATGGTATACTGTGTGGGACATAAGAATGGAACAATATGTACAGGGTATGCATGGTATACTGTGTGGGACATAAGCATGGAACACTATGTGCAGGGTAAGCATGGTATACTGTGTGGGACATAAGCATGGAACACTATGTGGAGGGTAAGCATGGTATACTGTGTGGGACATAAGCATGGAACACTATGTGGAGGGTAAGCATGGTACACTGTGTGGGACATAAGCATGGAACACTATGTGGAAGGTAAGCTTGGTATACTGTGTGGGACATAAGCATGGAACACTATGTGGAGGGTAAGCATGGTATACTGTGTGGGACATAAGCATGGAACACTATGTGGAGGGTAAGCATGGTACACTGTGTGGGACATAAGCATGGAACACTATGTGGAAGGTAAGCTTGGTATACTGTGTGGGACATAAGCATGGAACACTATGTGGAGGGTAAGCATGGTATACTGTGTGGGACATAAGCATGGAACACTATGTGGAAGGTAAGCTTGGTATACTGTGTGGGACATAAGCATGGAACACTATGTGCAGGGTAAGCATGGTATACTGTGTGGGACATAAGCATGGAACACTATGTGGAGGGTAAGCATGGTATACTGTGTGGGACATAAGCATGGAACACTATGTGCAGGGTAAGCATGGTATACTGTGTGGGACATAAGCATGGAACACTATGTGGAGGGTAAGCATGGTATACTGTGTGGGACATAAGCATGGAACACTATGTGCAGGGTAAGCATGGTATACTGTGTGGGACATAAGAATGGAACACTATGTGGAGGGTAAGCATGGTATACTGTGTGGGACATAAGCATGGAACACTATGTGGAGGGTAAGCATGGTATACTGTGTGGGACATAAGAATGGAACACTATGTGGAGGGTAAGCATGATATACTGTGTGGGACATAAGCATGGAACACTATGTGGAGGGTAAGCATGGTATACTGTGTGGGACATAAGAATGGAACACTATGTGGAGGGTAAGCATGGTATACTGTGTGGGACATAAGCATGGAACACTATGTGGAGGCTAAGGGTGGTATACTGTGTGGAACATAAGCATGGAACACTATGTGGAGGGTAAGCATGGTATACTGTGTGGGACATAAGCATGGAACACTATGTGGAGGGTAAGCATGGTATACTGTGTGGGACATAAGCATGGAACACTATGTGGAGGGTAAGCATGGTATACTGTGTGGGACATAAGCATGGAACACTATGTGGAGGGTAAGCATGGTACACTGTGTGGGACATAAGCATGGAACACTATGTGGAAGGTAAGCTTGGTACACTGTGTGGGACATAAGCATGGAACACTATGTGGAAGGTAAGCTTGGTATACTGTGTGGGAACGTATGGCAATATGCAGTTTTGCTTGTTATTTGCTATTGCAACTGAGTGGAAACGCAATCATGGTGGTGTAGTTGTGTAGAATGTAGCCGTGACACAGGAAGCCAAGTGATGTCAGTACCCTGGTTGAAATGAATATGTGTTATCATGTATGAACCATATGCGTGAAAAATGCAGGGAAACATGGCGTGTATGGTAACGTAAAACAGAACGCTGTAAGGAAACATAAGTGTGACACATTGTGAAATGAAAATGTGGAGTACCATGTGGTAATGTTAGCAAGGACATCCTATCACACCTTACCTCCAACATGAGAAAAGCATTGCCATGAAAACAGCCTAATGTACTCGACCTGAGAACCATGAGAGTAATGCTGTGACCGCTTGAAATACCTGACCTGCATACATTAATGAAAGCCTAACGTGACAGAGCTAAAAACAAGACAAATGTGACAATAAAGCTATGAAACATCCACTGACGTAGCAGGTGGGCGCACAGTATCTTCTATGGTGACATAACCCGTACATGACTACGTTTATGTAATAATAAAGTAAACAAGTTATATGAATGGTAACATAAAACAATATAGTATAGACATATGGTGTATCTACGATAAGTGACATAACCACGGTGACGTATAACAGTATACTAGCGGCAACTTACATGGTATATACTAAGGGATGTATACGTGGTGTACATATAACTGACAAACACAGTAAATAAATGCACTGGTGATGTATAACAGTACAATGTATAATGACAACTTATACATGGCCTATAATGGATGACATGTTGTCTGAGATAGAGCTTGGTCCTGGGCTGCAGCATGAAAGAGCGTACAGATGCGGGGACAGTATGGAGAGCGGTTGTGAGCATGAAACTGGATTACACCAGGTCACATATGAAGGAAAAGTAATCTTGTAAATGTAAGAACACAGTCAAAACACATAGTACTTAGCAAAAATATGGAGCCCAACGCTGAGAGGGTTAAACCTGGAGATTCAGCAGCCTATGCTGCTCTGTCAGCCCAAACACATCCTCCTGCTGCAGTCAATTATATGCATAAGAAACAGCTGTGACCTCCTATGAGTGATCTTTGCAGACTAAGAGATTGAGGCAGGAAAGAGTTAACCTCAGCCTGAAATATGCAAATTACCTCATGGCCAGCAGGCCAGGGCTGGAGCCTGCGCAGCTACATTTGCTTACTGCATGTTTACTGCATATTGTAGGAGCGAGATGTAGCTACTTCACTGCCTGCAGCATGAAAGGTACCGTGACACATTACCATATTCCTTGCATCATAGTTAGGCTAGCGAACAGTGCCTCTCTGGGATGAATACATTCAAACCTCCCGCCAAAACCACAGCATCCGGTGCAAAGACATCTTGCATGCTGGCGACAGCACCTGTGTGGATCAGGTGGGTATATCAAGACCAGACTCCTCCCACAAATTAGGTTAACTGTTTCAGCTAACCTCCGCATATAAATTCATTTATTTATTTTACATTATTAGATTGCTCTAGAACTACTTATAAAACAGAGGCATAGATACTGTACACCACTCATCATTCAAATTCCCTCCCTGGATATTACAGGATTATGAAACCTGTACCCACAGATATGTAAGCCCTGCCCTCCAAAAAAATATACATGTAACAGTGTATCTCTAAATATTACAGTCCTGCACTATACTATAATCCACACAATAGCACATATATGTTGTCTAATGTAAAACCAAAATAACTAACAGTGTCCATATAGTGGTAGATACTGATATAACATAGGCTCTGCAGCCCATATACAGTAAGTAATTACAGTGCAGTTACAACCATTGACTCACAGGCGGTGTCTTCTCTGATTTGAGCCTTTTTCTTCTCCATCTGATTAAGCACCACTGTGTGACCCATTCACTAATAATGCCTCATCTGGGATTCCATTTACAAAAAATGCCCAAACTGTAACCCCCTACTTATTAATAATGGCCCCCTGTGCCTCATATAATGACCCCACTTTGTCCAATACTGTAATAATGCTCACTGTGCTGCCATGCAGTAATTGTGCCCCATACAGAAATGGTGCCCCCATATGCCCAATACCAGGGACATGCACACATAGGCTTGAAAGGGGGCCTGAGCCCCCACTGCCCTTCTGTGCACCTGCCCCTTTAATGCCCCCCCCCTTTTTTTCTTGATATATACAGTGTTGTCCATGTCACGGCAGCACAACAACAGTGCACCAATAGTGCTCAATAGTGCACCAAATTCCTCCCCCCACCCCCTTTTATTGGACAAACATGCAACATGCGTTTAAAAAAAAAAATAGTGGTGGGGGTGGATGGTAGGCTGGTGTAATAGTGGTGTTGGAAAATTTTAAGACTTTAAGGGGTATTCCAGGAAAAAACTTTTTTTTTATATATCAACTGGTTCCAGAAAGTTAAACAGATTTGTAAATTACTTCTATTAAAAAATCTTAATCCTTTCAGTACTTATGATCTTCTGAAGTTTAGGTTGTTCTTTTCTGTCTAAGTAATCTCTGATTACATGTGTCTCGGGAAACGCCCAGTTTAGAAGCAAATTCCCATAGCAAACCTCTTCTAAACTGGGCGGTTCCCGAGACACGTGTCATCAGAGATTACTTAGACAAAAAACAACAACCTAAACTTCAGAAGCTCATAAGTACTGAAAGGATTAAGATTTTTTAATAGAAGTAATTTACAAATCTGTTTAACTTTCTGGAGCCAGTTGATATATATAAAAAAAAAGTTTTTTTCCTGGATAACCCCTTTAAAGCTATTTAAAAAAAAAAAAAAAAATCCTGCCCAGGCTTCCAGTATTAACAAAAAAAAAAAAATAATCTCTACTTACCTCTCGCCTCTTCTTCGGTGCCTCCGGTATAGCTGACGCAGCCACCACTGCAATCCTCTAATCCTCTTCCTGGTGCCGGGAGTCAGAATGCAGCTCAGCTAAGGCTTCTTTCACACTACAAAATCCTCCGTTTTTAAACATCCGTAGGAAGACCCGTCTGAAAATCAGCTGAAAACGGCAGTAACAAAATCCTAAACGTCCGTTAGAAAATCCCATTATAATCTATGGGATTTTCTAATATCCGTATGAATCCGTTATAGTCCGTTATTGATAACGGACGTTAGTTTGTTACGGAAGATAGTTACGGAAGAAATAGCTCATGAACTATTTATTCCGTAACTATCTTCCGTAACAAACTGACAGCTCCCTCTTGCCATTCTACTTCATTGCATCTGCATCTCAAGGAGTTGGTTGCTAAGAGATCCAAAAATCTGGGTCTTGCTTCTTCAATACCCAATGCACCCCTGGGTTCTGTTAATTTTAAATTAAACAAATTTTACTACATATTACAAAGTGATACATTTTGTAAAATTTTGTAGAATTATATTTATTTTCAGAAGATAAAATCAGATTTCTAAGCTAAAGGTGTATCAACAATCATAGTATCATAGTTTTGTTACTTTAACCCCTCAGAGTACTGACAAGGTGATTTCAGTGCTCCTACTACTGTTTTTGAGCCCCTGAGAATCTTCTGATTCTCTAGATTTCAGGGGACAGTACAAGAGCTGAGATGTGTGCCTGCAGTACTCACACCTAGACTTACTTCTCCTTATTTTACTGGCCTATGAAAAAATAACCTACTCACTAGCCTCCTCCTCTCCACCAATCCAGCTCGCTCCATATATTCTTCATTCTGCAAGGACATTACTTTATGTCATCCCAGCAAGCAGTTTATGGGAGAAAATCAGAACCAGTAGAGAGGATTCTACATAGCTCTGTGAAGAGGGGCATGAATGGAGGGGGCATGACTTCTGTGGTCACCTGACATCCGGCATGGAGCGTAGTTTGTTCTGGGCACCGGATGACTAGGGTGCCATGCCGTCCCAGAAGCTGGACTCCCTTTGTATAGGGGATGAGATATTTAAGGGCAGAGTACCCCTTTAAAGCATTATAGAAGTAAAGTTCAACATAAGCCTGTGCACTGGTTAGAGTATCACAGTAATTTAAATGTTTTTGTCTCATTTAAATTAGTCATAGACTACGTTTCCACACAGGTTTTTTTCAGCCATTCTTTTTTGAAAACTGTCACTGCAGTTTCTGCGCCAAAGTCAGAAGTGGATCCAGTAGGAAGGATAAGTATAATTCCTTCCATTATACTGTATTTTCCATTCCTTTTGAATACACTTATGACTTTTCAAAAAAAAACTTTAGTAAAAAACCTGAGTGGAAACTTAACTTTAAAGGAGATATGCGGCGAAAATGTTTTTTGCCTGGGCTGCAAAAAAAAAAAAAAAAACGCTAACCCACCTTCCTACATTCCCCTGTTGCAGAAACATCGGGGTCCCGTTCCTCCAGCGCTGCTCAGCTACCTGCTTCTTATCCTCAAAACCTCACAGTGCTGTCAGCGTATCGCCCATCTCGGCCGCTGATAGGCTGAGTGCACTGTCATGTAAGGAGCCCGGGCCCCGCCTTCTCCCTTCTGCCCAGGCTCCTTACATGACAGTGCACTCAACCTATCACCGACCGAGGAGGAACACTGCTGCGGCCGGCGATACGCTGACAGCACTGTGACGTTTTGAGCCTAAGAAGCCAGCAGCACTGGAGGAACGGGACGAACGATATCTCTGCAACGGGGGAACGTAGGAAGGAGAGTTAAAGTTTTGGGTTTTTTTGCCACCCGAGCACAGGATGAGTTAAAACATTTTCACTGCATATCTTCTTTAAGGTGACCACAAAATAAAACAAACAAAAAAACATTCAGAATTTGCAACAAGCTCTCAGAGCTCCCACTGGTGGTATGCTGATGAAATAAAATAACAAAAAATACAAAACAACATTTTGTTTAATGCTTTAATTTAAGCGCCAACCTAATTTTGCATTATGTTTCGAAGAGATAAAGTGTCAATAAATCTGTGAGATTTATGAGATGAAAACATAAGCACCTAATGAGTGATATCAACAGTGGTTTGAAAAATGTAAGATGAGCATTTCTATAGAGAACACAGAATGATGGGTTTACAAAGACTAGTGCGTGTCAAACTATGTCATAGGGGGCGCCAAGTGTAGCAAATAATATTTACACCAGAAGAGGACATGTTACGGTGCATTCACATTACAGAATATTTGCCCGGAGAAATTCTGGGTGGACAATATATTTTTCTGGGCATATAACATGAAAATTGTAAAGGCAAGTGCCTGGCATCTATCAATAAGAAAAGAAGCATCAGGCACTTATTTTTGCAGTTGTTTGTCCCCCTTTCCAACTGAAATAAATGAAAAAGTTTTTCACTACAAATAGGAGTCTTTTTTAAACTGACAGGGAATGTATGCAAGATATCTCAAAAAGAAAATATTACTCTTCTGCTGACAGTTGTTTCAGGGTTTTACCCTTTGCATATCCTGCCTTCAAAGAATTCCCAGTGGACCATAAATAGCCTTTAAAGGGGTTGTGCACTGCCCTGACTTTCGGAGCTCCGCTCACAGCGTCTGGAAGTTCATTACTCCGCACTCTGTGTGCGGGCTTCCGTGTTTGCAGCCACCGGGCGTGACGTCACGCCCGGCCCCTCACGACGTCTCGCCCGCCCCCTTGTGACGTCTCGCCTGCCCCCACAATGAAAGTCCATAGACTTTGGTAGAGGGTGTGACGTCACGAGGGGGCGGGCGAGACGTCACGAGGGCGGCTGCGAACACGGAAGCCCGCACACAGCGTTCGGAGTAATGAACTTCCGGACGCTGTGAGCGGAGCTCCGAAAATTAGGGCAGCGCACAACCCCTTTAAGCCTCCACACATCTTTATCTCCTTGATGAGAAACATTGCACCTTTAGTCCCACAAAGGTAGACCACTCATTAGCCAGCACACTTCTCTGTATTGATCGGGGGGAAAAAATTCTGAAACAGCTTTCTCTAAAAGGATATTCTTTCCTTTTAGAGATTTGTGTGGCTTGGCATACATTCCCAGTTAGTTTCCTAGGTTTCTACTTTGGGTGAAACAACGGGGGGGGGGGGGGGGACCAACGGCAATGGCAGCATCTGGAACAAGGAAGCATGGAGCTTCCGTGCTCATGACATCACGCCACGCCCCCTCCATTCATGTCTATGGGAGGGGGCATGACAGCTACACCTCCTCCTATAGACATGAATGGATGGGGCATGGCGGCTATAGTGCTATATATAGATATATATATAGAGCTATATAGCTCCGTGCACAGGGTGATTGGGGTGCTGCAGCGGAGATC
The DNA here is from genome assembly GCF_029499605.1 of Hyla sarda. Classification (NCBI taxonomy): domain Eukaryota; kingdom Metazoa; phylum Chordata; class Amphibia; order Anura; family Hylidae; genus Hyla; species Hyla sarda. The sequence goes on along the minus strand of NC_079193.1, from coordinate 59,615,866 downwards.
GCCTTTGGATAGGGGATAAGATATTTTCCGGTGAAGTACCCCTTTAAGGTTTTTTTTCCCCCTCATTTGTCTGTGTGTATGTCATATCTACTTCCCTTAAAGGGGTACTCTGGCGCTTAGGGGATAAGATGCCTGATCGTGGGGGTCCCGCCGCTGGGGATCCCCGCGATCTTGCACGCCGCACCCCGTTAAAATCAGTCCCGGAGCATGTTCGCTCTGGGTCTGATTACTGGCGATCACAGGGCTGGAGCATTGTGACGTCAAAGCTCTGCCCCTGTGTGACGTCACGCTCCGCCCCCTCAATGCAAGTCTATGGGAGGGGGCGTGACAGACAACTGGTCGCGCAAAACTCATACTAGTCTATGATTTTTATAAGGCGAGGAGGAAAAACGAAAAAATAAAACCCCATAAGGGGTTAAGGGACAGCCACTTGAAAAAAGCAAAACATACTTCAAATTTGCAAGCTTTTTAACCCCTTAATGACCAAGTCCATTTTCACTTTAAGGACCAGAGCGTTTTTTGCAAATCTGTCACTTTAAGCATTAATAACTCTGGAATGCTTTTACTTTTTATTTTGATTCCGAGATAGTTTTTTTCGTGACATATTTTACTTTATGTCAGTGGTAAAGTTTTGTCGATACTTTCATCATTTCTTGGTGAAAAATGAAAAAATTTGATGAAAAATTTGAAAACTTTGCATTTTTTTTTACTTTGAAACTCTCTGCTTATAAGGAAAATAGACATACCAAATAAATGATATATTGATTCACATACATATGTTTGCATCATAAAGTTGACATGTTTTTACTTTTGGAAGACATCAGAGGGTTTCAAAGTCCAGCAGCAATTTTCTAATTTTTCAAACAGTTATCAAAAAAAATTTCAAACAATTTTCAAAATCTGAATTTTTCAGGGACCAGTTCAGTTTTGAAGTGGATTTGAAGGGCCTTCATATTAGAAATACCCCATAAATGACCCCATTATAAAAACTGCACCCCTCAAAGTATTTAACCCCTTAAGGACCAGGCTATTTTACACCTTAGGACCAGAGCGTTTTTTGAACATCATGGTGGAAAATTTTTGTGGTAACTTGCATCCTTTCTTGGTGAAAAATCCCAAAATTTGATGAAAAAATTGAAAATTTTGCATTTTTTCTAACTTTGAAGCTCTCTGCTTGTAAGGAAAATGGATATTCCAAATACATTTTTTTTATTCACACATACAATATGTCTACTTTATGTTTGCATCATAAAATTGACAAGTTTTTACTTTTGGAAGACATCAGAGGGCTTCAAAGTTCAGCAGCAATTTTCCAATTTTTCACAAAATTTTCAAACTCACTATTTTTCAGGGACCAGTTCAGGTTTGAAGTGGATTTGAAGGGTCTTCATATTAGAAATACCCCATAAAGACCCCATTATAAAAACTGCACCCCCCCCCAAAGTATTCAAAATGACATTCAGTCAGCGTTTTAACCCTTTAGGTGTTTCACAGGAATAGCAGCAAAGTGAAGGAGATAATTCACAATCTTCATTTTTTACACTTGCATGTTCTAGTAGACCCAATTTTTGAATTTTTACAAGGGGTAAAAGGAGAAAATGTATACTTGTATTTGTAGCCCAATTTCTCTCGAGTAAACACATACCTCATATGTCTATGTTAAGTGTTCGGCGGGCGCAGTAGAGGGCTCAGAAGCGAAGGAGCGACAAGGGGATTTTGGAGAGTACATTTTTCTGAAATGGTTTTTGCATGTTGCATTTAGGAAGCCCCTATGGTGCAAGGGTTAATAGCAGAAAATTCCCCCCAAAATTTGTAACCCCATCTCTTCTGAGTAAGGAGGTACCCCATAAGTTGACCTGAAGTGCACTACGGGCGAACTACAATGCTCAGAAGAGAAGGAGTCATATTTGGCTTTTTGAGAGCAAATTTTGGTCGGGGGCATGTCGCATTTAGGAAGTCCCTATGGTGCCAGAACAGCAAAAAAAAAAAACACATGGCATACCATTTTGGAAACTAGACCCCTTGAGGAAAGTAACAAGTAATAAAGTGAGCCTTAATACCCCACAGGGGTTTCACAACTTTTGCATATATAAAAAAAAATATATATATATATTTTTTTTTTTTCACTAAAATGTGCGTTTCCCCCCAAATTTCACATTTTTGCAAGGGTTAAGAGCAGAAAATACCCCCCAAAATTTGTAACCCCATTTCTTCTGAGTATGGAAATACCCTATGTGTGGACGTCAAGTGCCCTGCAGTCGAACTACAATGTTCAGAAGAGGAGGAGCGCCATTGAGCTTTTGAAGAGTGAATTTGTTTGGAATGGTAGTCAGGGGCCATGTGCGTTTACAAAGCCCCCCGTGGTGCCAGAACAGTGGACCCCCCCCCCACATGTGACCCCATTTTGGAAACTACACCCCTCACAGAATTTAATAAGGGATGCAGTGAGTACTGGCATTTGACAGATCTTTGGAACAGTGGGCTGAGCAAATGAAAAATAAAAATTTTCATTTTCACGGACCACTGTTCCAAAAATCTGTCAGACACCTGTGGGGCTTAAATGCTCACTGTACCCCTTATTACATTACGTGAGGAGTGTAGTTTCCAAAATGGGGTCACATGTTGGGGGGTCCATTGTTCTGGCACTATGGGGGCTTTGTAAACACATATGGCCTTCAATTCCGGACACATTTTCTCTTCAAAATCCCAATGGCGCTCCTTCTGTTCTGAGCATTGTAGTTCGCCCGCCGAGCACTTTACATCCACATTTGGGGTATTTTCTTACTCAGAAGAAATGGGGTTACATATTTGGGGGGGCTTTTTTCCTGTTTTCCCTTGTGAAAATAAAAAATTTAGGATAACACCAGCATTTTAGTGAAAAAAAATAATTTTTTTCATTTTCCCATCCAACTTTAACGAAAATTTGTCAAACACCTGTGGGGTGTTAATGCTCACTATACCCCTTGTTGCGTTCCGTGAGGGGTGTAGTTTCCAAAATGGGGTCACATGTCAGTATTTATTTTTTTGCGTTTATGTCAGAACCGCTGTAAAATTAGCCACCCCTGTGCAAATCACCAATTTAGGCTTCAAATGTACATAGTGCGCTCTCACTCCTGAGCCTTGTTGTGCGTCTGCATAGCATTTTACGCCCACATATGGTGTATTTCCATACTCAGGAGAAATTGCGTTACGAATTTTGGGGGTCGTTTTTTCCTTTTACTTCTTGTGAAAATAAAAAGTAAAGGGCAACACCAGCATGTTAGTGTAAAAAATATATTACGTACTCATACATCCGTGGTCCTTAAGGGGTCTAAAATGACTTTCAGAAAGTGTGTTAACCCTTTAGGTGTTTTGCAGGAATAGCACCCATTTTCTTATAGACCCAGTTTTTGAAATTTTACAAGGGGTAAAAGGAGAAAAAGCCCCCAAAATCTTTAACCCAATTTCTCTCGAGTAAGTAAATATCTCATATGTGTATGTAAAGTGTTCGGTGGGTGCAGTAGAGGGCTCAGAAGGGCAGGAGCGACATTGGAATTTTGGAGAGTGAGTTTTTCTGAAATGGTTTTTGGGGGCATGTCACATTTAGGAAGCCCCTATGGTGCCAGAACAGAAAAAAACCCTACCATGGCATACCATTTTGGAAACTACACCCTTCAAGGCACGTAACAAGGGATACAGTGAGCCTTAACACAACACAGGTGTTTGACGACTTTTCGTTAAATTTGGATGTGTAAATGACTTTTTTTTCACAAAAATGCTAAAAAAATTATAATTTTTACAAGGGGTAATAGGAGAAAATGCACCCCAAAATTTGTAACTCCATTTCTTCTGAGTATGGAAATACCCCATGTGTGGACATCAAGGGCTCTGCTGGTGCACTACAATGCTCAGAAGAGAAGAAGCCACATTTGGCTTTTGGAAAGCACATTTTGCTGAAATGGTTTTTTTTTGGGGGGGGGGGGGGGGGAGGCATGTCGCATTTAGACAGCCCCTATGGTGCCAGAACAGCAAAATAACACAACAAGAGGTACCGTGAGCCTTAACACCCCACAGGTGTTTGACAAATTTCCGCTAAAGTTGGAAATGAAAATGAAAAAAAAACATTTTCACTAAAATGCTGGTGTTACCCAATATTTTTGTTCTAAATTTGGTGATTCCCAGAGAGGTGGCCAGGAACACAGAAGGACCTCGCAGCTTGCTGGGACCAATTATACTTGTAATAGAATTGACTTGAGGCTTGAGTAGACTGTAGATAGTAGTGACAGCAGACATAGACCTGACTTACTGGAATGACTGTAGATTTGAGGCCTTCCAGGTGCTGGACACTAGCACTGAGACACCTGATCTCCATTGTTCCTTAGCAAGAGTGATGGTAGAAGAGAGACCATTGTAATGGCCGCCCCCTTATATAGTGGGGGGCTGAGCAGAGGCCCATTGATCAAGCTGCGGGTCATGTGTTAACCTGGTGCCCTCTGGGTAATATGTGATAACATAAACATAACATGTGACATTTCACAGGTCCTTTAGACATTTACTGGAGTCCTCCAAAGGTCCTTTATACTGACTATACATTCACATACTGACTATAATCCTATTACATTAAATAACACTATAGCAGCAGGGGAGACACTGCAGGCGAGCCCCAAGGTCACCGGGGGACTCAACCTGACAGGGCCTAAGTGTAGTGCAGGACCATGTCCTGTACTGGGACATCACACTACTATATAGTCCAGCAGTCTTCAAACTGTGGCCCTCCAGATGTTGCAAAACTACAACTCCCAGCATGCCCGGCCAGGCATGCTGGGAATTGTAGTTTTGCAACATCTGGAGGGCCACAGCTTGAAGACCACTGATATAGTCCAACATGCTGGGAGTTGTAGTTTTCGTTTGGGGCGGCTGCTGAGCCACAGGCTGTATCAGGACATGCTGGGAAATGTAATTAACAACTAACTAATTAGCCATCAAAAAGTCACATCAAAACAAAAATAGTACTATTAAAAACTTCAGACCGGAGTGCTAAAAAATGAGCCCTTATACAGGCTCGCATAAGGAGAAATAAAAAAAATTATAGGGGTCAGAAAACAACATTTTCCCCGTATATGTATATCCTGTGATGTCACGCATATATAATTAATTATGCAAATGCATGTGGCCGGTATTTTTTTGGCAAGAAAGGTTGCAACCCGAGCTCCTACAGTTCAAATGCTACTATCTGCGGAGCAGAATATTATATACAAATGGATTTCCTTAAAGGGTAGCTCCCACCATCCTATTTTTTTTTTGCTAGCCCGTCCCCCCCCCCCCCGCTATGGCACTAGCCTGTTCCCTCCTAAACCCCCCCCCCCCCGCCCCGCATACCCCTTTCCCTCATTACACTTGCAGGTACTGCAGAGTCCGGCAGCGGGCGTGCAGGGACAGCGGCGGCAACGAGGCGGCGGCGATGTGCGGGAGGAGTGGCCTCCCAGCCAGTGGCTGGGGAGCCAATGTTCTCGCTCCCGCCTGTCTGATTGACAGGCAGGGAGCGAGTGCAGCCTAACTGAAAAAGGACTGATTGCCACTCCAAAATCAGTCCTTTTTCAGTAGCCGTTTTTTAAATGTAAATTAAACCTTTTGAATGAAAAAAAATAAAAATAAAAGTATATTAGAGATATGTTGTAGTACATAAATACTACAACATATCAAAAAATAAAGTTGGTGACAGTGCCCATTTAACCGACTATAGCTTGACAACCTTTACGAATAACAGGAACCTCCCCAGCCAGACTTGCCATATGCTGTGCCTTTAAAAGTACATGTTATGTTAAGCACTATTGAGATCTCTCTAGATAATTCCTATTGTGCAGAAAAAGGTCGGCTATTAATTAATCAACAATGCATTTAGCTGTGGTTTAGAAGGAGAATACAAAACCAGAATGACTGATGGATCTGTTCTGGGCCCGGGGAGTAAATAAAAGCTATTTATAAAGCATTTTATTAAAAAACAACCATCAACCCTGTGTGTATTGCGAGCACGTTCAAAATCCGTTCCGATGACAGTTGAAATAAAGCACTATTATATGGCGCTGAACACAGTCTATTACGTGGAATTGTTTACCTAACAATACCAAGCAAAGGCCAGAATTTGGACTTGAAGAGGCAGCCCTTTTGATTGCTCACAAAGCCCTGAATATGCTACTAATAAATTGTTCCACACCTTTGTCTCCACCGAAAAAAAGAGAAAAAAAAAGGCAAAGGTCCTACGTTCTCTCACAAGAATGTACAAGTCTCCTCAAAGCAACGTGGCTCTCTGCTTGTAATTCTTCGTGTTTGTTGACTTAGAGTTTTCTGAGTGACAATGTACATCACGGGCATGTTACCTCTACCATCTGTGCTACCGAAGTCTATCTTGACTCAGATCAAAGCTTGAAGGCTTCTAAAAAGATAGACAAACCGCAATGTGACAAATAGCATGCTTTGTTTCACACAGCAAACAGAACTTACTTTCATCGGCCCACGGAAAGAATCCCATGTTTTTAACGCTAATTGTGTTGTCTGCTGCGAAAAGAAAAAAAAAAAAAAAGCTCTGGAGCTTTTCTGCATTCTCAAGGAATGAATACACTTTCAGGCTCAGTAAGGCTATAGCACCTAAGCTTCAAATTCAGCAAAACAATGAATTTTATTGAGTAATCCCTTATTTATAGAAAGGATTGTCGACACTAACACATATACACTATAGAACAGATGCAGGTATATATACAGTCGTATGCAAAAGTTTAGGCACCCCTGACATGATTTTCATTTCTAAGGGTGCGTTCACACACTATTACTAGCAGAGGGTTGCCCACTACGGGAAACCTGCTGCGAGTTACACTACCATTGATTTGAATGGGTCCACAGACAGTCCGCAATAGTGTCAGATTTGTGGACTGTCTGCGGACCCAAATGAATGGTAGCGTAACTCGCAGCGAGTTTCCCGCAGTGCACTGCTCCCTGGTACTCGCTGTTCGTGATTATAGAAGTATGCATAAGTATGTATGTTTGTACCCCCATGCTTACCTGTATTTTATGACATTTAGCTTTCTGGGTTCTTTCATATTATGTAGGAGTTCATATTAGCAGTTATATATACAATTTGATGGTTAATATACAAATGAGGTAGTGCACCCTTTGTATGAAATATAATTGATTTTCCTAAATCTTATATACCTCTTTATGTGTTTGGGATTTACTCAATGCTACATGGAATCAAGGAAAAGCAAGGAGCATGCAGTAATACAGTACACCAAAAATTCATACAAGCAAATCCCCATAGCAAACCTCTCCTGCTCTGGACAGTTCCTGACATGGACAGAGGTGGCAGCAGAGAGCACTGTGGTCAGACTGGAAATAACTACACAACTTCTTCTGGAGCATACAGCAGCTGATAAGTACTGATAGGACTAAGATTTTTAAATAGAAGTCATTTACAAATCTGTATAACTTTCTGGCACCAGTTGAATCGAAAACATTTCTTTTCCACTGAAGTACCCCTTTAATGGCTATTATCAGGCAAGAAGGTACACAGCACAAACAGGATTCAAATAGAACTTGGGATCCTTTTCTCTTCAGGAGTCTTCTTTCTGCCTGTGTCATCTTACAAAGGACCACAACACTAACACTTCCCACCTGTCAGCTACTCCAATTGGTTCTATCTTTCGATCACCGTTCCCCACTTCCCAAGGTTTATGTTTAGAACATTGTCCTATTGAACTATTACTACAGGCTTGGGGGTTATAAATTGGGTCCCTTTCTATAGCACTCCTCTATGAGACAGTGGGGTAGTCTTTATTGACCCTGGGCTCCCTCTATACCTGTTCAGTACGATTTATCTCTCAAAAGCCAACCCTAAACAAGGTTGACTCAAAGCTGATGAGTTGTAGTTTTGCAACAGCTGGAGATCCACAACTTAAAGAGGTACTCCGCTGCTCAGCGTTTGGAGCAAACGCTGAAGCCGGGAGCTCGTCATAGCCCCCCCCCCCTTTCGTAGACTTGCATTGAGGGGGCGGGGTGTGACATCATGAGGGGGTGGGGCTATGACGTCACGAGCTCCTGGCGGCAGCATTCGGGACAGTTTGCTCCAAACGCTGAGAAGCGGAGTACCTCTTTAAAGAACACTGTCTTAGTGAATCATTGGCACCCCTCTATCACTTGGCAGTTAATATATTCAGGCCGGGTTCATATGAGTAAAAAATGTGTGGAATGTCCGCACCAAAAACAGATGCGGACATTCGGCACATTTGACTAACCGGCAGGAGTTAGGACCGCTTTGAAATGCGCCTGTCTCATAGGCCACGCTATTTACAATTGATCACTGAATGATCACTAGAACCCTAAATTTACCACCCACTAAATTAATTGTAAAACCTAAAATATAACTTTTAGTTCCAATCCATTTAAAATTCCAGTGTATATATCTCCAGTTAATTGCTGCAATAACATATCTACTGCATGTAGCCACATGCTAGTGTCTGATGTGGGATTCCATTGCCTCGGCTGCAGTCCGACTGGCAATTTGAACTAGGAGCCCACTGTAGTTAAAAACGATCACACATAAACCCTCCCCGACGTTTCACCACAAGCAGTGGCTTTATCAAGGACTAAAGGGTCAATGGCCATTGAGTAAATTAACCCTCCACCCATTGGTCCCTTTTGTTGTTATTGTCTCATAGACCACAACACATTTCCTTGTAGACTCTGCAGAAAGAATAGACTTGACTATTCTTTCTGCGGATACCAGAATCTGAATCTGGTGAGATAATTTTGCTGTGTGAACAGTGCAGCAGAATCCCATTGAAATCAATGGGACTCTGCTGCTGCAAAATGTCAGTGTGAAATATTCATGCAGAATTCTGCACAGACATTCTGCCATGTGAACATAGCCTCATAACCCCATGCTGTACTACTTTAATGATTGAGGAGATGTGGCTGCTTGCCTTCAATTTGTAGTTTAGAGTCAAACAAGCTCAGGTTAAAGGAAATCTGCATTAAAATAAACTTATCCCCTATCCACAGAACAGGGGATAAGTGTTTGATAGCGGGGGGGTCCGAACGCTGGGGCCCCGCACGATCTCCCGCACAGGGCTCTGGCGTGGCTCTCCCGTACAGGAGGCGTGCCAGCCGCGGCATGACGCCCCGGCCGATACGCCTCCTCCGTGTAGTTCTATGGGAGAGGCAGGGATGTAGCGTTCGTGCCTCCCCACCTCTCCCATAGAGCTGTATGGGGAGGGGGCGTGCTGTCGAGCGCACAGCGGAGATCAGGAGATCGCGGGGGTCCCAGCGGTCAGACCCCCCCGCGGATAGGGGATAAGTTTATTATCGCTGCAGATGTTCTTTAACTTTACATGCAGCCATTGTTTTCTTTTTATGTTTTTTTTATGTATGATCTCCTGCAACTTTCACTAATAAATATCATTACTTAAATGGATCATAATTGCTACAGATTTAGCTCATTTGATGGGACAAGTGTTACATGATGTAACCATGACAATAAGATTCTCCATTGTCCTCCCGCTTAGGGTGCGTTCACACTAGGGCCGCGGGGCACTGAGCCGTCACCATTGACAGCTATGCTGTGCTCGCGGAATCAGCGCAAAGAATGAAAATGCTTACGCGGAACTATTTCAGCTGCGGTATTGTCCGCCGCTGAAATCCCGCAGTGTGAACGGGTCTCGCGGGGACCCGTTTACACTAATGTTAAGTTCACACCACAGAATTCCGTAGTGTGAACGTACCCTTAGGCTAGGTTCACACTACAGAATCTCTGGGCAGAATTTCTTTCCCGGAGATTTAACCGGCAGCACTAGGACCGCACGGACTGCATTGCTGTCCCCATAGACGGCAATGCATTTCTGGGTGGATCTTTGGGAAGATCTGCTCAGAAATGCATTGATATCTATGGGGACAGCAATGCAGTCCGTGCGGTCCTAGTGCCGCTGGCTTGATCTCCGGCAGAAATGTGAACCCAGCCTTATAGTCATACTATGGATACGTTCACACTGAGTAATTCAAGAGGAATTTACTCGGGTAATTCCTCTTGAATTCTCCGCTCCAAATTTATGCCCATCTCCTCTGCCCATTGACTTTAATGTTATTTCTGCTGTCCTGTTCACACTGCGGAAATTCTGCTTGCGGGATTCCGACGCCGAATTCCTTTCCGCTTGAAGAAAGAGCATGTTCATTCTTCAAGCGGAATCTGCGAGTAAAATCCAATAGAAGTCGATGGTAAAAAAAAAAATTCCGCCCGACATTGTTTTCGCGCGGAATTTGCGCGGAAAAAACCTTCACTTCTTTCTCCCCCATTTCCGCGCGCAATTCCGCGCGAAAAGAACAAATATTTTTATTTGCACAAAAATGTTTCTGCGTGAATTCCTCTTGAGTTGCTCAGTGTGAACGCACCCTATGGGGGAGATTTAGCAAAACCTGTCCAGAGGAAACGTTGCTGAGTTGCCCTTAGCAACCAATCAGATCGCTGCTTTCATTTTTGAACAGGCCTCTGAAAAACGAAAGCAACGATCTGATTGGTTGCTATGGGCAACTTTTACTCTGGACAGGTTTTGCTAAATCTCCACCTCTGTACAGGTAGGGAACACTATGTAGGTTAGAGGCTCCCAACCAGGGTGCCTCCAGCTGTTGCAAAACTACAACTCCCAGCATGCCCGGACAGCCTTTGGCTGTCCGGGCATGCTGGGAGTTGTAGTTTTGCAACAGCTGGAGGCCCTCTGGATGGGAAGCACCGATGTAGGCTGAGAATAGGATCGTATTAAACATACAGCTGGTCACGTGACACTCCCAACCCCCGACCTCTCTGCAGACTGAGAAAACTAAGGGGCGGGGAATGGGCGTTGCTGTCGAACCGGAGATCCTGACACTTCCGGGTTTGGGTTACCGTTGCCTGGCAACTCAAAGACGCCGTGCCCGGGAAAGAGGTGGGTTTTGGGAGCATACTCCGGTGGTGTATGTAGCGGCGGCTGCGGTGTGACGCGTGAATACCGACTACCGAACTGTGGAGCCCCGGAGGTCTCAGCACTACACCTCCCCCTTACCCACGGTATAGCGCCTGCAGACACCGAAGCGTTTTATGTAGCTGTTCACACTCGAAACATGACTTCATACTGAATAGAAAGTGTAAAGACTTGTGCGAATCCATAACAAGTACTGGTCCTGACTATCATGGGTTCTGACATGGTCCCGAGCTGAACTCCTAATGCAGCTGACCTCTCTGCGCATGTCTTCTAAGCAGTGATTTGCATTAGGGCCCTACTGCTATCATGTTTCCCTGTATGTGTAATCGTAGTACAGTAGATACTGTGGGGGAGATTTATCAAAACCTGTGCAGAGGAAAAGTTGCCCAGTTGCCCATAGCAACCAATCAGATCGCTTCTTTCATTCTGCAGAGGCCTTGTTTAACCCCTTAAAGTCCAGTGGTGACCCAGTGGTGAACAACTTATCCCCTATCCTAAGGATAGGGGATAAGTTGCCGATCGCGGGGGGTCCGACCGCTGGGGCCCACTGCGATCTCCTGTACGGAGCCCCGACAGCCCGCGGGAAGGGGGCGTTGCGACCTCCGCACGAAGCGGCAGCCGACACGCCCCCTCAATACAACTCTATGGCAGAGCCGAAGCGTTGCCTTCGGCAATCTCCGGCTCTGCCATAGAGATGTATTGAGGGGGCGTGTCGGCCGCCGCTTCGTGCGGGGGTCGACACCCGCTATCTGGCCGGAGAGCCTGGCCCCCATACAGAGAGATCGCAGGGGGCCCCAGCGGTCGGACCCCCCGCGATCTCCAACTTATCCCCTATCCTTAGGACAGGGGATAAGTTTTTCACCACTGGACTACCCCTTTAAACCCTTTTTGCACTTTCGTTTTTTTTCCTCCTCACCTTTTAAAAATCATAAGTCTTTCAATTTTGCACCTAAAAATCCATATAATGGCTTATTTTTTGCGCCACCAATTCTACTTTGCAGTGACATCAGTCATTTTACCCAAAAATCTACAGCGAAACCAAAAAAATTATAATTGTGTGACGAAATTGAAGAAAAACACCATTTTGTAACTTTTGGGGGCTTCCGTTTCTACGTAGTACATTTTTCGGTAAAAATGACACCTTATCTTTATTCTGTAGGTCCATACGGTTAAAATGATCCCCTACTTATATAGGTTTGATTTTGTCGTACTTCTGGGAAAAATCATAACTACATGCAGGAAAATGTATATATGTTTAAAATTGTCATCTTCTGACCCCCATAAAGTTTTTATTTTTCCTCGTGCGGGCTGGTATGAGGGCTCATTTTTTGTGCCATGATCTGAAGTTTTTATCGGTACTATTTTTGTATTGATCGGACTTTTTGATCGCTTTTTATAAATTTTTTTCATGATATAAAAAGTGACCAAAAATACGCTATTTTGGACTTTGGATTTTTTTGCGTGTACGCCATTGACCAGCGGTTTAATTAATGATATATATTTTTATAGTTCTGACATTTCCGCACGTGGCGATACCACATATGTCTATATTTATTTTTATTTACATGTTTTTTTTTATGGTAAAACGGAGGTGATTTGGACTTTTATTAGGGAAAGGGTTAAATCACATTTATTTACTTTTTATTAAAAAAAATTCCCAATTTTTTTTTTTTTGCAATGCCCCATAGGGGGCTATAACATTGCATACACTGATTGCTAGCACTGTTCACTGCAAAGCCATAGCTTTGCATTGATCAGTGTTATCGGCGATCGATTGCTCAAGCTGGAATCCCAGGCTTGGAGCTATCAATCGCCGATCGGACATGGCGGAGAAATGTAAGTGACCCTCCGCTCGTGTCCTAGCTGATCGGGACACCGCATTTTCACTACGGTGGTCCCGATCAGCCCCACTGAGCAGCAGGGAAGGTTTTACTTTCTTTTTAGACGCGGTGTTCAACTTGGAATGCAGCGTCTAAAGGGTTAATAGCGTGTGGCACCGCCATCGCTGCCGCGTGCTATTAGCCCCGGGTCCCGGCTTCAGTTACATGCCGGGACCGACCCGATATGTCACCGCGTTACCGCCATTATATTGCAGGAGCCAGCCACAGACGTAAATATACATCCGTGGTTGTTAAGGGGTTAAAATGAAAGAAGCAATCTGATTGGTTGCTATGGACAACTGGGCAACTTTTCCTCTGCACAGATTTTGATAAATCTCCCCCCAGTGGTGTTCTGACCATTTTCTAAACCGCCACGCTTTTGAGTCCTGCCCATACAGCCAGAGGGGAGTTCATCAAGCTATTTAGAACCTTTTTTTTTTTTTTTTTGTCGCACAAAACGTCTCTGTCGCTTCCCATGCGACTTTTGTGAGACTTTTGCTTTTGCTCATATTTGAAAGTGAACCCCCATTACTTTAGACTAGTTTTATGCAGTGGGCACTGATTCATTATGTGCGACCTTTCTCAGAAGCGGCCATCTTTTAGACAAAATCCCACACTCATTTACTCCAGCCCTGTAAAGCAGTCTAAACGGTACCATAGGTGTAGGAGACAGTAAATTCATCAAGTGGCGAGTGACTTTTGATGAAATCGGCGCAGGAAGGCAACATCAAACTCCACTTTTCTGCTCTAAAATAGTACACATACTAGACACCAATTGATGAATTCCCCTCCATATGTATTCAGGAAATGGACAGAATGTAATCACTATGGGGCAGATTTATCAAGACATTTAGAAAGCTTTTTAAACGGCTTTTTTCTGTTTCTATGTTTGTCGCACAATGGGTCAGTCTTTTTGCTCGACAATTGCTTTAGAACGTTTCCATGATTTTTACCCATTTAGAGCACTTTGTGCAGTGGTCACTGATTTACTAAGTGCGATTGTCGCACGATCCCAGAAATAGACGGTTTCTCAGGTCAATTCAGCCCTGCCCTACATTTCTTGTGTGACTTTTGAGTCAGGGTTTATGTGACTTTTCACACAAGAGTTGCATGTCTGCACAAAATCTTCAACTTTTTTAGGAGTTGCATCAGCGAAATATATCAAATCTGTGTGCCGTTTGATTAATTTGGCAAACGGCCGCAACTATTAGAGCAACTTTTGTACTTTAAAATAGTTAAGAATTCACACCACTCTTTGTAAATGCCCCTCTATGACACTATGTTGTGCCCCTTCAAGTCAATGGGCCCATTGGCAACACATCAGGCTATACGTCAACATCCCTTTACCGGTTACCACCATATATCCCGACATAGAAAAGCAGCAAGGTGTGAACTTAGCTTTAGGCTGCATTCACACTATGGATGCAGCCTACGGCTGTCAGGTCCGGCTGGGAAATTTAAAACCCAGGCACTCCCAGCTGGACCCACCCAGCTTCCCATTCACTTTAATGAGCCGACCGTAGTCATATAGGGGGAGATTTATCAAAACCTGTGCAAAGGAAAAGTTGCCCAGTTACCCATAGCAACCAATCAGATTGCTTCTTTCATTTTTCATAGGCCTTCCCAAAAATGAAAGAAGCGAGCTGATTGGTTGCTATGGGCGACTGGGCAAGTTTTCCTCTGCACAGGTTTTGATAAATCTCCCCGATAGTTACTCCGGTTGGCTAATTTTTGCCCCGTATCAGGTTTTGTGTCTGGACCTAAAACCATGGTATACTACAGTTTTAGGCCCGGTCACAAAACCGGACACGGGGCAAAAATAAGCCGACCGGTGTCGGTGTCTGACTCCGGTTGGCTCATTAAAGTGAATGGGTTTCGGCGCCGGTCCGGCTGGGATACGGGAGCGCCCGGTTTTGAAATTTCCCCATTGGATCCGGCAGCCGCTAAAAGTTAATAATACTGTATCATAAGAGCAGACTGAAAGCTCAACTAGTTATTTCTACTGGACACGTCATGAAGTCACATCTTCAGGTAGTAACTTGTAAGATAAATTGAGGGGTAAAGTAAGGGGTGACATTCTTGTAAAGGGCCTGACAAGATTTTTCAGCTTTATTACTGAAGTTGGAGATGAAAGAATGCTTGGACTACAAATAACCTTTACTATAATGGAAAAATTCCATCCTTTTTGAGTTATTGCAGGTCATCCAGCTTAAACTGCGATGCAGATCTCCTACGTTACTGTCCAAGGGGCATCCAAGAAGACTTGTCCGTTCACTTGCTCCCTGGCTCTCCTAGTCCAGATGGAGGATCTGCTTAGTAGTGAAGTTTTAATCCAGCATATATCCTTAGCACAGGCTACCAGTGTATGATCTGTGAGTATTTGTCCCTCGGTCGGGTAGATCCCGATCATCATACATTGATGGCCTATCTTAAGGATAGATCCGCTATTGAGTTTGCTTTAATGACAATTTATTAGAAAATTGCTCTGTAATAAATTATACAGGGTGGGCCATTTATATGGATTCACCTTAATAAAGGGGGAATGGTTGGTGATATTAACTTACTGTTTGTGGCACATTAGTATATGTGAGGGGGAAACTTTTCAAGATGGGTGGTGACCATGGCGGCCATTTTGAAGTCGGCCATTTTTAATCCAACTTTTGTTTTTTCAATAGGAAGAGGGTCATGTGACACATCAAACTTATTGGGAATTTCACAAGAAAAACAATGATGTGCTTGGTTTTAACATAACTTTATTATTTCATGAGTTATTTACAAGTTTCTAACCACTTATAAAATGTGTTCAATGTGCTGCCCATTGTGTTGGATTGTCAATGCAACCCTCTTCTCTATATACTACTATATACTACTATATACACCGCAGGAGAAATGCTAGCACAGGCTTCCAGTATCCATATACACTGCTATATACTACTATATACACCGCAGGAGAAATGCTAGCACAGGCTTCCAGTATCCGTATACACTGCTATATACTACTATATACACCGCAGGAGAAATGATAGCACAGGCTTCCAGTATCCGTATACACTGCTATATACTGCTATATACACCGCAGGAGAAATGCTAGCACAGGCTTCCTGTATCCGTATACACTGCTATATACTACTATATACACCGCAGGAGAAATGCTAGCACAGGCTTCCAGTATCCGTATACACTGCTATATACTACTATATACACCGCAGGAGAAATGATAGCACAGGCTTCCAGTATCCGTATACACTGCTATATACTACTATATACACCGCAGGAGAAATGTTAGCACAGGCTTCCAGTATCCGTAGTTTCAGGTGCTGCACATCTCGTATCTTCACAGCATAGACAATTGCCTTCAGATAACCCCAAAGATAAAAGTCTAAGGGGATCAGATCGGGAGACCTTGGGGGCCATTCAACTGGCCCACGATGACCAATCCACTTGATGTGTTTCCCTCTTTATGCACTGAAGCTGCACGTTCCCTGAGTTTTTCCAGCAAGATGGTGACCACCACATTATGGGTGACAGGTCTGAGTATCCCTAGATGAACAGTTTCCTGGAAAGTGGATTGGTCATCGTGGGCAGTTGAATGGCCCCCAAGGTCTCCTGATCTGACCCCCTTAGACTTTTATCTTTGGGGTCATCTGTGTTCCTCCTCTGGAAAAAGCAAAGGAAAGCCGTTCCTGTGCGTTCCTGCAGGACTCGAGCCATAGGGCAGGGCCCCACTCCCAAATCAGTCCCACCACAAATGTGTTGGCCAGAGAAGGTTGTTCTATGCTGTTTCTATAACTCATAGAGAAGTGAACAAAGGTTACGGAAACAACATAACTCACAGTTACTTTAAAAAGAGTTACAGGAACTAAATAGAACAACTTGAATACCTACTCCCATACTCCCAGCCACCTCTGACCTCTGCTTTCAAATGAATATAATTTCTGCTATTATTGTCTGAGATAAGAATACCCCTCTAATCCTATCATTTGTCCACATTTTAGATGACAGCAGCCTAACCACAATTATGCAGTGCCATGTCTACCAAAACAGCAGAGCAAATGACTTGTCGGGATGCCCCCTAGGATGAAAGATGGTCAATTATTGGCCTACATACCCTGCTAGCCATGACACTGTCCTAGCAACCAAGTAGGGGGGATTTACTGCATAAGACTGTTACAGCTCCTCCTGATTTTAAAATAAACTTCATTAATTTGTATACAGTTAGCACCCTCTAGTGGTGGCGGCATGAAGTCTGAATTATATCATTTGAATTTACCTATACAAATATATGATAGAATCAGCACTTAAAAGCAGAAAAGTGGACATCACCTTTGGCAGAACTCTAGGTATGGAGTGATATGGGGCCCTATGATGTCTGTGTCCTCCTCTGTTATCTTGTATCATTTAGACTTGCACTATAATTAGTTTTCCTGTTTTATTGCGTAGGATGTGTATTGTTAATTATTGACTGTAGTACAAAGAAAGTTTGCATTGAGTAATCTCTTCTATTTTTGCAGGTTCTCCTTTTCTCATTTGGACACGGAATGGCTCATCATTTAAGTTCAAGGCCTAGTAGAGCATCTGTTTCAGTTTCCAATGTAACAAAAGCTTCAAAGGTATATTTCACAATAAAATCACTCCCACACATGTCAATATTCATTTACAATGATGACACTTCGTGGCGCTTTATGTCTGCTATTTTTACAAGGGTTGAAGAGTTTCTTACTTTTCCCGGCTCCTTTAGAGATAATAATCAGGATAATACTATTTACCTTCATACTCAACTTTATGTGTATGTCTATAGTCTTTTCAGATGCTCCAGATCTTTATGCCTCTCAGCAATTTATCAATTCAGGGTATGTTCACACGGGCGGAATTTCCGCAGCGTATTTGCTACCATTGACTTCAACGGGTCAGCAGAAAATCCGCAATAGAGGCAGTCAATGGTAGCAAAATCCGCTGTGGATTTTCCGCAGCAAATACGTTGTGGAAATTCTGCAGGTAATCCGTGTGAACATACCCTTAAGGCATCTTCCATCTTTAGTATGTTCTCTTAGATTTTTAAGGGAAACTGGCAGAATATGAAATATGAAAAAAAAAATATATATATAAGATTATTGTTTATGAGTCCCCAGAGGTTGAAGATACTGGGCTCCTCTAAGCAAGCGTTTCTCTGCCCGTATATCAGTGTTTCCCAACCAGTGTGCCTCCAGCTGTGGTAAAACTACAACTCCCAGCATGCCCGGACAGCCTTTGGCTGTCCGGGCATGCCGGGAGTTGCAGTTTTGCCACAGCTGGAGGCACACTGGTTGGGAAACACTGCCATATGTACTGCATTTTCAGAGTCTTCATAGGATTATCAGGCCTTAAAGAGGTACTCCGCCATCAGGTAAAGCAAACAAATGCTGCTGTAAGCCCCAGTTCTGAAGCCACTTATTTGTTTTTGGGGGTGTTAGTCCTGTACTTCCTGGTTGTATTTCCTGGTTTAGCAATTGCTAATATTACAATATCCATATTTCCTTCAGCTCTTTATCACAGTCCTCCCACCCTGACTACTCCCCTCCCAGAGTAATCCTGCCAGTCCCCCACCCAGAGATATTGCAGTACATCTCATTTCACAGCAAACTATCCCAAATTCAGTGAGATTGCAGCACCTGGTGCACTCTTTACCTGCCCGTGGCATTGCTAGGCTGTGTTCACACGTGGCGTTTTATTAGCAGAAATGTTGTGGTTTACAATATAATTTCACAATTTATACTGTGATTTTGGTCCCTTTCCAAAAAAACGCACACTGGATCACAAAAATACTGCTAATAGAAGGCAGCATGCTGTATGCACACCTCATTATTCCTAAATTTCAAGAGCATCGGGTGTAGTGCCTAAGGCTCGTGACGTCACAGCCACACCCCCTCAATGCAAGTTTACGGGAGGGTAGGTGACGGCCATCACGCCCCCTCCTATAGACTTGCATTGAGAGGGTGTGGCCGTGATGTCACAATCGGGGCGTGACCGTAACGTCACAAGCCTCCGCCCTGCATCGCCAGTCATCCGGCACGGAGCGAAGTTCGCTCCGTGCAACAGATGTCTGGGGTGCCGCAGCCAAGATTACAGGGGTCCCCAGCGGCGGGACCCCCAGGATAAGGTGTCTAGGGGTGGAGTACCCCTTTAATGGGATGGAAGAACCCTTTTAACCTGTTAAGGACCAAGGGCGTACCTGTTTGCCCTGAGTCCGCTCCCTTTTCTACAACGCGGGGCCACGTCTAATAGCGCGTGGCACTGATCGCGATGCCGCGCTATTAACCCTTTAGACGCAGCGTTCAAAGTTGATCACCGTCTCTAAAGTGAAACTAAACTACCCCCGGCTAGCTCAGTGTGCTGTTCAGGACCGCCGCAGTGAAATTGCGGCATCCCGAACATCTGTAGGACATGAGGATGGTCCCCCTACCTGCCTCCTGGTATCCAATCGCCGAATGACTGCTCAGCGCCTGAGATCCAGAATCATTGATCTATGTTATCCTATGGGAAAACAAAGATCAATGTAAAAGATCAGTGTGTGCAGGGTTATAGCCCCCTATGGGAGCTATAACATTGCAAAAAAAAAAAGGGAATAAAAAAAGGGAATAAAGATAATTTAATCCCTTCCCTAATAAAAGTTTGAATCACCCCCCTTTTCCCATAAAAAAAAACTGTGTAAATAAAAATAAGACAATTTTCAACGTATACATTTTCCTGCATGTAGTTATGATTTTTTCCAGACGTACGACAAAATCAAACCTACATAAGTAGGGTATCGTTTTAATCGTATGGACCTACAGAATAAAGAGAAGGTGTAATTTTTACCGAAAAAGACACTGCGTAGAAAGGGAAGCCCCCAAAAGTTACAAAATGGTGTTTTTTCTTAAATTTTGTCGCACAATTATTTTTTTCAGTTTCGTCGTCGATTTTTGGGTAAAATGACTGATGTCATTACAAAGAAGAATTGATGGCGCAAAAAATAAGCCATCATATGGATTATTAGGTACAAAATTTAAAGAGTTATGATTTTATAAAGGTAAGGAGGAAAAAAATGAAAGTGCAAAAACGGAAAACACTCTGTTTCTTAAGAGGTTAACCTGTTAGGGACTGAGGGCGTACAGGTATGCCCTTGCGCCCTGGTGCTTAAGGACAGAGGGTGTACCTGTACGCCCTGGGCATTTCCGATCATTGCCGCTTGCCGGGAATGGGATGCCTGCTGAAATAGTTCAGCAGGCATCCCGTGGCAATGCTTAGGGGGTCCTGAGACACCCCCCCCCCCCGATCTTCCTGAAGGGTAGGAGTGAGGTGGCAGGGGTGCTACCTCCTCCTGTCCCCTGCTATTGGTCGGTCTCAAGTGACCGACCAATAGCAGATGGGGGGCGGGGGGGTTCAAAGGTTAGTTCCCAGTACCGAAGCGACGGGAGCTGCACGAATGAGGGGCGCAACAGAGCGGGCAAGCGCAAACTGTCACCCTCCAGATGTTGCAAAACTACCGTTGGCTGACTGGACATGCTGGGAGTTGTAGTTTTGCAACATCTGGAGGTCCACAGTTTGGAGACCACGATATAATGGTCTGGAAACTGTCCCCCTCAGATGTTGCAAAATTGCAACTCTCAGCATGCCCAGACAGTTCAGGCATTCTGGGAGTTGTAGTTCGGCAACATCTGAAGGGCCAGATGTTGCCGAACTACAACTCTCAGCATGCCTGGACAGTCTGGGCATGCTGAGAATTGTAGTTTTGCAATATCTGGAGGGCAACAGTTTCCAGACCACTATACAGTGATCTCCAAACTTTGGCCCTCCAAATGTTGCAAAACTACAATTCTCAGCAAGCCCAGACAGTCAGGCATGCTGGGTGTTGTGGTTCTGCAGCATCTGGCTCTTCAGATGTTGCAGAACTACAACTCCCAGCATGCCATGACCGTTTGGGCATGCTGAGAGTTGTAGTTTTGCAACAGCTGGAGGGGCACAGTTTGGAGACCACTACACAGTGGTCTCCAAACTGTTCTCCAGCTTTTGCATAACTACAACCCCTAGCATGCCATTTGGCTGTCAGTGCATGCTGGGAGTTGTAGTTTTGCACAGGAGGGGTTTACAGTGTGTTTACCACTGCAAGTTTGAGATGCGGCAAATTTTCCGCCGCAGCTCAAACTCCCAGTGGGAAACTCACTGTAAACCCCCTCCTGTGTGAATGTACCCTAAAACACCACACTACACTATACTACACCTACAGAAAATAAAAAAGTTAAACACTACATACACACACCCTTATATATTTAACCCCCCCCCATAAAAAAAAAAAAATGTCTCGTACGGCACTGTTTCCAAAACTGAGCCTCCAGTTGTTGTAAAATAACAACTCCTAGTATTGCCGGACAGCCATTGACTGTCCAGGCATGCTAGGAGTTTTACAACAGCTGGAGGCACCCTGTGTGGGAAACACTGCCGTAGGGTATTTTGGTATCAGAGGCAAGTGTCATTCTTGCATACGTGTCTGTCCCTATGCAAATCTTTAATTTAGGCCTCAAATACGCATGGCGCTCTTTCACTCACAGAGCCCTCTCCTATTTCAAGGCAACAGTTTAGGGCCACATATGGGGTATTTCCGTACAAAGGGAGAAATTGTGTTACAAATTTTGGGGGTCTTTTTCTCCTTTTACACCATATGAAAAGAAAAAGTTGGGGTCTACACCAGCATGTTAGTGTGCCCCTCACTTTTCATTCTCACAAGGGGTAAAAGGGAGAAAAAGACCCCCAAAATTTGTAATGCAATTTCTGCTGAGTACGAAAATACCCCATATGTGAACGTAAAGTGCTCTGCAGGTGCACAACAGGGCTCAGGAGCAAGAGCGTACCATGTAGTCACCCAAACACCCACATGTGACCCCATTTTAGGAACTTCACCCCTCAAGGAATGTAATAAGGGTAGCAGTTAGCATTTACACCCCACAGGTGATTGACGAGTTTTCGTTAAAGTTGGAAGCGAAAATGAAAAACTTGATTTTTTTCCACTAAAATGCTGGTGTTACCCAAAATTTTTCATTTTCACAAGGGGCAATAGGAAAAAAAATCCCCCAAAATTTGTAACCCCATTTCTTCTGAGTATGGAAATACCTCATATGTGGATGTAAAGTGCTCTGCGGGCGCACAACAAGGCTCAGAAGAGAAGGAGCAAAATTTGTTTTCTTAAGAGAGACTTTGGCTGGAAGTAAAGGCCATGTGCATTTACAAAAGCCCCCATGCTGCCACCACAGTGGACCCCCGAAATGGGTTGACATGTGCGAGGGTCCACTGTTCTGGCATCATGGGGGCTTTGTAAACGCACATGCCCCCTGACTTCCATTCCAACCAAAGTCTCTCTCCAAAATCCCAATGGCGCTTCTTCTCTTCTGAGCCTTGTAGTGCGCCCACAGAGCACTTTACATCCACATATAGGGTATTTCCATACTCAGAAGAAATGGGGTCACATATTTTGTGTGGCATTTTCTCCTATTACGCCTTGTAAAAATAAAAAATATGGAGTAACATCAGCATTTTAGTGAACAAAATAAAATTTTACATTTTCGCGTCCCACTTTAATGAAAGTTTGTCAATCACCTGCGGGTATATTAAGGCTCACTGTACCCCTTGTTACGTACCTTGAGGGGTGTCGTTTCCCAAATAGTATGCCATGTGTTTTTTTTTTGTTGTTTTTGTTTTTTTCTCCTGTCCTGGCACTATGGGGGCTTCCTAAATGTGACATGCCCTCAAAAACCATTTCAGCAAAATTCACTCTCCAAAAGCCCATTGTCTTTTCTTCTCTTCTGAGCCCTCTACTGCGCCCGCAGAACACTTTACATGCACATATGAAGTATTTCCTCACTCGAGAGGAATTGGTTTACACATTTTGGGGGCCTTTTTACGCCTTGTAAAAATGAAAAAATGGGGCTACAATAACATGTTGGTGTAAAAAAAAATTGAGATATAGAATTTTCTCCTCCACTTTGCTATTCCCGTGAAACATCTAAAGGGTTAAGAAACTTTCTGAATGTCATTTGCTGCTAAACTTGCTGCTGAACTTTGAAGCCCTCTGATGTCTTCAAAAAGTTAAAACATGTCAACTTTATGATGCAAACATAAAGTGGACATATTGGAGGAGTTTTTCTCTGTCTAAAATTGTCGCACAGAAAGTCACAGTCTAAATACGTGCAACTTTTTCGTGACTTTTTCTTTAGAGGATTTTTAGTACATGATGCATTATAGTCTATTTTAGAGGGAAAAATGCATTGGTGCTGAATTTATCAATAGCGACTTTTTGGTGAAAATTTGCATCGGGAGAAAGTACGCTGAAATGTCAGACCATACTGAAGCAGGTTTAAATACAGTGTAAACCGTAGATCCCGAAGTCTGCTACTTTTGATAAATTAAGCGCATAATAGACCGGCCTTATGCTATGTAGGTTGGTCTATATTGATCCGGGAAATAGACAACTGTGATAAATCCTCCCCATTGTATATGTGAATTAATATGTCATTTATTTGGGACGACCATTTTCCTTACAAGCAGAGAGTTTCAAAGCTAGAAAAATGCAAAGTTTTCATGACATTTTTGAATTTTTCACAATGAAATGATGTAAGTAAAATATGTCACGGAAAAACAATCTCTGAATCAAATTCATATGTAAAAGCATCCCAGAGTTATTAGTGCCTAAAGTGACAGTGGTCAGATGTGCAAAAAATGCTGCGGTCCTTAAGGTCAAAATGGGCTTCGTCCCCAGGGGTGAAAGGGGTACTCCCGTGCCGGAGCCTTATGAACATCCGGTTCAGAAGGTTTGGAGTAGTGGGCGTGACATCATCACCACGCCCCCTTGTGATGTCACACCACCCCCCAACATTGATTTCTAGGAAGGGGCGGGGCCATGACTTTGTGACCTTGGCCGCTGCTCCAAGCCTTCTGAACCGGATGTTCTGAAGGCTGGGGCACGGGAGTACCACTTTAAAGACTAAAGAAGTGCTCAATCCTTTCTGCAGAGAACTACCAAAGAGTTTATAATTGTGCCAAGAGGTACCAGACAGATTAGCTTTATTCTGATTGTTTAGAAGCCCAGTGGCCCTATGATAATAATGACAATGACTTAGTAAAAGAACAAGGAGTGTGGGTAGGGAATATGGGTAAAGAAGCTCTTACTTATGATGGGACTACTCCTTTATCATGTTGTTGTGTGGCTTTATATTTGTCGGGATTTCTATGATTTTGTGAAGCTGCTTTCAGGTTTAAAGAGTTAGTGTAATTTGTAAAATCATTTGACATGTTAAAAGTTTAGATCTCACCGGTCCTGAGACCTACTACAACGATCATGAGTAATAGCTGACAGAAGTGTGCTGCAGCGCTCTTCACTCCCCGCTGCCCAATCTGGTTCTTTCACTCCATAGACCACTGTTTCCCAACTAGTGTGCCGTGCCTCCAGCTGTTGCTAAGCTACAGCTCCTAGCATGCCTGGACTTGCAGGGAGTTGTAGTTTTGCAACAGCTGGAGGCAAACTAGTTGGGAAATAGACTAACGCAGTGAAAGAATGAATTTTTTTTGACAGCTGGGGAGTGAAGGGCATGCTGCCATACACTCCAACTGGCTATTACTCCGGAGTGAGACCCACTGTGATTTAAACTTTTGACGTGTATGGACAACATGTCAAAAGTTTTTACAAATGACAGTAACGCGATTACTATAACATTGTGTAATAATCCTAAAAATTTCTCTACAAAGGTTCTGACAGTACCAACGGTTTTTGCTTTTTGTTTTTCAAGTTTATAAATAATTTTTTATTAATTGATGATGATTTATTTTTATGTTTTAGATTCAAGATAGAAGAAGTCTCCAGCCTGTAATTCTGACCTCCGTAGCTTTACAGGATCATATTTTACAGAATCTCCAACTTCAGCATCTCTCTTTAGCTGATCCTTGTAAAGGAATCAGGAGTACGAAAAAGTCCGGAGCCAAAACTGTGGACAAAAAAATAGTCAAACCTGTTGTTGATACTGGGATCAAGAGGAAACCTACAGAAAAAGCTGCCATCAATACTACAGAGGAAGAATATGTTCTTGATCCATTTGGTCCAAAGTTAACATTGGGTAAGTTGTGTTAACTTTTCTCTATGGGAGTGTATTCACACCACATTTTGTCCACACGTCACAGACCTGTATTGGCAACATGTCAAAAAGGTTTGATGTATGCTGTGATGTGATCTTGGTGGCCCATCGACTATAATGGACTGAAAGTGTACTTTGTCTCTAACTTAAATGCCTGGTCTGCTGCTCTTCTCAGTCCATCACATACAAAATACCGTATTTTTCGCCGTATAAGATGCACTTTTTCTTCCCCAAAACTGGGGGGGGAAAGTTGGTGCGTCTTATACGGCGAATACACACCTATCGCGGCAACCCTGCGGCAATCAACGGCCGGGACCCACGGCTAATACAGGACATCACCGATCGCGGTGATGCCCTGTATTAACCCTTCAGACGCGGTGATCAAAGCTGACCGCCACATCTGAAGCGAAAGTCGGGCTGTTCGGGACCGCCGCGGTGAAATCGTGGCATCCTGAACAGCTTACAGGACACCGGGAGGGACCTTACCTGCCTCCTCGGTGTCTGCTCTGTGCCGGGATCCCCTGCATGGCCGGCACTCTCCTTCGACGTCATCACGTCGTTGCGCACGCTGTCCCGTCATCCAATAGGAGCGGCGTGCGTAGCGACGTGATGACGGCGACGGAGAGTGTGGATCCCGGGGAAGAAGACGTCCGGAGCATCGCGGACACCCCGGGGACGCGGCAACAGCGATGGAGCGACATCCAGGGCAGCGGTGACGAGTCCAGAGCAGCGGGGACACGTGAGTACTACCTCCTAAACCTGTGGTCTTCAACCTGCGGACCTCTAGATGTTGCAAAACTACAACTCCCAGCATGCCCGGACAGCCAACGGCTGTCCGGGCATGCTGGGAGTTATAGTTTTGCAACATCTGGTGGTCCGCAGGTTGAAGATCACTGTTGGGTGCAGAATCTTTTTTTTCTAGATTTTGCACCTTTAAAATTGGGTGTGTCTTATATGCCGGTGCGTCCTATAGGGCGAAATATACGGTAACCGTTCCAGACACACAGTGCCTCCCCTTACCAGCACTCCCATTTAGTGCAAGCCAAGCTGCATCCGTCTCTACTGGCAGCCACACATGGTAAGTGCATACGTGTCTCTGCCTCCTTGCTGCATGTGACTCCTTTTCTCTCTAACATGATTATAGGTTACAAGTGAGCAGCCACAGGTAGGAAAGGAGAACAGAATTTCCATCAGGAGGGCAGCTGTCTTTTGACAACCATGTCTTTACATTCTCTTGAGAATCGGCCTCCTGATGGCTGGGTGGAGAACTGTTTTGGTTTGCGAATTCCTTCTCATGGTGAATTCACAAACTAAGACCTATTTAAGATTCAAAAGTAACTTAGACATAATAAAAGGTTTGCACATCACCTCCATCTGTGTATTGTATGTAGGTAACTAAAAGCCCATTTCAATATTTGGTTAAAGGGGTATTCCAGGAAAAAAACTTTTTTTATATATATCAACTGGCTCCAGAAAGTTAAACAGATTTGTAAATTACTTCTATTAAAAAATCTTAATCCTTTCAGTACTTATGAGCTTCTGAAGTTTAGGTTGTTCTTTTCTGTCTAAGTGCTCTCTGATCACACCTGTCTCGGGAAACGCCCAGTTTAGAAGAGGTTTACTATGGGAATTTGCTTCTAAACTGGGCGTTTCCCGAGACATGTGTCATCAGAGAGGACTTAGAAAGAAAAGAACAACCTTAACTTCAGAAGCTCATAAGTACTGAAAGGATTAAGATTTTTTAATAGAAGTAATTTACAAATCTGTTTAACTTTCTGGAACCAGTTGAGATATATATATATATATATATATATATATATATATATATATATATATAATGGATAACCCCTTTAATTAAACAATAGTGATTTTCTTTTCTTTTTATATAAAAATAAGGAAATTTCTTAGTGATCCTAAACTTTAAACAGACAGACAAGTAGTTTATATGATATACCTGTGTGACTACTTCCCCTTTTTACATAGTCAGCTTATCTGTACAGTAACAGACACATTTGTTCTACTGCTGCCAGTATTATCGCTATCAATATTAGTAAATAGTAAGCCTATAGTGAGCAAGCAAAACCCTTAAAGGGGTACTCCACTGGAAAAAATTATTTTTAAATCAACTGGTGCCAGAAAGTCAAACACATTTGTAAATGACTTCTATTTAAAAATCTTAACCCTTCCAGTACTTATCAGCTGCTGTATGTTCCACAGGAAGGTCTTTTCTTTTTGAATTTCTTTTCTGTCTGACCACAGTGCTCTCTGCTGACACCTCTGTCCATGTCAGGAACTGTCCAGAGTAGGAACAAATCCACATAGCAAACCTATCCTGCTCTGGACAGTTCCTGACATGGACAGAGGTGTCAGCAGAGAGCACTGTGGTCAGGCAGAAAAGGAAATAAAAAAAAAAGAAAGAACTTCCTGTGGAGCATACAACAGCTGATATATAAAAAAAATAAAAATGTTTTCCAGGAGATTACCCCTTTAATAACTTGTCAATGTCACCAGATTACTAAAAGATCCATTCAACCTTAATGTAAATATTTCAGTTCTTTCCCATAGAAATACTGTGTTAGTAAAGTTCCAGTGTTTTATATCATTCCGGTAACTTTGTGAATAATGATGACAACTTAATTACTTCTCCCAAAATGACAAAAGGAAATCGGGCTTTAAACTTGTACTTGCCGAGACAGATGTTTGCAGGTACAAATGTTTTCATCTATTGTAAGCTACATAAGCTCAGTAGATATTTGAAGAGAGAAACATATAGTGGGTTATTTCTTAACATACAATTTATATAAAGGGTCTCGAAGTCACATTAAGGTCATAAATACGGAAAAAATATACTTAATACCACAGTCTCCCCTAAGGGGTGATCAATTATGAATACTGCCAAGATGTTATTTTCTTCCCTGCCGTCAGTACTAAGCCAATCCTAGTTTAACCGGGACCTGCTGTCCTGATCTGTCTGTTTTAGGAAAGGTTTGTGTTCTCCATAAAATAACAATTCTGGAGCCTGGTTCAAAATTTCCGGAAAATTTACGTCTCTAGTTGCAACTGAGCATGTGCGACCAATAAGCTGAACTTGAAGTACAGGTCATAACATCTTTACTTTGTACTTTTAAATGATGTTAAAGGGGTATTCAGGCCAAATACATCTTATCCCCTATCCAAAGGATAGGGCAGTGGTACTCAACTGGAAGACCGAGGTCCAAATCCAGATCGCGGCCACCAGTCATCCGGACCTCCAGACGGTTCAGGGAACCAGCCGGAGGTAGCAGCCGCTGTCCTGGCATTCATATGTATTATTGTCTTTGACAACCGGCAGAACAAAAGGATCCAAGCCCAACACGCCCAATCTCTGTTTTCATTAACAAATGCAATTGGGTGACAGTGGCGTGGCTCCCATACACATTTGATTTTCAAAAGATACAATCATTTTATAGTAAATCTGTTTTTTTCCTGCACAGCAGCGTTCCCGGCCACTCAGCTCTGCACAGAACGACAGTAAAGGGGCCACAGCACTAACCTTTGACCTAACAGGGCAAATGGACAGGTGTCATTAGGATACTCCCTTTTAATGATTTGTCTATATCCACAGCATGCCTAACCCTGGGACCCTCACCTGCTATGAGACTTCTCTTTCCAAGTCATTGAGAGTTATGGAAGAGCCAGCGCATAGAAAGAACCGAGCGCTGACTTTACCTAAACACGTGAAGACAGCTTAAAGGGGTACTCCGGTGGAATATATATATTTTTTCTTTTAAATCAACTGGTGCCAGAAAGTTAAACAGATTTGTAAATGACTTCTATTTAAAAATCTTTAAAAAAAAATCTTAATCCAGTACTTATCAGCTGCTGTATGCCACAGAGGAAGTTATTTTCTTTTTGAATTTCTTTTCTGTCTGACCACAGTTCTCTCTTCTGACACCTCTGTCCGTGTTAGAAACTGTCCAGAGCAGGATAGGTTTGCTATGGGGATTTGCTTCTGCTCTGGACAGTTCCTGACACGGACAGAGGTGTCAGCAGAGAGCACTGTGGTCAGACCGGAAAGAACAGCTCAACGTCTGCAGCAGAAAAGAACACCCTAAACTTCAGAAGCTCATAAGTACTGGAAGGATTAAGATTTATAAATAGAAGTAATTTACAAATCTATTTAACTTTCTGGTACCAGCTGATTAAAAAATAAAAAAAATAAAATAAAAAAAGAATGTTTGTTTATTAGCGAAGTACCCTTTTAGCTCTAGATACTGGTTTTTTTTTCTTTTGTTTTTTTGCTTAGTATAGATTTAACCTGTTCCCTGCATTAAACTCCTATTAAATACCTATCACTGCTTGTTCTATGCAGCATCTATATAAGGATAACATAGACATGTATGACGCACTTTATTAGGATGTTGTGGTCCTATGAATGCTTACGGTAAACATTATAATCTAGGTAAATTTCGTTTTTCTCCTAATTGACTTTGACGGCTGCACGATGCTAAAAACCACAGTGAGATAGAAGATGGCTATGCTAGCATTGTGTGTCCTCCCTATTAGAACGTCTAATCCCCTAACATGGCAGCGGAGGGAGGTAGAGCCTGCTGCTCTTCATTCATCATGGGTGCTGTATGGCTTTCATGTATATCATTCTGCACAGTAATAGGCGGCCTCTGACATTGATTAATGTCATACAGTGGCTTAAGTTAGTCCCCGGATTTGTTCTGAGCTGGAGAAGCAATGGTTTCTTTCTCTGAATGACTCAATTCATAACGCTCTCCATGTGACTGATTGATTACGGGTATGATGTCTTTACCCATTGTAATGATTGACAGGACAAAAGAGGACTCGGGAGACTTGCCCTCTAGATGTATTCTTTACACCATGTAGCTGTCATTACCAGTCAGTCACTAAAGGTGTCAGCGGTGAAGGCATAAAAATAATTAGCAGAGCGTCGGCTGTACACGCGGGGTTAACCAAGACAAAATAAAATACACGCTACAATCCTGTAGACATCATGGCAGGTTCCTACCATGTCTGAACATAGGGGAAACAGTTCATAAATGCCTTCCTATAGGTCAGTGGTGTCCAAACTGTGGCCCTCCTGTTGTTGCAAAACTACAACTCCCAGCATGCCCGGACAGCCAACGGCTGTCCGGGCATGCTGGGAGTTGTAGTTTTGCAACATGTGGAGGGACACAGTTTGGACATCACTGCTATAGGTTTTATGTTAGTATGGTAGCTTGGGGGTGTAGGGTATATGGGGTGTAGCTGTGTGGTAACTAAATGGTGTCTGGTTAACCCTTTCTATTCGTGACGCCAGGTTGAGGGCACCTCTGTAATGCTTGTCCTACCGCCGCCCTTCCCAAAAGCGATAGGGAGGTATGAAATAATTGAATGTCCACAACCGGAGAGTTTGCTGAAACTTGTCGGAACTTTTACTGAAGATTTTATGCAAGCTTTATAACCAGAACAGTCTCTGTACATGCAAAATCTCTTAGAGATTGACAGTGGTTGGGACCTTAAGCGTTTTAGAGTCCGTAGACTGATATGCGCTGTTCCGCTGGATTTAGGGGATTTAGTTGAGGTCCAATAGTCACGCTAGCTTTAGCGGGGATTCAGTTTAAGACTCACGTTTTGAGTTCACGCTGAGGCCGGCAGGTTTCAGGCCTAGCTTGTCTTTGTAAGTTGCGCAGATCCGTCCTGATAGTCCGGCATCCACAAGAGCAGCAACCCAAGAGAGCGATCATTGGCTGCAGTCCCCTTATATGGGCAGGGGCTGGCCATAAGCTGATTGGTCAAATACTTCTGTCAATTATCTTTACATAGAGCTATGGGTAATCACGTGACCCAAGGACCTCCAAAGGTTCTCCAACATACCATAGAGGAATTAACATAGTCACATGACTGAAGGTCCTGCGACGCTAACAAGGTAAGCATACTAATATACATTATATTAAATATACACATTTAAACATTATAAAATTACATAAGGAGAGGCGACTAGGGGCTGTCCCACCTGGGGGACCCTACCTGAACATAGTAACTCTGACTTTGGGGACCACCATACAAGTACGGTATGCAATACGGTACCGGGACACCACATTAGCAGATGGTATTGACAAGAGCATATACCCGGGTACTGATACTAATACCCCCACAAGTTACCCCATTACACTGCTACCCATGATAACAGTTTGTCTTTGGTTAAAGCTCAGAGACTTGGAATTGTGGAGGCTCCAGCGCTGCCCCTAACCAAGGATGAGTGGTTTAAAGTGAAACAGAGGTCAGTGGAACAAGGCGACTCCCTACAGCCATGTGTCATATGTAAAGAAGAATTTAAACTGCACCCACAGGTACAGTAGTTATTAAAATTATTATAATGAGATATATATATATATATATATATATATATATATATATATAATATTTTATTATATTTTTTATTTTTTTATAGCGCCCTTGGTTTCAGGGCTCTATACATATGGTAGGAGTTAAAGGGGTACTCCACTGGAAAACGTTGTTTTTTTTTTTTTTTTTTTTTTTTTTTAAATCAACTGGTGGCAGAAAATTAAATAGATTTGTAAATTACTTCTATTAAAAAATCTTAATCCTTCCAGTACTGATCAGCTGCTGTTATGATCCACAGGAAGCTCTTTTCTGCCTGACCACAGTGCTCTCTGCTGACATCTCTGGCCATTCTAAGAACTGTCCAGAGCAGGATAAGTTTTCAATGGGGATTTGCTCCTACTCTGGACAGTTCCTAAAATGGACAGAGGTGTTAGCGGAGAGCACTGTGGTCAGACAGAAAATAAATTCAAAAAGAAAAGAACTTCCTGTGGATCATACAGCAGCTGATAAATACTGGAAGGATTAAGATTTTTTAATAGAAGTAATTTAAAAATCTGTTTAACTTTCTGGCACCAGGAGATTTAAAATAAAAAATAAATGTTTTCCAGTGGAGTACCCCTTTAAAATACATAAGAAATGCAAGTACAATGAATATGATACTAAGTAAATGGCAGACTGATATAGGAGAGAGGGCCCTGCCTGCAAGGGATTTGTTAGGATCTATTTTTCCCTGTGATCAGTCAACTCCAGCCGTGTTTATTAGCAGACAGATTTAAAGGGGTTATCCACCATAAGGTGATTTTAGTACATACCTGGCAGGCAATAATGGACATGCTTAGGAAGGATCCGCGCTTGTCTTGGGGCTAAATGGCTATGTTGTGAGATTACCACAACACTGTAGCTAGCTTTTTGTGAACTTGTATTTCCTGTTTGACTTTTCTTTTTTTGACTACAAATCCCACAATTCCATTTTCCTCCCTCCCACACATCAGCCACCCCACCCATTGAAACATAAATGAGCTGCATCCATTCAAAGACCTGTGGTTTTCAATCAGGGTGCCTACAGCTGTTGCATTAGTTGCAGATTGATCCCTCCACCCATTGGAGCAGACAGGCTCCCTGTCATCAGCTGAATAGTAAGGTCAGGTCTCGGCCGTATTGCAAGCTGGGAAAAATCTGAGACAACAGTCATTTTGAATGCTGTTAAAAATAAATAGTCGGGTGAAAATCACAGAAGCATTGTGAGAAAACAGTCACACACAGGTACAGACACTATATTATGAACTACACTAACTTTACAGCCCCTGTATTCTAGTCAAATAAAAAAATTCCTGGAATACCCCTTTAGTGCACATGTATACAGGTGTATGTTCTCTTACATGCAGAGAAACAGCTCCACAGAAGAAAATCATACCCCAAAATAGATTACAGCCCTTTTATATTGCAACACTTTGAGTGTGAGCTGATTGGCTAAGGAACCCCGGTGGATAATGGTGTATAACTTTATTACCAATCACAGGGTTCCTTTACCCCTTCTTCCTTATCATAGAAAAAGCTTGTTATCCAACAAAGAGAGAGAAAATCAGTAGGTGAGGAAGACAGCTGGTTGTCTATAAGAAGTTAGGGAAGGTCTTTAAAGTGGCTGAGAGCCAGATGGGACGGGGTATTCGGCGTGTTCCTGTGTATGGGGGAAGCATGGGAGATGGTTGTGTGAGGTGCGGGAAGGGGATAGCACAGGCAGAGAGATCTTGAGAGAAACAAAGATTACGATAGAGGGTGTATCGGGAGATCAGGCCAGAGATGTACAGAGGGGACAGGTTGTTGACATCCTTGTAGGTCACGGTAAACAGTTTAAAATTGATGGTTTGGAGGGACCGGGGGGGGGGGGGGGGGCAAGATAATAAATTCCATTTTCTCTATGTTGAGTATTAAAAAGCAGGAGGATAAGAAGGAAGATATAATTGACAGACACTTTCTATTACAAGGGCTAGGCATATACCATGCCAAAAGAGTTGTCCCTATGCCATATTAAGGTATATGGAAGTTGTAAATGCTTTACTCTTTAAAGTTTTGTTCACATTAAAGGGGTACTCCGCTGCTCGGCATTTGGAACAAACTGTTCCGAACTCTGGGGCCAGCATCGGGAGCTCGTGACATCATAGCCCCTCCCCCTCATGACGTCACGCCCCACCCCCTGAATGCTGTCACGCCCCCTCCCATAGACTTGCATTGAGGGGGCAGGAGCTATGACGTCACAAGCTCCCTGTGCCGGCTGCAGCGTTCAGAACAGTTTGTTCCAAACACTGAGCAGCGGAGTACCCCTTTAAGTTTGGAGCCTATGTTGGAATTATACATCAGGAGTATTTTCATGGAAGCCTCCTTCCTGGGGCAGCCAGGGCTGTCATTGGCCGCATGCACCCATCCAGCCGCTGTCAGTGAGTGCCCAGGCCCGGATCACTGCATGGAGCTCCCATGGATTGTGCCAGGAGGTGGTCAGTGGGCACAGGGATCATCAGTAGACGTTTGCCCATAACTTCAGCAGCTGTCCCCTCTTCCGTACAGAGCCGACACTACTACAAGGAAACGGCGCTGCAATCAGAAGCCGCCAGTGTCCTCACATGTGA
The DNA here is from genome assembly GCF_029499605.1 of Hyla sarda. NCBI lineage: Eukaryota > Metazoa > Chordata > Amphibia > Anura > Hylidae > Hyla > Hyla sarda. The sequence continues at coordinate 59,581,913 of NC_079193.1, read as the reverse complement.
TCCCGCACATGATCCAGTGGAAAATGACTGCTTTCCTCTCTATTTCCGCCCCCGTAAGTATCGGGGCAGCCACACAAGCCAACCTGCAGCGGAGGCTCCGGTGAGCCCTCCCCCAGGAGGCAGCAGCGGCAGCCCTGGGAGGACAGGGAACAGTGAGTAACAGCTACTCCTCAGTCAGGCAGAACGGGGCATATTTAATGGCTATCCATCGGCTGCTGAAGCAGTCAGCGCTGTCGGATAGCCGTTTGTGGAATGGCCCCGACACACAGCAGCATCGTATGTTGAAATGATCGTATGTCTGGGGACCAATGTATAGATTAGGCGCTTCTTCATTGTGCAGGCTTCTTTTTGAGGACAGTCCCGTCAATGCCATAAGGGCATACAAAGCATATTGTAAGAATCCCAATTAAAACATAAGGGAATACATTTACAATCAGCTGTAATTTATAGTAATCTATGGTAATCTTCATAGTATTGATACTGATATTTGTCTGTGCTGCTTGTTTTACAGGTTCTGCTTTCTTGTTCTCATGTATTTCACAGGGTAAGTGAATGGTTTTAACATGAATTATTATATTTATGATAATTAAAATTTTAACCCCTTAAAGACCACGGACGTAAATGTGTCTCCTGGTGTGGAGGTACTTAGCGCACCAGGATGTACATTTATGTCCTGTGTATGACCGCGAGCATCGGAGCTATCAGCAGCCAGGGACCCGCCGGTAATGGCCGACTTCCGCGATTGCGCGGATGTCTGCCATTAACCCCTTAGATGCCATGATCAATACAGATCACTGGATACAAATAAGAAAAAAACGACCTTGGCATCAGGCGCTCAGGATCCCAAAGGAAGTGGTCACACTTAGGTCATAAAGTGGCAAAGTGCAGCAACTTTATTTGATGTACAGCAATAGAACAATGACACGTTTCGGGGTGAAACTACCCCTTCATCAGATTGACTGTAGTACATCAATCTGATGAAGGGGTAGTTTCACCCCGAAACGCGTCATTGTTCTATTGCTGTACATCAAATAAAGTTGCTGCACTTTGCCACTTTATGACCTAAGTGTGACCACTTCCTTTGGGATCCTGAGCGCCTGCTGCCAAGGTAGTTTTTTCTTATTTGTATCCAGTTTATCTACAGGACACCATCCGGCTGCACCTGGGACCTTTGGGCTGAACAGATCCACACCATCTTTAATACCCCCATACAGGGTGATATGCATATTTCCTATATGCTCAAGGTGAGCGGCTAATTTATAGAGCCTGCAACCCCTTCCCGCAAGGGAAAATCCCCCCTCCCTCTATCTAGGGTAACGCACGAGGCGCCGCCTTCCGGTCTCTCCCCCCCCCTTTCTACCAATACAGATCACGGCATCTGCGGCAATGCGCATGTTAAAATAGATGATCGGATCGCCCGCAGCGCTGCCGCAGGGATCCGATCAACTGTAATGGCGGCCAGAGGTCCCCTCACCTGCCTCCGTCCATCTCCCGGCATCTCCTGCTCTGGTCTGAGATCGAGCAGACCAGAGCAGGAGATAGCCGATCATACTGATCAGTGCTATGTCCTATGCATAGCACTGAACAGTATTAGCAATCAAATCATTGCTATAGATAGTTCCCTATGGGGACATAAAAAGTGTTAATAAAAAAGTTGAAAAAGTAAAATATAAAGTAAAAAAAAAATGCTGCTTTTTTTGTCACATTTTATTCCAAAAAGAAATTATAAAAAATGATCTAAAAGTTTTATATATGCAAATGTGGTATCAATAAAAAGTACAGATGATGGTTCAAGAAAATGAGCCCTCATACCGCCCTATATACTGAAAAATGAAAAAGTTATAGGTGGTCAAAATAGCGCGATATTTTATATTACTGATTTTGTACAAAAAGTTCGACATTTTTTTTTTTTTAAGCGGTACAAAAATATAAAAGTATCTAGCCATGGGTATCCTTTTAATTGTATTGACCCACAGAATAAAGAGCACGTGTCATTTTCACGGTAAAGTGTACAGTGTGAAAACAAAACCCTCCAAAATGTGCAAAATTGTGGTTTTCATTTAAATTTCCTCACTAAAAAAAAAAAGAATTCTTTGGGTTCGCCGTACATTTTTTGGTAAAATGAGAGGTTTCATTACAAAGTACAATTGGTCACGCAAAAAACAAGCCCTTATATGGGTCTGTAGATGGAAATATAAAAGAGCTATTGATTTTAGAAGGCGAGGAGGAAAAAAAGAAACCGCAAAAATAAAATTGGCCTGGTCCTTTTATAGTCAGCTGATGGCCCAGACCCTGTAATTCCATATGTGAGTACAATAAAGTATATGAGACATTTGTGTCGTATCTATTGTGAAAGGGAATAGTAAGGTCGGAGCCTCCTTAGGGAGTACTCTTGTGTCACGCATATGATAGAAGAAGGTAATATGTAAAAGCTATTTTTTCCCAGACATGTTTGGAAGCATATGAGAAATTCACTGGGCGAAAAACATGCCCGATGTGTAGACGGAACCAGTATCAGACCAGAGTAATACATGATGCGGCTCAGCAGTTCAGAGGAAAATGTGCCACCAGGTAAGGCTGTGTTCCTAGAAGTGTTATCATTTATATGAGATTTTTTTATTTTGTACATCAACAGAGCCTTCAAATGATTTCATTAAGCTCTTTGGGATTGAGATTGCTCCTAAATGTTCTTGTTTTGTCATGAATCTGCGTTTGTGCCACTGGGATCCATGTTTCTTTAATGAATTAGGTACTGGTTCTCCTTAGGGGTGCCAGCTAGTATATGGAGTCTTAGAGTAAGGTCACCTGTGCTGTAATTTGCTGCATATTTTCTGCAACTGATTTTTCTTCCCATTGACTTCAATGGGTAGGAAAATATGCAGCAGCAAATTTGCAGAAAAATACAACACCTACCCTACCCTTAAAGACAATTGTTCCTGAGAATATGCAAATTAGCTCTCCTCCAGAAGGAAGAAAACTGTGTCTCAAGTGCCACCTGGCAGCTGTTTCATGCTGCGGTGAGCTATGTTAATAAACTGACCATTCTATTGGACCTGACCAATCTGGACAACCCCTTCTCAAACAAAATACGGATAGACTGGCCCTAGGCCCACCTTATGATAGCTGTGGTGGTCACACATTTCTCTACAGAAGCAGCTTCTACTGGGAAAATGTGTATCCCTGTAAGTAGGGATCAACCGATTATCGGTTTGGCCGATATTATCGGCCGATATTCACGTTTTAGGACGTTATCCGTATCGGCAATTACCTTGCCGATAATCCGATAATGCCCCGCCCCCTGCACCGACCCCCCCCCCACACCGCAGCGCACACCCCACCGCCCCGCCCCAGCCAGAGACCGCTGCCGCCACTGCCCCATTGCCTCCCCCATCCCCGGTTTTATAATTACCTGTTCCCAGGGTCCGCGCTACTTCTGGCTCCTGCGGAGTCCTGTGTTACACTGTGCTGTGAAATGACGAGAGACGTCCTCAACGCGACGTCACCATCAGTGCGCACAGTGACAGCTCAGGGGGACGCCGCCGAAGCCAAAACTAGCGCGGACCCCAGGCCCCGGGAACAGGTAATTATAAAACCGGGGATGGAGGAGGCAATGGGGCAGCGGCGGTCTCTGGCCGGGGCGGTGGTGGTGGGGGGTGCGGTGTGGTGCGGTGGTGGAGGTAGGACTCAGGAGGACCCCAGGACAGGCAGGGGGAGAGAAGCGGGTGGCGGTGGTGGTCTCTGGCACCGCAAAAGCCGCTGCAGTTCATTGATTTAAAGCGCCCACTTTAAATCAATGATCTGCAGCGGTGTTGCCGGGGTGGGTGGGGGGTGGGGGGGGGAATAAATAGCTGATAACTTGTACCGATATTCCGGTATAAGTTATCGGCTATCAGCCCTAACCTCCACAGATTATCGGTATCGGCCCTAAAAAATTGATATCGGTCGATCCCTACCTGTAAGGGATACTGGGGTGCCCTAATGTCCTCATGATGAATTATTGTTTGTACATTGACTCTCTGAGAATTAAAAATAAAAATAATGTATTTAAAGGGGCTCAGTTTGTTCCAAACGCTGAGCAGCGGAGTACCCCTTTAAAATTTAAGTGAACTTTAAATCAAGGAATTTCTTTTCTAAATCCTTCATTGTAGACTTTTGAGAAAAGATGTCTTCAAGTTTATCATATATTCTAGTGATGAACAAATAGCTGATGTATTATCACACACTAATAAACAATAGTAGAAATATATGACAGCACCATATTTAATAACCCGTGTGCTTTTCTAATACATCCGGCCTCGTTATTCAGGTTATTTCTTTTCTTCCTCAGGATACAGTCTTGCTGGAGGGGATACATAGTGCGGAAATGGTACAAACACTTTAGGCAAACAACACCTCCCCAAGACCCCAAGTTACGGAAGAAGTTCTTTGAGGAGAAGGTACCCGTTCATTTTATGTTGTAAGAAATGATTGGACTGTAATGATAGATCATTCTGGAATTAGGAAGCAATGGGTTAGAAGAGTTTACTTCACCGCATTTCAATAAATGAACTGCAAATCTCCAGTCTCCCCGTTTCCTCATAAAATGTCTGTCAGGCTAATAGGTTTATTATGTTCTAAGAGGGAAGGAATGAAAGCGTTCACGTTACACTACTGCTGTGCCCAGATCATCGTGTGTCTTGTATATTGTATTATGATGATGTCATCAGGTACTGAGGGATAATGCCGCAGCATTTTCCTTTAATACATTCAGAGAATACAGGCTCAAATAACCAGTGACTGGGATCTGCTGACACTACACGGACGGGAACTCTCTGCTCCATTTCAATACTTGCGCTGGCACATTTTTTTTTAGATCTCTCTCTCTCTGTCTCTGTCTGTCTCTGTCTCTCTCTGTCTCTGTCTCTCCTTTCTAAAGAAGGCAAGCTTATGGAGCCAGGTTGATGGTTTGTTTAATGTTCTGTTGAGAATCCTTGGTTCGTGGCTTTAACGTTGATGAACCGTTCTCAGCTCACCCCCTCCCCGGTGTGCTCGGATCCTCACCCTGGTGATGTACGTGATTCACGTAAAATAAGGAACAGTTGGATCCAGCAATCCCATAAAAAAAATCCAGTCTTAATCAAATCCAGGTAAAAGCCCATGCTGAAGGACAACACACCACCTAACTGCTACTACATCAATGAATTTGAGCACGCATGCGCTCGAAATGCGCCCGAATTCATTGATGTGGTAGCAGTTAGGTGGTGATGACAAAGAGTTCATGATGTTGGCCTGGACTCCAAATTCCCTAGATTTCAATACAATCTGTAGAGTGTTCCTGGAAAAATAAAGACAAAACAATAATTTGAGGATGCCGCACCTCACCACAAGACCGAAAGGATCTGCTGCAGATACTACAGAACACCTTCAGAAGTCCAGTCCAGGCCTTGACTGTTTTGGCAGCATGAGGGGGACCTTCATAATATTACTTAGGTGTCTTCAGTGTGTCATTAGAAAATTCTGTCCTTAAAGGGGTACTAAGGGGTATTTAAAAATCTTAAAGGAGTACTCCGGTGCACACTTTTTTCATGTTATCCCGTCCGGGCTGCAAAATAAAAGAAAACACACTTTCTCTTACCTGCCAACGAGCCCCCGGAGCTCCGGTACACTCCAGTACAGGTATTCGGTCCCTGGGCTGTATTCTTCTTACTTCCGGTACGTCACACGGAGCTTCAGCCTATCACTGGCCGAGGCGGGACATCGCTGCGGCCAGTGATAGGCTGAAGCTCTGTGTGACGTGCCGGGCTAACAGGAAGTAAGAAGAATACAGCCCGGAGACCGAACACCTGTACCGGAGCTCCGGGGGCTCGTTGGCAGGTAAGATAAAGTGCGTTTTCTTTTATTTTGCAGCCCGGGCGGGGTAACATGAAAAAAGTGTGCACCGGAGTACTCCTTTAATCCTTCCAGTACTTATCAGCTGCTGTATGCTCCACAGGAAGTTCTTTTCTTTTTGAATTTCTTTTCTGTCTGACCACAGTGCTCTCTGCTGACCCTTCTGTCCATGGCAGGAAATGTCCAGACAAGGAGCAAATCCCCATAGCAAACCTCTCCTGCTCTGGACAGTTCCTGACATGAACAGAGGTGTCAGCAGAGAGCACCGTGGTCAAACAGAAAAGAAATTCAAAAAGAAAAGAACTTCCTGTGGAGCATACAGCAGCTGATAAGTACTGGAAGGATTGAGATTTTTAAATAGAAGTCATTTACAAATCTTCAATGAAGAAAAACGTAGGTGCACTCACCGCTCAGTGGAGACCACTGCGTGTCGGGGTCCGGTTCACGGGATGCTGGATCTCAGCATAGGCGCAGGAAGTGTGGCGCCTGAGCGCCACACTTCCTGCGCCTATGCTGAGATCCAGCTTCCCGTGAACCGGACCCCGACACGCAGTGGTCTCTGCTGAGCGGTGAGTGCACCTACGTTTTTCTTCATTGAATTTTTCTGATGCTTGTATGTGTGCACCCCGCTGGAGATACGAAGACAGGTACCGGGGTTTGGCCGCACTCCAGTCCAGGTGATATATGCCCTTAGAGTGCTCTCCCCTTTCTTGTCCTGTATATACATTTAATTTACAAATCTGTTTAACTTTCTGGCACCAGTTGATTGTTGATCTACCCCTTTCCACTTATTTCCTATTTGCAAAACATTGCCCCGCTCGGATGAGGTTCTTGAGCCGGGGATACGGGAGGTGAATCATAGTCTTCTCCTAGTTTCTGGGTTGCCATGCTCCTGTTGATTGTGTCCAGGACATGAACTGAGAATGATATGTTTATTACACTTCTGACAGAGCCACAGTAGTTTTACTAAGATCTAAGAGTCCCTAAAAGGTCACAGCAACTATCTCATTTATGTCAATATCCACAATCTGTGTGTACAGAAAGCAAACTGTTTGCTAGAATGTAGCCGGTGCAGTTGCGAGCCGCTTTGATCCTTACCTATAAACCGTGCTTGCATAAGCCATTTAATTGAAGCAGCTCATTTTACGGGGGCCTGTAAATCTTTTTCATATGCATTACATTATCTGGAGCAGGATTTAATGCCGGCCTTGCTCTTTATAAGGAGTTAGTTTGGCTGTGAAATAACATGGGAGGCTGTAGGATTTGTCTCTCCTGCTATGAGATTTCCCCGAATGTTTTAATTTAAATCTCACCAAACACGGGGCCGGTCATGGGGTTTACTTATTGGCTTGACCAGGACAGGGCAAACATTCTGTCAGCGAGCACTGGCGGAGCAGGCAGGAGGATATTAACCCTATAATGTCTTATCACTGACTCATTCATGTGCAGTAAATTCCAGGCCTTTTCATTTTACTTTTCAAGACTGCAATAAGTCAACACATTAGTAAGCAATTTGCTGACATTAAGATGGATTACTCGAAAAAAATGACTCCTCGGAGTGCAGAAAGTTCACCTGGGCGTTCTTCTTAGTGTTTTTTTTTTAATCTTTGTATATAGACGTTTTTCCAGACCTTTGTATTCTCCTTGCACTACATTAGCTAATTTCACTATTGTGGAGCTGTTAACACGTCTTTGTTGCCCTGTTGGCCGTGCAGAGAATAAAAGCTAGTTACAGGTGATTACTTCTTTGTTGCATTTTTGTGTGTACTATGCTTTGCCTTTTTTTTTTTTTAATGGCAGGGATTTAAACATCGGCACGGGAACATTTAACCGTTCTGTTGCCATTGGGGTGATTATACACCTACATCACTTCAGACGGAGGGGTCAGATGTAAAAAGGACTTTAGAGAGAAGATGGTCCTATTTTATCGCAGCCACTTGACATTAGAATTTCCAAAATTGTATTGGACAGTGTTACATATACACATTATCATGTGGCGTTTTAATAAAGAAATGTACAGATTCACTAAAACTTTACGTTTATTTACGCCTTTAAAAACTAACAGATTTCTTATCACTACCTACTTAATAAATAATCAATTGGTCTTATCCTGGTCATGGGAACCAATAATACTTCAAATGATGTACAAAAATGAAAAAAGATAAAGGTGACCAAATCACCAAAACACAGTATGATCCATGTATGCTAAATTGATGCCTCTGAAGCTTTGCCTGTGCCTATACCAACAGGTGAGTACGGGTGACACTCATGACAATTTCCCTTTACGTGTTAAACTGTTCTCACCAATACCCACGGTGCCGCTCACCCTCACTATATATGTACGGTTACTTTTCTTCCTAACACTTGTATACACTTATTGGGGTTATGTAAGTCTGCCCTGTCCGGTATTACATGAAGTGGTTCATGTGCCAAGAGACTCTGTCTCTACATTGAATGTTCGCTGCTCCATTAGTCTCCCTGACATTTTGCCGGTGTATACGCTTTGTCTAGGGTTCAGAAGCTACTTAGTTTCTACATCCTTGACAAAACTGGTATGCTGGCAAAACAACGTACTGGCTTTATACCTATTTTTGTGAGCCAAGTCTGGGCTGGTGTAGATTTGTGACAAATTGTGCAACAGATCACACAAGATAAACTCATGACCACTGCTAAAAGTTAAAGGGGTATGCCGGGCAAAAATATTTTATCCCCTATCCAAAGGATAGGGAATAAGGTGTCTGATCGCAGGGGGCCCGCTGCTGAGACCGCCCACATTCTCCCTGCAGCACCCGCTTTCTATTCGGGTGCTGAATATCCAGTTTCGGAAACCTCTGGGTTTTCGGTACTGGGACGTGACATCACGCCACGCCCCCTCCATTCATGTCTATGGGAGGGGGCGTGACGCAGTCACGCCCCCTCCCATAGACATGAATGGAGGGGGCGTGGCGTGGCGTGATGTCATGTCCCCAGTCCCGAAAACCCAGAGGTTTCCGAAACTAGAGATGCAGTCCCCACATAGAATAGGGGTGCTGCAGGGAGATCCGCTGCTGAGACCCCCCGCGATCAGACATCTTATCACCTATCCAAAGGATAAAATGTTTTTGCCTGGAATACCCCTTTAAACAGACTATGGCATAGCTACACAATTTTGGAAAAAGCATCTAAAGAAGCTGCAACAAATCGTATGACAAATCAACACCACTAAAACAGGGTAAAACCAAAAATAAATCCCCCCTATGTGTCTTTATAACCCCACCCCCTGGTGACATTGCAGCCTGTTGAGGGTTTTTCTTGCATGTCAAGAAAATGTATTGATTTTCTTTTTATCACAAAAAAGTCCTTAGAAAAGTCCTTAACGAAATTTGCAAAAAGGTAAGGGTGGACACATCATAAATCTTTATGACACATATTAAACATAAAAGAACATTTTATTTCTTTTATTTACTATATTTGGAGCCCTGTGGAGCCCCCATGTATTGTGCGTAATCTGGAGGAGACACACCTTTCTCCCCATTCATCTGGATGACATACACTACAAGTGTAGGATTGTGTATGTGTTTAACTTCAGTAACAAAGGGACTTTCAGCAGAGATAAATTGGTGGCTGGATATGAAAGGCATATGTGACTGCTTAATAGGTTTACATTACTACGTCAATTTATAAAAGCTGTCCACATCTGTCTTCTTTCTTGGTAAGAACACAATACCAATGCTATAGGCAGCTCGCCGTAATGAGCGGCGCAATTCTCTGCTAAGCAAACACTTCTCCAAATCCTATGACTGCCCATTGCAGCTAATGGAAACTTTCTATCATTGCTATCTTGACTTTGCTGAAGTTTAAGCTGAAATATTTTGTGAAGCTGAGACCAGAATGTCAGGTTAATTCATTTTCTATAAGGGAATGTTTTCTGCGTGATGAAAAATGTATATTTACAAAAAGTCATAGTTGAAATTGCTCTCAAAGGTTGTAGGAATGATTTATGTGTTTATCTGCCCGGATTAATAGTTACCGTGCATCACTTTTACTTTTTTAGTTGTTATATGCTACAACATTGAAAATGGATAAAATTGCCCCCTCCTTACCGAAAGATGAAAAATCACATTGTGTGCCATATGGGTACATGTCCTACCATATCAGCCACATAGATTCCCAGACCTCCATATCCTCAAATACTTCTAAGATTAATTGAAATGTCAATGGAGAGCCTGACCTCCTCATCCAACATCAGTACATGACCTCACAAATGCTGTTTTGGCTAAATGGGCACAAATTCTCTCAAACACACCCTAAAATTTGGAGAAAAGGCTTCCCAGATGAGTGGAGGCTATTATAGCTGCAAAAGGATGTTAACACCAGTTGTTTTGGGCTAGGCAAAATACACTGCTCAAAAAAATAAAGGGAACACTAAGATAACACATCCTAGATCTGAATGAAAGAACTAATCGTATGAAATACTTTCGTCTTTACATAGTTGAATGTGCTGACAACAAAATCACACAAAAATAATCAATGGAAATCAAATGTATCAACCCATGGAGGTCTGGATATGGAGTCACACTCAAAATCAAAGTGGAAAACCACACTACAGGCTGATCCAACTTTATGTAATGTCCTTAAAACAAGTCAAAATGAGGCTCAGTAGTGTGTGTGGCCTCCACGTGCCCATATGACCTCCCTACAATGCCTGGGCATGCTTCTGCCTACTCCTGGACAGTCTGTGGTAGATGGAGTGAAACATGATGTCCCAGATGTGCTCAATCGGATTCAGGTCTGGGGAACAGACGGGCCAGTCCATAGCATCAATGCCTTCTTCTTGCAGGAATTGCTGATACACTCCAGCCACATGAGGTCTAGCATTGTCTTGCATTAGGAGGAACCCAGGGCCAACCGCACCAGCATATGGTCTCACAAGGAGTCTGAGGATCTCATCTCGGTACCTAATGGCAGTCAGGCTACCTCTGGCAAGCACATGGAGGGTTGTGCGGCCCCAAAGAAATGCCACCCCCACACCATTACTGACCCACAGCCAAACCGGTCATGCTGGAGGATGTTGCAGGCAGCAGAGCATTCTCCACGGCGTCTCCAGACTCTGCCACGTCTGTCACATGTGCTCAGTGTGAACCTGCTTTCATCTGTAAAGAGCACAGGGCACCAGTGGAGAATTTGTCAATCTTGGTGTTCTCTGGCAAATGCAAAACGTCCTGCACGGTGTTGGGCTGTAAGCACAACCCCCACCTGTGGACGTCGGGCCCTCATACCACCCTCATGGAGTCTGTTTCTGACCATTTGAGTGGACACATGCACATTTGTGGCCTGCTGGAGGTAATTTTGCAGGGCTCTGGCAGTGCTCCTCCTGCTCCTCCTAGCACAAAGGCGGAGGTAGCGGTCCTGCTGCTGGGTTGTTGCCTTCCTACGGCCTCCTCCACGTCTCCTGATGTACTGGCCTGTCTCCTGGTAGCGCCTCCATGCTCTGGACACTACGCTGATAGACATAGCAAACCTTCTTGCCACAGCTCACATTGATGTATCATTCTGGATAAGCTGCTCTACCTGAGTCACTTGTGTGGGTTGTAGACTCCGTCTCATGCTACCACTAGAGCAGTGTTTCCCAACCTTTTTTGGGTCGGAGCACACATCGGACATTTTTTTTTATGCGGGACACCCCTACTGAGGTTGATGAGCAAAAAAAATAAAAATAAACTATGAACAAATTCCTATGCACACTGCATATATCTTATCTTGCATATATCTTATTCCCCCCCACATTAGGTTGGCAGTATAGTTACCCCCCACATTAGGTTTGCAGTATAGTTACCCCCACATTAGGTTGTAGTTCCCCCACATTAGGCCCAGTATAGTCCCCCCCATTAGGTGCAGTATAGTTACCCCCACATTAGGTTGTAGTCCCCCCACATTAGGTGCAGTATAGTTCCCCCACAGACATACAGCCTTCAGCCATACAGTGTATTACTGAAGGCTGTATGCCTGTGTACTGCCCCACTTTGGTGTTCCAAGCACCGCTCCTCCGGTCCGGCTATAGCAGTAGGTCCCGGGACCTGAGATGCGCCGCTGGTAACACTTACCAAGTTGACAGCGCGTTCTCCTCGCTGCCCTGGTCCTCCGCATGGGACGTCAGTGACGTCCCTGCATGCACTACCTCCCGGCAGTCCCCACATTTTTAAAGTAAACGCGGGGCCGCAGGGACTTAATAGAGGCATCTCTGTGTCCCGAAAGCAACTTTCGGGACACAGAGATGTCCCACGGCAAAAACACCCGGTGGGTGTTTTTCCAACGGCACACTAGTGTGCCGCGGCACAGTGGTTGAAAAACACTGCACTAGAGTGAAAGCACTGCCCGCATTCAAAAGTGACCAAATCATCAGCCAGGAAGCATAGAAACCGAGAAGTGGTCTGTGGTCACCACCTGCAGAACCACTCCTTTATTGGGGGTGTCTTGCTAATTGCCTATAATTTCCACCTGTTGTCTGTTCCATTTGCACAACAGCATGTGAAATTGATTGTCAATCAGTGTTCTTCCTGAGTGGACAGTGGGATTTCACAGAAGTGTCATTGACTTGGAGTTACAATTTGTTTTTTTAGTGTTCCCTTTATTTTTTTGAGCAGTATATATTTTTCTGTTTTCATTATTCAGATGAAAATTCTTAAATTAGACACCTTCTACCCCTTTTGGTCCAGATGGAGGGGGTCTGACTTCGGAAAAATTACAGCATTCAGGTGGAGGGCACTTAGTTACGGCAATCCGGATGACACATTTATTCAGTGAGCAAGTGACGGCCCACTCAGCCAATCACCAAGGTGGGACATCGCTGCTGCCAGTGCTTGGCTGAGAGGGTCATTACTTGCCCTTGTCCAGGAAGGTGGGGGGACCGGAGCACACTGAGAATGGGTAAGTAGCTGGGGCCCCATAGATGAGATTGCGGGGGTCCCAGGGGTCTGACCTCCTCCCCATGATAACTTATCTCCTACCTACCCTGTGGATAGGCGATAGGTTTGGGACAAGTTCAGGTACCTGGATTACTCTGTTAAATCTTCATTACATTTTTATTTATGGGGTTTCATTGATTAAGTGTAAACACAAAAGATGGTGTGTGCCCAGCCTTAAAGGGGTACTCTGGTGGAAAACATTTTTTTTATATCTGGTTAAACAGATTTGTAAATTACTTCTATTAAAAAAAAATCTTAATCCTTCCAGTACTCCTCCTACAGCTGCTGTATGTGTCACAGGAAGTTCTTTTTCTTTTTGAACTTCTTTTCTGTCTGACCACAGTGCTCTCTGCTGACACCTCTGTCCATGTCAGGAACTGTCCAGAGCAGGAGAGGTTTGCTATGGGGATTTGCTCCAGCTCTGGACAGTCCCTGAAATGGACAGAGGTGTCAGCAGAGAGCACTGTGGTTAGACTGGAAAGAAATTCAAAAGGAAAAGAACTTCCTGTGGAGCATACAGCAGCTGATAAGTACTGGAACGATAAAAATTTTTTTTATAGAAGTAATTTACAAATCTGTGCATGAGAAAACAAAGAAAAGTCGGCACTCACCGGATTTCCAATTCAGCAGATTTTATTGCACATTACTCACAGCCGTAGTACAATTCTCGGGGAGACGACGGATGGTACAAGGGGGGTACCACAGAGAGGCGACACCTGTGTTTCGCACTTAGTAGTGCTTCAACGGGCCACAAATTTACAAATCTGTTTAACATTTTGGCACCAGTTGATAAAAAAAATGTTTCCACCGGAAAACTCTGCTCCTGTTTAACATTTTGGCACCAGTTGATAAAAAAAATGTTTCCACCGGAAAACTCTGCTCCTAGACATCTTATCCCCTATCCAGAGGATAGGGGATAAGATGTCTAATAGGGGTCCCGCCGCTGGGGACCCTCACGATCTCTCCTGCAGCACCCCCGTTTCTCAGCTGCACAGTGTGAGGATCGCTCTGTGGCTGATGATGGCCGATGCAGGGGACAGAGTATCTGCCCCCTCATGATGTCACGCCCCGCCTTGGCAATGCAAGTCTATGGGAGGGGGTGTGATGGCCGCCACGCCCCCTTCCATAGACTTGCATTGCGGGGGGGGGGGTGTCACGAGGGGGCGGAGCCATGACATCACAATACTCTGTCCCCTGCATCGCCCCGTCATCAGCCACAGAGCGATCCTCACACTGTGCAGCTGAGAAATGGGGGTGCTGCAGGAGAGAACGCCGGGGTCCCCAGTGGTGGACCCCCGCGATCAGACATCTTATCCCCTATCCTTTGGATAGGGGATAAGATGTCTAGGGACGGAGTACACGTTAAGGGTATTTAAGTAGTATACTTTGTTTTCAATAAAATATTTTTCAGTTTTGTAAATATTTATTTTTTATCCTAGTTTACAGAAATCTCAGACCGGTTGGTAAGATGCTGCAACCCAGACATTGATGGTCTATTCAGGGAGTGTGATCAGGCAATTGCCATAAGTCACAATATTTTTCATCTGTTGGAACAAAAGTGTAACCCAGAAATAGGTGAAGCAGACTGGGAAAGAATTCAGCTACAGGTGAGATATACCTACGGAATACCGCTTTATTGCTTTTATAATTACAATACTGTGTATTGACAATGCTGATATAACAGATGTGAGCTTGTTCATTAAACTCTTTTACATTGTTTGGGTCTTTTTCTACAGCTGAGCCCCTTTTAACCCCTTAAGGACAACAGATGTAAATGTACGCCTGGGCCTTTGCGCACATGAACGTACATTTACGTCTCGTACATGCCGCGAGCACTGGAGCGGAGCTCGCATCATGCACAGCAGGTCCCAGCTGCTATTCGGCAGCCAGGGACTCACCGGTAATGGAGAAGATCAGCGATTGTGCTGATGCCCGCCATTAACCCCTCAGATGCAATGATAAATACAGAACATGTCATCTGTGGCAATGCAGCACTTGTAATAGCTGATCTGATCGCCAAGATGACTGACAAAGGTTCCCTCACATGGCTCAGTCCGACCTCCCGGCATCTACTTCTCTGGTCTGCCTTCTAGCAGACCAGAGAAGCAGATCGCCGATAATACTGATAAGTGCTACTGATCAGTCCTATGCATGGCACTGAACAGTATTAGCAATCTAAAAATTGCTATAAATAGCCTCCTATAGGGACATAAAGAGTGTAAAATAAATGTGAATAAAAGTTAATAAAATGTGAAAAAGCCTGTGCTCCAAAATTTAAATTGCCACCTTTCCCCATTTTACGGAAAAGGTGCACTGATCAAACCCCTTTTTGCAGTTTCTTGATATGTCCTTCCATTCCCGAGATATGAGGATTTATATTTTGACAATTCAGGGAATCAACAAGATGGGTAGGGATTTAAAGGGTACCTCTCATAATCTTGTTAAATGTTAGAATCCCCCCAGTTCACTCCCCCATCATGATAAACCACCCCCTGCATTTATTTTTATTATTTTTTAGTTTTCTACATTGATATTCCTTTGTATTTTCTGCTCAGTCTCAGATTCACAGACTCGGAAAGGAATGTTCCTCAGCAGGCTGTGACATCATCTGAAGCCATACAGGGGAGAACTTCCTCCCTCACTCTGCTACACACAGCCCAGAGCAGTTCAGTGTGAGATGAGCTATGATTGGCTAAGGCTG
The DNA here is from genome assembly GCF_029499605.1 of Hyla sarda. NCBI lineage: Eukaryota > Metazoa > Chordata > Amphibia > Anura > Hylidae > Hyla > Hyla sarda. The sequence continues at coordinate 59,566,400 of NC_079193.1, read as the reverse complement.
CATCTCCCCCCCCCCCCCCCTCCCCCTCAGCACTCCAGACTGCATTTCCTGATTTTGGACTTCTGCCAGACCAGCAGGAATCCAAAGTCTGTGCAAGAGATGGGGGAAAATGTGCCGTGGACATGTAGGGAGACACCTAGTGGCAGCTTTTTTAAACACAAATAAAACATAGAAAGCTTAATTACATTAGAAAGATTTTGTTTATTTACCATAAGGAGTGCAATAGCACAAATTAGTTTTAATGACAGTGCCTATTTAATAAAAAAAAAAATGAGTGAATATCAGGGGATGGGCGGGATTATACAGTCTGTGTGTATCAATGTTGTACACTGAGGGGCATATATGCCTAATACCCCTGACTGTATAATTCCAACGTATAATCCCACCCAGTCACTCCCAATATTAAAATTAAGTTCACGTTCATCTGACAGATTCCCTGAATTGTCAGATAACCTATAAACCTTCATATCTCAGGAATGGAAGGGCGTATTAAAAAAAACCTATAAAAAGGTGTGTGATCAGGACACCCTAAGCTATTTAATGATAATGCAATCTCATTTTTGGGGATTTGGTCACAGGTCCTCTAAATCAGTGTTTCCCAACCAGGGTGCCTCCAGATGTTGCAAAACTACAACTCCCAGCATGCCTGGACAGCCTTCGGCTGTCCAGGCATGCTGGGGGTTGTAGTTTTGAAACACCTGGAGGCACCCTGGTTGGGAAACACTGCTCTAAGTAAAGGGGTCTAGGCTGCAATAACAGACACAGCCCCTTGGAAAATAGTGGTACTTTTAATTTCAATCTATGGAGTGCTGCCGTTTTTCCTTTCAGTATGGATTTAGCCTACAACCCCAGAACGTTGTGCACCATTACTGCACCATGAATGCGCCTTTATCTTTCCTATTTTTTCCTTATAGTTTGGCTTTTCAAGAGTCATACGTGAGACTGTTGAACCATCATTTGTTTTTTATTCTAGGCTGTTCGACAGGAAATATCGGACTGTCCCATATGTATTATGCCGCTGACTCACAACAGTGAAGAGCACAGAGGCCTGCCTAACCGTCAGCCTGTCCTTCTGTCTTGTTCCCATGTGTTCCACCATACTTGTCTTCAGGCATTTGAGGAGTTTTCATTGGGGGAACGTCTTGTTTGCCCTTTGTGCCGCTCTCCATACCAAAAGAAATTGTTCTCCTGTTAATACTTTGCATAGACCAGTGGTTGCCATCCAGGATGCCTCCATCTGTTGCAAAACTACAACTCCCAGCATGCTAGGAGTTACCCAGTAATGTTGTATACCAGTGGTCTCCAATCTGTGGACCTCCAAACATTGCAAATTTACAACTCCCAGCATGCCAAGACAAAGAGTTGTAGTTTTACATTAGCAGGAGACCCACACTAGTGACAATTTAGATTTAAAGGGGTTCTCCACCATAAGGTGACTTTAGTACGTACCTGGCAGACAGTAATGGACATGCTTAGGAAGGATCTTGTCTTCTGGGTGTCTGTGTTGTGAGTCAACTATAACACTGCTGCTTTCATTTTGTGAAATGGCTATTTCCTGCTGGAGTTCCCTCCAACTACAAGTGCCAGGATCCCTTGATTGTAAGTGTGAGGTCACTTTTCTCCCTCCCACACGAGACAACCCACTCATTGCGGACTGCACTTGGAAGCAAATAGTGAAAGAAGAGACGCTCCAGCTGAGTCTCAGAGCAACGTTGTAAGCTTTATTCACATGTTGCTACACGGATCACAGGTAGGTGGCAGGATGTGACTGGTTTCGGCCAGGTGCTGGCCTTACTCATATCATGAGTCTGTCTTCTTTCACTATTTACAATTCCCTGCAGCCCTGTGGAGAATGATTTCCCTCCCATCCAGCGATTGCTCCACCCATTCAGGAACAGACAGGCTTCCTATCAACACCTTACTAGTGATGTAATGTCTCGGGCCGCACTGCAACCTGGGAAAAGCTGAGAGGACACTGATTTTGTATGCTAATAAAAATAAACATCATGGCAAAGATCACAGGTACAGACACTATATTATAAACTACACTAACTTTACAGCCCCTGTAGAACAGTCAAATAGAAAAATTCCTGGAATACCCCTTTAACCCTCTTCTTGGAGGGACAGAAATAAACTTGGAAAAGAGACAAATTAGGAAACACAGAAAAGTTTATTGAACATATAAACATTTACAAAAGAATCCAGTATAATACACCCAAAATGCAATGAAAATAAAAAGAAAGCACAGACCACAACTAAAAACGCTCTGAAGTGATCTTGTTCACATTTCATACTTCGAGTATTCTCCGAAAAGAGAAGTCGGTAAACACAAGATTTGGACTTTATAAGCTAAAAATAAGAGTGAGATGGTGAAGCAGAATGTTAGGTGCGTGTAAACATATACGGTGCCCTGGATGTGAAGCCCCCACTGCAGGATGGGTGAACAGTTCAACTTAAACATGAAATGGCGCATTTGTTGTAAAATCAGGTGATTCCCTATAAACAGACTTTATCATATATATCAGCGCGTTTGTCATTTCCATATAATGCTGAGACCTTGGGGTGACACAATGTATTGTTACATGCGTTATCCAGCACTAGAGAAACACAGCTGATTTCTGTAAAAAGCAGCACCACATTTGTCTGCTGGTTGGATGTGGTATTGCAGCTCTGTTCCATTGAAGTGAATGGAGCCACACACTGGGGACAGATGTGGTGCTCTTTTTGGAAGAAATTAGCTTTGTTTTCTATTGCTGTATAACCCATTTAACACATGCACCAGTCTATGTAGTGCATTTAGATTAGTTTTGGTTCTCCAGTTCATGTGAAAATGCTTAGCAAGTGCAGCTGTTGGCATGCTGGGAGTCGTAGTTTGCCAACAGCTGGAGAGCCACAGGTTTGAGATCATTGCAGTAGAGCGTGTAAACCAGTTTTTCCCAACCTGTAGCTCCATCATGATTTGAGGGTTGTAGAGCCGTATGTTTAGGAACACTGGTGTAAACAATATGCTGTATATGATCACTGTCCCTGAGATCTCATCCTGGGACTACAATATATATATCATACATACAGGGGGGCAGCGGGACGCAAAATTTTGTTCCGCGGCCGGGAGTTTGAGACCCCTGTTATAAGGCATAAGTGTCTGATCGGGGGGTCTGACCGCTGGGCCCCCCACCATCTCTTGCCCAGCACCTGGAATGCTTCATGAGCAATGTATCTCCGCCTCTCCCATAGAGATGCATGGAGGGGGCATGTCGACCACTCCCCCGTGCATGGGACCCCTGCCATCAAACACATAACCCCTATCCTGTGGATAGGGGATAAGCTGTATAGTACTCAAGTATGCCTTTAAGGAGTACTCCAGTGAAAATTTTTTTCTTTTCATATCAACTGACGCCAGAAAGTTACAGATTTGTAAATTTACTTTATTGAAAAATCTTAATCCTACCAGTACTTATCAGCTGCTGAAGAGGAGTTGTTCTTTTCTGTCTGACCACAGTGCTCTCTGCTGACACCTCTGTCCATGTTAGGAACTGTCCAAAGCAGAATAGGTTTGCTATGTGGATTTGCTCCTACTCTGTACAGTTCCTGAGACAGACAGAGGGGTCAGCAGAGAGCACTGTGGTCAGACAGAAAAGAACTAAACTTCAGCAGCTGATAAGTACTGGTAGGATTAAAGGGGTACTCCACTGGAAAACTTTTTTTTTTTTAAATCAACTGGTGTCAGAAAGTTAAAACAGATTTGTAAATTACTTCTATTAAAAAAATCTTAATCCTTCCAGTACTTATCAGCTGCTGTATACTACAGAGGACATTTTCTTTTCGAATTTCCTTTCTGTCTGACCACAGTGCTCTCTGCTGACACCTCTGTCCATGTCAGGAACTGTCCAGAGTAGGAGAGGTTTGCTATGGGGTTTTCCTTTGCTCTGGACAGTTCTTGATATGGACAGAGGTGTCAGCAGACAGCACTGTGGTCAGACAGAAAAGAAATTCAAAAAGAAAAGAACTTCCACCTTGTAGTATACAGCAGCTGAAAGGTACAGGGAGGATTAAGATTTTTAAATAGAAGTCGTTTTCAAATTTGTTTAACTTTCTGGCACCAGTTGATTTAAAAAAAAAATAATTTCCAGTGGATTTTTTAATAGGAGTAATTTGATTTAAAAAAAATAGTTTTTCACTGGAGTACCCCTTTAAGCCTTGTTCAGGGCCTGAAGGGACAAGTGCATGACACAAGCATTCTTTCTTTGATCCTCTTAAAATCTGCATGTCATGCACCACTCACTCCAGCCCTGTAATGGGCATGATATAATAGTGGACTCCTTCTCCCTGGAATGTTCCTTTAGTTGTTAAGATGTCAATAACTCTTAGGTAAGAAATTATTAAAGGGGTACTCCGGCGCTAATACATCTTATCCCCTATCCAAAGGATAGGGCATAAGATGTCTAATCGCTTAGGTCCCACTGCTGGGGACCCCCGGGATCTGTCATTCAGCACCTACCTTTGTGACCTCTCCACAGTGCTGGAGGCTCAGAGTGTGCAGCGTGACGACCACGGGGCCGGAGTAGCGTGACATCACGACTCCGCCCCCGTGCGATGTCACGCCCCGCCCCCTCAATGCAAGTCTATGGGAGGGGAAGTGAATGGAGCCAAGTTGTAATACCACACACAACCTGAGAATAGGCGTTGTGCTGTTTTTGAAAGAAAGCCGCCATGTTTGGCTAATCGCGGATAACTCCTGTTACTGTGCCTAGAAAAATATGACATTTTATTGCAGACACTGCAGAGAATGCAGTGAAGTCTGTGCCATCTGTGCAATGTAAACACACTGCAGTTCCCAGTAACTATTTTCCTACAAGCCTCTATATCGGTGTTTCCCAACTAGGGTGCCTCCAGCTGTTGCAAAACTACAACACCCAGCATGCCCGGACAGCCAAAGGCTGTCCGGGCATGCTGGGAGTTGTAGTTTTGCAACAGCTGGAGGCACCCTGGTTAGGAAACACTGCTCTATATACAGCCTGGTTCTATAATCCGCAGCGGCCTACAGTACAATACACATACATGAGTTTACAAATCTCATTCACAGGCCGCAGACACTTTCAGTGCAGATATGACAAGCGACGAAGATTTAGGAAACTATAGATAGAGTAGCGATCTTGGCACCACTTGCTATGACAGTGTAAGGCTGGGTTCACACCACGTTTTGGCAATACAGTTCCCGTATCAGGTTTTTGATAAACGGATTCCTCAAAACCTGACTAAACTGTATCAGAAACGTGTGTACAAATTTTAATCTGTATACGGTTTGAAAAAGTGATGCATCCGTTTAAGAAAAAAAAATGTATACGTTTAACTTTTCACTCCATTAGGAATAAAGTTTCACTTGTTTGATTGAAATTCCCAAAAAAAACTGAGCAAAGTCAAAAACTGTACGCACATATCAGTATCACACATATCAGTATTGTGCTTTCTATAAAACTATAATCTTGTACTTTCTGCTTGAACATTTTGTGGAGTGTTCTCAGTGCTATCTTCATTCTGGAAACATCCTGCACAGTCATTCAAGGACGCAGGACTTAAAGGGGTTCCCCCGGTGGAAAACATATATATATATATTTTTTTTTAATCAACTGGAGCCAGAACGTTAAACAGATTTTTAAATTCCTTCTATTTAAAATCTTAACCCTTCCAGTACTTATCAGCTGCTGTATGCTCCACAGGAAGTTCTTTTCTTTTTGAATTTCTTTTCTGTCTGACCACAGTGCTCTCTGCTGCCACCTCTGTCCATGTCAGGAACTGTCCAGAGCAGGAGAGGTTTGCTATGAGGATTTGCTCCTGCTCTGGACAGTTCCTGACATGGACAGAGGTGCCAGACAGAAAAGAAATATAAAAAATAAACTTCCTGTGGAGTATACAATAGGGTTAAAAGGGTTATCCAAGAAAAAACTATTTTTTTTATATATCAACTGGCTCCAGAAAGTTATACAGATTTGTAAATTACTTCTATTAATCTTAATCCTTTCAGTACTTATGAGCTGCTGAAGTTGAGTTGTTCTTTTCTGTCTAAGTGCTCTCTGGTGACACCTGTCTCGGGAACTGTCCAGAGTAGAAGCAAATCCCCATAGCAAACCTCTTCTACTCTGTGCAGTTCCCGAGACAAGCAGAGATGTCAGCAGAGAGCACTGTTGCCAGACAGAAAAGAACAACTCAACTTCAGCAGCTGATAATTATTGGAAGGATTAAGATTTTTTAATAGAAGTAATTTACAAATCTGTTTAACTTTCTGGAGCCAGTTGATATAAAAAAAAAACAAAAAAAACGTTTTTTTCCTGGAATATCCCTTTAAGATCTTTAAATAGAAGTAAATTACAAATCTGTATAACTTTCTGGCACCAGTTGATTTAAAAAAATAAAATAAAATAAAAATAGTTTTTCACCGGAGTACCCCTTTAAAGGCATAAACATGTATATACCTTCCTACGCTCCCCTGCTGCCTCTGTATGCTCCTCTTCCTGATGCTGGGGCCCAATCTGTCACAGTGCTGCTCAACCAATCACTGGTCGCGGTGGTGTCCAGCCAGTCATTGTCCGAGCTGACCTGTAACGGATTGGCCCCCAGCATCAGGAGGAGGAGCCTACAGGGACCTAGATCAGCCATACAGAGGCAGCAGGGGAGCATAAGGAGGTATATACATTTTTATGTTTTCAAGTCCTGCAGCCTGGGCAGATTTATGTAAAATAAATAAAAAGCTCATTGCCGTAGTACTCTTTTAATGTGTGCAGAAAGAAAAGAAATCCATGCTTACATAGACTGGGCATTTCAGTTGCACTTTGACTGTCATATACATATAGTAAAAATGTCAATCCCTGGGAGAAGTAATTGTCAGCTGATCACTATCCCTATACCAGAGGGCGACATGGGCTTATTCGGGTGATAATCTCTTAGTCTCTGGGTATATGCAGAAAGGGCTATGTCAACATGCACAACCCTCAATATTAGGGCCCTGAATCTCCTCTCATGGACTAAGCCTGTAATACATATATATGACCTGTTTTGTAAATTCTTGGTAATATGTTGTATTACTATTGTGTGTATTTGTTTGTATATGTAGCACCAGTAACAACTCTAAATATAAGAACAATAAACTATTTTTTACCCGCTAAAGGAAGAGCAGAAGTGGGGTAAACTGGTCAGCGGGAATATTCTTGTAAACACTACATAGGATGAGACCGGGGGTATTGCTTTACGATCACAGTTACAAAGTGCCGGCCTGCTGTCGTACAACCTATGGTAGCATTTCCCAACCAGGGTGCCTCCAGCTGTTGCAAAACTACAACTCCCAGCATGCCCGGACAGCCGTTGGCTGTCCGGGCATGCTGGGAGTTGTAGTTTTGCAACAGCTGGAGGCACCATGGTTGGGAAACACTGACCTATGGTCTTGGATGTAGGATCTGCTGTAAGAAAATATTTAATTGGTGACTTACTGATCTTTTATAAGACAACTGCGGTTTTATTCTGAATATGAAGACCAAAACTACTACCTATGGTAACATAAAAGGGCGGCCGATCTCCGTTTATTCTACATAAATAAGGGGCTTGTCAGGGAATATAAATGCTGAGATCTAATATTCAGAACATGTTACTTGCCGGACAATGGGGAAATCCTGAAGGGTCCATACACACAGCCAGATTAAAAGCTATGGGCTATACTGTGCACCATAGGGCGGCACATGGAGTGTCTATGGGTAGGTAATACTGCAGGGCTGTGTGCATGAGCCTTTAGTAATAAGTGACCAAAAGTGTTACCCCTCAGCTACCAACTAGGGCCTGAAAGATTTAGAAAACCCTCCTGTAAGCCTCAATATAACAACTGCACCTCAATCTACAGATGTGATTACAGTCTAAAATTTATTAGACCTGGCCTGCACTACTGCTGTGTAACATTAGACCAGTGTTCCCCAACCAGGGTGCCTCCAGCTGTTGCAAAACCACAACTCCCAGCATGCCCGGACAGCCGTTGGCTGGGAGTTGTAGTTTTGCAACAGCTGGAGGCACCCTAGTCGAGAATCACTGCATTAGACAGTAATTCTACTTTGGGTAACACAATGTGTACAACTATATTTAGTGGTGACTGTAAGAAGCTGTTATATGCAACTGTTGTGCAACAAACCCGCTGTAATAGAAGTGAATGGAAATATTGTCCATCATTCTATGTTAAAGGGGTTGGGGGTTACTAGGATAACCTCTAATCACAAGAATGCGGATCCAGAGTGCCCCTGTTTTAAAGGAGAGTTAGTCAAGGACTGCAGCTCCATTCAGACTCTATGGGGCTTCCAAAACTAGCCAAGCACCGTTGTCAGGTATCTTCAGCTGTCTCATAAAATTTGAATGGAGCGGTGTTGGGCATGCGTGACTGACATTTCATTCAAACAGGGACACTTGGGACCCTTGGTTATTGTGTTCAGTGTTGGTCCCAGTGGTTGGACCCTGACCAATCAGACAAAAGTCAAGTGATTTCCATCTTGCCCCCCCATGCAACCCCTTTGTCACTATTAAGCCAATACATTTTAATGGTTTCTCCAATGGTTTTTTTTTGCTGTTGCATATTTCTCATAAGTAGCATTTAATGACAGGACATAGACTCAACCTGAGGAATAGGGGAACAGACATAAGACATAAGTTCTGAATCTAAGACAAGGCTGTCCACAATGAGCTTCATATAGGAAAACTGTGCCCAGAGAAGTGGCCTTGTTGTCCAAAATAACCACCAATCATTTGTGCAGTCAGGCTTATGAAAGTTAAACTCTGGCAACCATCATTTTTCTGGGTGACATTTTTAATACATGAGGCTTCATAAGCCAAGATTATTTCCTTTCACAGAAGTGCAGCTATGTGGCCACGATGACCTACACGTGAAGTCTTTGCTAAACCTATTAGAGCTGTGTGGAGAAGCACAGCCATGTCTGAGGCATCCGGCCACCTTCTCAGCTCTCAGGAATGTCGGTCGCAGTAGGATTGTGGGAATTCACAGTGTTTTCTGATGCCCATTTGGGGATGGTGAATCGCTGGGCACATTGGATAACTGAAGCTTATCTAAACCTGCAAAGAAACAAAGCATTGGTAGGTGGCAACATGAAAATTACCAATTCTTTCAGCCCATTTAAAGGAAAGAAAATTGCTGACAAAGAAAGGAAACAAAAATGCAACATAAAGAGTAACTTTTTGGACAGCTCTGGAGCAGGGTATTGTGGGAGAATGGGCGCACCTTTGATAGGTCAGGTAATCACATAGAACACTAATTCTCCAATAAATGAAACATTTGATGGGAAATGGTTTTAGGGAAAAAATTCCACTAAAAGGGCTGGATGCAGCTATTTAAAGGGGTACTCCGCCCCTAGACATCTTATCCCCTATCCAAAGGATAGGGGATAAGATGTCAGATCGCCGGGGTCCCGCTGCTGGGGACCCCGGGGATCGCTACTGCAGCACCCCGCTATCATTACTGCGCAGAGCGAGATCGCTCTGCATGTAATGATGGCCAATACAGGGGCCGGAGCATCGTTACATCACGGGTCCGCCCCTCGTGATGTCATGACCCGCCCCCGTCAATACAAGTCTATGGGAGGGGGCGTGGCGGTCATCATGCCCCCTGCCATAGACTTGCATTAGGGGGACGGGCCGTGATGTCACGAGGGGCGGAGCCATGACGTCACGCTGCTCCGGCCCCTGTATCGTCCGTCATTACGTGCAGAGCGAACGCGCTCTGTGCAGAATGATGGGGGGGGGGTGCCGCAGCAGCGATCCTTTGGATAGGGGATAAGATGCCAGGGGCGGAGTACCCCTTTAAGGTAAAGTCAGAAGTGACCCCAGCACAATGAACAAGTGTAAGTCCTTCTATTACAATTACCAGTCCAATGGCTTCAGTTTCTAAAACATCATCAAAAACTGCAGAAGCAAGATAAAAAAAAAGGGTATAAAACTCAGGCAACACCGATTTCCTACAGGACAATCTGCTTCCCTGAGACTCCTTGCACACTATGGAATTTCCCAAAAAATGGATGCAGTAACTGGTAATAACGGATGATAACTGATGACCATCATCCGTTATTACCAGTTACATCCGTTTTTTAATAAAAAAAAAATGTTATTACGTTTTTAACCCTTTTTTTGTAAAGCTGTACTGAGCATGCTCAGTACAAACAAATGGATGTTAAAAAACCTGACAATGACTGATGATGAAGGATGGTTTTTTTGAACATCTGGTTCCCATAGACTTCAATGTTAAATTTTAACGTCCGGTTTTTCAACATTATTTTTTTGCCGGACCAAAAATTAGTGCATGCACCGTCTTTTGTGCCGGCAAAAATAACTGACATTAGTAAAAACGGACATGTCTGATGCAAAAGAATGTTCAAAAAATCCCATTGACATGAACGGGATTTTTTGTCGGCCGTTTTCCGGACTTTTTGCCGGGAGTAATAACTGAGGTTTTTTACAGGATGATACCTGTAGTGTGAAAGGGGCCTTAGAGATACATCAGTAAACTAAAAGTAGTTTTAGCAGATTTAGGGCCCACTTGTGAGCAGAAAATTGTGAGCAGACATTCTGGCACTGCAGCCTTCCATTGTCTTCAATGAGATTCTGTTACATTGTGCACACTGCTGAATTTCCGCTGTGGAATTTTCAAATTCCATACTCCGCCAAAAGAGTGAATATTTAAGAGTTTTCTGGTGATTAAAGGGGTATTCCAGGAAAAAACGTTTTTATATATCAACTGGCTCCAGAAAGTTAAATAGATTTGTAAATTACTTCTATTAAAAAATCTTAATCCTTTCAGTACTTATGAGCTTCTGAAGTTAAGGTTGTTCTTTTCTGTCTAAGTGCTCTCTGATGACACCTGTCTCGGAAAACGCCCAGTTTAGAAGAGGTTTGGGGGATTTGCTTCTAAACTGGGCGGTTCCCAAGACAGGTGTCATCAGAGAGCACTTAGACAGAAAAGAACAACCTTAACTTCAGAAGCTCATAAGTACTGAATGGATTAAGATTTTTTAATAGAAGTAATTTACAAATCTGTTTAACTTTCTGGAGCCAGTTGATATATAAAAAAAAAGGTTTTTCCTGGAATACCCCTTTAAGGGTCTATTCACACAGCAGAATTACCGCATGCAGAATTCCACCTCAAATGAAAGCCCAGTAGACTTCTATGGGATTCTGCACTCCCATTCACACTTCCGAATTTCCGCTTGCAGAATTCCGCTAGCGGAATTCTGCAAGCGGAAATTCGGAAGTGTAAATGGGAGTGCAGAATCCCATAGAAGTCTATTGGGCTTTCATTTGAGGTGGAATTCTGCATGCGGTAATTCTGCTATGTGAATAGACCCTTAGGATGTCAAAGTGTGAACGTTGGGGCGCTGACACCTCGCACCACCCACCGATCCGCTGTTCGGCAAAACCACAGCTCCGATACGTACATAATGAACGGCATGAAGCAGTTTGCTCCTTTCATTGTGTTGTGGTGGAGCTGGCTCCCATTGAATAGGCCATCAAGGTTAAACCCCCCGAAAAGCCCTTTAAAAGATATGAGAATGACAGACTCTCACCCTGGATAGAACAGCTGGACTATCTGTCAGTGTGGTTGTCACCCTAGTAATGACATTACCAGTAATAGTATTGTTACATGTGGCAAAATAGTCACTCAGTTAGGAAATTATTATTTTTAATTTAGATGATGGTCCTATAAAGGAACATACAGAATAATGACCACTGCCCTGTCTAATCACTACTTTACCTCCATCTTGAAAATTCTCGGGTACAGGCAGCGATTATTCAAGGCAAAGAATAGAAGAATATACATTACCTATTGCTTTTAGCAGCTCTTCCCGAACTGCAGAGGTGAATTTGCGCACTAAACACAGCGTCGTCACAATGGCGAATATCAGATTGTATGTGACAACAATGTAGAAGTTCCCCAGCCAGTTGAATCTACCAAAGTCGCCCAAAAGATCGAATCTAGTGATTCCTGTGTGAAAAGAACAAAGACAGAAGGGTTAAATCCCACATCCACATCGGGGTGTCTGCCACGAACAGTCATCGTTCATTTAACCAAAAGCATTGAGAGGTTGTTAAAGGGGTACTCCAAAGGACAGGGGATGAGATGTCTGATCGTGGGGGTCCGTGCCGGATGACTGGCGATGTGGGGCGTCACACTGCTCCCATAGACTTGCACTGAATGGATGTGGCCGCGACGTCACGAGCCTACGGAGCTGCATCTGACACTCTAACGAACACCGGGTGCAGCAGGGAGATCGCGGGGGTCCCCAGCAACAGGACCCCCGTGATCAGACATCTTATCCTCTATCCTTTGGGTAGAGGATAAGATGTCTAGGGGTGAAGTACCCCTTTAAAGTGAGGGCACCTTATAGCTAAACATGCTGTGCATACAACTGACTGCTGAGACCAGAGATAACTATGATCCCAACCTGTTTAACCCCTGAAATGCCAAGGTCAACAGCAACAATGGCGCCTATGCAGTTAGTCAAAGAAAGGAAACTGTCATGGCAGCTGAGGAATGGGGGGATTGGGTAGGGAAGGGTTTAATAAAGAACCCCGGAGCCTTGTAGGATGACAGAGAGCTGCCTGATCCTACATACTACATGGCACAACACAAATATCAAACTTGACTATTCTTTCTGTGAAGGCCAGAATCAGAATTATGTAAATTATGTAAAGTCTGTCTTGTGCACAGTGCAGCAGAATAGAATAGAATCCCATGAAGTCTGCTGCAGCAAAATGCCCACACAGAATTTTCCGCTCAGAAATTCTGCTGTGTGAATGGGGCCCAAGACTTTAAAGGGTACTCCGGTGGACAAACTATTTTTTTATTAATTAATTGGTGCCAGAAAGTTAAAGAGATTTGTAAATTACTTCTATTTAAAAATCTTAATTCTTCCAGTACTTATCAGCTGCTGTATGCTGTAAGCAGCTGATAAGTACTGGAAGAATTAAGATTTTTTTAATAAAAGTAATTTACAAATCTGTTAACATTCTGTAGCCAGTTGATATGAAAAAACAATAGTTTTCCGCCAGAGTACCCCTTTAAGAGATTCTATGAGCTGTGCCAGCCATAGAGGAAAGCAGGCCGCTCCTTCAGCTGTACAGATGTCATTCACTTAAGATTCTGAAGTGTTAACATTATTTCCCTACTAAACAGAAAAGAAAAGTGTCATGTGAATTACTTTATTGCTGCTCCTTCCTCAGTTTGCCTTTCCCATCATGGTCAGTGCAGTTACGTCTTTGATTAGGAGGAGTAAAAAAAACTTTATTTTTTAAATACTGTGAGAAGACCATGAATCTGTTTAACGTATTTATTCCTTTTCATCTATTGAGAAGCAGTAGGCATAACATGTAGTGCGATGCATGATGATATTTTGCAAAGCACCACATGACTCACTGTACCCTAATGCAGTCTATTAATCCTGTTTGGACAGCTGTGTCTGTGCATTTGTTAGCTGTCTTCTAATTGTACCATCCTTCTATCTTATTCTTTTATTTATCTCTATGGCAAACTATTCAGGAATGCGGTTTGTAAGGCCGGGAAAAAAGTGGCTTTCGCTATTAATTTGTTTTCTTTGTAACAACAATTGTGCCCAGCAAGCGCCCTTCCTCTCAATAACCAGTGTACATTACTACCGACTGTTACCAACAATCTTGTATTATTGTGCGCGCAAAATCAGCTTTAGAAAGGCGCAAAGAGGGAACGGGCTTAAGCCACACAAAGGCTATTTGTTAGTTCCCACAGTATTTTTTATATCTGTTTACACACACACAGATTAATACTGCTTTTATTCTGGGTAAAGACAGAAGAGATAATCCAATCTGGTAAATAGTCTACAGTGAAAAAGGAAGCGGATTGTCCAAAAAAGCAACAAGGGTAAAAACTGGAATCTACAATATTTAAATTTCTGACTAAATAAATGTATTTTTATTAATTAATAAACATACACACACAAATATATATATATATATATATATATATATATATATATACACACATACACACACACACACATTAATTTACATATATATTATGTAAATTAAATATATATATATATATATTTAAATATATAATTTACGTAATATATATGTAAATTTATGTGTATATATATATATATATATATATATATATATATATATGTGTGTGTTGAAAATGGTGGCGTGAGGCTATTGAAACGTTGTAACTACTTTTTTGAACCATGGAGTAAATCACTTTTTTTTTTGGATACAACCATCTGATGTGCTGCACTTATCTTTTGTTAGTTTGCTGGAATCTGTCAACTAGGTTCCTACACCTGCGTGCACCCACCTCATTTTTACTACTTTGGATGTGCTGCTTCTATCCCTCCTTTATAGATATGATATTTTGCATATATATACACACACCAGTAAATATGTGTGTGCACATATATATATATATATATATATATATATATATATATACACACGGTATATATTTTATACACATATATATATATATATATATATATATATATATATATATATATATATATATATATATATATATACACACACACACACACACACACACACACACACACACACACAGTGGTCCCTCAAGTTACAATATTAATCAGTTCCAGGACGACCATTGTATGTTGAAACCATTGTATGTTGAGACCAGAACTCTATGGGAATCTGGTAATTGGTTCTGAAGCACCAAAATGTCATCCAAAAATAAGACAAAAAAAGTGAGGATTAAAGAAAAAACAAGTAGATAACTAATACAGATAAAGCAAGTCTTTACATCTAAAAGTAGGAAAGATCTGCTGGGAGCTGTAATCACTGTCTATGTCAGTGTTTCCCAAGGAGGGTGGCCACAGCTGTTGCAAAACCACAACTCCCAGCATGCCCGGACAGCCTTTGGCTGTCCGGGCATGCTGGGAGTTGTAGTTTTGCAACAGCTGGGGCCACCCTGCTTGGGAAACACTGGTCTATGTAGAGGACAGGAGCTTCTTCAGGGTCCTGTAAGTAAAAAATTTATGGAGTCGCCCTCACCTGGTGTCCAAAGGAGCAGCTAACCCTGGTACAGGTGAAGTGTACAGAACATGTAATACCTACTGTACTGTAGGGGGCGCTACTAGACACCAGTCAGTGCATGCACTTCAGTAATACAGGGGTTTTACCAGTGAATGCCCATTTTGATTGGTTGGTTCTTCCGGCCATTGACATGTTTCACAGATCTGGACGGTCCGTACATTGTATGTTGAGTCTGGTATCAACTTACGATGGTCCAGAACAGACCATTGTATTTTGAAACTATTGTATGTTGAGGCCATTGTAAGTTGAGGGATTATTGTATATATATTATATATATATACATACATATATACATACACACACACACGCACACTTTATTTACATATATATACCATATATATATATATATATATATATATATATATATATATATAGTACAGGCCAAAAGTTTGGACACCTTCTCATTGAGAGTTTTCTTTATTTTCATGACTATGAAAATTGTAGATTCACATTGAAGGCATCAAAACTATGAATTAACACATGTGGAATTATAGACATAACAAAAAAGTGTGAAACAACTGAAAATAGGTCATATTCTAGGTTCTAGCCACCTTTTGCTTTGATTACTGCTTTGCACACTCTTGGCATTCTCTTGATGAGCTTCAAGAGGTAGTCACCTGAAATGGTTTTCCAACAGTCTTGAAGGAGTTCCCAGAGATGCTTAGCACTTGTTGGCCCTTTTTGCCTTCACTCTGTGGTCCAGCTCACCCCAAACCATCTCAATTGGGTTCAGGTCCGGTGACTGTGGAGGCCAGGTCATCTGACGCAGTCCCCCATCACTCTCCTTCTTGGTCAAATAGCCCTTACACAGCCTGGAGGTGTTTGGGGTCATTGTCCTGTTGAAAAATAAATGATGGTCCAACTATACGCAAACCGGATGGAATAGCATGCCGCTGCAAGATGCTGTGGTAGCCATGCTGGTTCAGTATGCCTTCAATTTTGAATAAATCCCCAACAGTGTCACCAGCAAAGCACCCCCACACCATCACACCTCCTCCTCCACACCAGCACACCTGTGAAGTGAAAACCATTTCAGGTGACTACCTCTTGAAGCTCAACAAGAGAATGCCAAGAGTGTGCAAAGCAGTAATCAAAGCAAAAGGTGGCTACTTTGAAGAACCTTGAATATGACATATTTTCAGTTGTTTCACACTTTTTTGTTATGTATATGATTCCAGATGTGTATGTATATATGTATATATATATATATATATATATATATATATATATATATATATATATATATATATATATATATATATACATACACACACACACACATAAATAAATATATATTATATATATATATGCAAAATATCATAGAATCACAGAATGTTGCATAATCTTGTAATAACTTTTTTTTATTAACCTAACAGTATTTTGTAGAGACAAGCTTTTGGGGGTCCTCCCGAAGACTGGTCTCTGCAAAATACTGTAATACGAATTAAAAAAAAAAGATATTCTGAGATTCTGCAACATTCTGTTTTTGCATCAGCATCCCCATAGACTCTACTAAATAAAATTATAATCCTGTCTAGTATTGCAAATGTGAAAACAATTCCCCACCTTGAAATAATCAGTATAAAACAATGGGTTTTATAAATGATGCGTGTAGGCAGACCTACCTTAGAAAATGTCAAAGAAGCAGTCAAGGATTTCTATTTATTTTTTGCTTTTTCCTATATAGTGCAGCATAGGGTATTATTCACGGGCAGAGCTCGGAGGAAACATATGGCACTACAGGAATATGGTGGTGAGTGAGCATTATATGGGCAAAACAATGGAGTTCTTCTTTAATATGACATTTGAGGAAAGTAATACCATTCATGACACTATGCTGTGGTGTATTTATGCTAATCTAACAATTTTAAACCCATCAGTATTTAACAGTTTTTTTTAATACATATCCTTTAAGGCAGTGTTTTCCAACCAGGGTGCCTCCAGCTGTGGCAAAACTACAACTCTCAGCATGCCCGGACAGCCGAAGGCTGTCCGGGCATGCTGAGAGTTGTAGTTTTGCCACAGCTGGAGGCACCCTGGTTGGAAAACACTGCCTTAAAGGGGTTGTTCCTATGTCCAGACAGCCTGTTGTCATGCATAGCTGTGACCGCTACATACTGTACCACTTTTTATGGGAATCCATACATACCTAATGTTCTGGACATGACGGGCAGAGCTGAACTGAGCACAAGAATAGAGACACAGTTGCCAATGATCTGTGAAAGGAGAAAATCTGTGAATAAGTCACTTAACAAATAGGACTTTCCTAAAATTATTAACCCCTAAAACCTAATGTAGATTTGGTGTTATGAGGATTATCAGCTGTATCAGACTGCACCTTGGGCAAGAATTCACACTAACCTATATATCCTGCCTATGTGAATCCAGACTATACTTACTGGAAAAGAAAAGTTTTGCTTATATTAAACTTTAAGTGTTTTCCAAACAGTGCGCCTCCAGCTGTTGCAAAACTATAACTCCCAGCATGCCCGGACAGCCAACAGACTGACGCACTGTTTGGAAATCACCGTTTTAAGGGGAACCTACTTTGCCATTTTACTGGCTTTTAGTTTCCCAAGATCCATATTCCATTTATAAATGACAGAATGACTAGATTAGTTTATTAAATACATTCTTATTTTGCAGGTGCAGAATTAAAAAGCCTCTTCCTTAGAATAATAAAGAGGAACTCCACACACCTTAAAGGGGTACTCCGGTGGACATTTTTTTTTATTTTTTTTTATTTTTTAAATCAACTGGTGCCAAAATGTTTAACGGATTTGTAAATTACTTCTATTTAAAAATCTTAACCCTTCCAGTACTTATCAGCTGCTGTATTGTTCACAGGAAGTTCTTTTCTCTTTGAATTTCTTTTCTGTCTGACCACAGTGCTCTCTGCTGACACCTCTGTCCATGTCAGGAACTGTCCAGAGCAGGATAGGTTTGCTATGGACATTTGCTCCTACTCTGGACAGTTCCTGGCATGGACAGAGGTGTCAGCAGAGAGCACTGTGGTCTAAATAAATAAAAAAGAACTTCCTGTGGAGTATACAGTAGCTGATAAGTACTGGAAGGGTATATAAAAAAAAGTTTTTTCTTGGATAATCCCTTCCAGTACTTATCAGCTACTGTATACTCCACAGGAAGTTCTTTTTTATTTATTTAGAACACAGTGCTCTCTGCTGACACCTCTGTCCATGCCAGGAACTGTCCAGAGTAGGAGCAAATGCCCAAAGAAAACCTCTCCTGCTCTGGACAGTTCCTGACATGGACAGAGGTGTCAGCAGAGAGCACTGTGGTCAGACTAAAAAGAAAACATGTTTTCCATCGGAGTACCCCTTTAAAGTGCAACTGTCATGAGTTTTTAGCCCCCCAGACTACTACAATGTTGTTACAGATGTCCGTAACATGAGTGTAACCATACCTTTATCACTCTTACTCCTTCTTTTATAACTTATAAAAATACATTTATCCAGCAGTCAGGCACAGTCGGATAGGCGTGGCTTGGGGTTCGCAAAGCACCGCCGCCGCCACGCCTATCCTCTCCTTTCAGCGCTGGGACCGTTGTGTAGTAAGACACAGCACATGCGCCTCTCCCCTCCTCTAGTACTGCACCTGTGCAGTGAATGCATAGGCAGCGGGAGCAAGCGCTCACTCTGTCAATGCAGGGCGGTGGCGCGCGCACGTCAGGAGGGGCGCATGCGCTGTGGATGCGGTGTCTTACTACACAGCGGTCCTGATGCTGAAAGGAGAGGATAGGCGTGGCGGCGGCGGCGGCGCTTTGCGATCTCCAAGCCACACCTATCAGACTGTGCCTGACCACTGGATAAATGTATTTTATCTTATTATAACTTATTATAAGTTATGAAAGAAGGAGTAAGAGTGATAAAGGTATGGTTACACTCACATTATGGACATCTGTAACAACATTGTAGTAGTCTGGGGGCTAAAATCTCATGACAGTTGTGCTTTAAAGGGGTACTCTAATGGAAAACTTTTTTTTTTTTTTAAATGAACTGGTGCCAGAAAGTTAAACAGATTTGTAAAAATCTTAATCCTTTCAGTACTTTTTAGCAGCTGTATGCTACAGAGGAAAATCTTTATTTCATTTTTGTCCTGTTCACACTGCTCTCTGCTGACACCTGATGCCCATATCAGGAACTGTCCAGAGCAGGAGCAAATCCCCATAGCAAAGCTATGCTACTCTGGACAGTTCCTGACACGGACAGAGGTGTCAGCAGAGAGCACTGTGGACAAGACAAAAATGAAATTCAAAAAGAAAAGAATTTCCTCTGTAGCATACAGCTGTGAAAAAGTACTAAAAGGATTAAGATTTTTTAATAGAAGTAATTTACAAATCTGTTTAACTTTCTGACACCAGTTCATTTAAAAAAAAAAGTTTTCCACCGGAGTACCCCTTTAAGGTTTATTGCAGAAAAAGACACGGCCAAGACAATCAGCCATTAGAATATAAGTCTTTTAGGTAAATACCCACAACCATGCACATCTATAGGTCATTGTAGGAAAGTGTAAAGCTGGGTTTAACCCCTTGAATGCAAATTCCTAAATAGCTGCTCTGACATAAATTGGCCACTTCTCATCTGAAACAACACAGTTTACAGGGGTTTTCTAGTAATACAAATAAAAACTGCTTTTTTATTTTATTAATTTTTTTGCAAAAACAGCCCCACTCCTGTCCGCAGGTTGTGTGTAGTATTGCAGCTCGGTCCCATACACTTCAATGGAGCTGAGGTGTGGACAGAAGTGGTGCCGTTTTTACAAATACTGCTAATGTGTATTATGTATAAAGCATCGTCACGGACAGGGTCATGGTCTTAGGCTATGTTCACACGCTGGAATTTCCCCGCCGCGCAAATTCCACATTCTGGATTCCACAAAAACAAGAGACCTGTCGTTAATGTTGCGGTATTCCATGTCAGAATCCCACTGAACTCAATGGGGCTTAGAATTTGTTGGGCTTAGAAATCTTGTCACAATTCCGCAGCAAGCTTTGCAGGACTAAATTTGAGCGGGATAGCAGAATTTCCTCTGTGTGAACATAGCCGTACCCTCACACTAGTGTCAAACTGGCCTAAAGCTACGTTCCCATCTGCATTGAAGCCCCATTTGCCCCATTTGCAGAGTAGGTTTAAATGCCACGGGGGTCACGGGGGAAAAGACAAAACTGCATATAAGTTAAATTTCGACCCCCTTTCTCCCCGAACTTAGCCTCTGGTGCAAATATGAACTCGGTCGGACTTGCATCCCTATTACAATCGTGTGAACCTAATTCGGTGTTTCCCAACCAGGGTGCCTCCAGCTGTTGCAAAACTACAACTCCCAGCATGCCCGGACAGCCGAAGGCTGTCCGGGCATGCTGGGAGTTGTAGTTTTGCAACAGCTGTAGACACCCTGGTTGGGAAACACTGATCTAGTTCTTGGATGAGGCTTACATAATTTTTTCTTTTTCCAAAAAAGTAGCCAAAACTCACTTTTCGGACCTGTTACACCAGACTCTTGGTTCAGAATCCTCCAACAATGTGTAATGACAAGCACAACTTTTAGTACGACAAGGTAACTCTTCACTGGGGCATTATGGCTAAAAAATATAATTCATCCTTAAAGTCATTAACTTTCTAGGAGTGAATTTTAGTTCTTTAAAGGGGTACTCCGGTGGAAATTTATTTATTTATTTTAATTTTTTTTTTTATTAAATCAACTGGTGCCAGAAATTTAAACAGATTTGTAACTTACTTCTATTAAAAAATCTTAATCCTTCCAGTACTTATTAGTTGATGAATACTACAGAGGAAATTCTTTTCTTTTTGGATTTCTTTTCTGTCATGACCACAGTGCTCTCTGCTGACACCTCTGTCCATGTCAGGAACTGTCCAGAGCAGGAGAAAAATCCCCATAGCAAACCTATCCTGCTCTGGACAGTTCCTAAAATGGACAGAGGTGTCAGCAGAGAGCACTGTGGTCGTGACAGAAAAGAAATCTAAAAATAATTTGTTTTTTATACTTATTCTTTTACGAGGGTAGGACACAGGACTTTGGGGTGAGTGTTCTATGTGGATGGGGGGTGGGGGGGGGTTGGGGTTTATGGTTTTGTTTTGTCGTTTAATAAAAAATTTCTGATTTAAAAAATAAATAAATAAATGAAAAGAATTTCCTCTGTAGTATACAGCCGCTAATAAGTACTGGAAGGATTAAGAATTTTTAATAGAAGTAATTTACAAATCTGTTTAACTTTCTGGCACCAGTTGATTTAAAAAATAAAAAAACGTTTTCCACTGGAGTACCCCTTTAAGTACGTCAAGGTAACTTCACTGGGGCATTATGGCTAAAAAATAAAATTCATCCTTAAAATCATTATCTTTTTAGGAGTGAATTTTAGTTCCTTAACTATAGTGTACCCGAGAGCATACGTTCTAAGAGACTTCCAAACACAAGAGAAAGGAGAAGAAGGAGTCATATGGGCAATTAAAGGGGACAATGCTTGCTCCTTAGTTACTGACCTCCTCGGCCAGCTTGTGGGAATATCCAACAAAAATAAATGTATACATCTGTGTCAAAGCGTTACTTAACAGTTTCATTCTTCTCAGGCTGGTGTCAGATTGTGCGGAGTCAAATTAGCCTTAACTTGTAAGACGTAATTGAATGGGCCCCTCCAGTCTTATTTTAATGATTTAAATGTGAATGACTGTCTGTATTCCTCGCAGTAGCCGGGGTTCTTCACATTTTAGACCGGCGGAGTGAAGTACAGTTCGCACAAAGTTACTCATTAGCAATACGGTCCTTTGGGAAGAAAGAAAACTCCCTTTCACTGTTTCTATGGCTGGTTAACAAGCCCAGTAATTGCGGCTCTCTCTTTTTATCAAGTGAATGGACGGCGTCCAAATTAAACAGAGCACACATCCCCTTTTCCCACTCATTTCGCATTTAGAAAATCTTCCAGTTTGTCGTGTTTACGAAGCTTACGAGCAAATACTGATCGCTGCAAATGAGCCATTGGGAACAATTATTACATTGCTTGGCTGGTGGGTTCAGAGTGGGAAATACTTAATGCCATAGGGATGACCGTCATTGCACCTCACCACCTGTACCGTTACCTTGGTCATTGTTGTGTCATCTTCCCTGGGTGTGAAACTTCCAAAAAAACGTAGGCTGTAGAAGCCGACCACAGAAGAAACCATCAGATAGCTGCAAGAAAGTTAAGGTAATAGAACAGTGTAAGTCTGCTGGGAGGAATGCAACAGATTAAAGGGGTTATCCAGGAATAGAAAAACACAGCTCATTTCTTTCAAAAATAACTCCATGTCTGTCTCCAGGTTGGGTGTGGTTTTACAACTTGGCACCATTCACTTCAATGGAACTGAGCTACAGAACCACCCCAAACCTGGAGACAGACGGGAAGCGTTTTTTAAAAAGAAAGTAGCTCTGTTTTTCTATTCCTGGATAATCCCTTTAAGGCCAGCTGCACACTGATAGACGGCAATGTCTGTGGTACGGATTTTGCCAGAACAGTGACAGTGAGCAATTTCAATTTTCTGGTGGAATTTTTAGATCGGAATTTCCGAAAATTCTGCCAAGAAAATTCTGCCGTGTATATGGGTTAACGGAAAAAAATTCAGAAGCAGAATTCTGGTCGGAAATTTCGTAGTATGAACCCGGCCTTAGGGTCTATTCACATGGCAGCATTTCCACCTCAAATTAAAGCCCATAGTGGATTCACACTAAATAGTAGGGATCCACTTGTCAAGATCTCTGTATCCATGTGCACTGATGATGTAAACTGCTGCTTTTAACAATGAAATAAAGGCTGAGGTTTTATCCATATGCTGGATCACTTGTTTATTTCTATGGAGGGGGCGTGACAGCTGTCACGCCCCCTCCCATAGGCTTGCATTGAGGGGGCGGAGTGTGAAGTCACACAGGGGCGGAGCAGTGACGTCACTATGCTCCGTCCCTGTGATTGCCAGTAATCAGACCCGGAGTGAACATGCTCCGGGGGCTGATTCTAACGGGGTACAGCGTGGAAGATCACGGGGGTCCCCAGCGGCGGGACCCCCGCGATCATGCATGTTATCCCATATCCTTTGGATAGGGGATAAGATGTCTTAGCGCCGGAGTACCCCTTTAAGTGGTAATACCTTTGAACTGCTTTTACCTGGCAAAGTTATTCAGAGATAGTTTTTTCGAGACATATTGTACTTTATATTAGTGGTAAATTTTTGTTGATACTTGAAAGAAGTGATTTTTTTAGGACATTTTAGAAGGCTTATACTATTATGAGCATTTTTTTTCTAATTTTCTACTTTCAAAATCAACATTTTTTAGGGACCAATTGAATTCTGAATATATTTACACAAACACACATATTATATATATATATATATATATATATATATATATATATATATATATATATATATATATATATATATATATATATACATACACACATATACAGTGTCATGGCCGTAAATGTTAATAGGTAAAACAAAGGGGGAATGTTTCTTGCAGCGCTGGACCAAAATGAATTTTTTTTTCACCTATTTCCATATTATATTACCGATGACTCCAGTGAGTGTTCGGAGGGATTGTGAGCTGCAGGATCCGAAGACCCACTCTACATGTGAATGAAGGTGTTGTGCTCTGAGCGCAACATTACATGGTGAGTGAGATTCACACCATTTTCTTTTATACCATTGTTTTACTGTACTTCACTAGGGGTGCGTTCCCTCTTTTTTCTTTTATTTCTTACACATGGCAGTAAATGTTGGCACCCCTGAAATTTTTTAAGAAAATGAAGTATTTCTCACAGAAAAGGATTGCAGTAACACATGTTTTGCTATACACATGTTTATTCCCTTTGTGTGTTTGGAACTAAACCAAAAAGGGAGGGAAAAAAGCAAATTGGACATAATGTCACCAAACTCCAAAAATGGTCTGGACAACATTATTGGCACCCTTAACTTAATATTTGGTTGCACACCCTTTGGAACAAATAACTGAAATCAGTCGCTTCCTATAACAATCAATAAGCTTCTTACACCTCTCAGCCGGGATGTTGGACTACTCTTCTTTTGCAAACTGCTCCAGGTCTCAATTAGGCTAAGTTTCCACTTGGGTTTTTTTCCTGGCAGTTTTTGGAAAACTGCCACTGCAGTTTCTGAGCCAAAGCCAGAAGTGTAGTCAAAAGGAATAGGACATATAAAGGAAGAACTTACACTTCTCCTCCTTTATGGATCCACTTCTGGCACAAAAACTGCAGTGGCAGTATTCCAAAAACCGCCAGAAAAAAAACAAGTGGAAACTTAGCCTTATTGGAAGGCACCTTTTCCCAACAGCAATTTTAAGATCTCTCCACAGGAGTTCAATGGGATTTAGATCTGGACTCATTGCTGCCACTTCAGAACTGTCCAGAGCTTTGTTGCCATCCATTTCTGGGTGATTTTTGACGTATGTCTGGGGGTCATTGTCCTGCTGGAAAACCCAGCTTTCTGACACTGGGCTGTACAGTGCGACCCAAAATCCGAGGGTAATCCTCAGATTTCATGATGCCTTGTACACATTCAAGGCCCCCGGTGCCAGAGGCAGCAAAACAACCCCAAAACATCATTGAACCTCCACCATATTTCACTGTAGGTACTGTGTTCTTTTCTTTGTAGGCCTCATTCTGTTTTCGGTAAACAGTATAATGATGTGCTTTACCAAAAAGCTCTATCTTGGCCTCATCTGTCCACAAGACGCTTTCCCAGAAGGATTTTGCCTTACTCAAGTTCATTTTGGCAAAATGTAGTCTTGCTTTTTTATGTCACTGTGTAAGCAGTGGGGTCCTCCTGGGTCTCCTGCCATAGCGTTACATTTCATTTAAATGTCGATGGATAGTTTGAGCTGAAACTGATGCTCCCTGAGCCTGCAGGACAGCTTGAATATCTTTGGAACTTGTTTGGGGCTGCTTATCCCCCATCCAGACTATCCTGCGTTGACACCTTTCATCAATTTTTCTTTTCCGTCCACGCCCAGGGAGATTAGCTACAGTGTAATGAGTTGCAAACTTCTTGATAATGTTGCGCACTGTGGACAAAGGCAAATCTAGATCTCTGGAGATGGACTTGTAACCTTGAGATTTGTTGATATTTTTCCAATATTTTGGTTCTCAAGTATTTTAGTCCAGCCCATTTTTGGAGTTTGGTGTGACATTATGTCCAGTTTGCTTTTTTTCCTCCCTTTTTTGGTTCAGTTCCAATACACAAAAAGGGAATAAACATGTGTATAGCAAAACGTGTTACTGCAATCCTTTTCTGTGAGAAATTCTTATTTCTAGAAAATTTTTAGGGGTGCCAACATTTACGGCCTTGACTGTATATATAATTATTTATTTTTATTTAATTTTAAATTGTTTTTTTCTTCTGTTCAACAGCTCCCCCTAGTGTCTGCCCCCTGCCAAGCACAAAAGATGCAGAGCAGGTTTAGGACACTAGGGGGAGCTGTTGTACAACTAAACTAAATTTTACAAAATAATTTTTGCACTGCGCTTCACCCAGAAGTGAAGCATGCAGAAGGGCACAGCTGAGGGAGCTTGGGACGGGTAAGGGACATTGGGGAAGGGGGACGGGACACTAGGCAGAGCGGTGTGTGTGTCCCGATCCCCGTGATTGAGACACACACACCCCGCTCTGCACAGGATTTTCATATGCAAAAAGCTGCCATCAGCTAGTCAGATTTGACTAGTTGATAAAAGCGATCGCGGTGGGGGGGGGGTTGCCAGAATCTGCATGACGTACATGTACATCATAGGTCAGCAAAACCTTCCCGGTCATGACGTACATGTATGTCATAGGTCGGTAAGGGCCTAAAGGGGTAGTCCAGTGAGTTAAACTTATCAGACACTTATCCCCTAGCCACATGATAGGAGATAAGTGTCTAATCGCGGGGGCCCGACAGCTGGGACCCCTCGTGATCTCTTATACCGCTGAGGCGGTACATCGCTGTGGCCAGTGAGTGGGCAGTCACTTGTGTCGGTCCAGGAAAGTGGGGGCGAGAGCGCACCGGGGACATGTAAGTAGCCAGGGCCCTATACAGGAGATCCCATCTGTCTGATCGTTGGACCCCCCATGATCAAACAGGAATAAATATCTAAAACGTTCAGTTTCATGGAGTTCCCCTTTAATAGTATTGGATACAACAAAAATTCAAGAGATTTTGTCTATTTATGAGACACATGCACATATAAAAGCGAACCAGCAGCCAAAGGATACAAAATTAAAATGATTTCCAAAGCAGCTCCAGCAAATCCAAATGTGAACAGTGATGCATTTCCAATACCTGGACCCTGGAACAAAAAAAAAAAAAAAAACTTAAATTGGAACGCTTTGCACAAAACTTATCTAAAATGACTAAATTCAATAAAAATAAAACCTTTTTAAAAGGAGGTTGCCTGGATAGGAATATCTTTTTTACTGTGTTGCCTATTCTGCAGGAAACCTGGCAAAGCTGTATATGGACAATCGGGACGGTGGTGGAGCAGACCAGGTAAGTATACAGCATAGGCATGTTTCCTGCAGACCAGGCCACATAGTAAAAACACTCCTGGCTAGAGAACCCCTTTAATATATTCTAGAACACTGTTCCCCAGTTAGTGTTTGTGGCCACTCTATACACTTTTAAGCTCTATTGGCACAAGATGTCAGATTAACTAGGGTTTAAACAATATTGCTGGCAGTAAAAAACTCAAGTGTCCCCATTTTTATGTGTAGTGTTGTACTGTAAGAACCTTGTGGAGCAAGAAAAAAGGTTGTTTAGAAATGCAAAAAGTTTGTCCAGAATTAGCAAAACATGGCAGCTTTCTTCCAGAAACTATGCCACACTTATCCGCAGGTTGTGCGTGGTATTGCAGCTTGGCCCCATTGATATCAATAGAGCTAAACTGCAATAATGGATGTAATTTGTGGACAGCAGTGGTGCGGTTTCTGACAGAAAGCGGACATGCTTTCCTAACCTTGAATAGTATAAGGCAGAGGTATAAGGATTGTCTAGGACTAGACTACATGAAGTACATAGTGGGAACCTACCTGTACAGAGCTAGTGTGGATGTAAGATCAATTCTATGTATGGGACATATACATAAAAATTAAAAAAATTATATATATATTTTTTCTTTTCTTCTTTTTTCTAGATTTTTAAATGATGAAAAAAATAATAAAATTCCCTGGTATCTGAAAAAGTGAAGTCTAACTAGTAAGGGAAAAAATATTACCTAAGACAAGCTTAATGGGGTACTCTGGTGGAATTATTATTATTTTTTTTTATTAACTGGTGCCAGAAAGTTAAACAGATTTGTAAATTACTTCTTTTTAAAATGTTTAATCCTTCCAGGACTTATCAGCTGCTGTATACTACAGAGGAAGTTGTATAGTTCTTTCCAGTCTGACCACAGTGCTCTCTGCTGACACCTCTGTCCATGTCAGGAACTGTCCAGAATACAAGAAAATCCCCATAGCAAACCTGACAGTTCCTGACACGGACAGAGGTGTCAGCAGAGAGCACTGTGGCCAGAGTGGAGAGAACTACACAACTTCCTGTGGAGCAGCTGATAAGAACTGGAATGATTAAGATTTTTAAATAGAAGTTATTTACAAATCTGTAATAATTTCTGGCACCAGTTGATTTGAAAAAATAAAAATAAAAATGTGTTTTTGACTGGAGTACCCTTTTAATGATTCTTACTTAACAGAAATTAATTCCTCCACACGATGAGATCACAAAACTGGCATGACTCCAGCTTTCCTGACTTACAGACATCCACCAAAGCTGTCCTACAGGTATCATGAAAAAAATCTAGGACAGGTTCTAAGGGAGAATGTGCCACTGATGCCAAAAAGTGTAAAGGCAGACAACAGCTTGTTTCTTACACCTGTGCAGGTTTCTACACAAATACAAAACCAACAAGAAAAAGCTCAGCGGTAAATTTAGGTAGAGATATTCAAAAAATATATATATTTTTTATTTTTTTTAAAGCCTACAGATTATTTTACAAAGGGAAGAAATTCAATTCCTTCCGTGTGGGTAGTAATAAAAATATTCAAGGTACGATTTTTTTTAATTATTATTGTTGATATTGTATGTAAAGACCAAAAGAAGAGAAAGTATACATTTATGTACATAGCTGGTCCATAATCCATATTCATTCATTGGACAAGGATATCAGGAATAGATGCCTTGAAACCTGGAAAATAAAAATCAGCAGCAGATCCTGTATGTGTGAATACACCCAAAGGATACACTCACATGTGCGTATTTTTGCTGCAGACCTGCTGCAGATTTTGCTGCCCATTGCTTCAATGGGTAGCAAAATCTGCTACAGCAAATCTGCAGCAGAAAATATGCACATGTGAACTGACCCTCAGGGTCGGTTCACGCGGGTGTATTTCCAGGAGATTTTCCACAGCGTATTTGCTGACAAAAAATCAGCGGCGGATTATGTTACCACTGACTTTAATGGTCAGCAAAAAAATCATCAATAGTGGCAAATTTGCCACAGACCCATTGATGTCAATGGTAGCAAAATCTGCCACAGATTATTTGGCAGCAAATACATTGCGGAAAATCTGCAGGAAATCCACCCATGTGAACAGACCCTAAGGGCTCATTCACACGAGCAGATTTATTTGTGAGTTTCCCGCTGCGGCTGTCCGCAGCAGATTTTCCGCTGCGGAAAATCTGCTGCAGACCCTATTGACGTCAATGGGGCTAGCGGCAGATTTTCCGTAGTGGAAAATCTGCCATGGAGAGACCGCCCTCTTTCAAATACGCAGCGGGAAGCCGCAACTAAATCCGCTCGTGTGAACAAGCCCTAAGGGTCAGTTCAAACGTGCATATTTTCTGCTGCACATTTGCTGTCACAGATTTTGCTACCCATTGAAGTCAATGGGCAATAAAATCTGCAGCAAAAATACACACGTGAACGCATTCTAAGTCCACACGTGCATATTTTCTGCTGCAGATCTGCTGCAGATTTTCTCCAGCAGATTTTGTTGCCCATTGAAGTCAATGGGCAGCAAAATCTGCACCAGGAAATCTGCAGCAAAAATCTGCACATGTGAACTGACCCTAAAGGAGTATTCCCAGCTCCAAAAGTTATCCCTATTCAAAATAGGGAATAACAAGCTCATGAGAACAGAGTAAAACTGTTCCTCTGAATGAAAGGAAACTGGATGCAAATGGAGCAAACTCTGCAAAGTGGCCAGAGTCCTATTTATCCTATATGGGGCTTCCAAGCATTGCCCATAGGTCAAACCCCACAAGGTGACAACCTTTGGAGATGGGAGTATCCCTTTAACATAAATATAAGACAAAGTGAAAGAAGCACCATGCTAGGATAAAGAACGGCAGGGCACTAGTTCTCTCCATGTCTGTATGTTCTGTTTTGCTCCCACACTGTCCAAAATACTGAGCAAACTAAAAGTTGCTTTGCTACTTTATGCATATGCCTATATTTTTTACATTCATTACCATTTTGAAATCACTGCATTCATTAGCATTATAAAATCACCATCCACAATCACTGTTACCTTTGAACCCTTTGGCATTGCCGTCTCATCAACCAGAAGGCGGAGGATGTTGCAGGATACCAAAATCACAGAGAAAGACTAAAAGGAAAATACAGAACAATTAATATATTGTCCAGACTGTTTGGGTACATTCACATTTTTTTAAACATTTTTTTTTATTTATTTTTTGTATAACCCCCGGTGCCCGGGCTACAAAAAGGAACAAAACAAACTTTAACTCACCTTCTGACATTCCCCTGTTGCGCTGTTATCGGTGTCTCGGTCCTCCAGTGATGGTCTTCTTCCTGGGGACGGTGACTCATATTGAGGACCGAGACACTGATAACGGCGCAACAGGAGAATGTCGGAAGGTGATTAAAAGTTTTTTTTTTTTTTTTTTTCACTTTTTGCAGCCCGGGCACCGGGGAGAATATAAAATGCACACTACAGATCTCCTTCAATCCATCTGAGGTACAGGAAGCCTGTCTTGTTTTGTTTTTCAGCAGATATTATATGGTCAGGGTAAGGGTATGTTCACATGTACTTAATCCACTGCAAATTTCCTGCAGCTGATTTAAATAAATATAAATAGATAAAATCCACAACACAAAATTAAGAGGGGATTAAATGGGAGGTCGGACGACAGAAACAGCCCGTGTATGGTGTCAAAATGTATCATAAAGCAATTTACTAATATAGATTATAATCCAAAGCAAACAGATAATCCATTTCAGCTGTGCTTTCTTCCTGTAAATTGTGACGTCACGTCACAGCCTTAGCAGAGCTTCGTCCTTCTTTTAGACCTGTCCTTCACCTACTACATTATTCTAAGGCTGGGTTCACACTACGGTTTGTAACTACAGTTCCTGTATACGGCTGGGAGGATGGGTGGGCGGGGCTTAATCGCGGCGCCCGCACTCAGCCGTATAGGGAACCGTAGTTAATGTATGTCTATGAGCCGACCGGAGTGAATTGCAGCCTCCGGTCGGCTGCTTTCTCGGCCGTATGCGGTTTCCTGACCGCAGGCAAAAACGTGGTTGACCACATTTTTGCCTGCGGTCGGGAAACCGCATATGGCCGAAAAAGCAGCAGACCGGAGGCTGCAATTCACTCCGGTCGGCTCATAGACATACATTAACTATGGTTCCCGAATACGGCTGAGTGCGGGCGCCGCGATTAAGCCCCGCCCACCCCTCTCCCAGCCGTATACGGGAACCGTAATTACAAACTGTAGTGTGAACCCAGCCTTACTCCTTCTTCTAGACTGGTCCACCCTTCTCTGGGCTCCTCCTTTTTTTTTTTTTTTTTTTACAATATCTCTTTCATTGTTAACAAAAATACGAGACAATTACATGACAATAATAATCATTTTGCCACAATAATAAGTAAATTACTTATTATTACAATTATTTCATACTCTTTTAGAAAAAGAACCAAAAAAAAAAAAAGTAAAAACTATCCTTCACCTTCTACATTGCTCTTTGCTTTTTATTCTAGATCTAACCTCTGCCTACTTCCTTGGTAAAAACATAATTACTTTCATTACTCAGTATTACAGAAAACTCTTGGATCTCCCAATATTTCAAACTGAATACAGAGGTAAAATAAATAAAAAACAATAATAAACAACCTAACAAATTACAGTCAATGGCTACGAGTTGGGATAATCTTTACCACCTCAAAAACATTTTGTTTGCACCTGCCGATTTCTCAACCTCAACTCAACTAAAATACAGAGAACTTTGAAATAAACAATAATAAAAATGATATTTCTAAGGTATGATAGAACATTGTTACCGTTGCAATGAGGAGCAGTATCATTACAGCTGGATAGACCAAGTTTCTCTCCCAGGCTGAAGCTTTCTTGCGTCTTTCTTTAAAAGAAAAGAAACATACGCTTGTAACTATGATTTAAGATTTTGCTTTAACCAAAACTAACACACTCCCCAAAACTCACTACTCACAAAAGGTTCATGATGAATGGGGTTATCCAGGAAAAAACGTTATATTATATATCTATATCTCAACTGGCTCTAGAAAGTTAAACAGATTTGTAAATTACTTCTATTAAAAAATCTTAATCCTTTCAGTACTTATGAGCTGCTGAAGTTGAGTTGTTATTTTCTGTCTAAGTGCTCTCTGATGACACCTGTCTTGGGAACTGTCCAGAGTGGAAGCAAATCCCCATAGCAAACCTCTTCTACTTTGTGCAGTTCCCAAGACAAGCAGAGATGTCAGAGAGCACTGTTGACAGAAAGAAAAGAACAACTCAACTTCAGCAGCTGATAATTATTGGAAGGATTAAGATTTTTTAATAGAAGCACTGTACAGATCTGTTTAACTTTCTGGAGCTATATATACTATATAACTATATATTATATAGTTTTTTCCTGGAATACCCCTTTAAAGATTACCACATCTGTGAAAATTTGCTTTCCTGAGCATAATTCGCAAAATAAGTCGAGGAAAACTAAAATATCAATGTTTCAACATTTCAGCCTTAAAAGGGGTATAGACATCTTATCCCCTATCCAAAGGAACCCCTGCGATCTCTCCCGCAGCACCCCTGTCATCTTGTGCACGGAGTGAGCTTCGCTCCGTGCACAAGAGGACAGGGGTGCTGCGGGGGTTCCCAGCAGTGGGACCCCCGCGATCAGACATCGCGTCTCCCCCTTTAGGGACATCAGCAACTGGTTTAAACTGACTGTATAGCCATATAGATCCTGCAGGTACATAATATCACTGTATTAAAATAGATGGATCTAAGTACTGTAGGGTTATCCTTCAATTCAAAAGTACTTATCAATCACATAGGGGATAACAAATCACACATTTACTAACCTAGTTTGGATTTCATAGCCTTTGCATTGATGAGATCATGTTCAATCCTCTTCATATTGTTGTCTACTACAGAATGTCCTGCTGAAGACAAACAAAGTCACAATGCCTTAATGCTTTTTGTGCATATAACTACAAAAGAAAAACTACTGAGGGGACCAAATGGTCTCAAAAACATAAAAATACATCAATATGTTAAAAACACACACACACAAAAAAATAAAACTAAAAACAACATTTAAAAAGTGAAAAAGGACTACAACTACACCCTTTCCCTTTCTGACCCTAAAATAAGGGTCCAGTGACCCACACTGTTCTCCTGGATTTTTCTCCCCTTGTCTTCTATCTGAGCTAACATGCATCCGTCACCTGCTGTTACCTCTAACAATGAGGAGCTCTGATGGGCCTAGGTTAGTCTGAGTAGCAGCTCAGTATATTTCGAATACAAAGACTAAAATCTAAAAAGATGCTTTATTTGCATTCAATAAACTAATTAAGAATAATAAAATAGAAAAATCAGTGCAAGGGTGTGCATGGCCTTTAAGACATTTTGGCTCAGTTCACATTAGTGTCATAGCTTCCCCCATAACAGAGTCATGATACAAATGTTTTAGAATGAATCATAGGAAGTTATCAGAGTTTTATTGATAGCTGTCATGCCCCCTCCCATAGACTTGCATTCAGGGGGCGGGGCGTGACATCACATGGGGGCGGGGTCGTGATGTCATGATACTCCATCCCCGTGGTCGGGAGGCATTAGACTTGGAGCCTCCAGCGCTTCCTGCAGTGCTCACAGTTGGGTGCTGCATGCTAGATTTCGGGGGTCCCCAGCGGCTGGACCCCCACGATCAGACATCTTATTCCCTATCCATTGGATAGGGGACAAGATGTCTTAGGGCCAGAGTACCCCTTTAAAACAGTGTCTTTCTGCTTAAGAAATAAATAATCTATTTGTGAAATTTCTATTAACCTCTATAGTAAAATGGCTGTGTGCAACGTGAATGCACACACATTAAAGAAACACTTCAGTTACTGGTATTTAGTGCCAGTTGGTTCATTCCAGCACAGCTACATCCATTTGTTTCATTACTGTAACTGGGTCATGTAATCACCGGTGATTGGCTAATTGGTCTATCACTGTTCAGCAGGCAGAGACAGTCTTGAAAGCAGTGTCCAGAGGTGAAAGATGGGGCTTAATTTAGGAGATTGCTGGGAAATTAGAACCCCCCCACCACGTTATCAGACAATTATCTACTATACTGTGTATAATGGATAAGTTTATCTAATGTGGAGTACCCCTTTTAGGTGTCAGAAGTAGTCAGTCCTGGGGCAGCTGACTTCCTGTGAACTACGGGATGACATCATCACCTTTAGCGTTTTTTTTTCTGCTAGCTTCCAGACCCCAGACTTTCCGATTCTTCACAAAACACCTCAATTGTGATTCTAGGTCAAATCACTTTCCCCTCATGGCAATATTTATCTAAATAACGCAATGTGAATATGAAAATGCATCAAATCTGCATATAATGTGAACTGACCTCAAACCCCAGCATCAGCAGCCTACATAGATAGGTAGGTGCAATGATACAACTCCACATCTCTCTGCAAAGCCAGAGGATTCAGGGGAAATTATTTTAGTGATGGAAATGAACTGCCACAACAGCTAAAACAGGTAAGCACAGGGCATACACAAGAATTCTGGCTGTAAAGTCTTTTTTTTCTGGTGGACTGGTGCCTCTGGGACCTCTATCTATATGGAGGATTTTTGTTTGACCGAAGTAAAGTGGCCACAAACTAAATGAATGAATGGAGCAGGGATGTGGGAATTGTATCGCCCGACGCCCAGGACATGCAGTTCTAGGCGCCGGGCAAGTGATTTCTTCAGGCATTTAGCCCTGTTTCGGGCAAGCAGCGCTAAATGCCAGAAGAATTCACATATGATGGGGCAATCAGTCTTGCCCCGTCACTAACTGAAGCTGCATGATGCAGCCTATAGCGAGCCTTCCTGGTGGAGGTGCGCGTGACATCATCGCACGTGCCGTGCAGGACGCCGGGATGCTCACTTACCGCGCGCACCTCCGCCAAGAAGTCCCTGCAGGGAACAGGGAGATGCAAGTAGAAGTGAGTTAGTAACTCAAACTTGGCTACTTACTACATAAGGGAGGACCTGCCTACCACTAGGTTCTAACCTGTCTACTTAGAGCAGTGCATCCCAACCAGGGTGCCTCAAGCTGTCCGGGCATGCTGGGAGTTGTAATTTTGCAACAGCTGGAGGCAACCTGGTTGAAGAACACTGACTTAGGTGGTATAATTGTTTAAATGGGAGCCCTACCTGACGAGGGTCATATCTATCTAGGGGCCTTTCTACCTACTGGGAAGCCCTACCAAATCATCAGGTAGGGCTCCGCAGTAGGTAGACAGGCCCCCAGATAGATATGACTCCCATCAGTAATGGGTGTCATATCGATCTGGGGCCTGTCTACCTACTGAGGAGCCTTACCTGATGGGGGTCATATCTATGAGGGGCCTGTGTACCTACTTGGGAGCCCTACTTGATGGGAGTCATAACTATCTGCAGACCTGTCTGCCTACTGGGGAGCTCTACCTAATGGGGGACATATCTATCTGGGGCTCTGTCTGCCTACTGGGGAGCTCTACCTAATGGGGGACATATCTATCTGGGGCTCTGTCTGCCTACTGGGGAGCTCTACCTAATGGGGGACATATCTATCTGGGGCTCTGTCTGCCTACTGGGGAGCTCTACCTAATGGGGGACATATCTATCTGGGGCTCTGTCTGCCTACTGGGGAGCTCTACCTAATGGGGGACATATCTATCTGGGGCTCTGTCTCCTTACTGGGGAGCTCTACCTAATGGGGGACATAGATATCTGGGGCTCTGTCTGCCTACTGGGGAGCTCTACCTAATGGGGGACATATCTATCTGGGGCTCTGTCTGCCTACTGGGGAGCTCTACCTAATGGGGGACATATCTATCTGGGGCTCTGTCTGCATACTGGGGAGCTCTACCTAATGGGGGACATATCTATCTGGGGCTCTGTCTGCCTACTGGGGAGCTCTACCTAATGGGGGACATATCTATCTGGGGCTCTGTCTGCCTACTGGGGAGCCAACCCTTCCTACCAACTGGGGGGGGGGGGGGGAACATCTCTATATGGGGCATTACTAGGGGAGCCTTACCTACCTGATAAAGTGACATATGTTCCTGAAAGGGGGGGGGGGGCTACCTACTTAATGGGGCGGACTTACTTATCAGGGGCCCTATCCACCTAATGGGGTGACATACTGATCTGCCTATTAAGTTTCTATCAATATAGACCTTATTTACCGACTATTTTGGTTGAAGTCATTTTATGTACCAGGACAGGTGGATTGTCATGAGGGACAAGTAGATTGTGCTCCGTTTTAGTTCCTTGGACAAAAAGTTTAAAAAAAAAAACATTCCACACCCCTATGGAGTGGCAGACACTTTTTCATAGAGGCCCGCCATTGAAGTATATAAGAGTTATGGAAACAGACAAGTGCTTGGCTTTCTCTGGAACTATCATAAACCATTAATAAAGAAAGCCCTTTACCACGCAGTGTTAAAGTACGTACTAATAAGAGACTGCGCACTAAGCAATACAGGCGACAAACACATTAGGACAAATGTAATTTGTTAATTACTTGGCACTAATCAAGTGCCCTTTATATTGTGTCATAACAGTCTAGCCAATAGATCAAGTCAGTAGACACGGCTTGCAAGGACTAGTTCTTAATAGTGATGGATTCTCCATACAAACCACAAAGCAGCTCATTTAAGGTCAATTTAACTGTATTATTTTGTTTTTCTTCCAGCCCCAACATGGGGTGTTCGTACCTCAAAGGAAACCGTAAGAGTATCTATTTGCCTTCCCTTCGGGTGATTGGCATCTCTACACCAATTAGTTTGAAATTACACTGTTACTAGCGTGCAATAAAAACAGCACCTTTCTTCTTTGTAAACTCTGCAAAGATACTGTCTAACTAAATAACTTTGATCAAATACAGATTTTTGATCTTGCCACACCCGTCTCTGTGGATTTTGGAAAAATCAATAGCTGCAGGCGTTCCATTTTTAATTTAATATACAGGGGAAAAAATCTCCCTTCGCTTTATTCTTCTTAATAAAAAAAAACCTGATGCTATAAGTGAAATTTAAGATGTTGGAAAGTTACCTTCTCCCATCTTGTTTTTGGGGGGACAAATCACAAGGCTTGATTGTGTTAGCAAACTGAAAGCCAACCCTTGGGTGCGGAGCAAGATGGCACATAATTATACATTTTGCTACAGAGCTCTTCTGGAACTTCCTATGTATAATTTGGGTGTAATTAGATATTAAGGAATTCACTGGGGTTAATCAGAAGGCAGAAGTGTCAGGGATTTGTTTGTGTACTTGATAAGCGCCGACATTCCTGATGTTTTACAGCATTGCATTAGAATTAGAGTTACGGTAATCGTAACATTATACTCCGGAGCGTCGGGGGTTACATGTTCACCTTGACTTTGTCCATCCCAGGTCATTTTCTATACAGGTGAGGTCAGTTGTAGTTTATGGCTCACAAGGTTTGCTATAATAAAGTGAGAAACCTTATGTCTGCATTTGTTAGAAAATATATTTTATTAAAAAAAAATTATATATATATATTAAAGTGACCATTGTTAAAATCATTATTCTTTTAAAGAATTTCTAGTATTTTTTTTTCTAATAATTTTTGATGTTACTATCTATATATTCCAAATAAATCCTGAAATATTGCAGTTTTCATTCTGGCCACTAAGGGCTCATTCAAGTCAATGGGATCCATCAAGACCCAGCTGTGTCAGTGTCAGCAAAAAAGAGAAACAAATGGACCCAGAAATAAAAAATCGTCCTAAAGTACTTTGTTTAAAAAAAAACATGAAGTTTTCTATGTTTTATTTGTGTTTAAAAAAGCTGCCACTAGGTGTCTCCCTATTTGTTCAGAGCACATTTCTCCCCATCTCTTGCACATACTTTGGACTCCTGCTGGCCTGGCAAAAGTCCAAAATCAGGAAATGCAGTCAGGAGTGCTGAGGGAGTGCAGAGGGAGCGCAGTCTTATCCAATCATAGCTCATCTCACACTGAACTGCTCTGGGCTGTGTGTAGCAGAGTGAGGGAGGAAGTTCTCCCCTGTATGGCTTCAGATGATGTCACCCCTGCTGGGGAACGCCCCTTCCCCATCTGTAAATCTGACTGAGACTGAACAGAAAATACAGAGCAATATCAAGGTAGAAAACTAAAAAATAATAAAAATAAAGGCCGGGGGTGGTTTATCATGATGGGGGCAGTGAACTGTGAGGATTATAGAATTTAACAAGATCATGAGAGGTACTCTTAAATAATAAGCTGGTACTTCCTGTTATGTAATGATTGCTTTTCAACAATCTTTTTTGGGCAGGTTTACAATGAAAGGTGACACCCGTACATAGATAAGACAGATTCACCATTCACAATAGGTGATGGTCACAGCTCTCCTCCTCCTCCCTGCACAGATCAAAGAGCATAACCAAAACACTTCCACATAATTCAGTAAGTATTCTCCATACAACAGGTGTGGTGGCTGTAAAACAAATATATGAACCGTAGCTCGGCAAATGGCTAATCCCATGATCATGTACAAAAAATTTAGTAAAAATAAATATTTACATTCAGAAAATAAAAATAAAAACTGATTTCATGTTTCACACAGAACTGTACTGGCACTGCACTACAGACTACTGAAATATTGCCCATAAAATTACCAGAATCCTGAAGACCGTGTGAACAGAGCATTACTGTAAAGACTTGAAATACACATAGACAGCCCATATGGGAAGTCTACATGACATAGCTGCTGATTCTTATATATATAGAATATATCTACTAAATATATACATATCTACTACTATATATCTCTCAGGTGCCCTGGATTAAAAGCTTCACTGCTTGGTACTACTGTATAATGGCCTCTTTGGTTATGTCATAGAGCAGTGTTTCCCAACCAGGGTGGTTCTACTGGTTGAAAAAACTTCAACTCCTAGCATGCCTGGACAGCCAAAGGCTACCACTAGGTTCTAACCTGTCTACTTAGGGCAGGGCATCCCAACCAAGGTGCCTCCAGCTGTTGCAAAACTACAACTCCCAGCATGCCCGGACAGCCGAAGTTTAGTTTTGCAACAGCTGGAGCTACCCTGGTTGCGAAACACTGCTACAGAGATACTGGACAGCAAGATCCCATTTTCTGTGTGGATCTCTAGTGTATGGGAGACACCATAGAAGCTAGTCTTTACCCACTATTCAAGTTATATAGTGATATTCCTCATGAACACGCATGACACAGCTTATGCTGAAAAGGTACAGTTTAAAAGTAATTTTCTTGAGTCTCATCCTTCTTGAAAAAGGTCTCCCAGATAAAATGTATAAAAGCCTTTTAACGTGCACCAAAAATGTAAAAATGTGTTAAAAAAGGGGCCGTCCTATGTTCGGAAACACAGGCGCCAAGTTTAAAGGGGTACTCCGCTGCTCAGCGTTTGGAACAAACTGTCCCGAACGCTGGAGTCGGCGTCTGGAGCTCGTGACGTCATAGCCCCGCCCCCTCATGCAAGTCTATGGGAGGGGGCGTGACGGCTGTCACACCCCCTCCCATAGACTAGCATTGAGGGGGCGGGGAGTGATGTCATGAGGGGGCGTGGCTATGACGTCACGAGCTCCCGGTGCCAGCGTTCGAAACAGTTTGTTCCAAACGCTGAGCAGCGGAGTACCCCTTTCAGGCTGTACTACTGAATGCATCTTTTAACAATAGAGGTCTATAAATATTCATTGTGCAGGAGATATACTATTAATTGCCAAGTGTGTTAAATGATCGCCAATTCTATAGATAAAAGTTAAACATGCGCATTGCTACATTGGATGAAATGTATCACCGTGTAGAAGTCGTCTTTCCTCAATGAATAACAGAAAGAAAATAAAAAGTAATTTAAAATAAGATGTGGTAACAGTAATGTCTTCATCTTTGCATTAGCATGCAAGTGCCAGAGTAATATCAGCATGTTCCTTTGATTAATACGTCTGCTGATGAAGACACTTTGGGCAGACACTAATCCTTCAGTGAATTCAGAACAAAGTACTAGCGCACAGCCTTTAAGAACTTACAGCTTTGTAGAGAGAACATCAGATTAACAGTTTCTTGACTGGACTGCAACGTTCCAGGGTTGAATTCTTATAACATTATATTTAGGAAAGCTAAAAATTCCTCCAGGAACATCTGAAGGTTTAGCGCTCCTCAACTTGTCAAATGTATGACCTGAGACCGTCGCAGCCAAGTCGGCAGGAAACTCAGATTTTGGCCTCATATTCCATTAGCATAAAGTTTAGATGGAAGCACGCAGAGACCTGGTGGTCCCACACTACAGTCCTATAGGCAATCTGGGTGCCACTTTATGGTGCCTATAAAGTTACTTTCCCCCAGAAGCATTGCTTACATGAGCAAAAGGTATAGGCCCAGATTTCTCAAAGAAGGTCTATGGCAGAGCTATTTTCCCACGTTTATTTGGGTGGTGGGTTTGACTAGCGTGCATCTTATTTATCAAGAAGGTGCAGCAGGATGATGAATTTTGTGCTCTGCTGTGGTGGGAAAAGCTGCCGGGACATTTTTACTTGCATTTTAGAAGCTACAATCAAATTTGATTGCGGTGTCTAAGGGGTTAAAACCGGGCATCACCATGATCGGTGATGTCTGGCATTAGAGATTGGCCCTGGTGGCAGATAGCCACCAGGACCACCCAGCTATGACCAGCACTCAGCTCCTGAGCACGTGTCATAGAAGGGGAGTGGGACGCTGTCGTCCACAAGGGGTTAAAGGTTGAATTGTGGTAGGTAGAAATTATTCTCACGCCTACTGGTAGGTGGTGAAGCTTTGCGGCTAAAAAAGTACCTTTGCACACAAAATAGCGACTTTTGACAAAAGTCGCAAATGATAAATATGTGACCACTGCATGGTCAACAAGAAAAAGTTCTACGGGTAGGCAAAAAGAGTGAAACTGTCTATATCAAAAGACGCATAAAAGTCTCAACATATGCTGCTTGTGCCTGAACTGCGCCTAAACATAGACAAAAATGCTCTAAAAGCAATGATAAATCTCCCCCAGAATCTTTTTTACACGCCAAAAATGTGAGTCCAAAATCAAATAAATAAATAAATACTTTATTAAAAAGACCATATGTCACTAGCAAAACATACTATGTTTAAGGTACTGAAGAGCAAGTGCTTAACAGAGGGTCAGAGATAATCGTATTCAATATGTCACGCCCCCTCCCATAGACTAGCATTGAGGGGGCGGGGCTATGATGTCACGAGCTCCCGGCGCCGGTTCTAAGCATTTGGAACATTTTATTCCAAACCCTGAGCAGCGGAGTACCCCTTTAAGTGACCAATGCAATGTGCAACGCCTAACCCCAACGTGTGTTTCATGTACTTCTTCAGGGAGCTGTGATCTGACTGGAGGTAAAACGATCCTTTTATACTATAATCACTCTGGTGAGCGAGAGGAGCTTCTGGACACTTGACCATACACAGCGTTGCACCAGAGAATCCTAGCGCCAACTTCTGGAATCATCCTGTCAGTGCACAGGTCTAGAAAAACATAATTCCCTGGAGATGCCCACTACTAGATCAGTCGCCAGGCAGTGCAGAACTCCAGTTTTCAGACATTGCACATTCACACATTGGGAGCTTTGTAGATGGTGATGTAACTATATGAACCAGAGCTATATATAATCTCCACTTGTGTATGTATGTATATATGTATAAAGCATAACCTCCAAACTGCTAGAGATATTTCAATGAAATGTGGTACTTGTTACTGATATGTCAACTAAAGATATAGTTGAGTTAAACCTTATGTGAGGGTGGGGTTTTTGTCTGAAGTCCTATGCAGGCTATGGGACTTCCAGTACATGTCTTGTTTGCATTGCACTTGG
Organism: Hyla sarda; assembly: GCF_029499605.1. Lineage (NCBI taxonomy): Eukaryota > Metazoa > Chordata > Amphibia > Anura > Hylidae > Hyla > Hyla sarda. Next base: position 59,524,874 of record NC_079193.1, on the reverse strand, counting down.
CTGGGGAGATTGTCCAGGACTTTACAAACATCCTGCCATGCAAAGAATAGTTAGTGCTGAGGACGAGATATGAGGACAGTATATAAGGATGGAATATAAGGACGGTGAATGAAGTTGGGATATGAGGACGAGAGAGCCATTGTTGCTTTTCCTCTCCCACAAGGTTTAGGAAGGATAAATGGCCAACGTTTCATTTAAGAGAGAGAATCTTTTAGGCTATGTTCACTTGGTGGAATGTACACATGGAAACTCTCTGTGCGGACATTCTACTGACAGTGAAATGCTGGCAGAACATGCCGGTGCTAGGACCACGGGTACGGTGTCCATTTTAGGACATAGTCAGTGGTCAGACATAACTCCGTCCTTCGTCAGGTGCAACGGCGTCCCGCCTCCTCCCTCGGACCAATCGCCGTCGGTCATCAGCCACAACTCCGTCCTCCATCATGTGAAACGGCGTCCCGCCTCCTCTTTCGGACCAATCACCGTCAGTTGTCAGCTGTAACTCCGTCCTCCGTCATGTGAAACGGCGTCCCACCTCCTCCCGCGGACCAATAGCCGTCAGTCGTCAGCCGCAACTCCGTCCTCCCTCATCCGAAACTCCCTCGTCCAAAACGCTGTTATGCCTCAGACGATTCTCCATCAGATGCAACTTCCTGCCGCATAGCAGAGCCGACGCTCTACAGCATGTATAGCAGAGTTGAAACTGTGAAACTTGCACGTGTACTACATACACTACATGTGCTACAGAGTCTGTATAGCAGAGCCGACATTGAATAGCGTGTACAGCAGAACCTGTATAGCAGAGAGCTGACACTGACTCGGCTCTGCTACACGGCAGGAAAGTTTTTCGTCTGAGGGATGACGGAGTTTTGGATGAGAGACTTTAGGATGACAAAGGAGGGAGTTGCTGCTGATGCCTGATGGAGATTAGCCCGAGGGAGGAGGAGTGACGCCGTTTCACCTGATGGAGGACGGAGTTAAGGCTGACGACTTTTGATGTCCTAAAATGGACACCGTCTCATAGACGGCAATGCATTTCCTTGTGGAATCTGCAGAAAGAATATCATTTCTATTATTTAGGCGGAGGCCAAAATCAGAATTTCTGCGGCAGAAACCTCTGGCGTGGAAATTCTGCCATATGAACAGTGCAGCGGAATCCCATTGAAATCAATGGGACAGTGCTGCAGCCCAATATCCGCAGAAGAATTCAGCATGGAAATTCATCCGTTTGAACATGGCCTTAGTGACTCGAAAACTATTAATACTAAAGTGAAAAGTGCAATACAAAGCTCTTTAAAAGGGCAAGTGCACATCGATGTATTCATTTGGTAATAGTGGCAAAAATGCATCACTTCATATGTGAACATATTTACAAATGTAACACACAATATAACATTATGCCAGTACCAAAGTCCATATGTACCACACAATATTCAAAATTCTTCATACCTAAGATACATTACGTAATGCAAGAAGCTTCCCATAAGAATTATGGTTTTGGAGATGCTCTGATCCACTTGTCTAGCCATCATAATTTGGTTCTCAGTCGCTCAGAACATTTTTATTTATCCATTTTTCCCTCTTCCAATACACCAGGGGTCATTGTCATGAAGTTATCAATCTTATGCACTTTATCATACAGTAATTTTAATGTTCTAGTTAATCGGTGTATATAAAAACTTTTTTTGCTTTTATTAATCCTTCAGATACACTTTGTTTATTTTTTCCTCTGCAGGACATCAATCCGTTCCTTACAATTTAGGGACATTTGATGCTTTCCATGACAGCATAACTTCCTAACAAAACAAGGATTGAGAACCATTGTTTTACCTTTCTGACCCTAAAACAATTTGGAATAGCATTTTGCTTTCACGTTATCCCTTACTGCAACAGCCATTGTTCACTTAGGAGACAATCCATTGTGAATGGCTGCAGGAAAAAAAACAAGTGCATGATGACAACTGGTGTTCTTGTGCTATCATCTGAGTAACTTGTCCTTTCACCAACTAAAAAATATTTAGTATGTAAGGTTAAAGTCAAGGGAATTAATGGTGCGCTATTCGGAAGAGCTTTCATCAATGGGAAACAGGTGAACTGAAGTAGAAAGTGGAAGCAGCAAACCAGTTCATGGACATGAGAATCCACTTGAGTGCAGAACTAGTTTCTCCCCAGTCCGTTGTCACAGTCCTCGGCACAGGTCGCTTTCTGCTGAGCGATCCTCTATCTAAGGCAGTAGTAAATCTCACGTGTTCTCATGTACTTTATGTCTTAGCTTCTTACTAATTACTTACTTAGTTCTACATATTAACTACAAATTCTTCTTACGACTTCTCTATTTCCCTCCCTAGATGTAATTCACATATCGTAAGCCAACCAAGGTTTTTAATTCCCAAGTGTATTGACTTCTGCAGTTATTAAAGGGTTACTCCAGCCCTAAGACATCTTATCCCCTATCCAAAGGATAGGGGAAAAGATGTCTGATCGCGAGGGTCCCGCCACTGGGGACCCCAACAATCTCTCATGCAGCACCCACCTGTCTCAGCTGCACGGAGCGATGATCGCTCTGAAACTGAAGACTCAAGACCACGGGGCCGGAGTATTGTGACGTCACGACTCTGCCCCCTTGTGACGTCACGCCCTGCCCCCTCAATGCAAGTCTACAGGAGGGGGCGTGGTGGTCGTCACGTCCGCTCCCATAGACATGAAGTGAGGGGGCGTGGTGTGAAGTCACGAGGGGGCGTGACATCACGACCACGGCCGCCCGCACAAAGCATTCTGAACATGTTCAAAACGCCGGTTACTGCACAGAGATCGCGGGGGTTCCCAGAGGCCGGCAATCAGACATCTTATTCCCTATCGTTTGAATAGGGGATAAGAGGTCTAGAGGCGGAGTACCCATTTAATTAATTAACCAACGTATACACAAGTTTCTAGAATGGAGTTCCAGTGGCCTGTTGGATGTAAGTTATATACATGTGTAAGTTTACACATTTTTTGTATTTCTAAAGTATAGTAGTTGCAGGCATTAGTGTAGTTAACATAATTTGGTATTGCCTATATGATCTGGGCAGGAATGTGCTTTATTGCGCATATTTTGTAAGCACGAAGGTTTAATAGAGAATATCGAGACTAATGTTTAAAAACAGAAAATAGGACACAGTGTGGGGCTGGTGGATCCTATTATAGGGCATTAAAATCCAGAAATTCCCATTACCTTTAGATGAGGATGAAAAGGGACCTTTAAGGAAATCTTTCGTAGAAAGATTTCCTTAAAGGTCCCTTTTCATCCTCATCTAAAGGTAATGGAAATTTCTGGATTTTAAAGGGACCTTTAAAGGAAATCTTTCTACGAAAGATTTCCTTAAAGTCTATTGTTAGAGTACATAAATGTGGCATATAAACATACGAACAGGGTTCTTCAACACTGACCACACATTAACAGACGTCTATTGTCTGTCAATCATCATTTGTCAGTTCTTAATGTAGCACTTTCAACTGCACAAATGGAGCCAAAATATGTGAACTATGTGCCCAAAAACACCAGCAACATGCACTACAACAACAGGGATTAGTGGACGTGAGCATGCCTTCCACCTCATTCAATCGCTGGTCTCTAAAATGCCAGAAAACTATTCCGGGGACTACTTAGCAGATAGGACTGTGAACTTGGGAAGTGATTTCTGGGAAGTCTACCTGCTACTTAAGATCAGTCAACATTATTATAAACAGGGTTTTCCCAGATTGTAAAGTTAAGGAGCAGATAAAAATGTTGAAAGCTTGCTTGTAATATATTTATTTCTATATTTGCCCTTTTTGATTACATTTTTTGTGCCAAAGCTTTGGCTAAAAACACTTACGGTATTGAAAAACTGTCACAAAAACTGCACCATTTAAAAAATATATATATTTATTCATTTGTTTATTTTTGTTATTTTTATTTAAACAAATAAATAAATAATATAAATAATAATATAATAAATAATAATAAATGGTGTGTGTGTTTAATCCCCTTAAACAGTAATCAATTTAAACTTCATGGACCAAAGGTATCAAAAAAAACATATCCCGCTCCTTCATTATTGTAAATAAAGACAATTTAGACAAATAAAATAACCCAGGTAAAAAACGAAACATGTGATTATTATAGAGAAATACCATAAAGCTTTCTTTGCAGCGCCTCCTCCTGTAGACTTATGATGTACATCTGCTCATCAAGGTCTTCAAGGATCTAAAACAGTCAAATAAAACCATTATTAAGGCACAGCACTATCTGGATGTAATGCTTAGAATAGTAAACTTATATTTAGCTATCAGATAAAAGGTAGTGCGGCACTGCGTGAGTGTGCTGGATGCGGGATGGCAGGTAGGAGTTGGTGTAGCTGTATTGCCTCAGGTGGTGCTCAGATCATACAAGCAAAGTTCATGATATCCGTAAAGAGAAATGAAAAGTCGGCACTCACCGGTGTGGCTGCAGGGTCTTCTTTATTGAGACATACTCACATCAGGGGTACAGAAGAGAGGGGTGGTGGGGGGACAAGTGGTGGCGACCGAGCTCTAGTTTCGCACACTTGGTGTGCTTCGTCCGGCCATTATGGCCGGACGAAGCACACCAAGTGTGCGAAACTAGAGCTCGGTCGCCACCACTTGTCCCCCCACCACCCCTCTCTTCTGTACCCCCCCTGATGTGAGTATGTCTCAATAAAGAAGACCCTGCAGCCACACCGGTGAGTGCCGACTTTTCATTTCTCTTTACGGACACCATTATATTTAGCTATGTCTTTGTGTAAAACAGTGTTTTCCTAACCAGGGTTCCTCCAGCTGCTGCAAAAAATACTACTACCAGCAGACCCGCACAGCAGAGCTAACCTATTTAGTCTGCACTAGGTCGGCACAGCTGCAGGAACTGATTCAGTCGGTGCTAGGACCGCTCAGATAGGAACCATCACCATTGACAGAAATGCACATCCAAACAGATTCACCAAAAGAACGAACAGATTCAATTTTTCGGCAGAGTCCGGAATTTGAATTTCCACTGCGGAATTCAGTTTCACGGAAATTCAGCAGTGTGCACAGTCCACCAGAATCGCATTGAAAATAAATAATCAAATTAATTAATGGAAAACAGTCAGCCTGATCACCCACACTAAATCCAATCCACTGGGTTATAGTGTGGGTGAACGAGGGGTCATTTACTTAACTATGTCCAGTAGGTCCTGAGATATGTCCCCCAGAAGATCCTATGCTGAATTTAGGGAACCGTGCTCAGGGGGCGGGGCTTTGTCAGCTCAATTTACATATTCATTGTCCGTGACTAGAGTTGAGTGAACTTACAGGAAATTGGCTCGTAACGAACCTCGCAGCTCGGCTGCTGATTACTTTAGTCTGCATAAATTAATTCAGCTTTCCAAGGGCTCCAGTTGCCTGGAAAAAGTGGATACAGTCCTAGAAGACCCTAAGACTCCTCCCAGACTTTTCCAGGCAACCAGAGCCCATGGAAAGCTGAACTAATTTATGCAGACTAAAGTAATCATCAGCCGAGCTGTGAGGTTCGCTACGAGCCAATTTACTGTAAGTTCGCTCATCTCTATCTGTGACTCCATTTAACTAGGATTTGGAGTCGCAGACAACGAATATGTAAATTGAGAAGACAAATTGAGCCAACAGAGGATCTTCTGAGGGACAAATCTCAGGACCTGTTGGACATATTTAAGTAAGTGACCCCTCTTTGGACTCCTGTTCACCCACACTATAAGGCTGGGTTCACACTACAATTTGTAACTACGGTTCCCGTATACAGCTGGGAGAAGGGGGGCGGGGCTTAATTGCGACGCCCGCACTCAGCCGTATAGGGGAACCGTATTTAATGCATGCCTATGAGCCGACCGGAGTGAACCGCAGCCTCCGGTCGGCTGCGTTTTCGGCCGTATGCGGTTTCCCGACCGCAGGCAAAAACATGGTCGACCCCGTTTTTGCCTGCCGTCGGGAAACCGCATACGGCCGAAAAAGCAGCCGACCGGAGGCTGCGGTTCACTCCGGTCGGCTCATAGACATGCATTAAATACAGTTCCCCTATACGGCTGAGTGCGGGCGCCGCGATTAAGCCCCCCCCCCCTCCTCCCAGCCGTATACGGGAACCGTAGTTACAAATCGTAGTGTAAACCCAGCCTAACCCAGTTTATTGGGTTTAGTGTGGGTGAACAGGCTGACAGTTTTCCTTTAAATGAAAATAATAATATGTGTATTAGTATAGACATTTTTATGTGGTATTTTTTCCCCTACTTTTTCTCATTAATAGTTATGCGATTCTCATGTCATGTGAATGAAAAAAAAATGCCATAGTCAATGCATGCAGCGATTTCTATAATCTGCCACAGAGCCAAAAAATGTGTAGGTATAGTGTTACATTTTTCCCTACTCCAGTGCTTCCCAACCAGGGTGCCTCCAGCTATTGCAAAACGACAACGACCATCATGCCCGGACAGGCTTCGGTTGGAAATCGCTGGTCTATATGGAGTGGAGGAATTAGATTGGCCGGGGAGTTGAGTACGATGTAAACATTTGTGTGTTGAAAAACTACAACTCCCAGCATTCTTGGCGTTGTAGTTTTGCAACAGCTGGAGGCAGCCCTAGTTGGGAAACACTACCCTACTGACTCCCAGCTAGCACCTGACCATAATGTTTTGGTGAAAAAAAAAACACCATGTGGAGAGCATGGATTCTTTGAGACATTTTCGGACAAAAATGCCACGTCTGTTTCCAACCTTAAAGAAGCAAAGGTCTTCAGCAATGGGATGCCAGGGAAGGAATGACTGCGACAAATAAAAGTAAAGTTGTGGACTGAGGTCACGGGTTCATGAGACTAAGGGCTTGGGATTGATGCAAGAGGAGTATAAAGGGCTCAGGAGGAATTTGGGAGGAATTCAGTGGCTGTCCACTAGAACAAGGGAAGCCTCAGAGTGAGGAGTGAATTATAAGGACGGTGCGCTCCTACTTGACTTAAGAGTGTTGAAACAGGACAAGCAAGAACTTTTTAGGGCGGCTTAGAGACAAAAAAAAATAAAATCTTTTTACCAATTAATTAAGCCTGTCACTCTCAGTGTTTTAGCCTCCATGACAGTAAGTAATAGGACGCACATAGTTTACAATAAAGGAGCGCAAATTACTGAACGCATGACAAGTCGCTAAAACACGAGAGCCTGGTGCTTAATAGGAACGAAAATTGTTCTGTGGCCAGGAGCAATTAGCACGTATCAACTGAAATGGAAGATATGGTAAAATAACAGCATTCTGTAATTTTAGACTTTGATAGACTACACACGGACCCATCAAAATAACCACTATAAGCCCAGTTATGGAATCTGTGGTTAATTTGGCGCTCAGGACTGCCACCAGGAAAAGTATTGGGGAGACAGGTAAAAAGTGGAGGCCCTCGCTCTGATAGACTTGGGCACTCCGATGGCAATGAATCTGAAATCCCACAGCAAAGGCAGCTGTCTGTGATCCCAACTTGTTTTAGAGCCCTGCATTGGGATCCAATGGTACTAAATAAAAAACTTGCTGACGGTAATTTGGTTGTTGCAGGCAGGAGCAGGCGGTCACAGAACATACAGTGGGTCCAACAAAATCCCACGCAGTCTGGCAAACTTCTGAAATGCCACAGGGGGCTAATGAAATGGAATATGAGGGTGCTAAAATGGCACAGGGGGGTGATGATATGGCACGGGGGGCGCTAGTAATGAAATTGCAAAAGGGGGGGGGGTAATGAAATGGCACAATAACTGTAAATGGACCTCAAATATTGTTAGCCTTTTGGCTACGCAGGGCTCTACTTTATTTTCCAGAAGAAGATTCAAGGTTGTTCTAAGTATTTTATTCTGGTTAAGACCCTATTCACATCACTCTTTTACAGTCCATGAGCATAGCCTCAGGCTTTAACAGACCACCATCGTTTATTAGTTATTACAATCTGACTGTTTTACACAGGTATATGTTTTATTTGTACATTGTGATTCAAAAAGGATGGTGCAAGTGTAAGGCCGGGTTCACACCACGTTTTTACAATACAGTTCCCGTATCAGGTTTTTGATTTAAAAAAACCGATTCCTCAAAAACTGACTAAATGTAAACTGTATCAAAACGTGTGTACAAATTGGAATCCGTATACGGTTGAAAACCGTATACTGTTTGAAAAATGATGTCCTGTTGCATCTGTTTTTTAAGAAAAAAAACATAAGTTTTTAGCTTTTCATTCCATTATGAATAACGTTTCATTTGTTTGACTGAAATAAAAAATAAAAAATGGTGCAAAATCAAAAACCGTATGGTGAAAACTGGATGGAACTGTTACGCGCATACAGTTCTGTACGGTTCCCGTTGACTCCCATGTAAAAAAAAAAAAAAAAACGTATACGGTTTTTCACCCGGACCAAAAACTATGGTAGGCTATGGTTTTGGGTAGGGGAAAAAAACTGACCAAACCGTACAGGATGCAAAACGGACACAACCTGATGCATCTTTTGGCATATGGTTTTCAATGGAGAGTCTATGCATACGGTTTTCAATACGGTTCTGTACGGTTTTCAAATTGAAGAATTGAACCCAGCCTAAAGGCCATCAATAATAAATGAACAGTGACTGAAAATCAAAAGCAAAACCCGGCTGACCAGTATGGAACTACGAGTTGCACAAACCCCGATATGGCGTGTACGTAAATGTCTGCATTGTAAACCCAGGTCTTTTGCATTCACTTATAATGGCAGATTGGTAGAGGAGGAATTCGCTGACAGGCCAGTGTTCAGCGATGAGGCAACCTTTCACCTCAGTGGGAAGGTCAATCATCACAATATTAGAATTTGGGGCTCAGGAAAACCATGTCGGCTTAGTGAGCACATTAGGGACTTACCCAAAATAAACATTTTCTGTGCAATAAGCAGGTGCCAAGTCTACGGTCCCTTATTTTTTGCTGAGGATACAGTCACTGGCCGCATCTACATAGACATGTTATAGGAACGTCTTATGCCATAGATAGAGGAAGATCTGCCAAAGCTCGATGGTACACCTCCATTTGAACAAAACTCTATTGCAGTGGTCTCAAACTGCAGCCCTCCAGATGTTGCAAAACTTCAACGCCCAGCATGCCCGGACAGCCGTTGGCTGTCCGGGCATGCTGGGCGTTGAAGTTTTGCAACATCTGGAGGGCCGCAGTTTGAGACCACTGCTCTATTGGAACGTTAGATTGGCTGCACAGGAAACAGGGATTCACCAATGTTCCGCCGGTCTCCATTAAGGCCAAATCTAACACTGTAACTTCTTTCTGTGGAGCTACATCAGTGTATCTGTGGGTTTCCTCACAAAGGGAACTTGGAGTTTACACCTTCAATATATAAGTTGAGTTACTAAAGACTTGACAGTTCTTTATGCTACGTCCCTATACCTTGTTGCGCTATTATTCTAGAAATACAGGGAATAAGAGAGACATGTTCTAGAGCTAAATTTTCTATAGCAAAGAAGTGAGTCCAACTAATAAAGCATTCTATCACAATTTTACGGATATATCGCTGGGGAAACAATAAGAAAAAATAAGTGTCACACAAATTATACTGCAGTATATTATATGCTTTATTATAAAATACATATCAGGGATACACTGAAAGCACTTACTGTAGGTTTCACCAAAAGCTGTCCCATTACTGCAAACATTCGTGAAAGGCCAACAGGTGTACACACTGTAAAGAGATGTATCCAAGTTATAGTTAAAGGGGTATTCCAGGCAAAAACTTTTTTTTATATATCAACTGGCTCCGGAAAGTTAAACAGATTTGTAAATTACTTCTATTAAAAAATCTTAATCCTTCCAATAGTTATTAGCTTCTGAAGTTGAGTTGCTGTTTTCTGTCTAACTGCTTTCTGATGACTCACATCCCGGGAGCTGTGCAGCTCCTATGGGGATATTCTCCCATCATGCAAGGGATATTCTCCCATCATGCACAGCTCCCGGGACGTGACATCATCATTGAGCAGTTAGACAGAAAACTTCAGAAGCTAATAACTATTGGAAGGATTAAGATTTTTTAATAGAAGTAATTTACAAATATTTTTAACTTTCTGTAGCCAGTTGATATATAAAAAAAAGTTTTAGCCTGGATAACCCCTTTAAAGAATCAATGAATACTTGTGCACTATTCAAGGGATAGGGGATAAATGTCAGATCACAGGGGGAACAATCTTCAGAATGGGGACCCCGGGGTCTTCAATGGAGAGGCAAGTCGCGCATGTTTTCCCCACTCTATTCTCTATGGGAGCTGCCAAAGAAAGCCTAGTGCTGTACTTCACTCCCTTCGGCAGCTCCATAGACCAGTGTTTCCCAACCAGGCTGCCTCCAGGTGTTGCAAAACTACAACTCCCAGCATGCCCGGACAGCCTTTGGCTGTCCGGGCATGCTGAGAGTTGTAGTTTTGCAACAGCTGGAGGCACCCTGTTGGGAAACACTGCCATAGACAATGAAATGATCAGCAGCACTTACAGTCATGGCCGTAAATGTTGGCACCCCTGAAATTTTTCTAGAAAATGAAGTATTTCTCACAGAAAAGGATTGCAGTAACACATGTTTTGCTGTACACATGTTTATTCCCTTTGTGTGTATTGGAACTAAACCAAAAAAGGGAGGAAAAAAAGGAAATTGGACATAATGTCACCAAACTCCAAAAATGGGCTGGACAAAATTATTGGTACCCTTAACTTAATATTTTGTCGCACACCCTTTGGAAAAAATAACTGAAATCAGTCACTTCCTATAACCATCAATAAGCTTCTTACACCTCTCAGCCGGAATGTTGGACCACTTTACCTTTGCAAACTGCTCCAGGTCTCTTATTGGAAGGGCACCTTTTCGGAACAGCAATTTTAAGATCTTTCCACAGGTGTTCAATGGGATTTAGATCTGGAATCATTGCTGGACACTTTAGAACTCTCCATGGGTTGTAAACTTCTTGATAATGTTGCGCACTGTGTACAAAGGCAAATCTAGATCTCTGGAGATGGACTTGTAACCTTGAGATTGTTGATATTTTTTTTTACAATTTTGGTTCTCAAGTCCTCAGACAGTTCTCTTCTCCTCTTTCTGTAGTCCATGCTTAGTGTGGCACACACAGACACACAATGCAAAGACTAACTGAACTTCTCTCCTTTTTATCTGCTTTCAGGGGGGAATTTTTATATTGCCCACACCTGTTACTTGCCCCAGGTGAGTTTAAAGGAGCATCACATGCTTGAAACTATTTTATTTTTCCACAATTTTGAAAGGGTGCCAATAATTTTGTCCAGACCATTTTTGGAGTTTGGTGACATTATGTCCAATTTGCTTTTTTTCCTCCCTTTTTTGGTTTAGTTCCAATACACACAAAAGGAATAAACATGTGTATAGCAAAACATGTGTTACTGCAATCCTTTTCTGTGGGAAATACTTCATTTTCTTGAAAAATTTCAGGGGTGCCAACAATTATGGCCATGACTGTACGTGTGACTCTCTGTTCATAATAAAGACCCGGGGCCCCACGATCGAACACTCCTGTGGATAGAGGATAAAGTATTTTTAGTTGGAATGCTTCTTTAATATTCAGAATTTTTTTTTAAATTTTAACCATCATACTACCAAATAAGAATATTATAGGGTGTAAGATCAAAAATCATTAGGTGCTGTAAAAATGATGAACAATATTGGCCCAAATTTACAAAAACTATCTAATAAGTAGACATTGTAGATATGGACTAGACAGACTAAAATGTATCACGTATATCAGGCTGTCTGATCAATTTGGGAAATTTTTATACTGTCTATTCTGTTTTTCCAATCGTTAGTTGGCTTATTGCACTTCAAATGTTACTCCACAATAAATATAAAAAGGGGCTTAACCTAAAAAGTGGGTGCTGCCTAAGTGTTTAAATATACATACGGTAGTATAAAAACAAAGAAAGAGAAAAACACTATAAAATCGCACACACCATATCAGTACCATACAAAATCTTTATTGATATACAAAATACTTAAAGGGATACTCCGATCGAAAACTTTTTTTTTTATATCAACTGGTGCCAGAAAGTTAAACAGATATTCCAGTACTGCTGAATGCTGCAGATGAAATTCTTTTCTTTTTGGAACACAGAGCTCTCTGCTGAATCACGATCACAGTGCTCTCTGCTGACATCTCTGTCCATTTTAAGAACTGTCTCGAGTAGGAGAAAATTCCCATAGCAAACATATGCTGCTCTGGACAGTTCCTAAAATGGACAGAGATGTCAGCAGAGAGCACTGTGCTCGTGATGTCAGCAGAGAGCTCTGTGTTCCATAAAGAAAAGAAATTCCTCTGCAGTATTCAGCAGCTAATAAGTACTGGAAGGATTAAGATTTTTTAATCGAAGTAATTTACAAATCTGTTTAACTTTCTGGCACCAGTTCACTTAAAAAAAAAAAAAAACTTTTCCACCGGAGTACCCCTTTAAAGAGTACCTGTCATGATCTTGTTAAATTTTATAATCCTCCCAGTTCACTGCCCCCATCATGATAAACCACCCCCTGCCTGTATTTTTTTATTATTTTTTAGTTTTCTACCTTGATATTGCTCTGTATTTTCTGCTCAGATTTACAGACTGGGAAGGGGTGTTCCCCAGCAGGGGTGACATCATCTGAAGCCATACAGGGGAGAACTTCCTCCCTCACTCTGCTACACACAGCCCAGAGCAGTTCAGTGTGAACTGAGCTATGATTGGATAAGGCTGCACACACACACCCTTAGCACTCCAGGCTGCATTTCCTGATTTTGTATCTTGTCAAGCAAGGTGCAAGAGTGTCTAAAAAAAAGGACTAAAATATGTCTAAAATACCCATAATAAATGTAACACAAGCCATTTTGTTTTTGCATTTGCAATAGTAAACATGCCCCACCTGCAAAAGTTCTTTAAGAATTCACAATTCATAAAAATGTCAAAGACCTCTGTATGGATATGGTTTTCTAATAGAATAGACTACTTACAGAGTAGCAGGAGGCATCCCATGAGGGAGATACAGGAATACAAATAGGGGAGATAAAATTCCCAGAGATCTGAATGAGAAAAGAAAAGTCATGGGAAATACAGTTTTTAACATTTTACAAGCAAAACAAAAACAAATAAGACAAAACCATCTATTGTGATTAAATGTACCATAATAATAATAAAACCAAACACCTTGTACTCTTGGTCATGATCTTCTGACATATTTTTGAACTATTTTTTGCATTAATCTGCTGAAAGCGCCCACTGCCATTAGGTAATACTGTCACCGTAAAGGGTCTTGGTCTGAGACAAGGTGTCCCAACAGAATGGTACACAGCCTCTGCCAGTTTGCCTTATCCTATAGTGCAGTGGTGTCCAAACTGTGGCCCTCCAGATGTTGCAAAACTACAACTCCCAGCATGCCCGGACAGCCAACGGCTGTCCGGGCATGCTGGGAGCTGTAGTTTTGCAACATCTGGAAGGCCACAGTTTGGGCACCACTGTTATAGTGCATCCTGGAGCCATCTCTTCCCCAGGTGACACATACCTGCTATCTACATAATGTAAGCGAAAAAGTAATCCATCTGACCAGGCCAGCTTCTTCCACTTCTGATGCTCATGTGCCTATTGTATCCACTCTTGGCAGTGGACAGGGGTCAGCATGGGCACTCTGACTGGTCTGTGGCTATACACAGGAAGCGGTAGTTCACCGTGTTTACGGGTAACGTCCTATCATATAAAAATAGAATCACAACACTTCCACTGAGCAGTAGTCACTGTCAAATACCACTAAATGATTTGGGCCGACTACTGGTCCTGGTTCTACCTGCACAACTAAAATGGAATGGTTGAGACAGACTAAGGTCATAGATATGAAGAGACAGCGGGGGGGGATTTATCAAAACCTGTCTAGAGGAAAAGTGGCTGAGTTGCCCCTAGCAACCAATCCGATTGCTTCTTTCATTTTCGAAAAGGCCTCTGAAAAATGAAAGAAGTGATCTGATTGGTTGCTATGGGCAACTCAGCTACTTTTCCTCTGGACAGGTTTTGATAAATCTCCCCCAATAAGTCTCTTCATTACTCTCCCTGCCTCCAGTGGGTGACTGGAGTACAGACGTTCAACTAGAGCAGCACCCCCAAAAAATAGTTTACACTACATTTGTAGTGTACGGGAACCGGGGGAGCGAAAACCGGGCGCTCCCGTATCCCAGCCGGATCCGGCCCGAACCCCATTCATTTCAATGAGCCAACCGAAGTCATATGCTGACTCCGGTCGGCTCATTTTTGTCCCGTATACGATTTTCTGACCGGTCCTAAAACCGTGGTAGCGGTCGGCTCATTGAAATACATTACATACGGGCCAGGTCCGGCTGGGATACGGGAGCGCCAGGTTTTCACTCCCCCCAGTCGTATCCGGTTCCCATATTGCCAAATCGTAGTGTGAACCAGCCCTTAAACTTATTGCAATAGTGTTGTGTGCATATATATATATATATATACATACACACACACACACACACACACACACACCCGCTCTACGAGAACGTCTTATTTCCTACTTAGTCCTAGTGAGAATTACTTTTTTCCCCCAGCCTTTGCTCTCCATGCACATTTATAAGCCCCAGCATAGGATCCTGTTGCTGGTTTGCTTTCCACCAAACTACTTTTGGTAGGCATCATACCTATACACTCAACAAGACTGCTGTTTTGGAGATGGTCTCACCCAGTAGTCTAGCCATCATTACTTGTCCATTGTCAAAAATGTATTTACTGCTTCCAATATATTAACTTTAAGAAGTGGTCTTTCATTTTCTGTCTATATATATGTTAATTCTATATTTCCATTCTACCCACTATTAACAGTAAGGACATGGCTATACATAAGCCAACCAAACACAAACAATAACTAAAACCAAAACTTACTATAACCAAATTGTACCCTTGGCTTGGCTACTACTAATAGTTCTAGGAGAATGGATGATGACCTTGCCAAGTTGCATGGATTGGCAACATGTGGTGCGAATAATCAATATCCTTGTATTTAGCTGGACATCCAATACTATGGAAGTCGGAGTGAGAGGCATTTATCTCAAGGTGGTGAAAACTGTAGATGAGCTCATCCTGTCTCCTATAACTAAAATGACTAAGCTTGGTTACCTGAAGTTGCTTCATATGAGAGGAGTCCCAACACATGTGTCCATAAGAAGGACAATAAGACTAGAAGGGACCCTTTATAATAAAATGCCAGATATCCGAGATATACACCATGGGTAAAGGGAAAGAAATAACAGACATGTTCTACTGTAAATCACTCTGAAGCTAGATTACATAATGCAGTGATACATTGGGAGATGACAGTCAGTAAGAGCTAACAATTTATGGCTGCTTTTTATTTCCCTCAGACACTTGTTTCTGGCAAACTTAAAAATAAGATACCAGGAAATACTATATAAATAATTGATCATTTAACTTAATAAGGCAATTCTACTGTGCTTTTCATTCCTGCAGTATATACACGATGTACAATAGACATCATTTACATTCAATGCTATCTATAGGCATTATGTTTTTGTCAGGTATCCCCAAACATCAGTACAAAGTCTATAGGAGCTGTCAGGCCTTCCTCCAGAGGCCTATCGGATGGTTATCATCTGACCATATTCTATATATTTTTCATATATATTTATTATTGTTTTTATACATTATTATTATATATGTTGTCCAGGAAATTATTTTTACTGTTTAAAAAAACAGAATCACCTTCCTCAATCCCTTACAGGTGTCTTCCTGCCGATGCCCAACCCTGCAGCACCGCACATCTTAGTCTCAATCTCAACATAAGAAAGTACCCGCTCAACCAACCAAGGACCGTAGCGATTGACTGCAATTCCTTATGTCAAGATGGAAAACTGAGCTTTTTTCGGCGCTGGTCCTATCTTATATAAAAGTATTGGGACACTTGGTGCATGTCCTAAAATACACTTTATTAGCACTATAGCAACGTATTTCTGGTCCGGACTGGACCCTTCGAAGCTCAATTTTTCTACTGCTGCTAAAGTGCTTTCCCACCGGTCTAGTGGATCTATCACCGGATGAGCTACGGTTTCAAGTCCTGGTCTGATTTTAGATTGCTAAGTGCAATTTCACTTTTTCATTTTACATTTTCTTTTGTGGCTTATGTCAAGATGGAGACCAGCAAGAGCTGCGCAGCAGGACTGGGGTGATTGGGGCAGCAGAGTACACTTTTTTTTAAATTGTTTTTACCCAAGCCTGGCCACAACTGTAAAATAATTTCCCAGACAACCTAATTAATCTTCTAGAAAAAAAACTTTACATGTATATATGTTTTAACTACTCTACTGGAATGATATGCACTTTAAGTTGCACTAAACCTGAGTGCTAATGGCGAGTCAAAGTTGTCAGCTTGGTGACCGCTTCCTAATGTATGTAGCTGCATTTAAAAAGGACCTGTCACCTCTCCTGACTTGTCTGTTCCTGAAAATGCTTTCATTATCCATAACCTAACAAATCTGGATATCTGTGCATGATAACATTTCTCTGGTAGTCCATTAAATACACAACTGGATATTACCATGCCCCGATTCTGGTATGGCGTATTGGTTATAGGACCACAACAAATGCTTTTAAGAAAAGATGCTCCAGTGGCTTGTGCTTTTACTGGTGGTGGCTTTTGCATAAGTGGACTTCAAAAGGCGTTGAAAGCAGGATTTTAAAGTTCCTGTACGTACAACCTGCTGTGGTAGATGTGAGAGTGTAGCCATCAGGTAGTTCGTATTAAAGATCTGGAGGAGCAAAATGCAACACCAAGAGCGACTGACCATCTTGAGAGAAAAATGCTGCTCACTGAGAAAGCAGTTAGTGGGGTAGTCATGGAGGGTGGAGAAATTAGTCAGAAGGACCAAGTAGCAGGGTTAATGTAGTTAGAGGAACTGGAAGGGGTTCCAAGAAAAAGAAGACCACTCCTTATGTGCTCTCAAGCAAAATTGCCAAGTAGGGTGATGATGCGAGGGCGCGAGTCTCCAAAATGGCAACACTAGAGGATACTGGTCTCCCTTACAGCCAAGGGAACAGTCTAACAAGCAGTGGAGAAAGGTAATGGTGGTAGGCCAAGACAGTTAGTGGTTGTATGGGAATTGTAGAATCAGGAAAAAGGAAAGAAGTACAGATTTGTTTCCAAGACTGAAGCAGCCGAATGGTTTGCTGTTTACCTGGTGCCAGGGTTTGGTACTTGGGGTGGGGTGGTGGGGGATGACCAAGCTGTTGTGGTCCATGTAGGAACAAACAGCAGGATAAATGGTAGGTGGAGGTCCCTCAAGAATAATTTCAGAGAACTAGGTCCCAAGCTAAAGGGAAGGACCTCAAAGTTGTACTCTCTGGAATACTACCTGTGTCATGTGTATCACAGGAAAGACAGCGAGGGCGAAGGGAGTTAAATGCCTGGGAAGGGTTTGGGATTTTAGAGCACTGGGTTGACTTTTAATTGGGGTACAAACTGTATTCTGCAGATAATTTGTACCTGAACGGCAGGGGGTCCGCTGCATTGGGGGAGAGAATCCTAGAAGGGGTGGCAAAGTATTTAAACTAGGGATGTGGAGAAAGGACAAAGTAGAAAATCAAGCATATAAAGAGGCAGATAGGTTAGAGAATGGTGAAAACATAGTGCTGGGTGGAAAAGAAACTTGTGGGGGAGGTTAAGAGCAGTGGATAAGGAGATTCAGGTGTCACAAACCAGTAATGAGAACAAATGTACCAAAATTAACATTAGTGATATTGTAAATGTGTAAAACTAGATGGGGTACTTCAACCAATTTTAATTTATGCTATATTCCCAGGCTGCTGCCATTAAAATAATGAACTAACGAACCCTCCGCAGCTCCACCAGTGCCGCTGAAATCGGTCTCCCGTCCTCCAACCCCAGATTTCTTCCTGGTTTTGGGGTCAGACATGTCACACTGCACTCGCAGTATGGTCCTGCCTCAGCCAGTGATAGGCTGAGCGGCAGTGTGATATAATGGGCTTGGGCACCAGAAAGAGCACCTGGCCTGGGCCCATTACATGACACTGCCACTCAGCCTATCGCCAAGCTTTGTAGCATGGTACAGTCTATGGAAGATGTGCAGAAGTGCATAAAACTGGGAGAGACTGGTAGAGAAGGATCTGGGTGTACTTGTAGATCATAGAATACAGAACAGCATGCAATGTCAAGCAGCTGCTTATAAGGCCGGCAGGATATTGTCATGTATTGTATGAAACGGTCATAGAGTCGCTGGACAGGGAGATCATATTACTGCTTTATAAAGCATTGGTGCGGCCTCACCTGGAATATGCTGTTCAGTTTTGGGCACCGGTTCATAGATATGATGTCCTGGAGCTAAAAGGGTACAAAGGGGCATGGAGCATCTTGGTTAAAATAATTAAAAATAAAAAGGTCCATACAAAAACATGGGAAAAAACTGTCCCAGGTAAAACAGTCTCAAAAGACAAGGGAGCGCTCCCTCTGCCTGGAGAAAAAAGGTGCTTTATTTACCATAAGAACTGTGAATCTGTGAAAGAGACTACCTCTGGAACTGGTAACAGCAAAAACTACTGAGAACTTCAAAACAAACTTAGGCAGCATTCACAGCTCGTTTTCACCCTACTGTTGCCGGATCCGGCTAGGGGAGGGGATAACCGGGCACTCCCATACCCCAGCCGGCGCTGAAATCCATTTACTTTAATGAGCAGACCGGAGTAAAACGGTGACTCCGGTTGGCTCATTTTTGGCCCGTATCCGGTTTTGTGACCAGACCTAAAAACCTAAAACCGTAGTATACTATGGTTTTATGTCTGGTCAGGAAACCGGATACGGGCCAAAAATGAGCCAACCAGAGTCACCGTTTGACTCCAGTCAGCTCATTAAAGTAAAAGGATTTCAGTACCAGTCCGGCTGAGGTACGGGAGTGCCCGGTTTTCCCCTCCCCCACCCGGATCTGGCAACTGCAGGCTGAAAACGATGTGTGAATGCAGCCTTAGACAAATTCTTAGATGAAATTAACATTGTATGTAAAAATAAAGATAACAAACATCCCCACCTTATTATCCACCTGTATCCCTTCCCTTAATTCATCTCCTTTCCGCCTTGGTTAACAATGATGAACAGGTGTCTTTTTTCAATCATACTAAGGGTGGGTTCACACTACGTTTTCTCCCATACGGGAGCGCATACGGCAGGGGGGAGCTAAAACCTCGCCCTCCCGTATGCCTTCGTATGCGCTCCCGTATGTCATTCATTTCAATGAGCCGGCCGGAGTGAAACGTTCGGTCCGGTCGGCTCCTTTTTGCGCCGTATGTGCTTTTACAACCGGACCTAAAACTGTGGTCAACCACGGTTTGAGGTCCGGTCGTAAAAGCGCATACGGCGCAAAAATGAGCCGACCGGACCGTACATTTCACTCCGGCCGGCTCATTGAAATGAATGACATACGGGAGCGCATACGAAGGCATACGGGAGCGCGAGGTTTTAGCTCCCCCCTGCCGTATGCGCTCCCGTATGGGAGAAAACGTAGTGTGAACCCAGCCTAACTATGTAAGAATTGCTATATTATGATAAATGCAAGTATCTATGGAGGACATGTCAAGAGAGGTCACAGGTTCTGCTTTACAGCTTGGACAGGTATGCAGGGAGAAGAAACTTACCGTACAAGGACTCCATGCTTGCAGCGCTATTATCGATCAGGGCAGATGCCACCCACACAATGCCAAAAATGAGCAAGGCCAGAAGGATGAGCATGACTACTGTCTCCAATATCCGAGCTTTGATTCCCTTGATGGAAAATAAAAATATTGACATAAGTGAAAGTGATACATATTAAAGGGGTATTCCAGTGAAAAAAATATTTTCTTCATATCAACTGGCTCCAGAAAGTTAAACAGATTTGTAAATTACTTCTATTAAAAAATCTTAATCCTTCCAATAATTATCAGCTGCTGAAGTTGAGTTGTTCTTTTTCTCTGCTGACACCTCTGTCTGTCGCCAGAACTGTCCAGAGTAGGAGCAAATCCCCATAGCAAACCTCTCCTGCTCTGGACAGTTCCTGAGACAGACAGACAGGTGTCAGCAGAGAGCAATGTGGTCAGACAGAAAAAGAACAACTCAACTTCAGCAGCTGATAAGTACTGGAAGGATTAAGATTTTTTTTTAATAGAAGTAATTTACAAATCAGTTTAACTTTCTGGAGCCAGTTGATATGAAAAAAAATAATTTTTCACTGGAATACCCCTTTAAATATTAAAAAGACTCTGTGGGCAACCGAAAAATTGAGACTTTACTGTCATTATACAGTTTTTATCAGGTGATGGGCAGGATTATACAGTCAGAGGGTGTGTATATTGTACATTGAGGGGTGTATTTGTCAAATACATACCTCCTGACTGTATAATCTCGCCCATCACCTGATAGTCACTTCCATTATTAAAACTAAGTTTACGCCCATTTGACAATTCCCTGAATAGTCAGACAGACATACTATCAACCCACATACCTCAGGAATAGCAGGGCATATCAAGAAACTGGAAAGGGTGTTTGATCAGGGCACCCTAAGATATTTAACAATCTCAACTTTTGGGTTGGCTGCAGGTACAATTCAAGTAAAAATAAATAAATAATGAAAAATACATGCTCCCGCACACAGCTGTCTCCATTACTGAGAAATTGCTTGACCATAAGGGTGCATTCCCACGTGGCATATTTTGCTGCGTATTTGCTGCTGCGTATTTTATTTTCCCGTTGAAGTCAATGGGTAGGAAAATGCGCAGCAGCAAATATGCAGCAAAATACGCCACGTGGGAATGTACCCTTAGAGTCAACCGTACACGAGAGCACAAGTAAACCAAGTACATATATGAACAAATGAAATAAATGCTGTCTATACAGTGCTGCTCACTTGTACGTACAATTTAGGAACGCGTTCCTTTACTTATGGTCTGGGATGTGTAGATATTTATTTTAAAAGTTACAAGAACAAAAATGGATGAAGAGCTTTTAGGAAGGAAATCTACGTATCAGATATGACTTTCCCGGTATACAGATGACTAATATGAAAATAAGACAAGACTTTACCAAATCGAATATTCATAGAAATAAATAAACAAACAAATAAATAAATAAATAAATAAAGCTTTCCTGATAACGTCATCGCTGTGCAAAGCCATTTTTAAAAAGATGGATTGTATTTCTGATTCTCAAGGCTGAGAAAGTGGATTAGCAAATTGTATCTGTGATTCCAATCAAGCGAATGGAAGACACTGGCGACCTGCCAGGATGTGGCATCACGCCAGATGCTGCACAGGTATAGTGAGGTAATCGCTATTAACTGCTGCTTTAAGCAAATGGGCTTGTGCATCAGTCTGAAGACTACAGAGTCCTCGTGTGGGCAGAATCAACACTACAAGACCTCGGCAATTTTTGTAATTTTTTTTTTTTATTAAAATCAACTTGGCAATTTTTTTTTTGTATTAAAGGAGTACTCTGGTGCAAAGTACTCCTGCTCCCTCCTGCCCGGGCTGCAAAAAAAATGAAAATAAACCATCTCTCACCTTCCTGGGTTCCCGCGGAGCACCACTACAGCTGATCGGTCCTCCGGTCCATCTTCTTCATACTTCCGTGTGAACGAAGCGTCACATGGCGCTCAGACTTATGGTCCGAGGCAGAACATTGCGGCGTCCGGCGATAGGCTGAGCACCATGCGACGCTTCGCTACACACGGAAGTATGAAGAAGATGGACCGGAGGACCGATCAGCTGTAGTGGCGCTCCGCGGGAATCCAGGAAGGTGAGTGATGGTTTATTTTCATTTTTTTTGCAGCCCGGGCAGGACGGAGCAGGAATACTCTGCACCAGAGTACTCCTTTAAAGTCAACTTGTTATTCGGCTGAATGGTCCGCTTACATACCCTTTTCGGAATGCATTGCTTTAAAAAACATAGTTCGCATATTGGGTTCACAATTTTTTTATGGTCATTATTCCTACATGAAAACCATCAAAAAGTAGAATATAAATATGTGATCATTGCGGGACTGACCGGCATGACTTTAACCGAACTCAAGAACGGAGGTCCTGTGATTCTGCGCCATTCACTACTGTAGGACTGCATGCGATAGCTGGGCACGGGGCAGTCGGTTTATCATCAACGATTTGTCTGTACAGTTATCCCTCAACATACAATAGTTTCAACATACAATGGTCTTTTCTTTCATTGTAACTTGAAACCAGACTCAACATACAATGCTATGGAATCTGCAAAACATGTCAATGGCTGGAAGAACCGACCAATCAGAATGGGCATTCACTGGTAAAACCCCTGTATTCCTAAAGTGCATGCACTGAATTCCTGTCTGGTAGCGCCCCCTACAGTACAGGGAGGTATTACATGTTCTGTACTAATTTTAAACTATGCCATGTTAGCTGCTCCTTTGGACACCAAGTAAGGGGGCGACTCCATTTTACTTTTTTTTTTAGGACATTTTGTGTACTGTACAGGACCCTGAAGAACCTCTAGTAAATCTCTGTCTATTTCAGTGTGCTCCAACCAGGGTGACTCCAGCTGTTGCAAAACTACAACTTCCAGCATGGAGGCACCCGGGTTGGAAAACACTGAACTAGACAGAGATTTACAGCTTCCAGCAGATCTTTCTTACTTTTATCTGTATTAGTTATCTACTTATTTTTCTTTAATTCTCACTTTTTCCTATTTTTGGATGACATTTTGGGGACTTCAGAACCAATTACCAGGTTTACATAGAGTTTTGGTCTCAACATACAATGGTTTCAACATACAATGGTCGTCCTGGAACCAATTAATATTGTAACTTGAGGGACTACTGTATAGTGGTCTTTTTTTCTAAATAAATTGTAGGAAATCATTTGTGAACAGCCACTTTTTTATGGTCTTCCGTGAATTTTTTTTCT
Source organism: Hyla sarda (assembly GCF_029499605.1). Taxonomy (NCBI): domain Eukaryota; kingdom Metazoa; phylum Chordata; class Amphibia; order Anura; family Hylidae; genus Hyla; species Hyla sarda. The sequence continues at coordinate 59,501,879 of NC_079193.1, read as the reverse complement.
ACTCTGCGCAAACTAATAGAAAAACAAATGGTAGTTACACAAAAAGATACATTACACCATGGCAAGATTTTACATTTGCCAACTAGCATAGCCAATGTTAACTAAAGAAGAAGCTTGGGGGAGAGGTCATATTTATAGCAGAAGTTTTTCACTTCATACCTTGCTTCAAACTATCTGTAACAAGTGTTATTTGTGGATTTACTGTGGATTACAAACATCATGCGTATTGAAAGGGTGAAATTCGAGATGAAAGTTTGTGGCTTTTGCACAACATTGGGAAGAAAATATGTAAAGGCTTCTCACATTTTTTTTTCCCCTTACAGTGTTTTACTTCAACTAGGAGTCTGAGAAACTGACTGGGAATGTATACCAAGTCAAATCTCTCCAGAAAAAAATACCCATCTGCAGACAGCTGTTGCCTGGCTAGTGAGAGTATTATCAATGTGGGACAAAAGGGGTAAAGTTTCTCACTAAGGAGAGTGTCATAAAAAGACATGTAAGAATTATAGGCCAGTCATGCTCCACTGAGAAGTCTAGGAAGAAATGATATGCAAAGCAGATCTCACACCACTTTTTCCATGTGGCTTTTCCTTCGAGTCAGTATTTCACTCCCACTAGGAGTCCCAGAAACAGACTGGGAATGTACTTCGTTAGCACCCTGCTCTCTACTGATGAGGAGAAGAACCCAGAAGTATCTGGCTGCTGATGAGTATTATTTCCTTTTGGGGAGATCTTTAGCTTAGCATACCGTATATACTCGAGTATAAGCCGACCCGAGTATAAGCCGAGACCCCTAATTTCAACCCAAAATCCCAGGAAAAGTTATTGACTCGAGTATAAGCCTAGGGTGGGAAATACCTCATCCCCCCCTGTCATCATCCAGACCCGTCATTAACATCCTCATCATCATCCCCTTGTCATCATCCCACACATCCCCCCTTCATCATCCCCTTATCATCCCACACATCCCCCCTTCATCATCCCCTTGTCATCATCCCACACATCCCCCCTTCATCATCCCCTTATCATCCCACACATCCCCCCTTCATCATCCCCTTGTAATCATCCCACACCCCCCCCTTCATCATCCCCACCCCCCTTCATCATCCCACACCCCCCCCCCCTTCATCATCCTCTTCTCATCATTCGCCCTCAGTGGTCTTCAACCTGCGGACCTCCAGAGGTTTCAAAACTACAACTCCCAGCAAGCCCGGGCAGCCATCGGCTGTCCGGGATTGCTGGGAGTTGTAGTTTTGAAACCTCCGGAGGTCCGCAGGTTGAAGACCACTGCGGCCTTCAACATCATCCAGCCCCCTCTCCCCCCCTTTAGTTCTGAGTACTCACCTCCGCTCGGCGCTGGTCCGGTCCTGCAGGGCTGTCCGGAGAGGAGGTGGTCCGGTGAGGAGGTGGTCCGGGCTGCCATCTTCACCGGGGGCGCCTCTTCTCCGCGCTTCCGGCCCGGAATAGAGGCGTTGCCTTAACAATGACGCAGAAGTACGTTGGCAATGAACGCACCTCTGCGTCGTTGTCACGGCAACGTGACTATTCTGAGGCCGGGCCCGAAGCGCTTAGAAGAGGCGCCCCCGGTGAAGATAGCAGCCCGGAACCACTATGCCACCGGACCACCTCCTCACCGGACAGTCCTGCAGGACCGGACCAGCGCCGAGCGGAGGTGAGTACTCGGAACTAAAGGGGGTGAGAGGGGGCTGGATGATGTTGAAGGCCGCAGTGGTCTTCAACCTGCGGACCTCCGGAGGTTTCAAAACTACAACTCCCAGCAAGCCCGGACAGCCGATGGCTGCCCGGGCTTGCTGGGAGTTGTAGTTTTGAAACCTCTGGAGGTCCGCAGGTTGAAGACCACTGCGGGTGGGGGAGTTCACTCGAGTATAAGCCGAGGGGGGTGTTTTCAGCACGAAAAATCGTGCTGAAAAACTCGGCTTATACTCGAGTATATACGGTACATTCCCAGTCAGTTTCCAAGACTCCTAATTAAAGTGAAACATAGATCTTAAGGTAAAGCCACTTGGTTAAAGCGGTGTTAGAGCTGTTTTGAATATCCTTACTTTCCAGAATTCCCAGTGAAGAATGAACATCCTATAAGTCTCCATGTTTTTATGACACTTTCCTTGAGGAGAGTCATTACCCTTCTGGTCCCACAACAGAATGAGCAATGCTGCAGAGTTATAACATTTCTGCTATATGTGGATGCATTTTCAAAACCCAATTCACGTGCATTATACTGTAATTTGCTGCAGATCCACACTAAACACCAGTGGCGAACCTGCCAGGTTTAAACACACAAGCATATGGTAATTTATAGGGACAGGTCCATAGACAGAAAAATGGATACATTTTGGACGATTGCAGAACCTACTCTTAATAACAATTATGTTTCTCCCACAACTAACGGTGCTTAAACTATGTCTTATAAAGAAAGACCTTCATATTCTTGAAAGATTGCAATATGTTATAGTTTAATTTTATCATTAAAAGGAATCAGCTACCAAGGACCCTCAATTCTCATCACTACCCCAGCAGGAAGTCACACATTAAAGATTGGAATTTCATTGAATTTGGCAATATGACAAATTCAAGAACCTTTTGCAAACCCCATGTGTGTGATACATCTCGTAGCTTAGTAGTATCGTGGCAGAAGCAAACCTGAGAGAGGAAACTGTAGAATAAACCCTTACATCTCAGCTACATAGCGGAGGTGTACAGACAAAAGGGTGATATCATGTTGATGCAGGTCTGAGTGGCATCAGAAGCAAAGAAAAAAAGAAAATTAAACCCAGACAGGCTTCCATAAATTAGACTGTTAACACTGTCTTCAGTTACATATCGAAGTGCTCGACCTTCAGACGGGAAGTTTTGAAGTCAGCGGAAATCCTTGATGAGGTTAACAACCCTATTATAGACACCTGCCTGCAATTGATTTTACTTATTGCCACAGAGGCTTGGAGATGTATGGTTATGCAAGAACACATTTGTACAGATGATCATACAATAGTGAAAACATTTTTTTATTTCATTAAAATAAAAAAAGGCTACAGCAACCCTGTTTCTAAGAGTCATAAAAGCTTAGTGGATCCATAATGAATAGTTTCTTCATACGGTCTACCTTCTTGACTCATGTGCGAATCTCTCAATTTTACCATCTGTTAATGGTGCTCAAGTAAACCCACAGTACAGAGTACACTAAAGTCCAACCGCTGAGGACCACGCTCAAACTCGAGAACAGGAAACCCAATAACCTGTTGGAATGGAGCACAGTACTCGGCTGCTTCCACTTCTCCCATAGAGAATGAATGGAATGGTGGTGTGCGGCCTGTGGATAGGACATAACTTTCTCAAATGGGGAAACCCCTTTATCACGATAGTGTCATCAACAAACTTATGGCATGTCATAGCTGGGTGCCAGGTCTGACTCATTCACTCCATAGACTATAATGGAGAGAATGAGATAGATCGGGTGTCCAGCTGGCCAGGAGGTTAAGCCCGCTGCCGCACACTTCACACGGTTATAACTTAGGATCACAGCAGGTTTCAGAACTGAAACCAGTGAGATCTAAACATTTGACATGTTTGGACAACATGAAAATCTGATTGTGCAGCTCACAGTGATCAATATGCCAGGTTAACTGAAATAGTCTCTCTTACCCAAAAGAGAAAAGAAAAGTTAAAAAGGATAAAAATAGGATTTTTGAGTCCATACCACCTATTACAAAATAGATGTATAATCTGCGGTTTGTGATATTATATATATTTTATTTTATATTATTATTACTATATATGTTGCCAACATTTTTTGACTAAATCATACAGATTTAAGATTGATCTAGCGAGTCCTAAATTTTTTCAAAGGGGAACAGACATCCTATTATACATCTATTTTGTAATAGGTGGTAAGCTGGGGACTGAAAAATCCTATTTTTATTATGTTTGGACAACATGTTTCAACTTTAAACTGCCCTCCAAAATTGGAAGAGAGGGGTGTGGACTCTCAAGATGGCAGATTTTTTTTTCTTCCCCCACCCCCTGTCAGAAGGACCACAAGCTGGAAGCAGGGAGGGATGATTACTTTATTTATTTATTTTTTTACACAGTACACATCATTGTGAAGTGTACTGTGAAGAAAAAAAAAAGGAAAAATAAAACGAATATTCCTCATAACGAATATAAATATTCAAGAAATCGCGAAGTGCCGATATTAATGAAAAAAAAAAACACTATTCGAATATTTGCGCTCAACACTAGACATTATGTGAATGCAGCCTTAACTTGTTTCTTTACACCACCTTCCTGGAGGGTGTAGTTTGTGTCAAAAATGCGTTGCAGGATTAGTGAATTAATAGTTTTACAACTGTGTGTGTCACACCTTGTTCGTAAAAATAATAAATAAAATGAAAACAAGGAAACAAGCTTGTAAAAATTATGTAATTTTTGCGCATCTACTTTTGTATTTGGCATTTAACATGCACCAGATTTAGAATCAGAGTACAAAATTCTGGTGAAGCAGGACTTAATAAATCTGGGCCAATGTACTCTTTACTTCTTAGTGACTAAAGACTATCGTGTGTAATACGGCTTCTATTACTAGCGTCAACAACAAAAAAACAGACTACGACACAGCTGATGTGCTGCATAAATGAACTCTAAATAGCCAGTCTCAGCCAATGTTTGGTGGGGTACTTGAACGTTACAGTGTGTGCAGTGTTCTAAAGTAGCAATATATAGGTAGAACCTACCTATATGTACTGTAGAGAGACAACAGGGTCCGGAACTCCCCAGTAGTGTTGTGTGGTGGGATGCAGAGGTAGCGACAACTGTATTATGAGGCTGATCACGGGTGCTATTCATGTGAAAATACGGCATGCAAAAAAGACTGTAGAAGAAGGCTGTACAGCATTCACCAGATCGTTGCAGAGAAAAGGTTCTTTATTTGAATAAACTGGAACATTACAGCAAAACTGTTCCATTTCGTGGGAGTCCACTTGGTCACGCCCCTAGGGGCGTGACCAAGCGGACTCCCGCGAAATAGACCTGTCACCCACGAACTCCACGGTGCTTGCGTTCACCTTCCCTCTCCTGTTGCTGCTGTAATGTTCCAGTGTATTAAGGTAAATAAGGAACCTTTTCTCGGCAATGATCTGGTGAGTGCTGTACAGCCTTCTTCTACAGTCTAGAATCTACCTAGATGCTGCAACTTCTATTACTATATTCTGTGTACAAACGAACGACAAACTGTGAATCACTGAACAAAAGAAGTTAGGGGGAAAAAAGTATCAAGGAGCAGATTCACTTCGGGTGCATTCACATCACGATTTTACCATCCTACTTATTCTCAAGATTTTTAACTTTGAAATCGTACAAATCTGCATGCTAAGTCGTATCCATTGACTTCCATGTATTAATGATAGACAACAAATGCATCAGTTTTGATCTGCATCCGATTTTGCACGATTTAAGATTGGAGGCAAAATCGTGGTTGACCAAAATCGGATCGTAATCATGTCCAATTTTTTTTTATTATTGATGTCTACGTAAATCATATGGAATCGTGTGACTGTGCGATTCTATAAGATTAATCTCACACGATTTTTTTGTACGCATGCGCAGTAGACTTCAAAACACATACACTTCAAATATATAAAACTTTTTGCCATTGGCATGCATATTAATTTTAAAAACAGGATCAGATTTTTATTGAAAATAGGATGTAATTTTCATCTGTACGATTTTTGGATACGATTTTAAGATCGGATAGCAAATAAATCTTTACATACGATTGTATACGATTTTTTGCAATCCGATTTTGTCCGATTTTACGGTCTGATAATCGGATGGTTAAATCATGATCATGAACCTAGCCTTAGTGTAAATGAAAAAACTAAAATATCAAAATCTACCAAATCCTGTGTGATAACAACGTGCGTTTCCATGGTGAATACTGCAAAGCTGAACCATCTTGACCGGCTGTAAGGTATGTAAACAGCACTTTATACATGATACCTCCGCCCATGTAGAAAGCCTGGGAAAAACCTCGGAATTCATGGCACACTGAAAATAAATATCTCAGCCATTGTTCCCTTCCTACAAGAAAAAGAGGTCTCTTAGTAACATTAGGGTAAGGTTTGCTTAGCCAGCCGTTTGGACTGCAAGACATTTTCCGTCATCTAGAGAAGATAAATGTAAGCCCTGAATGGGAATATGAAAATAAAAGGCAGGTGCTGGTTATTCTAAGGCAAGAACTGAGAGTAAACAGACATGTTCATCACCTGTCTCTGTTGCTTTAGCTGGCGATTAAATGATCGCTCAGAGTATAGGGCAATATTAGTCTGCATGTTCAGCTGTCAGGTCAAAAGGACTCACGTCTCATTGATACCGTCGTCCTGCCATGTAGGATTATTCCCCACAAAGAGACGAAAATGGTAAAGAGTCACTGGTGCCTTTTACCCAGAGGATCAAAATGTGTGTGTGTGTTCTGCAGCTTTTCAAGCAAATGAAATATACAGAATTAGGAAGAAAAAAATTAAACAAAAAATAAGAAAAAAATAAAAATAAATCTATTGGGGGGAAAAAAGAAGAGTGTTTGGCTATGTTCACACGGTGGAATTTCTGTGCTTTCGCTGAGATTCTGTTCTGCCAAGCTGGCAGCAGATTCCGCACAGAATTTGTGCACAATTTCATGCACGCCAATTATAGGGGTTATCCACCATAAGGTGACTTTAATACTTACCTGCCAGACAGTAATGGACATGCTTAGTAAGGATTTGTTCGTGATTGCATTGGTGGTAAAGGGCAGTGTCCTGCGTCCAACACAGTGCTGCTGCTTTGTTTGTGTGAACTGGCTATTTTCTGTTTGTGTTCCCTCCCTCCAACTACAATTCAGGATTCCTTGTTTCTAGGTGGGAGCTGACTTATCTCCCTCCCACACCAGCCACCACACCCTTTCAACACCTGACTAGTGATGTAATGTCTTGGGTAACAATGCACCCTGGGAAAAGCCCCTGTAGCCCGGTCAAATAACTTCAATGTTACTCTGTTGCAGAATTCCACAAAAATAATTGGCATGTTCATTCTTTTGGCAAAAAAATTTGTAGTGCTAATGGGACAACAGAAATTCCATTCACCACAATGTTAAATGAAACGGAATTTCTGAGCTGAATTTTTCTGCCGGATTCTGCACGGAAATTCCCTTAATCGGCATGTCACAGCCTGGTGGCTGTAACATTCAGGCGCCTGTTCAAAAGATACATTACTTAGGCGGAAATTTTAGCCTCAAAAATATTTTAAGGAAATTCATGCAGATTTTAGGGCATATTTACAGTGTTAAGATCTGAGCAGATTTAAATGTGTAATACCTGCAGATTTCTGCAGCCAAATCAGCATCTTTCTGCATAAAAAAAATAAAACGCCATCCCCTATTGTCATTCGTAAAAACTTTTGACACGTCAAAAGTTTAGATTGCACTTAAAGGGTTATTCCAGGGCAAAACTTTTTTTTATATATCAACTGGCTCCGGAAAGTTAAACAGATTTGTAAATTACTTCTATTAAAAAATCTTAATCCTTCCAATAGTTATTAGCCTTTGAAGTTGAGTTGCTGTTTTCGGTCTAACTGCTCTCTGATGACTTGCGTCCCAGGAGCTGTGCAGCTCCTATGGGGATATTTTCCCATCATGCACAGCTCCCGGGACGTGACATCATCATTGAGTAGTTAAACAGAAAATTTCAGAAGCTAATAACTATTGGAAGGATTAAGATTTTTTAATAGAAGTAATTTACAAATCTGTTTAACTTTCCAGAGCCAGTTGATATATAAAAAAAAAGTTTTTGCCTGGAATACCCCTTTAACTCCACAGTCAACTGGTTTCCCAACCAGGATTCCTTTCATCAGTTGCAAAATTACAACTGTCAGCATGCCCGGACAGCCTTCGGCTGCACTGGAATGCTGGGAGTTGTAGTTTTGCAACAGACATGTCAAAGGTTTACACTGCACTTCACTTCCTGGACAATCTCACTCCACATAAATCCCTGTTTCCCAACCGGTGTGTCTCCAGCTGCTGCAAAACCACAACTTTCAGCATGCCCAGACAGCCAAAGGCTGTCCGGGCATGCTGGGGGTTGTAATTTTGCAATAGACATGTCAAAAGTTTAGATTGCAAAGTAATTTTATGGTATGGGACTATATAAAAGAGCTACAATAGGATGCCTAATCACATTACAGAACATACAAAAATCCCTCTTTTCGTTCCTATAACTTGTTGACTACTACGGCTTTTAAAAACTTTTCAGTAATTTGCTAAGATTCTTTGAACTCGTGACTCCAGTAATCCAATACATTCTGCAGATCACATGTGCCCTCTAGTGGTTAATACATTAATTATCCAGTTGTTAAAATAGTTATTGCAAACAGGACAGGCTATTAACATTAGATTATATTCCTGTGGAAATATACATATTTACCCCCCATTAACAATCAAGATCACAGACTTTACCAATGTCAACTATGTTGTTTCGCTCCTCTACTTTCTGACCACTAAAATCACCAGTCTGTTCCCCAGTTCACAAATTAAGTTGGAGCTTCCACTGCAGGGTTCGTCACTTTTACCTACAAATAAAGCACCTCCTTTCACATGGTCCTGTATAGTGTGGGATTATATTTCTATAAGTATATGTACTTACTATAGCTAGGCCTCACTGTAAAAAAAAAAACAGCCCACGTGACATAAGGTGGTAAAGCAAATGTAACAATGAATATCTTTTTATAAGAGAAAAATGCTTCTTTCTTTTATGAGCACTGTGGACAGACAGAAAGTTATTTTCTTTTTGAATTTCTTTTCTGTGTAGTATACAGCAGCTGATAAGTACTGGAAGGATTAATATTTTAATTTACAAATCTGTTTGACTTTCTGGCACTAGCTGATTTAAAAAAAAAAAATGGTTTCCACCGGAGTACCCCTTCAAGGCTATGCTCACATGTACTGTATATGGTGATGATTTTATGCTTGTAAATCAATTATCAAATCTGCAGCATGAACCCCCGCCTCCAGAGTAATTGGGGTGAGATGCAGTTACCAAGCCCCATCCATATACAATAAAAGGAACAGAGCTTCCAGCCCCATACACTGTATATGTAATATGGGGGTGCACTTTTAATATAACAGCTGATTGGCAGGAATACATGTGTTGGCACCCTGCTGATCAGTGACTGATGGCCTATCCTGTTTAAAACTAAATTAACATTCTAGTTAAAAAAAAATAACTTATCTGTCCTTAAATTGGCACTGTCAGAATCCAAAACTTTTTATATGTTGTACATCTCGGCAAAACATTAACCTTTCTAAAAAAAAAAAAAAAAAAAAATGTAATCTCCTTTTTATAGAAATCATGGATTATAAAAAACAAAACATACATCTTTGAACAAGCTGAAGCTCAGGCTTGGACAAAATCCTGTCACCGAGGGTGGGAGTAGCAGTCCTCTGTGCTCACTTCTGTCCTATCAGACTGCAGCATGAAAACAGAGAGAAGGGGGTTACAGAGCAGCCTGCAGTGATTGGATGAAGAGACCCAACATGGCACAGCAGATTCAGGGAGGAAGAGGAGTCATGCAGAGTGAGGACAAGATACTGACACGCCCCTTTCAGAGCACAGGATGAAAAACCAAGTGAGCAACAGAAAGAAGGTATTTGTGAGCGAAATATAGGTGTAAGGCACGTAAAAAGATTATATGTGAATGATCAGGATTGGGTACAAAGTAACATATCACTTTTTTTGTGGGATATGACAGGTACACTTTAAATTACCAAATCCTAGGGGATTGCAGTAGAAAGACCCATAACAATTTGCCGATGTGATGCAATGTGAAGACTATTGCTGTCTGGAATAACCAAAGTCTAGAGAAACAAAATGTTCATTAACGGCAAAGTTAATGTTACGCCGAGCGCTCCGGGTTCCCGCTCCTCCCCGGAGCGCTCGCTTCACCTCCTCCGCTGCAGCGCCCCGGTCACGTCCTCTGACCCGGGGCGCTGCGATCCTGCTGCTAGCCGGGATGCGATTCGCGATGCGGGTAGCGCCCGCTCGCGATGCGCACCCCGGCTCCCCTACCTGACTCGCTCCCCGTCTGTTCTGTCCCGGCGCGCGCGGCCCCGCTCCCTAGGGCGCGCGCGCGCCGGGTCTCTGCGATTTAAAGGGCCACTGCGCCGCTGATTGGCGCAGTGGTTCCAATTAGGGTTATCACCTGTGCACTCCCTATATTACCTCACTTCCCTTGCACTCCCTTGCCGGATCTTGTTGCCTTAGTGCCAGTGAAAGCGTTCCTTGTGTGTCCCTTGCCAGTGTTTCCAGACCTTCTGCCGTTGCCCCTGACTACGATCCTTGCTGCCTGCCCCGACCTTCTGCTACGTCCGACCTTGCTTCTGCCTACTCCCTTGTACCGCGCCTATCTTCAGCAGCCAGAGAGGTGAGCCGTTGCTAGTGGATACGACCTGGTCACTACCGCCGCAGCAAGACCATCCCGCTTTGCGGCGGGCTCTGGTGAAAACCAGTAGTGGCTTAGAACCGGTCCACTAGCACGGTCCACGCCAATCCCTCTCTGGCACAGAGGGTCCACTACCTGCCAGCCGGCATCGTGACAGTAGATCCGGCCATGGATCCCGCTGAAGTTCCTCTGCCAGTTGTCGCTGACCTCACCACGGTGGTCGCCCAGCAGTCACAACAGATTGCGCAACAAGGCCAACAGCTGTCTCAACTGACCGTTATGCTACAACAGTTGCTACCACAGCTTCAGCAGTCATCTCCTCCGCCAGCTCCTGCACCTCCTCCGCAGCGAGTGGCCGCTCCTGGGATACGCTTATCCTTGCCGGATAAATTTGATGGGGACTCTAAGTTTTGCCGTGGCTTCCTTTCCCAATGTTCCCTGCATCTGGAGATGATGTCGGACCTGTTTCCCACTGAAAGGTCTAAGGTGGCTTTCGTAGTCAGTCTTCTGTCCGGAAAAGCCCTGTCATGGGCCACACCGCTCTGGGACCGCAATGACCCCGTCACTGCCTCTGTACACTCCTTCTTCTCGGAAATCCGAAGTGTCTTTGAGGAACCTGCCCGAGCCTCTTCTGCTGAGACTGCCCTGTTGAACCTGGTCCAGGGTAATTCTTCCGTTGGCGAGTATGCCGTACAATTCCGTACACTTGCTTCAGAATTGTCCTGGAATAATGAGGCCCTCTGCGCGACCTTCAAAAAAGGCCTATCCAGCAACATTAAAGATGTTCTGGCCGCACGAGAAATTCCTGCTAATCTACATGAACTTATTCACCTAGCCACTCGCATTGACATGCGTTTTTCTGAAAGGCGTCAGGAACTCCGCCAAGATATGGACTCTGTTCGCACGAGGCGTTTCGTCTCCTCGGCCCCTCTCTCCTCTGGTCCCCTGCAATCTGTTCCTGTGCCTCCCGCCGTGGAGGCTATGCAGGTCGACCGGTCTCGCCTGACACCTCAAGAGAGGACACGACGCCGTATGGAGAACCTCTGCCTGTACTGTGCTAGTACCGAACACTTCCTGAGGGATTGTCCTATCCGTCCTCCCCGCCTGGAAAGACGTACGCTGACTCCGCACAAAGGTGAGACAGTCCTTGATGTCTACTCTGCTTCTCCACGTCTTACTGTGCCTGTGCGGATGTCTGCTTCTGCCTTCTCCTTCTCTACAGTGGCCTTCTTGGACTCTGGTTCTGCAGGAAATTTTATTTTGGCCTCTCTCGTCAACAAGTTCAACATCCCAGTGACCAGTCTCGCCAGACCCCTCTACATCAATTGTGTAAATAATGAAAGATTGGACTGTACCATACGTTTCCGCACGGAGCCCCTTCTTATGAGCATCGGATCTCATCATGAGAGGATTGAACTTTTGGTCCTCCCCAATTGCACCTCGGAGATTCTCCTTGGACTTCCCTGGCTTCAACTTCATTCCCCAACCCTGGATTGGTCCACTGGGGAGATCAAGAGTTGGGGGTCCTCTTGTTCCAAGAACTGTCTAAAACCGGTTCCCAGTAACCCTTGCCGTAACTCTGTGGTTCCTCCAGTAACCGGTCTCCCTAAGGCCTATATGGACTTCGCGGATGTTTTCTGCAAAAAACAAGCTGAGACTCTACCTCCTCACAGGCCTTATGATTGCCCTATCGACCTCCTCCCGGGTACTACTCCACCCCGGGGCAGAATTTATCCTCTCTCTGCCCCAGAGACTCTTGCCATGTCCGAATACGTCCAGGAGAATCTAAAAAAGGGCTTTATCCGTAAATCCTCCTCTCCTGCCGGAGCCGGATTTTTCTTTGTCTCCAAAAAAGATGGCTCCCTACGTCCTTGCATTGACTACCGCGGTCTTAATAAAATCACGGTTAAGAACCGCTACCCCTTACCCCTCATCTCTGAACTCTTTGATCGCCTCCAAGGTGCCCACATCTTCACTAAATTGGACTTAAGAGGCGCCTATAACCTCATCCGCATCAGAGAGGGGGACGAGTGGAAAACGGCATTTAACACCAGAGATGGACACTTTGAGTATCTGGTCATGCCCTTTGGACTGTGCAATGCCCCTGCCGTCTTCCAAGACTTTGTCAATGAAATTTTTCGTGATCTATTATACTCCTGTGTTGTGGTATATCTGGACGATATCCTAATTTTTTCTGCCAATCTAGAAGAACACCGCCAGCATGTCCGTATGGTTCTTCAGAGACTTCGTGACAACCAACTCTATGCCAAAATTGAGAAATGTCTGTTTGAATGCCAATCTCTTCCTTTTCTAGGATATTTGGTCTCTGGCCAGGGACTCCAGATGGATCCAGACAAACTCTCTGCCGTCTTAAATTGGCCACGCCCCTCCGGACTCCGTGCTATCCAACGCTTTTTGGGGTTCGCCAATTATTACAGGCAATTTATTCCACATTTTTCTACCATTGTGGCTCCTATCGTGGCTTTAACCAAGAAAAATGCTGATCCCAAGTCCTGGCCTCCTCAAGCAGAAGACTCCTTTAAACAACTCAAGTCTGCCTTTTCTTCGGCTCCCGTGCTCTCCAGACCTGACCCTTCCAAACCCTTCCTATTGGAGGTTGATGCCTCCTCAGTAGGAGCTGGAGCTGTTCTTCTACAAAAAAATCCTTCCGGGCATGCTGTCACTTGTGGTTTTTTCTCTAGGACCTTCTCTCCAGCGGAGAGGAACTACTCCATCGGGGATCGAGAGCTTCTAGCCATTAAATTAGCACTTGAGGAATGGAGGCATCTGCTGGAGGGATCAAGATTTCCTGTTATTATCTACACCGACCACAAGAACCTCTCCTACCTCCAGTCGGCCCAACGGCTGAATCCTCGCCAGGCCCGGTGGTCTCTGTTCTTTGCCCGATTTAATTTTGAGATTCACTTTCGTCCTGCCGATAAGAACATTAGAGCCGATGCTCTCTCTCGCTCCTCGGATGCTTCAGAAGTTGATCTCCCTCCGCAACACATCATTCCACCTGACTGCCTGATCTCCACTTCTCCTGCCTCCATCAGGCAGACTCCTCCAGGAAAGACCTTTGTTTCTCCACGCCAACGCCTCGGAATCCTCAAATGGGGTCACTCCTCCCATCTCGCAGGTCATGCGGGCATCAAGAAATCTGTGCAACTCATCTCCCGCTTCTATTGGTGGTCGTTGATCGATTCTCCAAAATGGCACATTTCATTCCTCTTCCTGGTCTTCCTTCTGCGCCTCAGTTGGCTAAACAATTTTTTGTACACATTTTTCGTCTTCACGGGTTGCCTACGCAGATTGTCTCGGATAGAGGGGTCCAATTCGTGTCTAAATTCTGGAGAGCTCTCTGTAAACAACTCAAGATTAAATTAAATTTTTCCTCTGCATATCATCCCCAGTCCAATGGACAAGTAGAAAGAATTAACCAGATCCTGGGTGATTATTTGCGACATTTTGTTTCCTCCCGCCAGGATGACTGGGCAGATCTCCTTCCATGGGCCGAATTCTCGTATAACTTCAGGGTCTCTGAATCTTCCTCCAAATCCCCATTTTTCGTGGTGTACGGCCGTCACCCTCTTCCCCCCCTCCCTACCCCCTTGCCCTCTGGTCTGCCCGCTGTGGATGAAATTTCTCGTGACCTTTCCATTATATGGAGAGAGACCCAAAATTCTCTCTTACAGGCTTCTTCACGCATGAAGAGGTTCGCGGATAAGAAAAGAAGAGCTCCCCCCGTTTTTTCCCCTGGAGACAAGGTATGGCTCTCCGCTAAATATGTCCGCTTCCGTGTCCCTAGCTACAAGTTGGGACCACGCTATCTTGGTCCTTTCAAAATTTTATGTCAAATTAATCCTGTCTCTTATAAACTTCTTCTTCCTCCTTCTCTTCGTATCCCTAATGCCTTTCACGTCTCTCTTCTCAAACCACTCATCCTCAACCGTTTTTCTCCCAAATCTGTTCCTCCCACTCCTGTTTCCGGCTCCTCGGACGTCTTCTCGGTCAAGGAGATTTTGGCTGCCAAAAAGGTCAGAGGGAAAAATTTTTTTTTAGTAGATTGGCAGGGTTGTGGTCCTGAAGAGAGATCCTGGGAACCTGAGGACAACATCCTTGACAAAAGTCTGCTCCTCAGGTTCTCAGGCTCCAAGAAGAGGGGGAGACCCAAGGGGGGGGGTACTGTTACGCCGAGCGCTCCGGGTTCCCGCTCCTCCCCGGAGCGCTCGCTTCACCTCCTCCGCTGCAGCGCCCCGGTCACGTCCTCTGACCCGGGGCGCTGCGATCCTGCTGCTAGCCGGGATGCGATTCGCGATGCGGGTAGCGCCCGCTCGCGATGCGCACCCCGGCTCCCCTACCTGACTCGCTCCCCGTCTGTTCTGTCCCGGCGCGCGCGGCCCCGCTCCCTAGGGCGCGCGCGCGCCGGGTCTCTGCGATTTAAAGGGCCACTGCGCCGCTGATTGGCGCAGTGGTTCCAATTAGGGTTATCACCTGTGCACTCCCTATATTACCTCACTTCCCTTGCACTCCCTTGCCGGATCTTGTTGCCTTAGTGCCAGTGAAAGCGTTCCTTGTGTGTCCCTTGCCAGTGTTTCCAGACCTTCTGCCGTTGCCCCTGACTACGATCCTTGCTGCCTGCCCCGACCTTCTGCTACGTCCGACCTTGCTTCTGCCTACTCCCTTGTACCGCGCCTATCTTCAGCAGCCAGAGAGGTGAGCCGTTGCTAGTGGATACGACCTGGTCACTACCGCCGCAGCAAGACCATCCCGCTTTGCGGCGGGCTCTGGTGAAAACCAGTAGTGGCTTAGAACCGGTCCACTAGCACGGTCCACGCCAATCCCTCTCTGGCACAGAGGGTCCACTACCTGCCAGCCGGCATCGTGACAGTTAAAAGTATTGTCTGAAATTGCTCTCATGTTAAAAATTGCAATAAAAATTGTATCTAATACCTGCTGTCTGTGATGGCTTCTAACTATTAAAAAAGAATTGCTCTGTGACCTGACTCACTGTAGAAAGGGCCCCTGAATTCTCAGAAGCTCAATGTGAAAACTAATAAATGTTTAAGTGAGGGTGATTGTTTAATGATCGGAGTTCTGCAGGAGAAAAATGACCTTATTTCTTACTCATGAAATGTTGGTTCATGTCAAAAATCCGAAGGAACAAACTATTGCCTTTGATGTCACTGATTAAACAACTTTTGTCTCTAATGGAATGAGGACGTGGGCTGTAATATAATGAATAACTCACGTTTCTCGAAAATCCCAGTTCATGGAGAATGAATGACTTTAGAGTCAAAGAAATATACTGTCAGATGACAAACACTATTTTTTCTTTATCTTCGCAAGAGCAGGTAACATATTACCGACAGCGCCTGAGGGTGTGAAAGACTGACAAAAGAACAGCATACCGAGATTAACGCCATCAGTCTCTAAATGGTTTTATCCATCTTCTTACATCTGAAATGCCCAGGAAGGGCTGGGGCACTTGGGGTACGTATGTGCGGCTCCTGGTAGAGGGCAAAGTCCCATAGTGCAGTGGCCTTACCCAGGATGAAATAGGAGTGATCTATCCTACCATGAAAAATAGTGCCTCTGTCTTCTCCTGGTTATGGGGGCACTGTACTTTCTTTCCAGTCTCCAAAAGTTATGGGATTTTTTGTAATACACTTGTGGTCGGTGTTCTACCCCATACGTACACTACATTAACAAAAGTTTTAGTTTAGTTTGAGTTTTAGTTTTAATGAAATCAAAAAAAATAAAAAATAAAATAAAAAAACTGAAGGCCACAAAAATAACTGCATAAAAAAAAGGTATGGTCTTTCGTTTGAGTTCAAAGGTTCACAATTGAGACCCCTCGCAACATGTTTTTAGACCAAGATATAAAATCTGTGTATCCTTGGTAAGATGATGAAAACTTGGTATTCTTGGATGTGTTGTAAAAGAAGAGTAGATCACACTCACCAATCTTCTTAACCATACGGCTTCTTTATTGCAACTTCATTTAGAAGAAACAGTGAACATGGACATGCCGAGAGAGGAGTCGGACGCCGGTGTGTATCAAGGTGCGACAGCTGTTTTGTGGGAAACGCCCACTTCGTCAGACCATTCTTGGATGTGGGTTACCTTTTTCACAAATGTCTACTGAAACATACTGTGTGAATCTAGGTACGTAAGGTAAACTAATGATAAGCAGAACAAAGTATAAGTTTTCATAACCTACTGCTTATGGTGTTGACAATACAGAGTAGATGGTTTAAAAAAAAAAAGTTGCACTGGACTTTCACAGCAATTCCACTGCACCCACTCCTATCTTGCCCCCCTCTGGCCTCCTAGCCAAACAGGCTGTCTTACGTAGTTTGTGTCATTCTAATAGCGGTAAATAGAGTGTTGGTTTGTTAGTAACTAAGAGGTAATCTAACCAACATAGCTGGTGCTAGCACTGAGGCCTCTTCAATATTTATTAGTGCTTGTACCTGCATGGCCTTACTATTAGGGTAAACACACACAAAACTTATGTGTTCCAGATTTTCTGCACAAATATGCATGGTAAATGCACACCAGATTACAGTACCAGTGAAGTAAATATAAATATATATATATATATATATATATATATATATATTTATTTATTTATTGCTGTGGGTTTGTCGCAAATTTTCCCAAAGGGGGAGGTAAAATCTGCACCAAAATCGGCTGTAAGTTTGTGCCATTTCTGCATCAAATCCACAACAAACCAAACAGTGGTGCAATGTGCTGCAGTATTACCTTGTTCATTTGAATGGGACAATACTGCAGCACCTTGCTCTGTTGCTACTTAAAGGAGTACACTAGCAAAAAATGTATTCTCTCCATGTGACCGGGCTGTCGCAATAAAAAAATAAACCTTGACTTACCTCCCACTGGCCCCGGGGTGCTGCCAGGATCACCGTTCCATCTTCCGGTGCGGTCTTCTTCCTGCTTCTGGGCAGGGGGGGTAACACTGCAACTTAGCTAATTGCCAGTCACAGCAATGTCTCACCTTGGCCAATGATAGGTTGAGCAGCAGTGTGACGACAGCCAGGAAGCCTATTACCGGCTGAGGAGGGACAACACTTCGGACGGCCGATTACCTGAGCTGCAGTGTTATGTGTCGCCCCCAGAAGCAGGAAGGAAATCGCACTAAAGGATGGGACGGCAATACCGGTGGCACCAGGGGAGCGGCAAGAGGTAAGTCAGTCAAACTTTATTTTTTTTTAATTGCAGAAGCACAGGCATATGGAAAGTTAAGGGTTGCCATAGTAACCCTTAAAAGAATCACTGCCATTTAAATAAACTTTCAGCAAGTTGTCCAGACATGTCAAAAGTTTGGATCACACAGGGTCTCACTCATGAGACCCGCTACAATTGTAAATTGTAACATTATGGAGTGTGCGGCAGCGCTCTTTATTCCCCAGCTGCTCCATCTGGCTTTTTCACTCCATAGACTTATGCAGTAAAAGGGTCAGGTTTGAGTGACAGTCAGGGAGTGAGATGCTCACTGCCGTGCACTTCACCCAGCTGTAACGATCATAGTGGGTCTTAGGAGTGAGTCCCAGTGCGATCTAAACTTTTGGACTGTCTAGGCAATATATCAAAAGTTTATTCATATGAAAGTGACGAGTTAAAGTATGGTGATGCAAGTACAAGTGCTGGAAACACTAAAGAGGCTGCAGTGCTCACACAAGTGCCACAGCCCAATTCAAGCAGCTGAATGGTGTGGTGCCAGGAGTTAAACCATGGCGACCTATTATTAATGGACTATCATGAGGCTGGATAGCACTTTTAGCAGCCGAAGACATGACGGAACATGCCAAATTTGTAAAACACTAAATTAAGAAAAAAACTAAAGCAAACGTTTCAATCCCCTAGTCAAAATCGTGTGCTCTACTCTTTTGCAAACACTGTGGGAGAAAGCAGCCACTGATGCTGTAAGTGAAATCTTTCTGGGATAACGTGACTAAAGAACAGTTTGATAACAATTAATATGTAATGTTAATAATCAGTGGAACTGAAAAAAAAAAATCATTTCTTTGTAGTTCCTCATATCTGTACCTTGCTCCGTGACTGGTTTAAAACAGCAGCTGTTAAAAAAAAAAAATCCTATTCTGTATATTAAAAAAAAAACTGTGATCAAACCAGTATGCAAGACAAATTTTCCTGAAAGGTCCCCAGCGGGGGTCTTCCTTATTGTTAGGGCAGTGCACGATTTCCTCTCACCCACAAAAAGTCATAGAGGGAACCTGCCTGGTGTTGGTAACATTAAGCAGCACTTCCTTAATCACTCATTTCCAACAATTTATGGATGATCAGTGGCAAAAAAAAAAAAAAAAAGAAAAGAAATGAAAGAATTCAGTGCAAGTCAATTTGAAACAACAGGCTTTTGCTTCGAAACCCAATGCTGCAACTATTTAAAGTGGAGGCCTGACACGAATTAAAGCGCTGGAAAATAAAGGACTCGTCTGGCCATAAAATACAGTACTGGGTCACTTTTATGTAAGTTTGCCAAAAGGGACAAAAACCAGGGCAATTTCAAACTGTGACACAGGATAGAAGCATATTAAAAACAATCTTGCTTCCTTCTCCATTGCGCTGTCATGTTCTTTGGCTTTATAGACCTTGCAAACTGGAGACCCGACCTCTTCGATTTCCACCTGGCCCACCCAATTAATTAAGCAAGGAAGTTACCTTCCATTTTTTCATCCTATTTGCTTTTATTATCAGTCCGCTGTGTTTGATGTTTTAGAAGTTAACCTCTTAATCCCACTGAACATTTTGGGAATGTCTGGATCATTTAGGTAATTGGTCAGGATGTTTCTGTCGCTCATGTTCAATTTTATATAACAGGTTGTGGTATGATGTGCAGTATTAAAAGAAAGAAAATAAAAAATGACACACAAGACGGAGGCACCTTACCGGAGCGGCAGGGGATAGAGGATGTGCTGTAATGTATAAATCAAACAAGAGGTGGGGGAATCTTTATTGGAAGCACATGAATGAGTATGAAGGAGAGGTCTAAGTAGTCAGACAGAATTATAAAAGAAAAAAAAATTGTTATTCTTAATTGAAGTCAAATATAATAATACACATTCTACACTGACATTATTGTGACCTGATGTTAGATTGCACAATAATATGAATGTACGACTGTAATTTGGCCTACATTGTACTACAAATTCCAGCCTTACCGTGGGTGCGGATCACCCAAACTAACAGCAGCATAGTTCTATAGATCAGAACCACAGGTGAGCTGAGATGTGAAAATGTAACAGAGAAATCTGCTCATATGAGATTGCCTATATATTTCGGTAACAAAGAAAAATAGAATGTGTTGACCATTCAAAGCATTGGAACCATTAGGCCCATTTAGCAATTTGCAGAAAGATTGCTAAAAATAAAATTCTCAAATTCAATATGCAACCATCACTTAGCTGTCTAGGGCAGTGGTTTACGCAGAATAAACCATACATGATTTTGTAGCACATAACTTTTGTGTCAATTTGTATTGTGCACTTTGCACCGATTTGTTGATATTTTATTCCCTGAGGGGTGAATAAACCTAATCTTATTTGAGCCATTTTCCTAGCTGAATTTTTATTTGTGCTCAGGGCTCAAAGCGTAATTATATGCAATAGCTATACAATTAATAATCCTTACTAAGCAGTTTGAAGTGCGCCATAACTGCATGTGAGGGCATGTCTATAGAGGGCATACCCTATGGAAAAGCTTAAAAAAGGGGAGGGTTGGGGTGGGTCAATGAACGTGAACCCCGCACTGGACATAAAGGCACAAGGGGCATTATAAAGACCCACGCCCCTCCCACAAATACAGCCCTGCGGGCTTACCACTTGTGCTCTGGGCTCAAAGCATAACATGCAATAGCTATACAATTACCGTATTTTTCGCCGTATAAGACGCACTTTTTCTTACCTTGGGGGGGGAAAAGTTGGTGCGTCTTACATGGCAAATACACATTAAAACCCTGTCATATCACAGAGCTCTCGGCGGACATCAACGGCCGGGACCCGCGGCTAATACAGGACATCACCAATCGCGGTGATGCCCTGTATTAACCCTTCAGATGCGGCGATCAAAGCTGACCACCCTGTCTGAAGCGAAAGTGAAAGTGATGGCGGCAACGGAGAGCAAGGATCCCGGGCAGCAGAGACGTTCCGGAGCGACGGGGACACCCCGGGGACGCAGCGACATCGATTGAGGGTGACATCCAGGGCAGCGGTGATGGGTCCGGAGCGGCTGGGGCACGTGAGTAATACCTCCTATACCAGTGGTCTTCAACCTGCAGACCTCCAGATGTCGCAAAACTACAACTTCCGGTATGCCCGGACAGCCAACGGCTGACCGGGCATGCTGGAAGTTGTAGTTTTGCAACATCTGGAGGTCCGCAGGTTGAAGATCACTGTCCTATACTTTGTATTTGGTTCAGAATCTTTTTTTCTAGATTTTCCTCCTTTAAAATTGGGTGCGTCTTATATGCCGGAGCGTCTTATACAGCGAAAAATATGGTAATGATCCTTACTAAGCAGTTTGAAGTGTACCACAACCGCACGTGAGGGCATGCCTATAGAGGGCAAAAATCAAGACAAAATAGGGTGGAAAGCAAGCATAACTATTGACCCAATAAACTACTGACCTGAAACTTAAGACCTTAAAAACATAATATAATACCATGTAAATTCAGTATGGAACTATTGACAAAGGAAATTCACCTACCAATCCCTGATTATATGCGTCCGCACTAGATGACCAACACAGCACTCTGAGAAACAATACCCTGATAGAGACCAGGTCATAACTTAAAACTAGCTACGGTACGAACATAAATAGATGAAACTGTTGGTTGGTGAAATCCATGCTGCTGAATGACCTGTCTAATACCTTAAAGAATAGCATGACGGGATAATACATACAGAAAGTAAATATCGCAACAATTAAGGTTAAGGGGCAAAAGCAACAAAACATAGTAGTATGGAATGGACATCTGAATTTAAGCGTGACAGGATTTCCGAAAACTCAATACTTGTTCCAAGCTACGGAGTGCAATTAGCAGTAGTAGTGGCCAGCGACCTGAAGCCGTGATTAGCGATGCAATATCCTAAAAACGTTCGCTAAAATGTGACCGATAACATATGAAAGATATGAAATGTAAATGTGACAGGCAACAAGCAATATAAAACACGCAAGCCTGAAGACATGGCACGCAACATACAATGTAACCTGCAACATTACAGCTCACCTAATATGGTCATACATGAGCCTAAACGTGAACATAAACTAAATAGTAATGGCAAACAACGATTAGCTAACTGTAAGAACCTGTGTAAGGCTGGGTTCACACTACGTTTTGTACTTACGGTTCCCGTATATGGCTGGGAGGAGGGGGGGCGGGGCTTAATGGCGGCGCCCGCACTCAGCCGTATAGGGGAACCGTATTTAATGCATGTCTATGAGCCGACCGGAGTGAACCTCAGCCTCCGGTCGGCTGTGTTTTCGGCCGTATGCGGTTTCTCGACCGCCGGCAAAAACATGGTCGACCGCGTTTTTGCCTACGGTCGGGAAACCGCATACGGCCGAAAACGCAGCCGACCGGAGGTTGCGGTTCACTCCGGTCGGCTCATAGACATGCATTAAATACGGTTCCCCTATACGGCTGAGTGCGGGCGCCACGATTAAGCCCCGCCCCCCTCCCAGCCGTATACGGGAACCGTAAGTACAAAACGTAGTGTGAACCCAGCCTAACAGAAGTCACATGCAACAGAAATTAACTTAACCCCTTAAGGACCAGAGCATTTTTTAACAAATCTGACCACTGTCACTTTAAACATTAATAACTCTGGGATGCTTTCACTTTTCATTCCGATTCCGAGATTGTTTTTTCATGACATATTCTACTTTATAATAGAGTACGTGGATCAATTCCAAAAATAAGGACTTTCCATACACGCTTCTCCTCTCAGGAAAGATGCAAGGCAGCCATCCACAGTGTAAAATTAGGAAGTTTATTACAATAGTTTCGAGCCCGTACTGGGCTCTTCGTCAGGCATACTGTCAGATTATCCAAAACACAACATTTAAAAGCCCGGGGAGAGAACTTCAACCGGGTTAAAAGGTCACCATACAGTAATTAACATATACACCACGCGAACCTAAAACATGTACAGTGGTCCCTCAACATACGATGGTAAACCGTTCCAAACGGACCATCGTTTGTTGAAACCATCGCATGTTGAGGGATCCGTGCAATGTAAAGTATAGGACAGTGGTCTACAACCTGCGGACCTCCAGATGTTGCAAAACTACAACATCCAGCATGCCCGGACAGCCGTTGGCTGTCCGGGCATGCTGGGTGTTGTAGTTTTGCAAAATCTGGAGGTCCGTAGGTTGTAGACCACTGTTAGAGGAAGTTGTACTCACCTGTCCCTGCCACTCCGGACCGTCACCGCTGCCCGGGATGTCGCCGTCGATTGCTGTCGCCGCGTCCCCGACGCTCCGGCATGGCTTCTGCTTCCCCGGCATCCGCGCTCTCCGTCGACGTCATCACGTCGCTACGCACGCTGCTCCTATTGGATGACGGGATGGCATGCGCAGTGACGTGATGACGTCGATGGAGAGCGCCGACGATGCAGGGGATCCCGAAGAGGAGGTACCGGAGACCCAAGGACAGGTAAGTGATCGTCACCGGACCACACGGGGCACCGTAAACGGTTATCCGGTGGCAGCTGAAACAGTCTGCGCTGCCGGATAGCCGTTTATGCGATGGCCCCGACATACAAAAGCATCGTATGTTGATGCTGCCTTCAACATGCGATGGCCTCTGAGAGGCCATCGCATGTTGAAATTATCGTATGTTGGGGCCAGCGTAGGTCGAGGGGTCATTGTACATACTTGTCCATTGAAACTATAACTTATAACATAAAACATGCAGTCGAGCCATAAAACCAACTGCTATTATAATAACCATAAAAGTGATGTTATAACAATGATATAAGGTGTAGCACAAGATAATCATGACTAGCAAAGCGACTTACCACATCTGCTAACTGCCCATCTGACGCCCCTTGTAGACGAAATTCATTAACCAAAAGACTAACTGTATAATAAATGTAAACACCTCTAGGCCCACAAGCATTCACACGACACGCAAGAACGAATGTACGAGAGCAAAGCAAAATGACCACCAAAAACCTAAGTTTTACCCTGCGAGCGCAAGAATGTACATAAATGACTGCTATGAGAGTGCCAACACGAGTAGACTGCTATGAGGACCTATGAATGACTGCTACGAGGGTGCATACATGAGCTGAAACTTAAATATGGGGCGCTATGAAGGCTTGTGCATGGAATGACTAATGAGGGCACATGTATGAAATGCGACTGCCAAAAGCTGTATACGTGAAATTACTGCCATGAAATGTCCACATGACTGCTATGGATTGCATATACATGCATGGCTGCTAAGAGTGGCGTATACTGACTGCTAAGAGGACATGTATATGAAATGACGCTATGAGGATATATATGCTATAATGGCATATACATTGATGACTTCTACAAGAGTGTATACATGAAATGACTGCTATAAAAACAGAAATGACTACTAGGAATTTTTTTTTAAACCAATATATATATCATATAATAAACAACACAACTTAACCATGAGAGGACACACGTGGATGCACCTTTAGTGGCACAATGTGATAAATTCAGCAGCGATAGGATATATGTAGATGCATAACAAATACAAATTGGTGGTAACAGGACATATGTAACTGACAAAATGCAACGCAATCAGCTAGTACAAGAACTGTAAAAGAACAGCAAGACAATGTAACGCAA
The DNA here is from genome assembly GCF_029499605.1 of Hyla sarda. Taxonomy (NCBI): domain Eukaryota; kingdom Metazoa; phylum Chordata; class Amphibia; order Anura; family Hylidae; genus Hyla; species Hyla sarda. Next base: position 59,477,525 of record NC_079193.1, on the reverse strand, counting down.
GACAACTGTGATAGTTCATAGGAAAACCAATTGTAGCGGGAAAATGCCATAAAAGTCAGCAGTGACTGCCACAAATGCAATGCTAAAAATTAAATGTTTAAATTCATCACCTCAGTGCACCGCAACCAAGGTGCGCTGCCACAGATGCTACATAGGGAACATGTGAGCCGCATAGTGGATGCCTGATAATGGGCAGACGGATGAAACGTGAAACTAAGTACGGGGACTGATAGCTAGTGGCACGCAGGAATCAACCACAAGCTCGCATGACCTCAGACCTTATGATGTGGAGGATGCCGACTGGCACATACAAGAAGGTAAAGTGATTGGCCATGCTGGAAAGCCACACTATTGACTACTATGCCGAAGTAGGTGGAGAAAGTATGGTGATGTAGCGCCCCTGGATAGGGGTTGCCAAACAGACAAACCGTGCATCTTAATATATGCTTAATAAAAGTTAAGTTTTATTATTAGGGGTTAATTGTCATTTTTGTGCCGAGTTGGCACTTAATCGCCTTCCCTAATAAGGGTATTTGTGTTGATAATGTAATCCTTAAACCGGCAATGATTTTACATAGCGATAGATCTAGCCAGCCCAGCCTGTAACACACCAAGGGAGAGTGTAGGCAAGAGTGAAAGTGAAAGCAAAAATGGGAATAGAAATTGTAATGTGCAGAATGTGGTAGTGTGGGAGTGGGAGGAGTTTAGTAGCAGTGTGGATCAGGGGGGTGCAAGTGGAGTGCATGAGGGGGGGTGCAAGTGGAGTGCAAGAGAGGGGAGCTAGTAAAATGCAGGTGAGGAGCGGTAGTGGAATTGCAGAGAGGTTTGGCGGCTGATGCCTCTGTTAAGAGCAAGGGTCCTGGTTTGGGGTCTGGTTCAATTTCCGGTTCGACTGACCCCCCAGTAGTGGCTGCTTCTCCCTGAAGCTATGCCAGCATCACTGCCAGATCAGGGGGATCCCCATCTCCTTCTAGCTCCTCCTCCAGATGCAATGAAGGGCAAGTGACATCTTTGCCCTGATCCACTACTACGGTACTTCCAAGTTTGACATCAGCTTCATTCGGCCGAAGCATGTGTAGTGGTGAAAGCGAGCCCGGCTGGCGGGATTTTGCCATGAAGGAGATATCTCATCAGAATTTGGCCAAGAAAGTGACCGTTTTGACACGTTCTTGCTATGACATAATGCCTGGCTCAGCCGATATGGTGACATGCCAAAAAAGAATTATGACGAACATGGGATCTTGTCTGGGGCCTTGACATTTTCCGTCAAACTGAAGTGTTCGGGGAGCACTGGTGCACACATTCCATCAGCTGCATTTCTTGGGAGAGACCGAATCCCAATTTTCTACCAGGGCAGCCCAAGGTCTGTCACAGGTGCAGCAGCCCCACTCGCTTTAGTGCAGCCTGTACCGTGCAGGTCTGTGCTCTGTGTGATGGGGTACGTCATCTTGCTGCATCCTGTAGGCAGATCAGGTGTCATCTGTTTGGTGTCTTAGGACACCCTTTCAGCCGTTGTCTTAGTGCCTTTGCCCGTGCGACGGTCACCTTGGCTAGAGCAGTAAAGTTGCCTCAGCTTGGGGGCACGAGTGCTGGTGAAGGTGCAACAAGGTCAGTGAGGAGGAAAGGTCCTGCCAAGCTGAGGTGAGAGGCTAATCGTAGAAGGAGCAGGGGACTGGAGAGTTCCCATGTGGCAGGGGTAGTTTCTGGCCCTGCTCCAGAGGTTGGTCCCTAAACTGCTGAGGCTCTGGAGGAGAATGTGCTGGATGAGGAAATGAAGAGAATCTGTCGAGAAGAAGGCAGCAAGGCTGATCTTTCCGATTCCTCCCACTATGAAAGTGTGGATGAGGAGGGTGAAGAGAGGCCAAAAAAGAAGGGTGGTAAAGGGGCAAAGAAGAGGTCGGAGCCCTCTAGTCCCCGTGCTACGGATCAGGTCCCAAGCAGAAGCTTATCTGCCCCCCTCTGATTGATCTGGCTCACCGGTACTCTGTCCTCGATACCATCTTCTCCCCTCCTTGGAGGGGGTGGGGGTCGAGGATATGGTAAGTGAAGTGGGGGAGCCTCCAGGGGGAACTGGGCCATGTCCTGATGGGGCAGTTTCCCCAGGGGATGGACAAGTCTAGGGCTGCAGCTAACGATTAATTTAATAATTGATTAGTTGTCGATTTTATCGATTAATTGGAAAAAAAACATCAAAATGCCAAAACAAGGGGTTCAGCTTTTATTTTTTTCTTTACGATTTTTGTATAGCAATAGGAAAAGGTGGAGCGAATTTTTATTGGGGGGGGGGGTTGATTTACATTTAATTTGTTTTTACTTTACACTTTTTCTATAGCACTGCTATACACATGGGGGTATTTGCAGACTGCAGAGCATTGCACCCAACCCATGTCTGTAGTACACTAGGATGCAATGCTCTGCACCCCCCCCCCCCCATGTGTATAGCAGTATATATGTACTACATACACACTGTTTTACCCATGGGGGTTTGTGCAGCGCATTGTACCCTTGTGTCTGTAGTACAGACACAAGGGCAGAATGCTCTGCACAAACCCCCACGGGTAAAGCGGTGTGCACTGCTTACCGATATACACATAGGGGTATATGCAGAGCGTTGCACCCTTGTGTCTGTAGTACAGACACAAGGATGCAATGCTCTGCACATACCCCCATGTGTATAGTAGTGTAAGTGTGTACTACATGCACACTGCTATACACATGGTAGTATGTGCAGAGCATTGCATCCTAGTGTCTGTACTACAGACACAGGGGTGCAATTCTCTGCACACACTGCTATACACATTGGGGTATATGCAGAGCATTGCACCCCTGTGTCTGTAAGACAGACACTAGGATACAATGCTCTGCACATACTTCCATGTGTATAGCACTGTGCATGTAGTACACACTTACACTACTATACACATGGGGGTATGTGCAGAGCATTGCATCCTAGTGTCTGTAGATGACACTAGGGTGCAAAGCTCTGCAAATACCCCCCATGTGTGTGTCAATAAGCAATGCGGCAGTAACAGGGGCAGGGCACATTAAACTGCAGGAAACTGTCCTACCGGCAGCAGTAGTACGGAGTCCTCCACGGCAGGCTGAGGCTCCATAAGTGTAGAGCATCCACAAGTGGAGGGGAGGAGTTCAGAGAAGCAGCCACACACGTGATTGGTGAGTAGCGGACAGTGGGACAGGGACTAAACTAACTGAACAGAGGCTGCGGCGGTGTGGACTAGTGTCTGACTACGTGCCCGCAGCAACGAACAGCAACGGACAGCAACAGACAGCAACAGACAGCAACAGACAGCAACAGACAGCAACAGACAGCAACAGACAGCAACAGACAGCAACAGACAGCAACAGACAGCAACAGACAGCAACAGACAGCAACAGACAGCAACAGACAGCAACAGACAGCAACAGACAGCAACAGACAGCAACAGACAGCAACAGACAGCAACAGACAGCAACAGACAGCAACAGACAGCAACAGACAGCAACAGACAGCAACAGACAGCAACAGACAGCAACAGACAGCAACAGACAGCAACAGACAGCAACAGACAGCAACAGACAGCAACAGACAGCAACAGACAGCAACAGACAGCAACAGACAGCAACAGACAGCAACAGACAGCAACAGACAGCAACAGACAGCAACAGACAGCAACAGACAACAAATCGGGCGATTATTCGATAACGGAATTCGTCGACCACGAATTCGGTTATCGTATTTTATCGATAACTTAGATTAAATCGTTGCAGCCTTAGACAAGTCCAAATAAAGGTTAAAGAGTACCTGTCATCATCTAAACTTTCCCTGATCCCCCCTTCCCATCTGTCCCCTTCTCTAACTATGCCTATCCCTGTGTTTATTGAGGTTTAAAACGCTGTGGAAATACCTTTTTTTATCCCTCTTCATTAGCTCAGGAACACTGTCTTTCTAAGGGGTGAAAGGAGGCGGGTCCCGGCAGGCATGATGTCACATGAAGCTTGGCAGGGACTCTGCTTCTGCCAGTCTTCCTGTATGCTGCTCTCCCTCTGCAGCAGTGCTTCCCAACCAGGGCACCTCCAGCTGTTGCAAAACTACAACTCCCAGCATGCCCAGGCAGCCAAAGGCTGTCCGGGCATGCTGGGAGTTGTAGTTTTGCATCAGCTGGAGGCACCCTGGTTGGGAAACACTGCTCTGCAGTGTGCATACAGACTAAGTACAGGGAAGGGACGGCGGGGGGGGGCACAGAGCAGGGAGTGCAGTGAGATAATACAATGTATAAGATAACGTGTGGTGAGGGGCAGGGAGAACACAGAGCAGGGGGGAGGGGGAGGTGACTGGCTGTTATATGAGAGGCATGTGTAGGCTTGTAGCTCACAATACTGAACTTCCGGTGGCAGGACCAGAGCCCTTCAGCATTAGTCCTAAAAGCTGTACACTTACTATGAAAAGCATAGGATGCTGCTTGCAGACCAGGCATAGAAGAGTGACCCCTAGTGGCCAAAAGTATAAAATGAAAAAACTGGTATAAATATTAATATTTTTTAATGAAGATATATTACAATATCTCTTCATTAATGATTATGAACAACATATTAAAAGTTTTTGTTGATGACAGGTACTCTTTAAAAGAGAAAAAAGCCTCCTCATCTCGGGATGAGGGGGTAAAGGAGACAGAGATGAGGGGGTTAGGGCCATCTAACTTAATCACCCTGTATGGTGGCACTCACCCCATTGACGCTGGCATCTATTAACTGTGCCAGTATTAAGTCTGATACGGCTAGATTTGCAGCCCTTGATTTTCTCGGCCGTGTCGAATCCGACATTTTCTTTTTACAAGAGACCAGGTTGTCAAATCTAGCCTCCCTGGTAAAAGCCAGGAGAGAGTGGAGGTGCGGGCCCTCCCACTGGTCTCTTGCGGCTGAGCCGTATAGTGGGGTGGCGGTCCTTTTTACCGCTCCGGTTGAATGCAGACGGGTTATTGAGTTAGAAATGGGGAAGTGCCTGATCTTGGATATCCTCATGAAGGGACAGGAGCTTCGGCTCATTAATATCTACGCCCCACTAACAAAGTGGGGGCGAAATGAGGATTAAGCCCTTTCTTTTTACAAGCCAACAGGTGATCTTTGGAGGGGATTTCAATAATGTCACGAGATCCCAAGATAAGAGAGGCTCCACTGATCAGTTGGTTCATGATAGCATAGTTCTCAATAGTATATTTAGGGAAGCTCGCTTAGAGGATGCCCACATCTGGAGCCCCTCAGGCCACGCAGGGTTCACCTTTCATTGAGGTAGCTGCAGGTCTAGGATAGACAGGTTTTATTTGAAGGAGGAAGCCGTCTCTTCCACAGAGTCCGTGGTTGAGATGGAGTTCTCAGACTACTGTATGATTTTATTTTCTCTGAATGTTTCAGAAACTCCTCAGATGGGTAAAGGTTATTGGAAGCTGAATATATCCCTCCTGGAGGAAGCGGTGGTAAGACAGTCCTTTGAGGATTTAAGTCAGGTACCTCTACTGGGCCTTTGTAGTAGTAAGTCAGAGTGGTGGGAGATGTTCAAGAAGCGGGTTGCAGATCCTTCTACTTGCACCTCTTAGGAAGGAAGGATCTGTTCGAAACAGGATGTCTGTTTTCCTGGCTGAAACCATTCCTGAGCCAGGGGTAGACCCCTCTCGGTGTTTTGGCAGAAGAAATCAGGGAAGAGGAAGTGAGACTGGCGATCGAGGGGCTTGCCCCTAAGAAGTCAACAGGTCTGGATGGCTTAACATGCGAGTGGTACAAGACCTTTATGGAGTCTTGAGGAGGTCAGCCCTAATTCTTCTCTCGAAGGGTAAAGATCCGAGCTGTATTTGAGAATTGGAGGCCCATAGCTCTTCTCAATACAGACAGGAAGCTTCTAGCTAAGATACTGTTTAATCGGTTGGTGAAGTTTGGACCCCGGCTCCTTTTGGTTACAGGCTGCAGCACCTTAAGTGCTGTTCTGTGTCCGGGAGGCAGTGGAGCGGAGTAGTGCAGGTCTCTGGAAGGGGTACATGCTGTCCTTGGATCAGGCCAAAGCATTTGATCGGGTGAACCACGAGTACCTCTGGTCCGTCCCTCTGAGAGTACTTTTGTTAATTGGCTTAAGACCTTGTGTGCAGGGGCAGAGAGTTTCCCTCTGGTGAACGGTTGGTCGGGCCGCTCTTGAGGTGGGGTCTGAAGTCAGTCAGGGTTGTCCTTTGAGTCCGGTCTTATATGTGTTCGCAATCGATCCCTTTGTCCGGAGGGTAGATTGTGGGCCGTTGGTGGGAGTTGGGAGGAGTCTGGCAGAGCTGGATGTCACCCAGAGAGTAGTGGCGTACACTGATGATGTCACCATTTTTGTGTCTTTAAAGAGAGCAGGTCGATGTGGTGATGTAGGAGGTGGAACGCTACTCTGAGGCATCCGGGCCCCAAGAGTCAGCAAAAGCGTTCGGCATCACGTTCGGCCAGGATGATTATCCCACCAAATACTGGGATGGTAAGCTTGAGGATGCCACTCAGAAGGTGCACCAGTGGAAGGGTTGGTTTTTGACCCTCAGGGAAAGGGTACACCTGATCAAATCGTATCTGCTACCCTTGTTTATCTATCTGGGCAGTGTACAGTATGTATCTTGCCAGAGGCTTACTACACTAGGATCTACAGCCTGTTTTTTCAACTGTTATGGGGGGGGGGGGGGGACAGGTTGAACCTAGTCAAGAGGGACGTTATGTACCGCACAAGGAGACTAGGGGGTTTATCTATGGTGAACCCGGTGGTGTTCTTAACGAACACTTTCTTGAAAGCTAACATTGCAAACCTCTGGTCAGAGAGGGCTCCTCCGTGGGTACTCTCCTGCAGTGAATGGTTTCGGCCTTTCTTCCAGGAATGGGAAACAGGAGGGCAAGTGAAGGACCGCTGTACGTCCCATGGATAACTTCCGGCTTACGCTACCCCGACTCTGAAGGTGATACGTCTGTGGGGTCTGGGAGATCAGGACTGTGCCTGAGTGTAGGAGATCTGATGATGGGGATGTCCCCGAGAAGAGTGTGGTAACACGCTGGAAAGCATGGACCACTTCTTGCTTCGTTTTCCCTTCAATATAGGGGTTTACAACAGTGTGGGCGCTTCCATCGGCTGAAGTCAACTTGCCGGCCATACCTATCCGGAGTGGGCTAATGGGGCATTCAGGAACCTGGGTGGACATGATCGGGGCACTTTTTAGTGCACTTTCTTAGTTAGCTTAGTGGTTAGGTACTACATGTGGAATACACTATGTTTAGTGTCTACACAGCGGAAAGTCATCTTCTAGGTGGAGGACTGTAGGAATATCACCGGTGACCTGGGCAAGATCAGGTCTTTGGAGTATGGCAGTCTTGGTACCAGTAGGGCTTCTCTCCTATAGAGAGGGTTTTGTTTTGACGTGCCCAAGGTACTAGACCTTTTGGGTAGAGTACCCTTGTTTTGGTTAGGGACAGTGATGTAGAGACAGGGTTAGGGTGATTGTAGGGTCGATTTATTTTTAGGTATAATGGTAAGGCGAGAGGTAGGGTGGAGTTAGGGAAAGAATGTAAATTCTTGGGTGCACATGTGGTGGGCTAATGCATGTGCACCCAAGCATTTTGTTTTCAGATGTTAAGGGTATGAAGGGCTTACAGGCACCAAACTTGGGCCTAAAGTGGGTTGTATTGTTTGTTTATGTATGTTATAAAGCTGGTAATATAGTATATTATATTTTTGTTTCTTTTATATTTCAGTTTGTGTATTATGCAGTGTTTATAAAGAGTTTATAGTAGTGATAGATATGTCAGTCGAACCAGTTGTTATTTTTGTAGTAATTTCTCTTTGTATCCCGTTGTGGATTTAGTTTTCTTTGGTTAGGTCTTGTAGGGAAAATGTAGTAAATGTATGTATGTATGTATGTATATGTGTGTGTGTAATATAGTATTATAAATGTTATAAAAAAAAAATGAAAATTTGTGTGCAGTGGGAGTGTTTATTGTGTTTTCTGTTTGTATTATGTTTGGGTGTTTTGAGTTGAAGATTAACCCCTTAACGACCAAGCCCATTTTAACCTTAACCCCCTTGGGGATGGAGCCCATTATAACCCTAAGGAAAGGAGCATTTTTTTGCAAATCTGACCACTATCACTGTATGCATGCATTAATAATTCTGGGAAGCTTTTACTTATAAATTTGATTCAGAGATTGTTTTTTCGTGACATATTCTACTTTGTGTTAGTGGTATATTTACGTCAATAGTTGCATAATTTCTTGGTAAAAAATTCCAAAATTTCAGGAAAAATTTGAAAATGTAGCATTTTGCTAACTTTGAAGCTCTCTGCTCGAAGGAAAAGGGAGATGTCAAATACGGTAAATTACATATTGATTCACATATACAATTTATCTACTTTATGTTTGCATCATAAAGTTGACATGTTTTAACTTTTTGAAGACATCAGAGGGCTTCAAAGTATAGCAGCAATTCAAAATTAGAAGTTTAAGTTTAGAAGTGAATTTGAGGGTCTTTATGTTGGAAATTCCCTTTAGGCGTTTCACAGGAATAGCAGCAAAATGGAGGAATGGAGAAAAATGGAGAAAAATCTAAATCTCCATTTTTTTTTACACAAAAATGTTATTGTAGCCCCATTTTTTTCATTTTTACAAGTGGTAAAAGGTAAAAAGGCCCCCCAAAACTTGTAATAAATTTTCTCTCAAGTAAGGAAATACCTCATATGTGGATGTAAAGTGGTCTGTGGGCACACTAGAGGGCTCAGAAGGGAAGGAGCGACATTGGGATTTGGAGAGCGAATTTTGCTGAAAAGGTTTTTGGGGGGCATGTCGCATTTAGGAAGCCCCCATAATGCCAGAACAGTAAAAAAAAAAAAAAAAAAAAAAAACACATGGCATACTATTTTGGAAACTACACCCCTCAAGGAACGTAACAAGGGGTATAGTGAGCCTTAACACCCCACAGGTGATTGACGAACTTTCGTTAAAATGGGACGTGAAAATGAAAAATTAGATTTTAACACTAAATGCTGGCGTTACCCCAAACTTTTCATTTTCACAAGGAGTAATAAAAAAAAAATTTCCCACAAAATTTGTAACCCCATTTCTCTCGAGTAAGGAAATACCTCATATGTGGATGTAAAGTGCTCTGTGGGCGCACTAGAGGGCTCAAAAGGGAAGGAGCGACATTGGGCTTTTGGAGAGCGAATTTTGCTGAAATGGTTTTTGGGGGGCATGTCGCATTTAGGAAGCCCCCATGATGCAAGTTGGGACTTAAAAATAAAAAAATGTTTCAATAAAATACTGGTGTTACCACAAATTTTTCATTTTCACAAGGGGTAATAGGAGAAAAAGCCCCCATCATTTTTTAACCCATTTCTATGTATGGAAATATGTTTGGAAATACCCCATATGTGGATGTAAAGTGCTTTGTGAGCGAACTAATAAAGAAACAAAAAAACAAACATAGGAGAGCGGACAGGATCGATATTCATATGCAGCCAATTTCCTACGTTAAAGGCACAACTCTACTTACTTCGGCGAGAGGGTTTTTTTCGTCCTTAAACCCCCCTCAATCCGGCTAGCCTTCGAACAAGTTCGTCTTTACCACGCCATCCAGGTACTTGACACACCATCAATCATGCGCTCCTTTTTTCGGATCCGTCTGAAAATTTTCTTTATAATCACTGCAATGCACTGAACTTCATTCAAAAAGAATAATTTATTTAATAATACATATAATCCGACGCGTTGCGGGGAGAAAATTCCCCTTCCTCAGGTATCCCGTGGTGCGAGAACAGTTGCCCCCCCCCCCCCCACATGTGACCCCATTTTGGAAACTACACCCCTTACAGAATGTAATAAGGGGTGCAGTGAGTATTTACACCCCACTGGCGTTTGACAGATCTTTGGAACAGTGGGCTGTGCAAATGAAAAATTACAAAATTACATTTTACATTACGGACGACTGTTCAAAACATTTGTCAGATACCTGTGGGGTGTAAATGCTCACTGCACCCATTATTACATTCCATGAGGGATGTAGTTTCCAAAATGGGGTCACATGTGAAGGGGGTCCACTGTTCTGGCACCATGGGGGCTTTGTTTACGCACATCACCTTCAATTCCAGCCTAATTCTCTCTCAAAAAGCCCAATGGCGCTTCTTCTCTTCTGAGCATTGTAGTTCGTCCGCAGGGCACTTTACATCCACATATGGGGTATGTTCTTGCTCAGAAAAAAATGGTTTTACAAATTTTGGGAGGCTTTTTTCCTATTAACCCTTGTGAAAATGAAAAATTTGGGGTAACACCAGCATTTCAGGGTAAAAATTTTTTTTTTTAATTTTCATGTCCAACTTTAACGAAAATTTGTCAGATACCTGTGGGGTGTTAAGGCTCACTATACCCCTTGTTACGTTCCGTGAGGGGTCTCGTTTCCAAAATTGGGTCACGTGTGTTTTTTTTTGTGTTCATGTCAGAACCGCTGTTACTACCAGCCACCCCTGTGAAAATCACCAATTTAGGCCTCAAATGCGCTCTCTCACTCCTGAGCCATGTAGTTCGTCCGCATAGCGTTTTACGTCCACATATGGGGTATTTCCGCACTCGGAAGAAATTGTGTTAGAGAATTTGGGGGTCTTTTTCTCCTTTTACCTCTTGTGAAAATGAAAAGTATAAGGCAACACCAGCATTTTAGTGTAAAAATGTTAATTTTTTTACACTAACATGCTGGTGTAGCCCCCAACTTTACCTTTTCATCAGGGGTAAAAGGAGAAAAATTCCCCCAAAATTTGTAACGCAATTTCTCCTGAGTACGCAAATACCCCATAAGTGGCCCTAAACTGTTGCCTTGAAATACGACAGGGTTCTGAAGTGAGAGAGCGCCATGTGCATATGAGGCCTAAATGAGGAATTTGCAATAGGGGCGGACCCGGATACAAGGATGGGGCTTGTCTACACCAAACCCTACAGCAGTGTTTCCCAAACAGGGTGCCTCCAGCTGTTGCAAGACTCCCAGCCTGCCAGGACAGTCTATGGCTGCCTGGCAATACTGGGAGTTGTTGTTTTGCAACAGCTGGAGGCTCAGTTTGGGAAACACTGCCATATGAGACGTTTTCCATTTGTAAGGGGGTGTATATGTAGTGTCTTTTTATTTTGTGTTAGTGTAGTGTAATGTAGTGTTTTTAGGGTACATTCACACGGTTGGGTTCCCAGTGAGTTTTCCGCTGGGAGTTTGAACTGCGGCGGAAAATTTGCTGCAGCTCAAACTTGTAGAAGGAAACCCACTGTAAACCCGCCCGTACATTCACATGGGGAGGGGCGCCCCAAACCTTCAGCTGTGGCAAAACTATATCTCCCAGAACGCACTGACAGGCCATACATGCTGGGAGTTGTAGTTTTGCAACAGCTGTAGGCACACTGGTGGGGAACCACTGAGTTAAAAAACAGACTCTAGCTCAGTGATTCCAACCCGTGTGCCTCCAGCTTTTGCAAAACTACAACTCCCAGCATGTACGGTCTGTCAGTGCATTCTGGGAGTTGTAGTTTTGCAACAGCTGGAGGCACATGGGTTGGAATCACTGAGTTAGGAAACAGACTCTAGCTAAGTGTTTCCCAACCAGTGTGCATACAGCTGTTGCAAAACTACAATTCCCAGCATGGCCAGACAGTCAGGGATGCTGGGCATGTAGTTCTGCAATATCTGGCCCTTCAGATGTCGCAGAACTACAACTCCCAGCATGCCTGGACAGTCTGGGCATGCTAGGAGCTGTAGTTATGCAACAACTGGGGAAGAACAATTTGGAGACCGCTAAGTAGTGTTCTCCAAACTGTAGCCCTCCAGATGTTGCAAAACTACAACTCCAAGCATGCCCAGAGTGTCCATGCTGGGAGTTGTAGTTCTGCAACATCTGAAGGGACAGATATTGCAGAACTACATGCCCAGCATCCCTGACTGTCTGGGCATGCTGGGAATTGTAGTTTTGCAACATCTGGAGGCCTACAGTTTGGAGACCACCGCATAATAAAACTACAACTCCCAGCATGCCCAAAAGTTGTAGTTTTGCAACATCTGGAGGACCACAGTTTAGAGACCACTACACAGTGGTCTCCAGAATGTGACCCTCCAGATGTTGCAAAACTACAACTCCCAGCATGCCCAGACAGCCTTTGGATATCTGGGCATGCTGGGAGTTTTAGTTTTGCAGCTTTCAGAAGGCCACAGTGAAGATCACTTACCGCGATCTTCACAGCAGCCTTCTCCACCACCGGCATTCCGGCTGCCGCTCTGATGATGCCGCCGCTGCTCGGAGATGCCACTGTCGGTCCAGATAAGCCGGCCATGCTCCGCCCCCCCACCCCCCCTCGCCTCCTGTGTTCCCCCCCCCGCTCTGCCCGGACTTTGATCGTTCTGACCGACCAATGGCAGGGGATAGTAGGAGGTGGCAACACTGCCATCTCGCTCCTACCCTTTAGGATGGTTGGAGCTGTCTCTGATCAGCTCCGATCATTCTCATTTTCCGGGCGAGATGACCGCAAATGGGGGGTCTCAAGACCCCCCTAGGCATTGCCCTGGGATGCCTGCTGATAGATATCAGCAGTCATCCCGGTCCGATCACCGCCCAGCGAGCGGCGGTGACCGGAAATGCGGAGGGCGTACAGGTACACCCTCCGACCTTAAAGGAGAACTCCAGAATATAAAAATTGTCCCCGATACTGAAGGCAGTAAAAAAAAAAAAAAAAAAAAAAAAAATGATGTACATACCTTCCTCCGCTCCCCCGGGGCCTCTGGTAACCGGCTCTGGTCTCCACCGTGATCATCTTCCTGGTTGCTGGTAGTCGGCGAGCCTTACTGCACTATAGGCTGAGCGGCAGTGTGATGTTTTCGGCCCCGGCAGTAGGTGTCGGTGTAGTGAATAATTGTGTGTCTTGAAGCATTCTCACACTGCCGCCCAGCCTATCGCCGGCCGAGTCGGGACTTCCCTGCGGCCGGTGATTGGCTGAGCGCAGTATGACTCGCCGACCACCGGCAACCAGGAAGAGGATCGTAGCGGAGACCGGAGACGGTTACCCGAGGCCCTGGGGGAGCGAAAGAAGGTATGTAGGCAGTATGGAGGACAATTTTTATATTCTAGAGTTCTCCTTTAAGTGATGGGACGCGAGGGCGTATCCCTACGCCCTCCTTCCCCAAGGAGTTAAGGACCAGGCCAATTTTATTTTTGTGATTTTGTTTTTTTCCTCCTCGCCTTCTAAAATCCATAACTCTTTTATATTTCCATCTACAGACCCATATAAGGGCTTGTTTATTTGTGACCAATTGTACTTTGTAATGAGACCTCTCATTTTACCATAAAATGTACGGTGAACCCCCCCCCAAAAATTTTTAGGGAGGAAATTTAAATGAAAACCACAATTTTGCACATTTTGGAGGGTTTTGTTTTCACACTGTACACTTTACGGTAAAAACGACATGTGTTCTTTATTCTGTGGGTCAATACGATTAAAGAGATACCCATAGCTAGATACTTTTATATTTTTGTACCGCTTAAAAAAAAAAAATCTAAAACTTTTTGTACAAAATCAGTTATCTAAAATCGCCCTATTTTGACCACCTATAACTTTTTCACTTTTCCGTATATAGGACGGTATGGGGGCTCATTTTTTTGCGCCGTCATCTGTACTTTTCATCGATACCACATTTGCTTATATAAAACTTTTAGATAATTTTATATAAATTTTTTGGGGAATAAAATGTGACTAAAAAGCAGCATTTTTTTACTTTTTTAATGTTTTACGTTTACACTGTCACCGTACGGGATCATTAACATAATATTTTCATAGTTTGGACATTTACGCACGCAACGATACCAAATATGTTTATTTAAAAAAAAATTACGCTTTTTGGGGGTAAAATGGAAAAAACTGACAATTTTAATTTTTATTGGGGGAGGGTATTTTTCCCTTTTTTTTACATTTTTCAACTTATTTTTTATTTATTTTTTTTACACTTTTTATGTACCCATAGGGGACTATCTATAGAAATCATTTGATTGCTAATACTGTTCAGTGCTATGCATAGGACATAGCACTGATCAGTATTATTGGTGATCTTCTGCTCTGGTCTGCTCGATCTCAGACCAGAGCAGGAGACGCTGGGAGACGTACGGAGGCAGGTGAGATGACCGCCGTCCGCCATTACAGATGACCGGATCCCGCGGCAGCGCTGCGGGCGATCCGATCCTCTATTTTAACATGCGCACTGCTGCAGATGCAGGTGATCTGTACTGATCTCGGCATCTGAGGGGTTAATGGCAGACATCCGCGCGATGGCGGATGTCAGCCATTACCGGCAGGTCCTCGGCTGCTCCTAGCAGCCAGAACCTGGTGTGTATGACGCGAGCACCGCTCCGATGCTCGCGGTCATACACAGGACGTAAATGTACGTCCTTGTGCGCTATGTACCCTTGCACCAGGTCATACATTTACGTCCATGGTCGTTAAGGGGTTACATTTTCTTTGTCTAGATTTTTTAGGATGTAGTAAAGATATGGATATGTGTGTGCACGTGTGTAGTGTAGTATAGTATTATTATTATTATTATAATTAAAAAAAGGTGTGCAGTAGGAGTGCTTGATGTGTTTTTGTAATGTGTGATTTTCCCAAGTTTGGGTGTTTTTGAGGTAAAGCTAAATAGTGCTATTTTTTATGTTTCTTTTTGTCATTGCAAATTAAGTATGCATGCGAGTATGTTGTTAGATATTTGGTTACGTAGGGTGTAGTTCTAGTATTTTTAGGAGAGCTGGGCTAGCCGTTTAGGCCGGAATTTAGGTTCTTGTATTTAAATGTAAAGTTTGGGTTTATGTTATTTCATGTTGTTGTTTCCGTTATGGCAAAGTTGTGCTGGTTTTGCGTTTGTTATGATTTATATTTTTCTATTAAACGATTTACAGGATATAACTCAGGATCAGTACAGGATAAGTAATATAATGTACGTACACAGTGTCCCTCATTTACTATTGCAAACCCGACATGTTTTGTTGGGTTGTGCGCCAGATTCTGTCGCATTGCGCCAGAAATTTTGTCTGCGCCAGGATGTGCGCCAGACTTTGCGCCAGAATTGAAAAAACCCAGACTAACTCTCCATTTTGCTAAGAAAACCCGAAAAAAGGGCGTGGCTGCCGTGAAAAGGGGGCGTGGTCACCGAAAAGTGTTCCCGATATTTTCACAAAAACCCAACATATTTACTAAGGTTTCCACATAAAATGTGGTGGATTTGAGCTGAGGAAAACCCGACAGATCAGAGCATGTGTAAAAAAAAGCAAAGTGTAGGGAAAGTGGGAAATGTAGGGAAACCTTAGTAAATACCGTGGAAAATAAATCGTAGGGAATTAAAACCCGCAAAGAAACCTCTTAGTAAATGAGGGCCAGTGTCTCCCCCAGCAGAATAGTGAGTGCTGCTATGGAGTATAATACAGGATATAACTAAAGATCAGTACAGTATAAGTAATGTATTGTATGTATACACTGACCCCACCAGCAGAAAAGTGAGTACAGCTCTGGAGTATAATACAGGATATTACTCAGGATCAGTACAGGATAAGTGATGTAATGTATGTACACAGTGACTCCACCAGCAGAATAGTGAGTGCTGCTCTGGAGTATAATACAGCAGAATAGTGAGTGCTGCTCTGGAGTATAATACAGGATATAACTCAGGATCAGTACAGGATAAGTAATGTAATGTATGTATACAGTGACCTCACCAGCAGAATAGTGAGTGCTGCTCTGGAGTATAATACAGGATATTACTCAGGATCAGTACAGGAAAAGTAATGTAATGTATTGTACACAGTGACCTCCACAGCAGAATAGTGAGTGCTGCTCTGGAGTATAATACAGGATATAACTCAGGATCAGTACAGGATAAGTAATGTATGTACACAGTGACCTCACCAGCAGAAACGGGGAGAACACTGGACATGACTCACAGGATCAATAACAAAATGAAACACACAGTAACTCCTGCCAGCAGCACAGCAGGTACAACTCAATAGTGAAAGTAACGAATATCAGGTTGGTTGGAGTTAAATAGAACAGCAAGCTATGAGTGCCGTTCTATAACATGCTGCAGGAGGGCATGGCACAGAAGTGACAGCAGGCTGGCCTGAACGTCTCCCCTGCCACATGAACGGAGCGATGCAGGGAGACGAACAGACACCTGAGTGGCGGCGGTAATACGGGCTGAAAGTAGCCCAGACAGAGCAGCTGAGACAGAACCCCGCCTGCATGTGCTGCTGCTCCGGCCGAACACAGCGCAAACTTGGCCAGCAGCAAATCAGCCCGGAAATTGGGACGCTGGCACCTCACACCAAAATGCCGGTCTCTGTGAACATCACCCACGCACCAGACGTAAGGCACAAGGGGCATTATAAAGACCCACGCCCTCCCACAAATACAGCCCTGCGGGCTTACTACTTACATGAAGGCATTGCTTGGATTTTAAAAGATCTGGTAGTTAAGTTGGTGGATTTGGAAGAGGTATAGAGATCCCCTAGAAGGTCACCCAGTACTTCAGTGCCCCAGTAAGCAGAATGGTTCCCCTCCCCAGTAGGCAGTTTCTCCCGCTGGGTGGGTAGGTAGACCAGTGTCCCTGGTAGGTAGTTTACCCCAGTAGGAAGGTAGGCATCAAACCACCACAATTTAAATATATATAAAATGCTTATCTTCTCATGGCTTCCACGCAATGCACCATGGTCTTCATCTGCTCTGGTATCAGGAGCATGATGACCAAGATGGTGAAGCAGAAGTGAAGAGACGAACCTCCTTGTAGGCAACATGCATAAAGCAGCATTTGGTTTACAAGACTCAGTGACAGAGCAAGAAGCCAATGGGTCTTTTCTGCAGTACGGCTTCCACTGCATGCGCATCCTAAGGATACACTAACAGCTAAAAGTGGCACTTAGCAATAAGAAATGTAAAAATGTATTCTGCGCTTCTGAGGGAGGGGGGTTGTAGGCAAATTACTGTATAGACAGAAATAGATTTTTTCTAAACCAAAAGATAGCTACAAAAAAATCATTTTCTCAGCAGTTCATGTAGACTTTTTCACTGACTACTGGCACGTAACTGGCAGATATGACAACCTAGGGAAGGCTTTAAACCCTCTGCCCATACAGCATCTAAACTAAGCAGAACAAAGTACATGCACTCTTCTAGGAGATATATAGCCCAGATCTGCATCAGTAAGTGGGTTTTCCTCAACAAATATTTAAAGGGATATTCCTATGTATGGATAAAAATGTGAAAGGCGGCTGCAGGGGCATCACACACAAAGCAGCAGTCTAAAACAAAGGATAGATTCACACTGTGTTATGAGTCAGTTTCACTGGTTTTAAGTGCATTACATGTAATTCTGCAGTGTACAAAAGGGTTGACTAAATTATTACAGCAAAAAAAAAAAAAAAAAACTGATATGTTGCTATTAGGTTTTGTTCTCTAATCACATATGTCAATGGCAAACAGATTCTGCTGTATGCCATCCGTTTTTAGCATCTATTAACATTTATGTTTTTACCCACTGATAAAATGAATATGTGGAACAAGAGTAATCACAGCAGCCAAAGTGAGTAAGACAACAATTGCAATATGCATTAGTACTGGAAAAAGTCAAAATAAAGCGTACAGCAAGTACACAGAGGGTAATGTTTAAGGGAGATAATGATGATTGGGCTTACAAAACGATGTTACGCTCAGAGCACATCATCTGTATAAACAAATAAATATTTGGATAGAGTCAGCTGCCTCGGATCCATCCCTGTTCCCAATGTTGTCGACAATCACATAGTAGTAATGGACATAGTAATCGACGTAAAAATGAATCTGAAATGGGTTACGTGTGACGTTACGTTACTCTACACTTATCTAGCCAGTCACATTGGCTTAAAATCCGTCTCTATGTATTTTACCCAGGATCCAGAGATACCTGTGGGGCAACAAGCCTTTATCATAAAAAGATTTTGCATTTAAAAAAAAAAATAAACTGTTTTCATAAACAACAGCGCCACCTACCAGGCGATCAGAAGTACTGCAAAGAGGACCAAAGTGGTCCCAGTGTACCCTAATCTGTTCATGGGTGCCTCAAGAGGGCAGCATATTTGGTCAAACAATTGAGATCATTAAGTACATCTGACTATATTAGCGAGACAATCTTGTTTTTATATGGGATGGTCAGAATGAGTCAGTTACCCTTTTATTGCCTTCACACAATTCTGAGCCTCTGGATGAATGGTTAATCTTTACAATTTTACACAATTAATCACTATGTTGTCACTAGAACACTTCTTTTCCCACCAATTATTCATGATTAAAGCTTACCTGTCAGACCCCACACAAAAAAACCTGTTAAATGCTACTCAGTACATAATCCTGATCAAGTACATGTAATTTGTATGTCTCTCTTAGCCATATTTAACTAAAAAATAACATTACAGCTGCCCACTGTCTTTTTCATCTTCCCAGGGGAAGGAGGCAAGTCCCTATCTTGCCTGCACTGTGATGACTACTCCCCCTCCCTCACTCTGCTGACTCACTGTTCTGGGGAGCCTGGCAGCCCTGCTCTGTAAGCCTTTCCTCTCTGGTTTTATGCTGCACACACACACACACAATGGATTATTGGAGATTGTCTGTACTCAGCGGTGTACCTACAGCTTCTGCAAAACTACAATTTCCAACATGCCCAGACGTCTTTTGAATGTTCAGGCACATTTGAAATTGTAGTTTTGCAAGAGCTGTAGGCACATGATTGGTAAAACTCTGAGTTACATCAGTGTTGCTGCAGGCTGTGTTCCTCGTGCAGCCTTGTAAATCAGCCATCTCGTGTCCATGACCCTTGGACATGCTCATGCTGCTGTGGGAATTAGTGTCCCAGGAGGTATGGGGACCCCTAGTGGTGGGATTTTCAAAGGCAGTTTTCTTTAACAAAATGTGAAAAAAATTTTAAGTATATTAGAAAAACTATTGTTTTGCCAAGATGTACAACATATAAAAAGTTTTAAAATCTGACAGTGCAGATTTAAAACATAACTTTTATTATGGGCCTTTAAGCACATAAAGTTACATTTTAAATTATGAATTAATGGGTGGAAAAACAAAAGGTTCTAGTGCTCACATAGGGGGCGATTTATCAAACCTGTGCAGAGGAAAAAAGTTGCCTAGTTGCCCTTAGCAACCAATCAGCTTGCTTCTTTCATTTGTAACAAGGCCTCTGTAAAATGAAAGAAGCGATCTGATTGGTTGCTATGGGCAACTTTTCCTTTGCACAGGTTTTGATAAATCTCCCCCATAGAGATCATTTGTATAAAAAAAATATCAATGAGTAGGGAACTCAATTTACTCTAACACTAAAGTCAGGATCGGATTGAATTTCTCCATTTCAATGACGATAAATTTATTAAGTCCACTTTCTTGAAATCTGTAGACATAAATATCTACCTTTAGTTCACAAGTGGCAATAAAAAGGGCTTAAGAACATTCCTTACAGTCAACTCAAGTGTATCAGAAGAACCTGCTCTAATGATGGTATATTTAAAAAACAGGCCACCCAGATAAAGAAGCATTATGTATTCAAAATACCTGCTATCCCAAGAGTAAAAATAAGGTTAAAAACCAAACATAAATAGAATGTCTTCACTCCAAAGAAAGAAAACAGGAAGCGAATAAACAGTATGTAACAAATCTGTGAACCAAATTAAACAGATTTTAGCCAATAATAGGTACATCCTCCAATGGGATCCCTTTCTAACAGAAGTACTAACACCAGTCCCAAAAACAACACATTCAGATGGGCACCTACCCTAAGGAATGTTCCGGCCCCAAGTCAACTAAAAAAGCAGAAAAAGAAATAGGACAAAATGGGCCCTAATGGCAACTTTAAGTAAAGAAAGCTACGGTGTCAAAATTGCTCACAACTATTGTATCTGCTGACACGTGAAGTTTTTCCCATTAAGGATCACATGTTCCATAACCTATGTCATCTACTTAAAAGGGGTACTCCGGTGGTAAACAAATTTTTTCAAATCAATTGGTGCCAGAAAGTTAAAGGGGTATTCCGGCACCCTGGTCATCCGCGTACAGAGCAAACTCCGCCATCACGTCCCCTCCCACAGACATGAATGGAGGTGGTGTGGCGTGACGTCACAAACACTGAAGCCCCAAGCTTCCATGTTTCGGATGCCGCCGATGCCGGCCCAGAGATCACGGGGGGTCCCCAGTGGCGGGGCCACCGCAATCAGACATCTTATCCCTTATCCTTCGGACAAGTTTAAAGTACCCCTTTAAACTGATTTGTAAATTACTTCCATTTAAAAATCCTAATCCTTCCAGTACTTATCAGCTGCTATATACTACAGAGGAAGCTGAATAATTATTTTCTGTCTGACCACAGTGTTCTCTGCTGACACCTCTGTCCATGTCAGGAACTGTCCATAGTACAAGCCAGTCCCCATAGCAAACCTATGCTGCTCTGGACAGTTCCTGACACGGACAGAGGTGGCAGCAGAGAGCACTGTGGTCAGACAGAAAACAACTATACAACTTCCTGTCCACTATGTAAAGGACATTGCAGGACTTACCTGGGCTGTGCTGTGCTGAAAAACATGCCCTGGCATCGAGTCATCATTGGAAAGATGTTAAAGAGTACCTATCACAAACTAAAACTGACTCAAATGCACCCCCCACCCCCATCTGTCACTGACTCTTCCTGATACAAATTTTTTTTTTAAACCCTTTTTTTAAACCTTAATCTGTCCCTGTATAGCTGCTCATCTGTGTGCAGTCTGTGAGAGAGGAAAGGGGAGTGGCCTGGCAAACGTGACATCAGCTGAAGCCTGCCTGGGCTCGCTTTCGCCCTTCTTCTAGCTCAAAAGCACCTCTATCTCTAAAGCACTTACTTTGTTTAAAGAATAAATCGATCAGGCTAGGGGAAAGGCAGACCCAATCCTTCTGTATAGCAGACCTGCATTACACTGACTTATGGCCAGCATGCGCTGGCTCTTCTTCTCAGGGGTCCGGAGCCTGATGATGCGGCCGGCCGGTCAGGAACGCTCTCTGCTGTGCTGCGGGCACAGCGCTCGCTCCCGCCTGTCTGACAAGCTCAGCACCCTGCCTGCCAATCAATGTCCCTGGTACTGAGATTTTGGACTCATGCTGGGCCAACATGAGTCCAAAATCTGAGACATGTATGTAGGGAGACCCCTAGTGGTCATATTTTAGATTAAAAAATAAAGATATAAATAAACAATTTTTCTAATTACATGCATTTTGAAAGTTGTTAGGGAGACCTTAATGAAGAACATTCCAAAATATTTTTTGATGGCAGGTACTCTTTAAGCACCAGTTGTTCCTAAGTCAGTGGTTGTTCAGCCTAAATTTCTACCTATTCTGGTCTTAGAAGTCGAGTGGGCAGACCTTATTATTGATTGGAATCTCTCTCTGTATGCAGGCAGAAACAAGGATTAATCATCAATCATTAAGGCTTGATCATTAATCATCAATCATTAAGGCTTCTTATTTTGAGCTTAGGAGTCGAGTGGGAAGAGATTTACTGCAAAAATGTCAGTGATTGCGCAAAATTTGCAACAATTTTAATTTGTTTCACTCGATAAATCAGCTAAAACCTTGGCAAAAGTGAAAGCTCTTTTGACTTCAACCACACTACTTATTTAAAAAAAAAACGTATGTGTAAAAGCTGTAAAATTTTTGCTCAGCTCACCCATTAGGCAAAAATTTGCGAAAATTTTGCACCAGAAAACAGGGAAAAAAATCAACTATAAATTCTCTCACACACGCCTAAAATACTCAAGTATAGGGTCCTCATGTCCAAGTGTCTAAAAACTATCAGCATGGGCTCCCACAATACTCCAGATTAGAGCCCTAGGCGGGACTGTTTTCTTAATTCCGCTACCACTTGATTTTGGACCATTACTGGTCGCTCCTGTAAGATGTGTCCCCAATCCCACCCACTAGGGATTGACCGATATTGTTTTTTTTAGATCCGATACCGATAACCTGTGAACTTTCAGGCCAATAGCCCATAACTTATACCAATATTCTGTGCATTATATGGGCACATGACGGGGGGGTGTCATGGATTGCAGGAAAAAAACTTACCAGGAAAGGTTAAAAGGACCTTAACATGTATAGCTTGGAAGAAAGAAGAGACAGAGGGGATATGATAGAGACTTTTAAATACATAAAGGGAATCAACACGGTAAAGGAGGAGAGGAGATTTACAAGAACAACTACCACAAGAGGACATAGTTTTAAATTAGAGGGGCAAAGGTTTAAAAGTAATATGAGGAAGTATTACTTTACTGAGAGAGTAGTGGATGCATGGAATAACCTTCCTGCAGAAGTGGGCGCTGCAAATACAGTGAAGGAGTTTAAACATGCATGGGATAAGCATAAGGCTATCCTCCATATAAGATAGAGATAAGCATAAGGATATCCTTCATATAAGATAGAGATAGGCATAAGGCTATCCTTCATATAAGATAGGGCCAGGGACTATTCATAGGATTCAGTCTAGATGGGCCAAATGGTTCTTATCTGCCGACACATTCTATGTTTCCATGTCAATGTTTCTATGACCGGAGCTGAAGGAGGCGAGTGTGGCCCCTACAGGAAGTGATAGCTACGGGGCGCCCTGGGATCAATCTGTTATCCTTTGCCATGCGGAGCAGCGAGACTTCAAGACAGATTGGGGCGCACATGCTGGATGCATTATTGCCATTATCGGCCGATACCGATAACTTGAAAAAAATTGTGAATATCGGCCAATCTCCTAATTGGTCGATCCCTACCGCCCACTCCTGAAAACAGTGTCATACCTTTTAGAGATAGCCCCCTTGTGCCATTTCATCAGCCCCCTGTGCAATTTCTGAGATTTGCAGGAAATGCACAGGATTTTGCGGGACTCGCAGTATGCCGCCTGATCCTGCCAGCTCAAGACTAAAACCGCCTGCTCCCATAAGTTTTATATAAGGACCTGCAGGATCCAAATCTCATTGCAGTGCTCTACTCCACCATTAATAATGCTTAAAGTTTAATGTCTAAAATCTAAGCTCAAATATGAACAACAACAATGATTTACCTAAGTGGACTTGAAAGGTCTTACAAAAAGTACATGGCCAGACAGCACAGCACTTCGTCTGAAAAGCTCCTGATATTTACCACATCATCTAATATAATTCTTCGATTTTACTACCACTTCCTAGGGTTCATAGTTACTGTAAAGGCAAAGGGGATAAAAAGGTGGTAGAGACTATAAAAAGCAGCCCCTGCAAGCTTAAAAAGATCCACTTCAGAAAAATAAAGCCCGCAGACAAGCCCCGAAGGCCTGAATGTCCATTTACATTAATACCCAAGTTTAATTAGAAACTAAGCAGAGAAACCTGCCCGGTCTGTTCTGCTCTGTACAGTCGTATGGCACAAATCCAACACTCATAATCAAGGCCATTAGTCAGGAGGTTATTAGAAGCGAACGCTAGTTAGAAATTAAATGCTCACAGCGCAGGTCAGGGAGGGATGACTCCACCAAGGATTCTGGAGCAAACCACTAATTTACTTGTTTAATATACTGGGAGCGCAATAAAGTCAGGAGGGTTTCGCAGACACCGAATGGTTGATCTGAATCTTTAAGAGTCAGAAAAGCAAAACGTGCCATAAACAGGCAAACAAATAACACCAATGATCAACTCATGTCAAAATAGAAGAATGTAAAAGAAAAAAAAAAATTATGAAAAATGTCAAATTAACTAACTTCTGAGTGACTTATAAAGTTAGTGTTGATACAACATTAATACACAATTTGTCAGTAATAATAGACATATACAGTAGGAAAGTGTTTTCAAATCTCCTTAAAAAGCAAAAAAATAACATGGTATAAAAAAAATAAAATAAAATAAAAACCTAGCCTTAGTATGCCGTTTATGGAAACCAGACTATATAGACACGTGAAGTGAATGCATTAGGGCAGTTTTTCACTACCATTGTCCCTCCAGCTGTTGCAAAACTACAACAACCAGCATGCATACCAGTTGGGAAACATTGCATTGAGGTTTATTAGATCCGTATAGTTTAGGGTGTTCTAAGCTGTCAGGTAAAAGTTTCCTATTAATGTAAATGAGGTACATTTATAGGCAGGGTCAAACATTGTATAAAGCCAACAGTATCCTGGAATGTCAGAGTAGCCAACTAGCCTGTAGGACCATACATCGTCATGGATAATCTTTTGGGACAATCTTATTTCTGGAATCCAACTGGATGTAAACCATAGAAAAAGTTTACTCCGGCTCATAGCTGCAACACCACCCCACAAAATCCCCAGGACCTTCCCCAATCTCTATCCACAGTTATGGCATTAGAGAGAGGGTGACATAGCTGCGTATGAAATGCAAGTTCTGCTGTACACAGGGCTTTTACAAGTTTACTCAATGCTAGAGACAGACAGAAATAGAGAGAGAGACAGACAGACAGACAGACAGACAGAGAGAGAGAGAGAGAACAAATTGCACATTGCAAATGCAGCTGTGTCTTCCCCTACTACTGCCCATACAGCTAACTGCAGACAGACTGAGCATAACAACACAACTTTATGAATAGGGGCACCATTTCAACACAGATTTTTAGGGGCCAAATGGGTCAAATAACAGTAATACATTACACTGAATAAATTATTATATTTTTTTTAATATCAAAAAATATACCTAAAGACAACAATGAGACGCGAAGTTAAAATTAAAAAGTTACCTCATTCCCCTGACCCTGTTCCCCTCTGTAGCCTCTTCTGATATACTGCGCATGGTCACCTCCGACCATGCTCCCATCTCTATAACCCTATCTCTAGGCGATTCCCATCCCAAGTCCCGTAACTGGAGGTTCCTCCCTCATTTAGTCACCTCCGACGACTTTAAACAGTTTCTCACCACCCACTGGTCTCATTTTACTGATGATAACCTAGCGCACATTGACAACCATGCCCTGTTTTGGGCTACATCGCAGGGGTGATGCGGGGACATGTCACTTCTTACTTGATCCATCAAACCCAGCTGGGTTTCCTTAGGCATAGGTATTCTACCTGGGGCATCAGCCAGGCAGTTGCCGCCACAGTTCAGGCCCGGTCTCCAGGATCCCCGAACATGCTGCTATTGGGTTTAGATGCCGAAAAGGAGTCTGACTCTGTCGCATGGCCCTTTCTGAAAGCGGTGTTGCGCGGTCGGGGTTTTCTGAGAACGGTTCCTGTCCTTCCTCATAACCTCTCAGCAACATTCACACACGATGCTGATGATTAATGGATGTAACACCTCTCCCATAGTGATACATAGGGGAACGAGGCAAGGCTGCCCCCTGTCACCCCTCCTCTTTAACCTTTCTTTAAATGCCTTGCTGAGACACCTCTCCCTTCACACCCATTACCAGGGGATCTGGATTGTTCATGCTTAAAGTTGTCAGCCTTCGCTGACGATATCCTACTGTTTAAATCCAACCCCCACGTATGCCTAGATGCTGTATTGTCTGATATACATTCCTATGACCCCCTGTCCGGTTACATAATTAAAACTAATAAATCAGAGGCACTCCTCCTGAGAGGCCCACACAGCCCTCTGGGTGCGAGCCTATGACTTCCACTGGAACGCTAACTCCCTCCCCTATCTAAGGGTAACTATTACTAGATGACCCTCACAACTGTACAAGTAGTAACATAGTTCATAAGGTTGAAAAAAGACCAGAGTCCATCAAGTTCAACCTATATCCCTATAATGAGTCTCTACTGAGTTGATCCAGAGGAAGGCAAAAAACCCTCATACTAGAGGTAAAAATTCCTTCCCAACTCCAAATATGCATCCACACCCCTTTTGAACTCTTTCACAGAGTTCCCCATGACCACCTCCTCTGGTAGAGAGTTCCATAGTCTCACTGCTATTAAAGGTATAATGTAGCGCCTTTCTTAAAATATCTTCACTCTTGCTGTGAAAGAATTTTTCCCTCTCTTTTCTGGAGAGAGCAAACCTCCTAAAGCTAGTCATATTGCCCAAACTACTGAGTATTTTACAATCCCTCCCCAAAATCCTCCGTCCAAAGACATTAGACATTTTAACAGCCTGTTCCGCAAATTTATCTGGAATAACCGCAGGCCTAGGATCACCCTTCACATCTGCCAGCAACATAAGTAGAATGGGCCGCTAAGTTAGATAACTTAGCGGCCCAATTGCACATACCGTATATACTCGAGTATAAGCCGACCCGAGTATAAGCCGAGACCCCTAATTTCAACCCAAAATCCCAGGAAAAGTTATTGACTCGAGTATAAGCCTAGGGTGGGAAATACCTCATCCCCCCCTGTCATCATCCAGACCCGTCATTAACATCCTCATCATCCCCTTGTCATCATCCCACACATCCCCCCTTCATCATCCCCTTGTCATCATCCCACACATCCCCTTATCATCCCACACATCCCCCCTTCATCATCCCCTTGTAATCATCCCACACCCCCCCCCCTTCATCATCCCCACCCCCCTTCATCATCCCCACACCCCCCCCCCCCCTTCATCATCCTCTTCTCATCATTCGCCCTCAGTGGTCTTCAACCTGCGGACCTCCAGAGGTTTCAAAACTACAACTCCCAGCAAGCCCGGGCAGCCATCGGCTGTCCGGGCTTGCTGGGAGTTGTAGTTTTGAAACCTCCGGAGGTCCGCAGGTTGAAGACCACTGCGGCCTTCAACATCATCCAGCCCCCTCTCACCCCCTTTAGTTCTGAGTACTCACCTCCGCTCGGCGCTGGTCCGGTCCTGCAGGGCTGTCCGGTAAGGAGGTGGTCCGGTGAGGAGGTGGTCCGGGCTGCTATCTTCACCGGGGGCGCCTCTTCTCCGCGCTTCCGGCCCGGAATAGAGCCGTTGCCTTGACAACGACGCATCTGCGTCGTTGTCAAGGCAACGTGACTATTCTGAGGCCGGGCCCGAAGCGCTTAGAAGAGGCCTCCCCGGTGAAGATAGCAGCCCGGACCACCTCCTCACCGGACCACCTCCTTACCGGACAGCCCTGCAGGACCGGACCAGCGCCGAGCGGAGGTGAGTACTCAGAACTAAAGGGGGTGAGAGGGGGCTGGATGATGTTGAAGGCCGCAGTGGTCTTCAACCTGCGGACCTCCGGAGGTTTCAAAACTACAACTCCCAGCAAGCCCGGACAGCCGATGGCTGCCCTGGCTTGCTGGGAGTTGTAGTTTTGAAACCTCTGGAAGTCCGCAGGTTGAAGACCACTGCGGGTGGGGGAGTTCACTCGAGTATAAGCCGAGGGGGGTGTTTTCAGCACGAAAAATCGTGCTGAAAAACTCGGCTTATACTCGAGTATATACGGTAATAATAATAGGTGACTGGCTCACACTATCCTCTATATTAATACACTGATGTCTCCCTGGACCAACAGTTTGTCCCGGATATTTCCCTGGTAAGATGGGAGGCCTACACAATCTCGCCTCCTTTGTGGATAGACATCACCTTTACACCTACAATG
Organism: Hyla sarda; assembly: GCF_029499605.1. Classification (NCBI taxonomy): domain Eukaryota; kingdom Metazoa; phylum Chordata; class Amphibia; order Anura; family Hylidae; genus Hyla; species Hyla sarda. The sequence continues at coordinate 59,449,955 of NC_079193.1, read as the reverse complement.
AACTGACCCTAAAATATGACATCTTGGGCCCTCACCATTCAATTACTTACAAGCCTTTAGTTACCTCCGTAACCTCCGTAGTGTGACACAGCACTTGACTGACAAGGATTGGGACGACCCCTTACTCTCCCTGACTAACTCAACTCAGCTCTGCTCGGGACAAACAAGTACTACCATATGTTGACACGCAAATTCCACTACTCGAGTGTCACGACTGGCACATACTACTGGACAATGGTACTAGGCGACATCACGACTGACAATATCCTGCAGGCCTTGACAAACGCAGCTAAACACCTTCCCTCTGCGCTATACTGGGAGATGGCCTACAAAATCACACATAGGGCGTACATCTCCCCCATAGGGGTTATCCCATTGGCAACACTGCGGACCACATGTGCCCAAAACGTGGAGCCCCTCACGCTGACCTCTTACACTGTTTTTGGTCCTGCCCTTCTATTAAAACCTTCTGGGAGCGGGTTCGGGTGTACATGGCCTCTCAACAATTGTCCTCTTACCCCCTACTGGTGTATATTTGGCATTCCTCCTGATTCCTCCTCAGTGAGATTAGTCCATGACAAAGGCTGCTGTTTTATATCTCTGCAGCTGCTCGGAAGTCTATACTTCATTGTTTGATTTCAAACTCACCCCCTCCATCCGTCTTCTCCTTGACAAACTGGTCTTCCTATTCCGTATGGACTGGATAGAATTTTCCTTACTCAAGGAGAAGCAGGTAAAATGCTTTTTCCTTACCTGGACCAGGTTTCTATCCCCATTCCCAACACACATTGGACAAAAGCTGAAGGACTGCTTTGGGCACACTACTTGGTACCCCGACCGTGCTATTGGTGGTGTAGACCCACTGGATCTTGACTAGTATCACTCATCCCTCACCTGCAAGTTCTATAATTGGACTCTTACTGCTCCGGGTGCCCAGACCCATCTCCCGCTCTCTCTCTCTGTCTCTCTCTCCCCCCCCCCCAACACACACACACACACACACACACACACACACACACCCCTCCTGGTTTTCTCTGGTTATTTTGGGTTCAGCCTCTGGATATATGACCCAGGCGGATGTCTGTATTGTATGTTTTTCTTCTATTTTCTTACCTAGATTGCAAGCCATGGCGGACTTGAAGGCTGGATATCCCCCCGCTGCGTGACTTCTCACATCTGTGGGCCACCTCCAATGCACTACTAGTGCTGAACCCTCTACTGTCCGTCGTCGTCCCCCCCATCCCCCTCCCTCACTGTTTTGTTACATTGATTGTAACATGTTCAATAAAAACTATTTTGAAAAAAATTTAAATTAATTAAATTAAAGATACCTTTTTAAGCCCAGCGAAGCCTTCAGATTCAAGAAAGAAGAATGCAAATGGCATCAATACAAAAAGACACAGATTGGAGAAAAGTGAAACGAGATTCCATAGACCTGAAATGACAAATAGAATCATTACTTTCCACTGAATTTTGGGAGAGGAACATCTGATGATAAAGGCAAACACATTTAACATAGTTCATAAGGTTGAAAAAAGACCAGAGTCCATCAGGTTCAACTTATAACCCTAATGAGTCCCCAATGAGTTGATCCAGAGGAAGGCAAAAAAACCCTCATACTTGAGTAAATATTCCTTCCAGACTCAAAATATGGCATCAGAATAGATCCCTGGATCAACGTTCTGTCCCCATAGATCTAGAATCCATAACCTGTAATGTTATTATTCTCCAAAAATGCATCCAGACCCCTTTTCAATTCTTTTACAGAGTTCACCATGACCACCTCCTCAGGCAGAGAATTCCACAGTCTCACTGCTCTTACAGTAAAGAACCCCCATCTGTGCTGGTGTAGAAACCTTCTTTCCTCTAGATGTAGAGGATGCCCCCTTGTTATAGATACAGTCCTGGGTATAAATAGATCATGGGAGAGATCTCTGTACTGTCCCCTGATATATTTATACATAGTTATTAGGTCACCCCTAAGCCTTCTTTATTCTAAACTAAATAACCCTAATGCTGATAATCTTTCTGGGTACTGGAGTCCTCCCATTCCCATATTATCCTGGTTGCCCGTCTTTGAACCCTCTCCAGCTCCACTATATCTTTCTTGTACACTGGTGCCCAGTACTGTACACAGTATTCTATGTGTGGTCTGACTAGTGATTTGTACAGCGGTAGAATTATTTCCTTGTCGTGGGCATCTATGCCCCTAATGATGCACCCCATGATTTTATTTGCCTTGGCAGCAGCTGCCCGGCACTGGTCACTACAGCTACAATTACTATTAATTAAAACTCCCAAGTCCTTTTCCACGTCTGTTGTCCCAAGTGTGCTCCCATTTAATACATAATCCCAGCCCAGATTTTTCCTCCCCATGTGCATAACCTTACATTTATCAGTGTTGAACCTCATCTACCACTTCCCAGCCCAAACATCCAACCTATCCAGATCCATTTGTAACAGTGCACTGTCCTCTATTGTGTTTACCTCTTTACAGAGTTTAATATAATCTGCAAAGATTGCTACTTTACTATTCAACCCCTCTACAAGGTCATTAATGAATATATTAAATAGAACAGGATCCAAGACTGACCCCTGTGGTATCCCACTAGCAACAGTCACCCAAACAGAATAAGCACCATTAATAACCACCCTCTGTTTATTATCACTGAGCCAGTTACTTACCCACATTCTCCCTTAGCCCCATCCTTCTCATTTTATGCACCAACCTTTTATGTGGCACCATATCAAATGCTTTGGAAAAATCCAGATATACAACATCCAGTGATTCCCCCTGGTCCAGTCTGGAGCTCACCTCCTCATAAAAGCTGATCAGGTTAGTTTGACAGGAACGATCCCTCATAAACCCATGCTTACATTTATTTTTATCAAGATACTCAAAATTGTATCTCTTAGAAAACCCTCCAACAATTTACATACAACAGAGGTTAAAGTTTACCTCTCATGAAAATTTTTTTTATATGTTACAGATGAAACCCTAATAAACACTTTTCTAATTGGTTTTATTTATTTTTTCATGTCTATTTTTACTTTGAGAAATCCGCCACTAGGGGTCTCCCTAGCAGTCCTGGCCGAAAGCATTTGGGACTTAGAGCATGAGTCCGAAATAACTCTGCAGCCAAGACTCAGCGCAGCTCCCCGTCTGTCAATCAGGGCAGGAGTAAGCGCTTAGCTCGTAGGCAAGCAGGGAGTGCTCCTGACCCACCACTGTCCTTTTTCCTGCAGGGCATGGCAGCTCTGTCATCTGAACAGAGAGGAGGGAGACCCAGGAGATGGAGTCCCTGCAGTGTGCCGGGGCTGTAAGCGGGCTCCTGGATGCAGCCGAACAGCAGTAATTCCTATACAGTGCCTGACATGTCCCACCCACTTCCTTTCCTTGGACAGTGCTCTGAACTGAGCTACCGATGAGAAGAGAAAAAGAGGTACAGTATTTTTAGGGGGTTTTAAAGAAAAATAAATGCAGGGATAGACTTAGAGTCAGGGACAGATGAGGAGGGGGATTATGGAGAGTTTAGATGGTGATAGGTACTCTTTAAACTCACAGGCCTATAATTCCCGGGGTCACCATTTGACCCCTTTTTAAATATTGGCACCACATTTGCCATGCACCAGTCCTGGAGAACAGTCCCTGTTTCTATAGAGTCCCTGAATATTAAAAATAGGGGTCTGTCTATTACATTACTTAATTCCTTTAGAACATGGGGGTAAATGCCATCTGGACCTGGCGATTTGTCTATTTAGATTTTTTGTAGGCGGCACTGTACTTCTTCCTGGGTTAGACAGGTGACCTGTACTGGGGAGTTTACCTTATCACACTGTGACTTTTATCTGTTTTTTTTTTTTTTTTTTTTTTTTTTTACATATTTTACATTTTTCTCTCTATAGCTTTTTATTGCTTCTTCACTGTCGTCCTGCTTTAGTAGTTTCAATGCTTTCTTTTTGTTGTTTATTGCACCCTTAACATTTTTATTCATCCATATTGGTTTTCTTTTATTTCTGACCCTTTTAGTGAGAATTTAAGATATCTTTAAAAGTCTCCCATTTAGTGTCAGTGTTCTTGTTTTTGAGGACATTATCCCATTTTATATTGTTAAGGGCTTCTCTGAGTTGATCAAACTTTGCCTTTCTAAAGTTCATTGTTTTTGTGGCCCCTCGAGAGATTCCCTTATTGAAGAACAAGTTATAATGTACTATATTATGATCACTATTTCCTAGGTGTCGTCCTACTTGCACATTAGTTACTCTGTCAGGTCTCATTTCACTACCAGCCTCTACACATGCAACATATTCCCGTTATCTATATTCACAAGTAGTAGCCGACTCCACACTATCTATTCTGATCCTACTCTGTCAGGCCTGTTGGTTAATATTAAGTCTAGTAGGGTGCCCCCTCTGGTCGGGCCCTGCACCATTTGGGACAGGTAATTGTCTTTAGCTATAGTAAGAAACCTGTTTCCTTTATGAGATTCAAAGGTCTCAGTCTCCCAGTTTATATCAGAATAGTTAAAGTCCCCATTATTATCACCTCATTCTGATTTGCTGCCTTGTTTATTTGCCTCAGTAATTGATCTTCTGCCTCTTCTATTATGTTTGGTGGCTTATAGCAAACCCCTATCAGAATTGTTTTATTTTCATCTCCGTATATTTCTACCCATAATGCCTCCACATTATCGTCTCCCTCCCATATATCCTCCCGCAGTGCGGCCTTCAGACTCTATTTCCCATAAAGACAAACCCCTCCCCCTTTCCGTTTTGTCCGATCCTTCCTGAATAGACTATAACCCTGTATGTTGACCGCCCAGTCACAGCTATCGTCCAACCAAGTCTCTGTTATACTCACTATGTCATAATCCTCCTCAGACATCAACCACTCCATTTCCTCAGTTTTATTGGACAGACTTCTGGCATTAGTCACCATGCAATTCAATGGTGTATTTTTTATCTTCCTATGAAGCCTATCCCTATTAACTATTCTAAGTCCTCCCTCTGCTCCACCCCCAGGTATATTAATAAGTCCCCCCTCTCTATCTACACTATCTTCCCCCTCTACATGGTAGGTTCCCGACCCCCCCCCCCCCCCCCGTCCCTAGTTTAAACACTCCTCCACCCTCCTCCTCCACCCTTCTAGCCATCTTCTCCCCAAGCACAGCTGCACCCTCCCCATTGAGGTCCCTACGTCCCTACGGTAGCGCCGGTATCAGACAGTGAAGTCGGCCCAGTTCTCCATGAACCCAAACCCCTCCTTCCCACACCAGCTTCTGAGCCACTTGTTTACCTCCCTAATCTCCCGCTGCCTCTCTGGTGCGGCTCGTGGTACAGGTAATATTTCAGAAAATATTACCTTGGAGGTCCTTGCCTTAGGCTTGCGGCCTAAGTCCCTGAAATCATTTTTAAGGACACTCCACCTACCGCGGCAAATCGCGGATCGGGTTGACGGGTTGCTGGGTCCTCTCCAGCCCCACCCAGCAACCAGTCAACCCGATCCACGATGTGCCAAACTCGAGCGCCAGGAAGACACCACACTGTGCGGCGATCCCGGTCTTTGTGACAGATCGCCCTGTCTGTCCCCCTAATAATTGAGTCCCCCACTACCAGTACCTGTCTGGCCTGCCCTGTACTCCTCCCTCCCTCCAAACTGGAGCAGACACCCCCCTGGCGGTCAGAGGCAGAGTCCTGCTGCAGCTCTGAAATGGCTTCCCACTCATCTGCCAATCGGGCAAACTTGTTGGGGTGTGCCAGATCAGGACTAGCCTCCCTGACACTTTTCCCCCTACCCAATTTTCTAACTGTAACCCAGCTAACTGCCTGACTGTCCTGCACCTCCATCCCACTATCCTCCCCCACCTCTACCCCCAGAGTACTTGCTCAGTGAGCAGGAGACTCCTCTCCAAGTTGTCAATGCGTCTCAGTGTTTCCAGTTGCTCCTCTAGATCCAGAATCTGGGCTTCCAAATGAACAAATCACACACATTTCGCACAATATGCACCCTGAAACTGCTGTTCATGGATTGCATACATTGTGCAAGATGTACACTGGACTGCCGTTCCCAAATTTAAGTAAAAAAAAACTGGAAAAAAAAAAAACAAAGGAAAAAAACATCATCAGGAAATGACCCATTGTTTTAATCAATTTTATAGTAAACAATTCTTAAAAGGAAACTAGCATCAGTCACCTGACTAACCTGAATATACAGGTAGCTAGAAACAGGGTCACCAACATTTAAGCTCAGCATGTCAGTTAAGGGGTCGAGTTATTGATATCAGGTGGCGGGGTTATCATCTGGAGTGGGCCAATAGAAAGAAAGCTGTGCACATACAGCAGCAGCAGCTTCCATCAAGTAACAAGATGAACATCTCCTAAACGGCTGCCCCAATTTTCACCAGATCTGAAGCTATTGAAACAAGGTCACCCGCACTTCTATATTCATACTGCTGTCAGTCTCCCTTTCAGAATTGGTGATTTTTTTTTTTTCTTCAATTTTAAATTTGGCTGACCATCTTTAAACCAATTCCAACAACTAGGTCTTAAAACTGTACACAATGGCCTGGATTTATCAGTCTGAGACAAAACGTTGTGTTCACACTACAGAAGTATCACTTTGCCTGTATGTTTTCATTATACATCCAAATAAAGATTCCTGTTCTATACAATATATATATATATATATATATATATATACACACACACACACACACACACACACTAGCTGAGTACCCAGCGTTGTCCGGTTTTTCCTTCCTAATCCTTGTTGGGGAGGAAAATAAACAAAGGAGGAAGCTTTTGACTTCATATCCCGTCCTCATATATTGTTGCCATATCCCGACCTCCTATCCCGTCCTGTAATATATGTGTACCAGTTATTGAAATATCTCCAGCCGTACGCAAGTTATGTGGGAACATACATTTCCCATTGAGTTGCATGGGACTTTAAACAAAAACCCCGACCCTCAGAAATGGGGGTAGTTAAGGGTTAAATTAACTATCCTATATTTTAAGTGGATATATAAGTAACATGTGACCAAGTATTATGGAAATATCTCCAGCCGTTTGGAAGTTATGCAGTAACATATATTTCCCATTGACTTGCATGGGACTTTAAACATAAACCCCACCCCTGGCAAATGGGGGTGGGTAAGGGTTAAATTACCTATCCTATGTTTGTTGTTGACATATAAGTAACATGTGTGCCAAGTTTCATGTTAATATCTTTAGCCGTTTTAAAGTTTTTGTGGAACATACACACATACATACACACATACATACACACATACATACACACACACATACACACACACATACACACACATTGGGGGAGATTTATCAAAACCTGTGCAGGGGAAGAGTGGTGCAGTTGCCCATAGCAACCAATCAGATTGCTTCTTTCATTTTCCACAGGCCTGTGGAAAATGAAAGAAGCAATCTGATTGGTTGCTATGGGCAACTACACCACTCTTCCTCTGCACAGGTTTTGATAAATCTCCCCCATTGAGTTTTATTTATAATATATATATATATATATATATATATATATATATATATATATATATATATATATATATATATATATATATATACGTACCGTATTTATCGGCGTATAACACGCACTTTTTAGGCTAAAATTTTTAGCCAAAAGTCTATGTGCGTGTTATACGCCGATACACCCCCAGGAAAGGCAGGAGGAGAGAGGCCGTCGCTGCCCGCTTCTCTCCCCCTGCCTTCCCTGGGGTCTAGAGCGCTGCTGCCGGCCCTTCTCACCCCCTGGCTATCGGCGCCGCTGCCAGTTCTGTCCCCCTGACTATCGGTACCGGCGCCGATAGCCAGGGGAAGAGAAGGGGCAGCGGCACCCATTGCCGGCGTCGCTGCCCCGTTGCCTCCCCCCATCCCCGGTGGCATAATTACCGTATATACTCGAGTATAAGCCGACCCGAGTATAAGCCGAGACCCCTAATTTCAACCCAAAATCCCAGGAAAAGTTATTGACTCGAGTATAAGCCTAGGGTGGGAAATACCTCATCCCCCCCTGTCATCATCCAGACCCGTCATTAACATCCTCATCATCCCCTTGTCATCATCCCACACATCCCCCCTTCATCATCCCCTTGTCATCATCCCACACATCCCCTTATCATCCCACACATCCCCCCTTCATCATCCCCTTGTCATCATCCCACACATCCCCTTATCATCCCACACATCCCCCCTTCATCATCCCCTTGTCATCATCCCACACATCCCCCCTTCATCATCCCCTTGTCATCATCCACACATCCCCTTATCATCCCACACATCCCCCCTTCATCATCCCCTTGTCATCATCCCACACATCCCCTTATCATCCCACACATCCCCCCTTCATCATCCCCTTGTCATCATCCCCTTGTCATCATCCCACACATCCCCCCTTCATCATCCCCTTGTCATCATCCCACACATCCCCTTATCCCACACATCCCCCCTTCATCATCCCCTTGTCATCATCCCACACATCCCCTTATCCCACACATCCCCCCTTCATCATCCCCTTGTCATCATCCCACACATCCCCCCTTCATCATCCCCTTGTCATCATCCCACACATCCCCTTATCATCCCACACATCCCCCCTTCATCATCCCCTTGTAATCATCCCACACCCCCCCCTTCATCATCCCCACCCCCCTTCATCATCCCCACACCCCCCCCCCCCCCCTTCATCATCCTCTTCTCATCATTCGCCCTCAGTGGTCTTCAACCTGCGGACCTCCAGAGGTTTCAAAACTACAACTCCCAGCAAGCCCGGGCAGCCATCGGCTGTCCGGGCTTGCTGGGAGTTGTAGTTTTGAAACCTCCGGAGGTCCGCAGGTTGAAGACCACTGCGGCCTTCAACATGCGGACCTCCAGAGGTTTCAAAACTACAACTCCCAGCAAGCCCGGGCAGCCATCGGCTGTCCGGGCTTGCTGGGAGTTGTAGTTTTGAAACCTCCGGAGGTCCGCAGGTTGAAGACCACTGCGGCCTTCAACATCATCCAGCCCCCTCTCACCCCCTTTAGTTCTGAGTACTCACCTCCGCTCGGCGCTGGTCCGGTCCTGCAGGGCTGTCCGGTAAGGAGGTGGTCCGGTGAGGAGGTGGTCCGGGCTGCTATCTTCACCGGGGGCGCCTCTTCTCCGCGCTTCCGGCCCGGAATAGTGCCGTTGCCTTGACAACGACGTATCTGCGTCGTTGTCAAGGCAACGTGACTATTCTGAGGCCGGGCCCGAAGCGCTTAGAAGAGGCCTCCCCGGTGAAGATAGCAGCCCGGACCACCTCCTCACCGGACCACCTCCTTACCGGACAGCCCTGCAGGACCGGACCAGCGCCGAGCGGAGGTGAGTACTCAGAACTAAAGGGGGTGAGAGGGGGCTGGATGATGTTGAAGGCCGCAGTGGTCTTCAACCTGCGGACCTCCGGAGGTTTCAAAACTACAACTCCCAGCAAGCCCGGACAGCCGATGGCTGCCCTGGCTTGCTGGGAGTTGTAGTTTTGAAACCTCTGGAAGTCCGCAGGTTGAAGACCACTGCGGGTGGGGGAGTTCACTCGAGTATAAGCCGAGGGGGGTGTTTTCAGCACGAAAAATCGTGCTGAAAAACTCGGCTTATACTCGAGTATATACGGTACCTGGGACGGGTCCGCGCTGCTCCAGGCCTCCGGCGTGCGTCCCCTTAGTCGTTGCTATGCGCTGCACGGCGCGGCGCATGACGTCAGTGCGCCGCGCCGTGCATAGCAACGACGCAGGGGACGCACGCCGGAGGCCTGGAGCAGCGCCGACCCGTCCCAGGTAATTATGCCACCGGGGATGGGGGGAGGCAACGGGGCAGCGGCGCCGGCAATGGGTGCCGCTGCCGCTTCTCTCCCCCTGGCTGTCGGCACCGATAGTCAGGGGGACAGAACGGGCAGCGGCGCCGATAGCCAGGGGGAGAGAAGGGCCGGCAGCAGCGCTCTAGACCCCAGGAAAGGCAGGGGGAGAGAAGCGGGCAGCGATGGCCTCTCTCCCCCTGCTTTTCCTGGGGGTGTATCGGGGTATACACGCGCACACACGCACCCTCATTTTACCATGGATATTTGGGTAAAAAAACTTTTTTTACCCAAATATCCTTGGTAAAATGAGGGTGCGTGTTATAGGCCGGTGCGTGGTATACCCCGATAAATACGGTATATATAGATAGATAGATATATATTTTTATATTACATTTCTGTATGGAGCAAAATTAAACGTACTGTGACAGATACTGTTAAACGGAGACAAAAATGCAGTGTAAACCCAAGTCTAAGTTTACTAAGATTCAAAGTCCTTTTCCATGTAAATTTTACAGTGTTTTCCCATTCCCCATCTCTGTGGTTGATGTTAAAAGGGGTACTCCGCTGGAAAACAGTTTTTTTTTTTTTTATCAAATGGTGCCAGAAAGTTGTAAATTGCTTCTATTTAAAAATCTTAATCCTACCCGTACTTATCAGCTGCTGTATGATCCACAGGAAGTTCTTTTCATTTTGAATTTCTTTACTGTCTGCCACAGCGCTCTCTGCTGACACCTCTGTCCATGTCAGGAACTGTCCAGAGCAGGAGAGGTTTGCTATGGGGGATTTGTTCCTGCTCTGGACAGTTCCTGACATGGACAGATTTGTCAGCAGAGAGCACTGTGGCCAGACAGAAAAGAAATTCAAAAAGAAAAGAACTTCCTCAGGAGCATACAGCAGCTGATAAGTACTGGAAGGATTAAGATTTTTTAAATAGAAGTAATTTACAAATCTGTTTAAATTTCTGGCACCAGTTGATTTAAAAAAAATAATAATTCCACCGGAGTACCCCTTTAACTATGTTTTAATGGATGGTATATAGAAGATTGGTGACCCCCTGTTAAAAAACAACTTTGTTCATTTGCAGGTGTGTGAAGTCCAGGCAATAAAATGTATGCTGTTTTATCGCCATCTAGTGGCTATTGTTGGAACACCAATTTTCTAAATCCAAACAAATCAGGTAAATGAAAGAGAAAATTATCTATTGGACACGAATGATAGTCTTCCAGGAGAATAAACAGGCTGAAATCACACATGCAATTTTTGCTGCACTTTTTTCACCGGAAAGGATACAAAAGTAAGTATCAGGGTTTCCTGTTCTGTCACAACCACTCCAGTATTTAGCTAAATAAAAAACTGCACCAAAATGTATATGGGTAAGAGCAGACTAAGCAATAGGAAACTATAGTGGTGTGAAGAAAAATGAAAGTAAGGAAAAAAAAAAACTATAGAACAATAAACACCACAACATTTTATCGTAATATTACAGATTCAGGATTTTCAGACACTTCTAGAAAACTATTTAAAAACACTGTAAGGGTACGTTCACAGGTACGCAGGTTTGATGCGCAGGATTTTCTGCTGCAGATTTCAATGTAAACTAAATGACTGAGCACAGCTTCTAATCTGCAGTTACAAATCTTGCGCATCAAATCTGAGCAGGATCCTGTATGTGTGAACGTACCCTAAAGGGCAAACAACCTGTATGAAAAGTGGCCAAAATAAAATAACATCCATAACCATTAAAGTAACATTCATTATCTTGTGACATTGACATTTGTTAACTGGAAGGATATACTGGACAGCCAATGGTGCAAGCAGGAAAAATGGGCAAGTGTAAGGATCTGAGTAATATTGACAAGGGTCAAAGTGTAATGGGTTGGCCACTGGGTCTGAGCATCTCTAAGCAGGTAGGTCCTGTGTTCCCTGTACAGAGTGCTTAGTACCTACCAATGATGCCTGATGAAGCAGATAATCTGTGAAACGCATTGCATGATGGGTGATTAAAGTTGTCTCTACCCTCCGAGTGTGTCCAGCGCCTCCTGATGTCCGCCACCTCCTTGGAGGCTCCTTGTGTTCTTTGTGCATCTATCTGAAGGTGGACCGGCTGCCGGCATACTTACACACAAGTTTTTTTTTTTCCATTTTTACACTTGGCGAGTGTAACAATCTGGGTGAGCATTGTAATTACCTCTGTTCACCCTGGTTTTTAGTGGTAATGCGCTAGGTAGCGCCCTCTCTATTCCTTTGATGTGAAACGTAGAGCAGCATTACTAAGAGTTCAAGGTTTTGACTTGGCCTCCGAATTCTTTAGATCTTAATCAAATTGAGCATCTGTGAGAGAAGTTGGAAACACAAGTGCGATCCATGGAGGTCTAAACTCACAACTTACAGGACTTAGGGCGTAACTCCGATACTGGTTTGGTGGCAGGATACCTGTTTAAGGCAAAGTTTCCACTTCGTTTTTCTGTGGCCCCAAAAAAAAAAACGCCACAGCATTTTCCTGTGTTTGCCGTGTTTTTTCGTGCTTTTTTTCTGGCATTTTTTGCCTTTGAGTGGAAATTTGTTGGGTACCCAAAGAAGAAAAAAAAAAAAAAAAAGAAGGATGCAGTAGTGATGGAAAAAAATGTAACAAAATTTATATTTTTTATAACAAAATGTTTTAATTAATTTTTATTTTTAAACAGGGATCAATTTATGTGGGTGGGCAGGGCACTAAAAATGTAGCCGACAATAATAAAAATGTAGTGTGTGTGTTTTTCACTTATTTTAAAATATTTTTTTTTGGTAGTACTACACACTGTTCCATGATGGGAGTAATAGTTCCTGTACAAATAGACAGATCGCCCCAGGTGTCACTCCTGCCACCTGATTTGATCGTCCATAATATAGCAGAGATGCAGAGTGTCTCTATACAGAGCTCGCATCTCTGCACTGTACTCAGGGCCTGCCAGTGATGTGAATAGAAATTCACATCACTCATTCATATTTTCCGATGGTGGCTGCCAATCACCGCTCTCAGCGGGAAATATGAATGATTGAGTTGCCGGCCGCAGTACAGAGCAGAGATGCGAGCGCAAGGAGAAAGTCGCTCCACATCTCAGGGATGAAGGATGATCGCAGCAGGTGTTAGGAGTGACACCCGCTGTTATCTGTCCTTAACTGCAGGTACTACTGCTCCCAACATGAAGCATACTCTTCATTAATAGACAGGTCGCATTAATAGACAGATGGCAGCAAGAGTCACTTCTGACACCTGTTGCGATCTGTCTATTAATGCAGGTACTACAGCTTCCAGCATGGAGAAGAGTGTGCTCCATGTTGGGAGCTGTAGTACATACAGTAAAGGAACGATCACAGCGGGTCTCACTCCTGGCACCCGCTGTGATCCTCCTGTATAATGTATAGATGTGTGCGCTCTTCTATAGTCCCCTACACCGACCTATATATACACATTCATATTTCCCACAGAGAGCTGCGATTAGCTGGAACCATCTGCCAAATCACAGCTCTCTGCGGGAAATATGAATAGGTGTCTATATACGGCAGTGCAGGAGACCGTAGAAGAGCGGCCGCATCTATAAATTAGACTGCATTTAAATCTCGTTTTTACATTACGGGTGCTGGATCTGGCTGGGGCAGGTACGTACCCCAGCCGGAGCAGCGCTGAACTCCATTCACTTTAATGAGCCGACCGGAGTCAAACGGTGACTCCGGTCGGCTCATTTTTGACCTGTGTTTGTGACCAGACCTAAAACCGTAGTGTACTACGGTTTTAGGTCCGGTCACAAAACTGGATACGGGTCAAAAATGAGGCGACCGGAGTCACCTTTTGACTCCGGTCGGCTCATTAAAGTGAATGGAGTTCAGCACTGGTCCGGCTAAGGTACGGAAAGCCCGGTTTGCCCCTCCCCCAGCTGGTTCTGTCACCCGTAGTGTAAAAACGGGATGTGAATACAGTCTTATACAGAAGGATCGCAACGGGTGTCAGAAGTGACACCTTTTGGCGATCTGCCAATTAGTACAGGTACTAATACTCCCATCATCCAACAGTGTATTCCATGCTGGGAGTAGTAGTACTGTCTAAAAAAAAATAAAAAAAAGTGAAAAACACACACACTACATTTTTATTATTGTCGGCTACATTTTTTTGTGCCCTGCCCGTACACATAAATTGATCCCTGTTTAAAATTTCATTATAAAAAAGATAAATTTAGTTAAATCCTATTTTTTTCATCACTCACTACTGTATTTTTTTTAGTGGTACCCTACAAAATTATATTAAAAAAGGTATCTCCATCATGTTTTTAGATTGCTAAAGTCAAAAAATGAATAAAAACCGCCTGCAAAAATGCCAAAAATGTCATTTTTCTTGGCATTTTTTTACTCCCATAGACTTCTATAGGAGAAAGACGCCAAAATTTCAGGAAAAATAATGCCATAGGCTCAACATGCTGCAACTTTGCAAAACCGCCAAGGAGCTAAAAAAAACTAAAAAAAAAAAAAAAAAGAGTGAAAAAAAACGTCAAACGAAAAAACACAAAGTAGAACAAGAATTTTGCGATTTCTCATTGATTTACAACTAACATCTGGCCGCAGGGTTTTTTGGCCGAAAAACGCCATGCGGCAGAATTGGCGTTTATCTTGGCGTTTTTCCCCAAAAAAAACAAGTGGAAACCTATCCTAAATCTCTTAGCAACTTTGTAGCCTGAAACTAAAGAGATCAGGACATGGATATACCGGAAGTCCAATAGACTTACACAGAGGGTGTACAGGCTCCATGCACAGGATCTGTAATATGTCTTGGCCTTGGTGTATAAGTCTAAATAACTGTAAAAGTAATAAGCTAACGTGTGTTTTGTCAGTGCATTGAGTTAAGCATTTATTACAAGTGTGTAAGACTGAAGCAAATAGAAATTGCTGTCCAATACTGACCATGGATCAGAGAGCCATTCAGCCACTGGATATAGTAGCTTTTAGGGAATGATAGGAGGATCTCATTGCTGATGATGGAAAAAGGAAGAAGCAACACAGCACCAGCTGAAACAGCCAGTGTGAATGTGCTCAGGAACAGCCTGGAAGTGAAACACAATGAATGGTTACAATGTGCTGGCAATGCTATGGTTCATAGAAACACACAGTCGCATTCCACTTCAATAGGTAACATCTCCAATCCAGAGGGTATTGTCTAATGTAACTACTCTACACTTAGAAGTCTAGATATAAAATGACTACATTCACCTAAAATATAACAACATAAGGCAGGAGTGCTCAAGTGTGGCCACAAGATGGACCCAGGGCCACTAGAGGCAGGGAGCGCAGCCTAACAAAAAGTATCCATGCCTTGCTTCATTGTGCCTATGCACTTGTTCTCTGTACTAACAGGCTGGTATGGACATCGCTGGAGCGGACAATGTGGCACTGACTGCAGGAATCACTTTACCAGCATCAATCAGCCCTTTCCTCATGGGACTGATAGAGAGCTCATTGGTTGTTTTAATAAGCTCTACCAATCACGGAAGTGCTGGGTTGTAAGTGAAACAACCAATGATCGCTCTGTTCAGCATCAAGATGGATGTGCTCATTGGTTAGTAAACTCCTGGGTAAGGGATATGCTGCATCTCAATGACATATCTGTCCAAATGTCCCCCCATTGCCACACTCTGCCCCCATGTGCCCAGCTGCCAGATAGTACCCCCAAGTTCCCTGTTGCAGTTCTCCTCCCTCCCATGCACTCACTGGGGAATTAGAGAGTCAGCAAAGGGCCTGTAGAGAAAAAGGAGGAAGGCCGAGGCAGCCTCTTCACTGATCTCCAGTCCTCTTACTGTCTCCTTCCTCCACAGTCCTCTTGCTGTCTCCTTCCTCCACAGTCCTCTTGCTGTCTCCTTCCTCCACAGTCCTCTTGCTGTCTCCTTCCTCCACAGTCCTCTTGCTGTCTCCTTCCTCCACAGTCCTCTTGCTGTCTCCTTCCTCCACAGTCCTCTTGCTGTCTCCTTCCTCCACAGTCCTCTTGCTGTCTCCTTCCTCCACAGTCCTCTTGCTGTCTCCTTCCTCCACAGTCCTCTTGCTGTCTCCTTCCTCCACAGTCCTCTTGCTGTCTCCTTCCTCCACAGTCCTCTTGCTGTCTCCTTCCTCCACAGTCCTCTTGCTGTCTCCTTCCTCCACAGTCCTCTTGCTGTCTCCTTCCTCCACAGTCCTCTTGCTGTCTCCTTCCTCCACAGTCCTCTTGCTGTCTCCTTCCTCCACAGTCCTCTTGCTGTCTCCTTCCTCCACAGTCCTCTTGCTGTCTCCTTCCTCCACAGTCCTCTTGCTGTCTCCTTCCTCCACAGTCCTCTTGCTGTCTCCTTCCTCCACAGTCCTCTTGCTGTCTCCTTCCTCCACAGTCCTCTTGCTGTCTCCTTCCTCCACAGTCCTCTTGCTGTCTCCTTCCTCCACAGTCCTCTTGCTGTCTCCTTCCTCCACAGTCCTCTTGCTGTCTCCTTCCTCCACAGTCCTCTTGCTGTCTCCTTCCTCCACAGTCCTCTTGCTGTCTCCTTCCTCCACAGTCCTCTTGCTGTCTCCTTCCTCCACAGTCCTCTTGCTGTCTCCTTCCTCCACAGTCCTCTTGCTGTCTCCTTCCTCCACAGTCCTCTTGCTGTCTCCTTCCTCCACAGTCCTCTTGCTGTCTCCTTCCTCCACAGTCCTCTTGCTGTCTCCTTCCTCCACAGTCCTCTTGCTGTCTCCTTCCTCCACAGTCCTCTTGCTGTCTCCTTCCTCCACAGTCCTCTTGCTGTCTCCTTCCTCCACAGTCCTCTTGCTGTCTCCTTCCTCCACAGTCCTCTTGCTGTCTCCTTCCTCCACAGTCCTCTTGCTGTCTCCTTCCTCCACAGTCCTCTTGCTGTCTCCTTCCTCCACAGTCCTCTTGCTGTCTCCTTCCTCCACAGTCCTCTTGCTGTCTCCTTCCTCCACAGTCCTCTTGCTGTCTCCTTCCTCCACAGTCCTCTTGCTGTCTCCTTCCTCCACAGTCCTCTTGCTGTCTCCTTCCTCCACAGTCCTCTTGCTGTCTCCTTCCTCCACAGTCCTCTTGCTGTCTCCTTCCTCCACAGTCCTCTTGCTGTCTCCTTCCTCCACAGTCCTCTTGCTGTCTCCTTCCTCCACAGTCCTCTTGCTGTCTCCTTCCTCCACAGTCCTCTTGCTGTCTCCTTCCTCCACAGTCCTCTTGCTGTCTCCTTCCTCCACAGTCCTCTTGCTGTCTCCTTCCTCCACAGTCCTCTTGCTGTCTCCTTCCTCCACAGTCCTCTTACTGTCTCCTTCCTCCACAGTCCTCTTACTGTCTCCTTCCTCCACAGTCCTCTTACTGTCTCCTTCCTCCACAGTCCTCTTACTGTCTCCTTCCTCCACAGTCCTCTTACTGTCTCCTTCCTCCACAGTCCTCTTGCTGTCTCCTTCCTCCACAGTCCTCTTACTGTCTCCTTCCTCCACAGTCCTCTTACTGTCTCCTTCCTCCACAGTCCTCTTACTGTCTCCTTCCTCCACAGTCCTCTTACTGTCTCCTTCCTCCAGTCCTCTTACTGTCTCCTTCCTCCACAGTCCTCTTACTGTCTCCTTCCTCCACAGTCCTCTTACTGTCTCCTTCCTCCACAGTCCTCTTAGACTATGTTCATACTCCACAATTTCAGCTTCAAGATGCAGAATTCCAGCCACATTGAAGGGGAGGCAGAATTCCGCATCTTTCTACATCAATGCAGAATTTATGCGGAACATAAAAGGCTATAAAACACATGCAGTTTATGCAGATTTTAATATGAAAATCTGCATAGTTGCATCTATGCCCAAGGCATGTAAATGTCGCTACAAAATAAGAATTCAAATGTTTACAGATATACCCTTAAGCCAAAACCCTAGAGAAACTAGTTGCATCATGACCTTACTATATAACTGTCTAACAGAAGTGACTGTGCATCTTTCCTCTCAATTCAGCTGGAATTTACAACCAAAAAGAAGAGCAAGACATTTTTGAAAAGTGTACATACGAGATTCGATTGACTGTGACGTCTTCATCCTCTTGTTCATCTGTAAGATAAAATGACATTTTAGCCCTCCCTATTCTGCCTGTAAACCAGTGTTTCCCAACCAGGGTGCCACCAGCTGTGGCAAAACTACAACTCCCAGCATACCCGGACAGCCTTTGTCTATCCGGGCATGCTTGGAGTTACAGTTGTGCAGCAGCTGGAGGCACCCTGGTTGGGAAACACTGCTGTAAACAATACATAAAACATAAAGTGAGTGTCCGTTTAGATGCTGGTCTCTATGATCGGTTACATTTTAAAGACACAGATATCCACTTCCCTGTCCCAAATGACTGGCCTGCACCCTCACAGTAAACGATCTTCACTTCAGACATATTGGCCCAGATTTATCAAACTGTGTGAAAGAAAAAATATAGTAATTTTCCCATAGCGACCAATCACAGCTCAGCTTTCACTTTACCAGAGCATGTTAGCTGAGCTGTGATTGGTTACTGTGGAAAAATCCCTCAAGTTTTTCTCTCTCATAGTTTGATACATCTGGGCCATTTTCTGCTTTCAGTGACGATTGCACATGCACCACCCTTCGCGTCCAGGTTAAGCTTGGAAGCTACATCTGGTAGCTGCGCATGCTGAGATCAGATTTCCTTTAACCAACTGAATCCAAACTGTCAGGGGCTGTTTATGAACCAAATAGGTTTTTTCCATTCTTATGTAAAATTAACATTCCCTGACATCAATGGTTAAATGGTACTCAAATCAGAAGGTGCCAGAAAGTTAAACAGATTTGTAAATTCCTTCTATTTGAAAATCTTAATCCTTCCAGTACTTATCAGCTGTTGTATGCTCTAGAGAAAGTTGTGTAGTCTGACCACAGTGCTCTCTGCCGACACCTCTGCCAGTGTCAGGAACTGTCCAGAGCAGGATAGGTGTCAGGATTCGGCAGGCTGGAGGTGGATCCTCTGTGTCAGAGAGGGATTGGCGTGGACCGTGCCGGCGGACCGGTTCTAAGTTGCTACTGGTATTCACCAGAGCCCGCCGCAAAGCGGCATGGTCTTGCAGCGGCAGTAGCAACCAGGTCGTATCCACCGGCAACGGCTCAACCTCTCTGACTGCTGAGATAGGCGCGGTACAAGGGATTAAGCAAGAGCAAGGTCGGACATAGCAGAAGGTCGGGGCAGGCAGCAAGGGTCGTAGTCAGGGGCAACGGCAAGAGGTATGGAACACTGGCTTGGGACACACAAGGAAACGCTTTCACTGGCACAATGGCAACAAGATTCGGCAAGGAAGTGCAGGGATAGTGAGGTTATATAGGGAAGTGCACAGGTGAACACACTAATTAGAACCATGCGCCAATCAGTGGCGCACCGGCCCTTTAAATCGCAGAGAGCCGGCGCGCGCGCGCCCTAGGGAGCGGTGCCACGCGCGCCGGGACAGAACAGACGGGGAACGAGTCTGGTAAGCGGGCCGGGATGCGAATCGCGAGCGGGCGCGTCCCGCATTGCGGATCGCATCCCGGCTAGGGACATTATCGCAGCGCTCCCGGTCAGCGGGTCTGACCGGGGCGCTGCGAACAGGAGAACGCTGCAAGCGCTCCGGGGAGGAGCGGGGACCCGGAGCGCTCGGCGTAACAGTACTCCCCCCTTGGGTCTCCCCCTCTTTTTGGAACCTGAAAATTTGTGAATTAGGTCCTTGTCGAGAATGTTATCCTCGGGTTCCCATGACCTCCCTCAGGACCGCAATTCTCCCAATCTACAAGAATTTTTTTTTTTACCTCTGACCGTCTTAGACGCGAGAATTTCTTTAACCGAGAAGACATCTGAGGACCCGGAGACAGGAGTAGGAGCAACAACCTTGGGAGAGAAGCGGTTAAGGATAAGCGGTTTAAGGAGAGAGACATGAAAAGCGTTAGGAATATGGAGAGAAGGGGGAAGAAGGAGTTTGTAGGAGACAGGATTGATTTGGCACTTGATTTTAAAGGGTCCAAGATAACGTGGTCCCAGTTTATAACTGGGGACACGGAAGCGGATATACTTGGCGGAGAGCCACACTTTGTCTCCAGGAGCAAAGACAGGAGGAGTTCTTTTTTTGTCGGCATGCTTCTTCATCCGGGATGAGGCCTGTATGAGGGATTTTTGAGTCTCTTTCCAGATGGTGGAGAAGTCCCGGGTAACCTCATCAACAGCGGGCAAACCAGAAGGCGTGGGAGTGGGGAGGGGAAGAGGGTGACGGCCGTACACCACAAAGAACGGGGATTTAGGATTCAGAGACTTTGAAATTGTACGAGAATTCAGCCCAGGGTAGAAGATTGGCCCAATCATCCTGGCGGGAGGAAACAAAATGTCGCAAATAGTCACCAAGAACCTGGTTAACTCTCTCTACTTGCCCATTGGATTGGGGAGGATAGGAAGACAAGAAATTTAATTTGATTTTAAGTTGATTACAGAGGGCCCTCCAGAATTTCGAGACAAATTGAACGCCTCTATCCGAGACGATATGCGTGGGAAGCCCGTGAAGGCGAAAAATGTGCACAAAAAATTGTTTCGCCAACTGTGGCGCAGAAGGAAGACCTGGAAGTGGAATAACATGTGCCATCTTGGAGAAACTATCAACGACCACCCAAATGACTGTGTTGCCATGGGATAAAGGCAGGTCTGTTATAAAGTCCATGGCAATCTGAGACCATAGTAGCTCAGGAACAGGCAGAGGATGAAGGAGGCCGGCAGGCTTCTGACGAGGGGTCTTGTCCCGGGCACAGACTGTACAAGCCCAAACAAAATCAGCAACATCTGCTTCCAGGGTAGGCCACCAATAAAATCGAGTTATGAGCTGGATGGACTTTTTGACGCCAGCATGGCCGGCGAGGTGCGAGGAGTGTCCCCAACCTGAGGATCCTGAGGAGCTGGCGCTGGCCGGAAGTCTTTCCAGGAGGAGTTTGTCTGATGGAAGCTGGGGAAGCGGAGATCAGACACTCAGGAGGAACAATGTGTTGCAGGGGGGCTTCCATTTCGGAGGCATCCGAGGAACAAGAGAGGGCGTCAGCCCTGATGTTCTTGTCAGCAGGGGGAAAATGAATCTCAAAGTTAAAACGGGCAAAAAACAACGACCACCTAGCCTGACGTGGGTTCAGCCGTTGGGCAGACTGAAGATAAGAGAGATTCTTGTGATCTGTGTATATGATAATTGGGTATTTGGACCCCTCCAGCAGGTGCCTCCATTCCTCGAGGGTTAGTTTTATGGCCAGCAGTTCTCGATCACAAATGGAGTAATTTTTCTCCGCCGGAGAGAAGGTCCTAGAAAAGAAACCACAAGTAACGTTATGTCCAGAAGAGTCTTTTTGTAGGAGTACAGCTCCGGCTCCCACCGAGGAGGCGTCTACCTCCAGTGAGAAGGGTTTAGATGGATCAGGTCTGGAGAGTACGGGAGCAGAAGAAAAGGCAGTTTTGAGACGGTTCAATGCCTCGTCCGCTTGAGGAGGCCAGGACTTAGGGTTGGCGTTTTTCTTGGTTAGGGCCACAATTGGGGCAACAATGGTGGAAAAATGTGGAATAAATTGTCGGTAGTAATTGGCAAACCCCAAGAAACGTTGGATAGCTCGGAGTCCGGAGGGGAGTGGCCAATCTAACACGGCTGACAGTTTGTCTGGGTCCATTTGAAGTCCCTGGCCAGAGACTAAATATCTTAGGAAGGGAAGAGATTGGCATTCAAAGATACATTTTTCCATCTTGGCATATAATTGATTGTCACGGAGTCTCTGGAGAACCAGGCGGACATGACGGCAGTGTTCTTCGAGGTTAGAAGAGAAAATCAAAATGTCGTCCAAGTAGACCACAACACAGGTATATAACAAATTACGAAAAATTTCATTTACAAAGTCCTGGAAGACAGCAGGGGCGTTGCAGAGCCCAAAGGGCATAACCAGATATTCAAAGTGTCCGTCTCTGGTGTTAAATGGGGTCTTCCACTTGTCCCCTTCCCTGATGCGGATGAGATTATATGCACCTCTTAAATCCAATTTGGTGAAGATTTTAGCGCCACGTAGGCGGTCAAAGAGTTCCGAGATAAGAGGCAGGGGATAGCGTTTTTTTATAGTGATCTTATTAAGACCGCGGTAATCGATGCATGGCCGTAAGGAACCGTCTTTTTTGGAGACAAAGAAGAACCCCGCTCCGGCAGGGGAGGAAGACTTGCGGATGAATCCCCTTTTTAAATTTTCTTGGATGTAATCCGACATGGCTTGTGTTTCAGGAGCTGACAGAGGATAGATTCTGCCCCGGGGTGGAGTAGTACCAGGAAGGAGATCAATAGGGCAGTCATAAGGCCTGTGAGGAGGCAAAGTCTCTGCTTGTTTTTTGCAAAAAACATCGGCATAGTCCAGATAGGCCTTGGGGAGACCTGGTATAGGAGGAGCCATAGGAGTTTGACTGGCAGGACTGGGAGCAGACGTGAGGCATTTTTTGTAGCAAGAAGTACCCCAGTTCTTGATTTCCCCGGTGGTCCAGTCAAGGGTAGGGGAATGGCGTTGGAGCCAAGGTAGTCCGAGAAGAATTTCAGAAGTGCAGTTAGAGAGGACCAGAAATTAAATTTTTTCGTGATGAGGTCCAATGCACATTAACAGGGGTTCTGTGCGGTAACGCACAGTACAGTCCAATCTTTCACCATTAACTGGGGCGATGTAGAGAGGTCTGGCGAGACTGGTCACTGGGATGTTGAACCTGTTAACGAAAGAGGCCAAAATAAAATTTCCTGCAGATCCAGAATCCAAGAAGGCCACAGCTGAGAAGGAGGAGTTAGAAGAAGAAATCCGCACAGGCACAGTAAGACGTGGAGAAGCAGAGTTCACACCTAGAGCTGTCTCACCTTTGTGCGGGATCGGAGTGTGTCTTTCCTGATGTGGAGGACGGATAGGACAATCCTTCAAGAAGTGTTCGGTACTGGCACAGTACAGGCATAGGTTCTCATTGCGGCGGCGTGTCCTCTCTTGTGGTGTCAGGCTAGACCGGTCTACTTGCATAGCCTCCACGGCGGAAGGCACAGGAACAGATTGCAGCGGACCAGAGAAGAGAGGAGCCGGGGAGAGAAACCGCCTAGTGCGAACAAAGTCCATATCCTGACGGAGCTCCTGGCGTCTTTCGGAAAAACGCATGTCAATGCGGGTGGCCAAATGAATAAGTTCATGCAGGTTGGCAGGGATTTCTCGTGCGGCCAGCACATCTTTGATGTTACTGGATAGGCCTTTTTTGAAGGTCGCGCAGAGGGCCTCGTTATTCCAAGATAATTCGGTGGCGAGAGTACGAAATTGGATGGCGTACTCGCCTACTGAAGAATTACCCTGGACCAGGTTCAGCAGGCAGCGGGGCCTCAGCGGGATCCATGGCCGGATCTTCTGTCAGGATTCGGCAGGCTGGAGGTGGATCCTCTGTGTCAGAGAGGGATTGGCGTGGACCGTGCCGGCGGACCGGTTCTAAGTTGCTACTGGTATTCACCAGAGCCCGCCGCAAAGCGGGATGGTCTTGCAGCGGCTGTAGCAACCAGGTCGTATCCACCGGCAACGGCTTAATCTCTCTGACTGCTGAGATAGGAGCGGTACAAGGGATTAGGCAAGAGCAAGGTCGGACGTAGCAGAAGGTCAGGGCAGGCAGCAAGGATCGTAGTCAGGGGCAACGGCAAGAGGTCTGGAACACTGGCTTGGGACACACAAGGAACGCTTTCACTGGCACAATGGCAACAAGATCCGGCAAGGAAGGGAAGGGGAAGTGAGGTTAAATAGGGAAGTGCACAGGTGAACACACTAATTAGAACCAGGCGCCAATCAGTGGCGCACCGGCCCTTTAAATCGCAGAGAGCCGGCGCGCGCCCTAGGGAGAAGGGCCGCGCGCGCCGGGACAGAACAGACGGGGAACGAGTCTGGTAAGCGGGCCGGGATGCGAATCGCGAGCGGGCGCGTCCCGAATCGCGGATCACATCCCGGCTAGGGACATTATCGCAGTGCTCCCGGTCAGCGGGCGCTGCGAACAGGAGAACGCTGCGAGCGCTCCGGGGAGGAGCGGGGACCCGGAGCGCTCGGCGTAACAATAGGTTTGCTATAGGGATTTGCTTCTACTCCGGACAGTTCCTGGCATGGACAGAGGTGTCAGCAGAGAGCACTGTGGTCAGACTGGAATGAACTACACAACTCTCTCTGGAGCATACAACAGCTGATAAGTACTGGAAGGCTAAAGATTTTTAAAAGGAAGTCATTTACAAATCTGTTTAACTTTCTGGCACCAGTTGATCTGAAAACATATGTTTTCCATCAGAGTACCCCTTTAAGTATCAGCGTCATCACAGTGGAGAGATCTGAGAGATACATGCTGCACGCACCGTGAATTCCCCTCCCCCCGCAATCTCCTGTATGGGGCCCCGGCAGCCCACAGGAAGGGGGCGTGTCAACCACAACATGAAGTGGTGGCTGACACAACCCCTCAATACAACTCTATGGCAAAGCCGGAGTGCTGCCTTCGACAATCGCCAGCTCTGCCATAGCGCTGTATTGAGGTGGCGTGTTGGACGCTGCTTCGTACCGTGGTCAACACGCGCTCTCTGGCCAGCAAGCCAGGGCCCCGTACAGGAGATCTCGGGGGGCCCCACCGGTCAGACCCCCCGTGATCTGAAACGTATCCCCTATCCTTAGGACAGGGAATAAGTTTTTCAGGACTGGACTACTCCTTTAAATAAAATCTGAAAAAAAAAAGGTATAATGCATGATACGTATAAGCAAATATTTACCTGCTTTTCTTTTGTATCTTTGGATGATGAAATAAGACACAATATACAAAATGGCGAACAAAAGGAAGCAAATCTGTAAAATAAAGGAGAAATAAACAATGTTTATAATGCAGGTAGTAAAACAGTGACATCATACATTCTTTAATAGATATATGGTTAAAAAAATTCCTTTCAGTCAAAGTAAAAAAGACATGCCAGATTTTTATAGTCTAGATAATCTACTTTAAACTACAGCAAAAAATGTGATCATTGATTTGTGGAGATCAGCTCAGTAACATTTAGATTCTAGCTTTTTAACTAAACAAAAGCCTAGACTTCAAGTATTACTTCAAAAAAGCTGACGCTATAATACAAGCATGGATGTCAGACACCCTAACACAGTGGTCTCAAACTGTGGCCCTTCAGCTGTTGCAAAACTTCAACTCCCAGCATGCCCTGACAGCCAACGGCTGTCCGGGCATGCTGGGAGTTGAAGTTTTGCAAAAGCTGGAGGGCAACAGTTTGAGACCACTGCCCTAACACTACAACCACAACCATACTTTGGTTCTATCTACCACTAGAGGGCACTATAAGAGAGACAAAGAATGTTACTATTCCCAGTGACTGAACTACACCTGAGATGACTGATGAACTCTCCGAAAATGCTTATAGTTGTAGTCCTAACTTATGTATGAGCACTATAGTTGTTTTGTTGTTTTTGCTCCATTAGGCAGGGTACATACTGAGGAATTTCCAAGTGTAATTCTGCTTGGAAATTCTGATGCAGAAGAATCCTATTGCTGCAGAGTCCACATTTCGGGATTTTAGCAGCGGAGCTTCTGCCACGGAAGTTATTCTTAAACTGGAATTTACACAGAATACATTGCAGTCTAGATTTCCAACCAAAAAAATGTAAACCTTGTCTTAGTACCCCCTTTGCTCTGGCGGCAGAATACCTTCTAACTTACCAGTCAATGGCATTCAGGGACCAGAAAAGATGTTTTCCTGGTCTTAGTCCTCCTTCACTCGAGTGGCAGAATACCGTTAAACTTGCCCGGGAAGTTTAAAGTATTCTGCTGCCGGAGCGAAGGAGGACTAAGACAAGGAAAACATTTCTCCGGCCCCTGAAAGCAATACTGCCAACTCACCGTGCCCATGAAAACAATGCTGCCAAACAGCGCGCCCATCAATGCCATACTGCTGCACAGCGCGCCCCTGAATGCCATACTGCTGCACAGCGCGCCCCTGAATGCCATACTGCTGCACAGCGCGCCCCTGAATGCCATACTGCTGCACAGCGCGCCCCTGAATGCCATACTGCTGCACAGCGCGCCCCTGAATGCCATACTGCTGCACAGCGTGCCCCTGAATGCCATACTGCTGCACAGCGTGCCCCTGAATGCCATACTGCTGCACAGCGTGCCCCTGAATACAATACTGCTGCACAGCGCGCCCCTGAATGCCATACTGCTGCACAGCGTGCCCCTGAATGCCATACTGCTGCACAGCGTGCCCCTGAATACAATACTGCTGCACAGCGCGCCCCTGAATGCCATACTGCTGCACAGCGCGCCCCTGAATACAATACTGCTGCACAGCGTGCCCCTGAATACAATACTGCTGCACAGCGTGCCCCTGAATACAATACTGCTGCACAGCGTGCCCCTGAATGCCATACTGCTGCACAGCGCGCCCCTGAATACAATACTGCTGCACAGCGTGCCCCTGAATACAATACTGCTGCACACCGTGCCCCTGAATACAATACTGCTGCACACCGTGCCCCTGAATACAATACTGCTGCACACCATGCCCCTGAATGCAATACTGCTGCACACCGTGCCCCTGAATACAATACTGCTGCACAGCGTGCCCCTGAATACAATATTGCTGCACAGCGTGCCCCTGAATACAATACTGCTGCACAGCGTGCCCCTGAATACAATACTGCTGCACACCGTGCCCCTGAATGCAATACTGCTGCACAGCATGCCCCTGAATACAATATTGCTGCACAGCGTGCCCCTGAATACAATACTGCTGCACACCCCGCCCCTGAATACAATACTGCTGCACACCCCGCCCCTGAATACAATACTGCTGCACAGCGTGCCCCTGAATACAATACTGCCGCACACCCCGCCCATGAATACAATACTGCCGCACACCCCGCCCATGAATACAATACTGCCGCACATCCCGCCCATGAATACAATAGTGACAAATACTGTGCCCCTTTATTATAATACCGTCATATACTGTAGCCCGACTACTGCAACACTGTACAATATTGCTGCACAGCGTGCCCCTGAATACAATACTGCTGCACAGCGTGCCCCTGAATACAATACTGCTGCACACCGTGCTCCTGAATACAATACTGCTGCACAGCGTGCCCCTGAATACAATACTGCTGCACAGCGTGCCCCTGAATACAATACTGCTGCACCCCGTGCCCCTGAATGCAATACTGCTGCACAGCATGCCCCTGAATGCAATACTGCTGCACAGCGTGCCCCTGAATGCAATACTGCTGCACGCCGTGCCCCTGAATGCAATACTACTGCACAGCGCGCCCCTGAATACAATACTGCTGCACAGCGTGCCCCTGAATACAATACTGCTGCACACCCCGCCCCTGAATACAATACTGCTGCACACCCCGCCCCTGAATACAATACTGCTGCACAGCGTGCCCCTGAATACAATACTGCCGCACACCCCGCCCATGAATACAATACTGCCGCACACCCCGCCCATGAATACAATACTGCCGCACATCCCGCCCATGAATACAATAGTGACAAATACTGTGCCCCTTTATTATAATACCGTCATATACTGTAGCCCGACTACTGCAACACTGTTCCCTTAATACTACAACACCCCTAAATGAAATATTGCCACACACTGTGCCCCTTAAAACAATAAATAATGACACTGACCCCTAAAACTGTGCTATTGCCCCTCCTAATGAACTGTGCCAGTATGTCCACTAATGAATTGCCACTGTACCCCTAATTACTGTGCAGTTGCACCTCTAATGAACTGTGCTCCTTACCATTGTTTCCAAACCTGTGCACTCAGCTGTTAAAAACTACAACTCTCATCATGCATTATGGGTGCTGTAGTTTATTATAAACTGGAGAGCAACTCCTGGTCTGAGCAATTGTCGGCCACGGTCCAGGTTTAGATCCAGGTCCACCCATTGAGTACTCCTGCTCTAGGTCATCAGGTTAAGTCAGTGTTTCCCAATCAGTGTGCCTCCAGGTGTTACAAAACATGATGGGAGTTGTAGTTTTGCAACAGCTGAAGGCACCCTGGTTAGGGAAACACTGGGTTAAAAGTATTCCATGTAAAAACTTTTTTATATCGACTGGCTTCAGAAAGTTAAACAGATTTGTAAATTACTTCTATTAAAAAAAAAATCTTAATCCTTCCAGTAGTTATCAGCTGCTGAAGTTGAGTTATTTTCTTTCTGACAACAGTGCTCTCTGCTGACACCTCTGCTTGTCTCAGCAACTGTCCGAAGCATTAGAGGTTTGCTATGGGGATTTACTCCTACTCTGGACAGTTCCTGAGACAAGCAGAGGTGTAAGCAAGGAGCACTGTGGTCAGACAGAAAAGAACAACTCGTATTCAGCAGCTGATAAGTACTGAAAGGATTAAGATTTTTAAATGAAAAAAAAAAAAAAAAAAGGAGAGAACAGGAGCACTCCAATGTGCAGGATCAGTGGGTCGACACCATGTAAAGGCAGGTGAGAGACACGCTCACCTTATAATGTTGTGCAATAACCGAGGCACAAGGCTCCCATCGCATAGGAAGAGAACTTGTAGATCTGGAACGGCCGCTGCAGACCTCCCACGCCAAGTCGGCGTGCACAGGATACACCAATGGACATAAAGGAAGATAGAAGTAATTCCATACTGCCAGTCATCACTCAATGAGGTAAGAACCAGGGGTAATACTGGAATCCTAAGTTTTATTACACAACGCGTTTCACGGCTGAGATGGACTTTTCAACAGGCGTCTGCTGAAATGACCATTTTGGCCTTGAAACGCGTTGTGTGTTAATAAAACTTAGGATTCCAGTATTACCCCTGGTTCTTACCTCATTGAGTGATGACTGGCAGCGCGGAATTACTTCTATCTTCCTTTGTGTCCATTGGTGTAGGATTTTTTAATAGAAGTCATTTACAAATCTGTTTAACTAACTGGGGGCCAGTTGATATAAAAAAAAAAAAAAAAGTTTTGTCCTGGAATACCCCTTTAACCTCTTCAGGACATAGGGCGTATGGATACGCCCTGCATCCCGAGTCCTTAAGGACCAAGGGCGTATCCATACGCCCGTGGGAATTCCGGCCCCCACCGCTAGCCGGTTGGGGACCAGAGCCGGATGCCTGCTGAAATCGTTCAGCAGGCATCCCGGCATATCGCCCAGGGGGGTCATTATGCCCCCCCATGTCGGCGATCGCCGCAGATCGCTGGACAATTCAGTCCAGCGATCTGCGGCGATTCCGCGTCAAATCGGGTCTCCAGTGACCCGATGACCCGGAATTACTGGCTGTTCGAGGCCGTCTCTGACGGCCCCGAACAGCCAGAGCCTGCAGGGGTGAGGTGGCACTGGTGCCACCTCACGATCGCCCTGATTCGTCGGCCGGATTACCGGCAGACCAATCAGGGCGCCTGCTGCGGGTCTCACTCCCACACCCGCTCCGCCCCTCTTCTGGAGGACGTGAGCGGGTGCGGGATGTGCACCCCGGGTGCTGGGGACCCCGATCCCCGGCGTTAATGTTGGGATCGGGGCCCCAGGAGCAGCGGCGGCGGGACTGACCTGCAGCATCTGGGTCGTTGGAGGTGAGTGACAGCCTCCTGCTGTTGCTTAGCAACAGCTCCCAGCATGCAAAAATGGCATGCTGGGAGCTGTAGTTATGCAACAGCAGGAGGCAGACCACCACAACTCCCAGCATTCCCTTATGGGCATGCTGGGACTTATGGTTTTGCAACAGCTGGAGGCACATTCTTTCTATGGAAAAGTGTACCTTCAGCTGTTGTATAACTACAACTCCCAGCTTGCACAAACAGCTAAAGTGCATGCTGGGAGTTGTAGTGGTGCATCTGCTGGTTGCATAACTACAACTCCCAGCATGCCCGTTGGCTGTCGGTGACTGCTGAGAGTTGTAGTTTTGCAACAGCTGGAGGCACACTGGTTGTGAAACACTGAGTTAGGTCACAAACTCAGTGATACATAACCAGTGTGCCTACAGTTGTTGCATAACTGCAACTCTCAGCAGTCACCGACAGCCAACAGGCATGCTGGGTGTTGTAGTTATGCAACAGCTGGATGTCCCCCCCAATGTGAACGTACAGGGTACACTCACATGGGCGGAGGATTACAGTAAGTATCTGGCTGCAAATTTGAGCTGCCGCAAACTTTCTGCTGCAGCTCAAATTGCCAGCGAGAAACTACTGTGAACCCCCGCCCGTGTGACTGTACCCTAAAAACACTACACTACACTAACACACAATAAAATAAAAAGTAAAAAAACACTACATATACACATACCCCTACACACCCCCCCTCCCCTCCCCAATAAAAATGAAAAACGTTTGGTACGCCACTGTTTCCAGAACGGAGCCTCCCCCTGTTGCAAAACAACTCCCAGTATTGTCGGACAGCCGTTGACTGTCCAGGCATGCTGGGAGTTTTGCAACAGCTGGAGGCACCCTGTTTGGGAATCACTGGCGTAGAACACCCCTATGTCCACCCCTATGCAAGTCCCTAATTTAGGCCTCAAATGCGCATGGCGCTCTCACTTTGGAGCCCTGTCGTATTTCAAGGCAACAGTTTAGGGTCACATATGGGGTATCGCCGTACTCGGGAGAAATTGTGTTACAAATTTTGGGGGGTATTTTCTGCTTTTACCCTTTTTAAAAATGTAAAATTTTTGGGAAAACAAGCATTTTAGGTAAAAGAAATATATATTTTTTTACATATGCAAAAGTCGTGAAACACCTGTGGGGTATAAAGGTTCACTTAACCCCTTGTTACGTTCCCCGAGGGGTCTAGTTTCCAAAATGGTATGCCATGTGGGTTTTTTTTTGCTGTCCTGGCACCATAGGGGCTTCCTAAATGCGGCATGCCCCCAGAGCAAAATTTGCTTTCAAAAAGCCAAATGTGACTCCGAGACCTGTAGTGCGCCAGCAGAGCACTTTTCACCCCCATATGGGGTGTTTTCTGAATCGGGAGAAATTGGGCTTCAAATTTTTAGGGGTATTTTCTGCTATTACCCCTTTTTAAAAATAAAAAAATTTTGGGAAAACAAGCATTTTAGGTAAAAATTTTTTTTTTTTTTTTACATTTGCAAAAGTCGTGAAACACCTGTGGGGTATTAAGGTTCACTTTATCCCATGTTACATTCCCCGAGGGGTCTAGTTTCCAAAATGGTATGCCATGTGGTTTTTTTTTGCTGTTCTGGCACCATAAGGGCTTCCTAAAGGTAACATGCCCCCCGAAAACCATTACAGAAAAACTTACTCTCCAAAATCCCCTTGTCGCTCCTTCGCTTCTGAGCCCTCTACTGCGCCCGCCGAACACTTTACATAGACATATGAGGTATGTGCTTACTCGAGAGAAATTGGGCTACAAATACAAGTAAAAATTTTGTCCTTTTACCCCTTGTAAAAATTCAAAAATTGGGTCTACAAGAACATGTAAGTGTAAAAAATGAAGATTGTGAATTTTCTCCTTCACTTTGCTGCTATTCGTGTGAAACACCTAAAGGGTTAAAACGCTGACTGAATGTCATTTTGAATACTTTGGGGGGTGTAGTTTTTAATAATGGGGTCATTTATGGGGTATTTCTAATATGAAGACCCTTCAAATCCACTTCAAACCTGAACTGGTCCCTGAAAAATACTGAGTTTTAAAATTTTGTGAAAAATCGGAAAATTGCTGCTGACCGTTGAAGCCCTCTGGTGTCTTCCAAAAGTAAAAACTTGTCAATTTTATGATGCAAACATAAAGTAGACATATTGTATATGTGAACAAAAAAAAAAAAATGTATTCTTAATATCCATTTTCCTTACAAGCAGAGAGCTTCAAAGTTAGAAAAATGCAAAATTTTCTAATTTTTCATCAAAATTTACGGATTTTTCACCAAGAAAGGATGCAAGTATCGACAAAAATTTACCACTATGTTAAAGTAGAATATGTCACGAAAAAACAAACTCGGAATCAGAATGATAACTAAAAGCATTCCAGAGTTATTAATATTTAAAGTGACAGTGGTCATATGAGCAAAAAACGCTCCGGTCCTCAAGGCCAAAATGGGCTCCGTCCTGAAGGGGTTAAGTAGAAAAAAATGCGACCGGACCACTATTACTGTCCTAGTAATAGAATATTAAAATGCAGAACGGAGGTGACGCTTGTAACAGTAATGGGATGATCAGATCGTACATCCTGGAACCGGGCATCCATTCAGGTTATTGATTACCGCATGAAATATCTACATAAGACAAGGGAATATCCACCTTAAAAGCCAATTAAAGCCTTCACAGATCACACAGAATTATTTTCTGGTGTTAAGAACAAGTGGAGATTAATTTGAAGGATCGGTATATCTACATGATAATGTGGTCTTACTCACCGGTGTGACAGCTGTCAAGGTATTACCCCATAATAGAGCCAAGAAGATTGGTGACATGAATTCCCAAACATAAGGCTTCGGACAAGCTCCATCAATTTCCAGACGAATAACAAGCTGGCCTTTTCTAATTAATCTCCAAGAAGAATAAAATACTGAGGAACAATGCAAGAAGTCTGAAGAATAACTTACAGATGGATGCCAAAGGAATGCCTGGGCAAACGTATGGTCCTCCAAAACCAATGGGCTGACCCAGCAATGCATAGACATGCCTGGACCTCTAGAGAGGAATAATCAAGATCATGGTTTCCCAACCAGGGTGCCTCCAGCTGTTGCAAAACTAAAAATCCCAGCATGCCCGGACAGCCTAAGGCTGTCCGGGCATGCTGGGATTTGTAGTTTTGCAACAGCTGGAGGCACCCTGGTTGGGAAGCCATGATCTTGATAGCTACTCTATGCATTGGCTAACAGATAAGGCTCCATATGAAGGAAACCACCCCACCCCACTGAACTAACTCAACATACCCTACCAGGATATTTAGGCAGGGTCCCACAGCTCATCTTGTCAGCAAGCACCCCATCAATATGATACTAATGACCTTTCCCATTAATAGGCTATTAGAATGTTTTGACCAGAGAACCACTTTAATATAAGTTTGTTTTTATTCTTAATTTTTTTTTTCTTACAAGTTTCTCCATAGGTCTTCATAAAAAATTATGTTCAGTTTCTCCTCTGCAGCCACATTGTTACATATGGATCTGACTGCTGTGTGGGCCCTGTTCTGACATGTCGGTCTCTAGCCCTCATCTCTCCTCTCCTGAACGATCTTCTGCACTCATTTTTGACCAGATGAAAGGTCAAGTTAGTTAAGGCTAGCAAGGTTTTTCATAATCCTCATTGAATATGTATATTGAAAGGGAACATGTCAGCCGTTTCATGTTGCCTGAACCAGGAGCACCCACTCTTCAATGCACTAGTACTCATTATAGTACAGAATGACAGAATTCTGTCTGATTCTCTCGTATTCATAATGCTTTCACACCCCCTGAGGAAGCAGAGGAGAGCAAAAAACGTACGTTGGGATATGTATGTGGTGTGGTAAGACATTGGTCTGGCAGCTTAACCTTGTATGTTGTTATGTAGGGAGTTCCTTTTATCTCCCCATTGTATGCATTTGGACCTCATTATGTACAGTACTTCCTATCTGTTTTTATGATAAACTAATTTTGTGCTATTATTTTAGGTTTGCGTTTTTTCTTTTGGAGCTGTTAATAAATAAGAGGGTTATATATACACATGTATTGCATGTACTGCTCTGATCCGTAGATTGTTAACAAGTTAGTTAGTGCAGACCTGAGCTTTACTATGAAGATGTGGTTAACAGAAGACGTATAACTACAGGAAATGCTTGTCTAAGAATAATGTCACTGTGAGGATGGGTGTGAACCCACTGTGCCCCCTTACCAGTCTGACTTTGGGTCACTCCTGGCATTGTTTAACCCATTAAAGACAGAGCTCATTTGGGCCTTAAAGACAAAGTCAGTTTATTTTGCGTTTTATTTTTTTTTCCTCCTCGGCATCTAAAATCCCTAACTCTTATTTTTCCATCCGCAGACTCACATGAGGCTTGTTTTTTGTGAGACCAATTGTACTTTGTACAACAAGCATTCTCCCAGTCCTCTGGCAGGGAGCACATGGAAGGTGTTCACACTTGTGTGGTGCTCTGTGGCGGCCATTGTTTTTGTGATGCTTTGTCTGTGGGGTGGGGTGGCCCGGAGCTTGGTTGGGCAGCAGTGGGGCTGTCTGGCCACTGGATCGTTCCCCCTGTGGGCATGGTGTCACGGGGACAGTGGTCACCGCCGGTCGCACTACGCCAGTGTCAGGTTAGGGACCCACTCTGACTAGGTGGCCTTGACGAGGCGAGTGGGCTTGTTCTTTTTGATCAAAATGTATAGTGACAACCTGTTTTTTTTTTTTTTTTTTTTATCAGATCCTTTTTAATTAACTTTTTGGTTTTCATAACAGAAACAAACAAACTAAAGCACAATATATAATGCATGCAGAGACAGCTTCTCAAAGCATAATTGACAATAGGAGAGCAGGCTCATCAGTCTATGAGGTATATCAATATTGTGCGCATTACATATATCAAGGATACATGGGAATATGCAATAAAAAAATTTTTTTTAAAACACACGAACGAGAAAAAAACATGCAAGAGCAGTTTCCATACGACTTCCGGCAGTACACCAATAATAGTAGTCCACCATAGAAGAAAAAAATCAGAGATCTCGGGGGGAGACACCATGAGTGCTATCAGCATGTTTGAGCGCACCATTATAATCCTGAACAGTAGGAAAGGAAAGAGCAAGGAAGGAGAATAAGAAAAGAAAGGCAGCACAAGGGGGGGGGGGAGAGACAAGGAGAGGGGTGAGAAGAACCACGAAGGGAGAGAGGACGGGATGAGAGGGAGACGAGCGGACAAACACAGGTCAAGTACACAGGGTGAACAGCAGGGAGACTAAGTACGGCCAGCTAGAAAGAAAGCCTGTAGGGGTCCTCCACATAATTAAGGGAGAATAGAAGTGGGCAATCCCAGGGTATCCTACCAGGGTCCCCATATACGTTCACATTTAGCCATGGCGTTCCTTTAAAGATAAACCCAAAGCTCCAACCTAATCACAGCATTCATCCTGTTCTTAAACTCCTGCAGTGTGGGGGGAACCGCATGGGGTCCAGTGCGACGCAATAGGTTTACGTGCCTGATACAGTATACACTGGATTCCCAATAGAACACAGTCATCCACCTGAGTACCATCCAGACAACCCACTACACACACTGCAGGAGTTAGTGAAAGAGGGATAGAATAAACATCCCAGACTAAGTCTGAGACACCCCCCTCCAACTCCCTACAGCCCCAGAACATGTGCAGTAATCCTGCCTCATCTATAGAGAATCTGGCGCACATGGAATCAGGGAGCCATCCGATTTTATGTCGAAAGACTGGGGTTTGATATACTCTGTGTGTCAAGTACAACTGGGATAGATGATGCAGTTCACTAAAAGATAGGAGAGGAACGGTAGTCAACATATAATTCCACTGTTCATCAATAAGGGGTCCAACCTCGTCCGTCCACTTGTCCCTAACCGTTAAAGGATAAGTAGATAAATGCTTGTCCAAAAGGGTACGGTAAGCTATGGATATAGCCCCTCTCTGAATGCCCACCTTCCCAATGTCTTGCAAGGGATAAGGAGTAGAAACAGTCAGTGGGCTCCTACCCCTCTGTCAGTCCAGCGTGTGGCGCAACTGTAGGTGTTGGTAAAAGACTCTATGGAGGAAGATCAAACTCAGTCTAAAGATCAGAAAAGGATAGAATAGAGCCATCACCCACCACGTCAGTCAGATTACGTACACCAGTTGTCATCCAGGGTGAGAAACCCTCCAATCGGAAAATCTCCCCCAAGGTGGGGATTTTTCCATAGTGGGGTAAAGGGAGTAAAACCTGACACCTGTAATAATAATTTCACCGAACTCCACACCTGGACCATCAAAGAAACCGTTGGGAGCGAACGAGCGAAGCCTATAGTGGTGCCCAGCTCGAGAGCACCCAAAGCAGGAGACACCCTAGTAAGCCATTCCACCAACCTCCCAGACACACCACAACCCCCTATCTCTCCCCAACCCTTCTAATGTTGTACCTGGGAAGCTAGGAAATATACGTAGGGATTAGGGATGGCCAGCCAGTGAGCCGCGGACGCTGCAGAGCTTCTGATCCCCGTCCCTTCTGATCAGAACAGAAGCCCTGCTCCCGCGGCTCACTGGCTTTCACTTCCTGCAGGGGGAGGCGACAGCTTCCATCCTCCGATTAGAAGCCCTGCCCCCTTGGCTCACAAGTCATTCACTTCCTGACGTAGGGAGGATGTGCAGCGCTGCGGCTCACAGGAGGAGAAGCAGAGCAGCACCCGTGGGCCATATTTGATTATGGACAATGCGCTGCGGCTGATAATTCATTCGGGGGGTGGCCCGACCGGTATTGGGGTATATGAAAAATTTATATCATAAAAGAGAAAAAAAAAAAAAAACACACACACACACACACACACACACACCGATATTCGGTATGAACCGGTATACCGCCCAGCACTACCTGGACCTAGTCTTATGTCGGCTAATCCTCTGAATATACAGTCCCCTGACGTACGTCTTCATCACCTCCCATATCATAGAAACCAACGAGGTACCTAAATTAAGGGAGAAGTAATCTCTGAGGGCCTGGTCTATGTCGCCCCCCACATCAACTAGTTGTAACCAGAAGGGGTGTAAACACCATAAAGTAGACATGGAACAGAAGGAGCCGCCCCAGGACAGTCTCAGGTGTATTGGGGAATGGTCAGAGATACTGCGGGGAAGGTATTCCAAGTCCCCCACTAAAGGCAATAAGGAGTAAGTGCCCAGTGATAAATCAATACAGGTAAGAGTCCTATGGGAACTAGTATAAAGGGAATAATGGCAAGTATCAGAGCTCCATATCCTCCACAGGTCGCAGATGCCCACCTCCTCAAGGAGACACGCTAGGGAGGAACGAGTGGAAGGAGCAACACTGGATACAACAAAGTGTCTGTCCAGTTGGGGTGAAAGAACAGCATTAAAATCCCTGATAAGTAAAGTTGGCACCTGCTGCAAAGCTGAGAGGACAGAGAACACCCTCTTAAGGATATCGCTAGAGTAGGGAGGAGGAATATAAATTGCTACAAGGATAACCTGTTCCCTAAAAATAATGCAGTGTAAGCAAATATAATGCCCCTCCGGGTCAATATGGGAGGAAAGACATCCAAAGGGAACGGCCCTATGGACAAGAATGGACAACCCCCATGTACAAGTGGAATAAGTGGAGTGGAAGGCCTGGGACACCCAAGACAGGACACACACTGAAATCAGGGACAAGATGTGTTTTCATAAGGCAAAAAATGCCCAGGTGAAATTCCTTCAGCTACTGGGGGGGGGGGGGGGGGAACGCACAGCGCTTGTTGGCATCCCCCAGGCCTCTCACATTCCAGGAAAGTAGATGGACTTGATTAGCCATTAGGACAAACAAACATAGAGAAGGATAACTCATTCCACTCACTCACTCACCCCAGGACCACAAATACAGACAAGGCAGACATCATGGGTGACAGCTTATGGAGAAACTGCGCATGGTAGAAGAAATAAAAAAAAAAAAAACAGAAACAGGTAAACAAATCACTAAAGTACATAAAGAAAAAATACATTGTCTCCAGCATGGGAGGACAGCAGGAGTCCATCAAGATATCGCCAGAGAGGAGCAAACGATCTTCCATAGGTGGGCATGCTCCAAACATCCTGATAGCGAACCAGTAAAGAATAAGCCACTATATCACACAAGGTGAAAATGTCCCCAAGTACAGGGAAGGGAGTATAACTCCAGGACAGCGTAGCAAGTGTATGGGAAAACAATAGAAAAAGTAACACAAAACCAGCCCAGAGTGAGAAAACAGCAGTGTCCTGGAGTAAGGCAAACATAGCAAACAGGGATCAGGCATCATCAGGTGCGCAACGGGTTCGGGCCTCATTAGAATCCAGCCATTGTAAAGCCTGCTTAGGAGACTCCAACATGTGTGTCTTTCCCAGGGTTACCACCCGTAACTTGGCAGGGTAAAGCAAAGAGAAGACAACGTTTAGTGCTCCGAGTCGTCTCTTAATGTCCAGAAACTGAGCACTATACTTCTGTAGCTCAGAGAAATCCGAACAAATAGAGACTCGCGTTCCATCAATGGTGTGGTCAGGATGATCACGGGCAGCACGTAGTATGGTGTCCCTATCCTTAAAATGGAAAATTTTCAGTAGTATTGGGGGGGGGGGGTGCCCTCGGTGGAGGAGCACGGAAGGGCAACCTGTGTGCCCGCTCTACAGCAAATAAATGCGACAGGGTATCCTTCCCAAACTTAATCAGGAGCCAAGGTTAAAAAAAAAAAATGTCTCCCAAAGCCTTCCCCTCAGCAAGTTCAGGGACACCAATCATTCTGAGGTTATTCCATTGGAGACGGTTTTCCAAGTCGTCCGATTTGGCAATTAGTAGAGAAACATTATGCACTACTCTGCCCAGATCTCTTAGTACAGCAGGAAATGTATCTTCTACATCCCCTAATCTGTCTTCAAGGGCTGTAATACGCTCATTTGTGTGGCGGAGGTCATGCCATATCAGAGATACCTCCACCTTAATAGAGCCAGTGTCAGCTCCTAGGGCCAGGACTGCAGAATAAATGTCCCTCATAGTGGGCTCCGTGATGGAGGAAGAAGCAGGCACCCCCGTGGCAGCCCTCCCACTAACATGTCCAGACCGCAGTGTCAGAGGATGCCTCCGAATCTGCACTTGCGGCCGTGCCCGAGTCCCCTCCAAGGCAGCGGGGACATGTGCGAATCTCTCCAGGCACGCCGCGACATCAGAGAGATGAAGAGGAGTGGATGCCCAATCTTGGTTGCGCGGTGTGGCCAGGACGGAGTTTTTCATGGACCTGTTCCTCCCGGAGCGTCCGCCCGCCACACTCGCAGAAGGGACCGGAGGCAACCACGGACCTTCAGGGTACGGTATGGGAGGTTTTCAGCTAAATATCGGGCGGCTACAGGATAGTACACAGGAGATTAGAGCAGGAGCTCACATCGCCGATATGCTGAGAAGCAAGTAGATCAAAATGCAAACGAATGATGTGCGGCTAGGTTTCTCTATTTTTGTTGTACAACTGTACTTTGTAATGACACCTTTTATTCTACCATAAAATGTACAGCACAACCAAAAAAATATTATCCTTTTGGAGGATTTCATTTTACGTTTAAAATGATACCCATGTTTACATGCTTTACTATTATTGTACTACTTTAAAAAAAAATAAAAAAATAAAATCTAACGTTTTAAACAAAATTAGTAAGTCACCTAAAAAACTAACAAAGTTTCAGATCAAAAGTGTTTTAGTATACTGAGAAAGCACAAAAATCTGGAAACATGCAATAAAGGGATTGTCTAGGATTAGAACATCTTTTACCTAATCCTTTACAGCCCCTTTAAGTCTAATAACTGTTGACATGTACACTATATATAGCAAGTGGCTAGGCAGCAGCAATGCTAAAATGCAACACTAAAACTGAGTAAATACTGACATGTAAGACAGTGAATCCTCTGAGGGTTGGGAGCAGTTCACACTGCGTAGTTCGGATGCGTTTTCTTACTCAAAAGTGAGGTTGTTTTGTTTTTTAAAGAAATATTGTCATGAGGAGAAAGTGATTTGACTTGATTTGAATTTTTGCAGCATTTTTCATATCTTTGCTGTATTGTGACACACATTTTTATTGCCTTTTGGCTTATTTGCTGTGATTTTCCAAAATCGTGGTACCAATTAACAGTTTTAAAAAAAAAATTGCACAACTGCGGTGCAATAGCTACCTGACAATCACAGCAAAAAGAAAAAAAGCAGCAAGAAATGCAATGTATGAATACAGTCAGGGGTGTGGAAATTTTATAAAAAAACTACTTGTCCACGGGACTAAGATGGAGCAAAATCTACTTGTCCCTCATGACGACCCACTTGTTCGGACCAATTTTCGCTTTTACGCTCTCATTAGCCATGACTACCTACTATAAGGATACCTTTAAATTTTTCAATAACATTCTCTGAACCAAAAAATATATATTAGGTGAAGTGAAATTGAAATAATAAAAGATAATTTTGCAGATTTGGTGGTTTTCTTTTCTACGCCATTTACCTTGTGGTTGAGCTAACATGTTAGTTTCATACTTTAGGCGCCTGATTACAGCGATACCAGATTTGTGTAGTTTACGTCATGTTTTACAAATTTAAAAAAAAATTCTGAACTTTTTAGAATTTTTTTTAATTGCCATTTTTTGACCCCTGTAGCTTTATTTTATTTATTTTTTCACATACGAGGCTGTATGAGGGCTCATTTTTTGCGCCATAATCTGTTTTTTGTATCGGTACCATTTTGGTATTGATCTGACTTTATCACTTTTTAACTTTTTTTTTTCTGGGATATTATAAAAATTGCAATTCTGTGGTTTGGAGAGGGAGGGAAAAAAGAAAGATACGGGGCACTCTGGCGTAGTAGGTTGTATACTTCTTGATAAGGGAGAAGAGAGACAAAGGAATCCCACCACCACACCTGTGCAGTGGTACTGACCTCTAGCACAGTGCGGCGTATATGGTGCGACTCTGGAGTGGTGTGGGATGGACTGTTACAGCTTGCTGCTTGGTATCCTCTTGTCCGTTGTGCCCGGGGCAGGGCAAGAGAAAGGCTATATAGGAAGGAAAGTACAGAAAAGGCGGGGGTTCTGTATCCCAAGCGCTACTGTTAGATAAAACCAATAGGCCAAAAGGTACACAGGATGCTTTTTATTCGTACATAAAAGGTACAACTGGACAACGTGTTTCGGCGTGCTCTCACACCTTCCTCAGGTCCACAATATACAATTTGTGGCGTCCTGTGTGGAGGTTCCTGTCTTCTGGCAGCAGAACACATAGGACGCCACAAATTTTATATTGTAGACCTGAGGAAGGTGTGAGAGCACGCCGAAACGCGTTGTCCAGTTGTACCTTTTATGTACGAATAAAAAGCATCCTGTGTACCTTTTGGCCTATTGGATTTATCTAACAGTAGCGCTTGGGATACAGAACACCCGCCTTTTCTGTACTTCCCTTCCTATATAATTCTGTGGTTTGGTATTTTTTTTACATTTACCGTACAGGATTCATAATGTTATATTTTATTAGGTCGTACAATTACGCACGAAGCGATACCAAATATGTTTATTTTTATTATGCTTGCATGTTTTTATATAGGAAAAGGGAGTGATTTGAACTTTTAACATGGAAGGGTTAATGTGTGTTTTTTTTTAAATGTTTTTTTTTTAGTTTTTTTTTTTTTTTTTTTTTTTTTTACACTTTATTAGACTTATAGGAGGAATCATTAGATTCCTCATACAGATGAATAGCGTTCTATTGAACTCAATTGATCGGTGTGCTCTGTGATGCATTGATAGAACCTCGTCCAGCCAGGATCTATCAATGACAGAGCCACGGGACAGCAGGGAACAGAGGTAAGCCCTCCGGCTACCTCCATAGTGGATCGCTCCCCTCACGATCGCGCTGCGGCGGGGGGGTCAGGGTTGTATGATATACCCCACTGGCCTACCGGGGAGCATTCACATGTCCCTTTAGACGCCGCTGTCAGCTTTGACAGCGGCGATCTAAAGGGTTAATAGCCAGCCGCGGCGATCGCCGCATGCTGGCTATTAGCGATGGCCCCGGCTACTGAGAACAGCCGGGGGCTGCAGAGTATGGAGCGGGCAGGAGTCCAGAGCCCGCTCCATACAGACTGCTGAGCGCCGCATGCTAGTTATTAGCGGTGATGTGAAACTTGCGCCCTGTGCAGACGTGTGACCGCTCCTCCCCTCAGCTCTCCAACGCTAGAGCTGGGGGGAGCGAAGGCAGAGGACGCAGGTCTGCACGGGGAGCAAGAAGCCACGCCCCCTCATCTCCCCCTCGCACGTCTGCATGGCAGAAAGAAGGCAGAGCAGGGGAGACAGCTTCTCATCTCCCCTGCTCTGCTTCGGAGGATGCAAGTCTCCACAGCCGGGGGCTGCAGAGTATGGAGCGGGCACGAGTCGGGAGTCCGAACCATACAGACTGCAGAACGCCAGAGCGCTTGTCAGGTCCGGCCCTGCTTGCCCGAAGCCGGGTTAAGGGCCGGAAAAATTCACCTGCCCGGCGCCTGGAACTGCATGTCCCGGGCGTCGGGCGATAGGAATTCTACATCCCTGACTATACATCCTGATCACACAAAGCAGCGTTTTCCAAAGAGTATGTGCAAAACTACAACTTCCAGCATGCCCGAACAGCCAAAGGCTGTCCGGGCATGCTGG
Source organism: Hyla sarda (assembly GCF_029499605.1). Classification (NCBI taxonomy): domain Eukaryota; kingdom Metazoa; phylum Chordata; class Amphibia; order Anura; family Hylidae; genus Hyla; species Hyla sarda. Next base: position 59,407,771 of record NC_079193.1, on the reverse strand, counting down.
GAGTTGTAGCTTTCCAACAGCTGAAGACACACTGTCCAGAAAACACTGACATAGACATGGCACATGGAGGTGGAAAGGGTGGGGAGGGGTCTGTGAGTTGGTAGGTGGGATCTGGTAGGTGATGATGTCATCCTGTACTCCACAGGAAGGCAGAGTCTGACATCCTGTTGTAACCATTAAGCACTGAAAGATTTGGAAAGTCAGCCTAGTGATCACATGACCAAATTAGAGTAATAAAAACACATGGATGCAGCTGAGCTGGAGTAAAACATATGGTGATGTAGGACTAGTGATGGTAAGTGTGTATGATAAAGGGGGGGGGGGGACTGGAGGTTGTTTTTTTTTTTTTATGACTCAGAGAGGCGTGACCAAGCGGAGTTTGGCCGTAAAATTGTCGCTGCTCTTCCGAGCTTGGCGGAGCCCTTGTTTTATTCTCAGTATCCTTGATGTAACCTGCACCATTTGATCGAAATTAAAAGTCTTCATATTTTGCATCCAAGTTGGGGTGAGTGCTATATTATTGTTACTCTTTCTGCCATACTTGTATACTGCATGTCTCCGGACGTACAGCAATCACCTGTGATACAAGCCCCGTACACTTCTTAGGACGTTGTATCCAATTTCCCCATACACACGTATACATAATACCCCAGTGCCGAGCAGCTCTGTTCTCTGCATCATCGCTCTTAAAGGGTACTCCGCTGGAAACCTCTTGGATAGGGGGTTAAGATGTTAGATTACGGGGGTCCCGCCACTGGGGATCCCTCCCGATCTCCAGTGCGGCACCCGTCATTTGGTGCACGGAGCGTGGCGTGACGTGACGTCACAAATGCGGAAGTTGCAAGCTTCCGTGTTCCAGACACCGCCGCTGCCGGCCCAGAGATCGCGGGGTTCCCCTGCGGCGGGACCCCTGCTATCTAACATCTTATCCCCTATCCTTTGTATAGTGGACAAGATGTTTCCAGTGGAGTACACCTTTAATGAATCAGAGACAATCTTCAATAAGGAGTGGGACAAAACCCTACCCGAGATGTGTGCAAACCTGGTGGCCAAATACAAGAAACGTCTGACCTGTGATTGCTTACAAGGGTTTCGTGACCAAGTACTAAGTCATGTTTAGCAAAGGGGTCAAATAGTTATTTTGCTGAGTAAAATGCAAATCAATTTATAACATATTTGAAATGCGTTTGTCTGAATTTTTTTGTTGTTATTCTGTCGCTTATCATTCAAATAAACCATTAAAGGGGTACTGTGCAAAAATTAACTTATCCCCTATCCACAGGATAGGGGATAAGTAGATGACTGCGGGGGTCCGACTGCTGGGACCCCCACGATCTTCGGAATGGGACCTGGTTCTGAGTGAGAAGTGTGTGTGGTAAACAGCAAATGCTCCATTGATTTCTATGGGAGTTCTGAGGAGACCCAAGTCCAGCACTTAGGCATCATTGGTGCTCCCATAGAAATGAATGGAGGGCGTACAGTCTACTGGTAGACAACACAAACTCCATTACTGAGCGAGACGGGGTCCCTTTCCGGAGATCGCGCGCGGGGGGGGGGGGGGGGGGTATGTTTTCAGCGGTCCCAGCTACTTATTCCCTACACTGTTTATTTTGGTTGCAATTCCCCTTTAAAATAAAATTATTTCTCTGTCAGTGGCCAAACGTACATAATCAGTAGGGGGTCAAATAATTTTTCTCTTCACTGTAACAATGGCTTTTTATATCCATCATATTATAAGATACAGTAATGATAATGCAGCCTAATGTACCTGCCTACAGATCCCTCCAGGGATACCGAAAGCTCAAAACAAGCGTTAATGAGTCGGAGCGTTCTGTCCTAATGGAAATTGTACGTTACTATTATTATACATCTCCACTGAAACAGGTTTTTATTCTTTACAGCTCAATTCTATTACTTTAGTGGAGACAAATCTTTTAATAACCAAGACATTTTATTTCAACGTGACAAAACGAAATGCCACATTCATCTGTATCACATTAATAAAAGAACAGAGATCCTTGCCTAGATCCTCTGTATCATCTGTGCAGGAAGAATGATGATGTGCTGATAAGGTAATAAGGCTTTGTTCACACAAGCACTAGGGCTATGTTTAATAATGAGTAAGGAGTCTCTGTTACACCCATCATAAGACAGATACAAACAACAGACATTAGTGACTTACAAATGGCTCAGTCTTTTTCTCACTCCCTAACCTGTGACCGGTTTCCGCCTTTTTCTATCCTGCATTACTCTGATATTTCTACAATTCCCTCTTCCTAGACAAGAACTGTATTCTATTTGTAGAAATGGAAACAAGGCACCAGCCCTCTACAAAAACCTTAAAAAGGGGTAGGGATCGACCAATTATCGGCCGATAATCACAATTTTGGGCATTATCGGTATCGGCAATTACCTTGCCGATAATGCCCCACCCCCGCACTGCCCCCACCGCACCGCGACTGCCCCCCAAACTCCCCCCCCCCCCCCCGACCCGCCGCACCGCGACCACCCGACCCGCCGCACCCCCCACCGCTCCGGCCCCATTGCCTCCCCCATCCCCGGTTTTATAATTACCTGTTCCCGGGGGCCAGAGTCCACGCTACTTCTTGCTGCTGCTGCGTCCTGCGTTACGCTGTGCGCAATGACGAGTGACGTGACGTGCGCGACGTGACGTCACCATCAGTGCGCACAGTGACAGTTCAGGAGGACGCCACCGGAGCCAGATGTGGAGTGGACCCTGGGAACAGGTAATTATAAAACCGGGGATGGGGGAGGCAATGGGGCCGGTGCGCTGCGGGGGGGGGGGTCGGTCGAGGTGCGGCGGGGACGGGTGCGGTGCGGCGGCAGTCGTGGTGCGGCGGGGGGGAGCGGTGGCAGTGATAGGTCTCAGGACCCCCGGACAGGCAGGGGGAGAGAAGCGGGGGGGCGGCGGCGGCCTATGGCACCGCAAAAGCCACTGCAGTGCATGGATTTAAAACCCGCCCACTTTAAATCAATGATCTGCAGCGGTGTCGCGGGGGGATAAATAGCCTATAACTTATAAAGGAATATCGGTATAAGTTATCGGCTATCGGCCCTAACCTCCACCGATTATCGGTATCGGCCCTAAAAAAAAAAAACGATATCGGTCGATCCCTAAAAAAGGGGTACTCCGCTGCTCAGCGTTTGGAACAAACTGTTCCGAACACTGGGAGCTCGTGATGTCATAGCCCCGCCCCCTCAATGCAAGGTCTATGGGAGGGGGCGTGACGGTTGTCACGCCCCCTACCATAGACTTGCATTGAGGAGGTGGGACATAACATGAGGGGGTGTGGCTATGACGTCACAAGCTCCCGGCGCCGTCTCCAGCATTCGGAACAGTTTGTTCCAAACGCTGAGCAGCGGAGTACCCTTTTACCCTCTTCCCACAAATGAATGTATATTTATGTCCACTGCCAGCTCCGGCTGCATGAAGAGCGATCAGCAGCCAATCAGGACAATGTCCAGCATTAACACTTTTAGACACTGCGAACAAAGCCGATTGCAGCGTCTAAAGGTGGTAAATCCAGTTCCCGGCTGGCCTCAGTTGCAAACATGCTCCTTTGCGCAATGTCTGTGTGAGCCGACTCTCCGAGCTTCCCTGCCTCCTTCCTCTCTGCTGCCATATGCCTACTTACCTCGAAATATGCATAATCTTTTCAGAGCAGTCACGTGGGCACAGGTTCTCATGTCATTTGGACGTGACTGCTATGAAGAGGATATACATATCAGAGATAAGCGGGTATATGGTGACAGAGGGGATGGAGACAGGGAAGCTCAGACAGTCAGCTCCCACTAATATTGTGCAAAGGAACATATAAGCAACTGAGGCTCTAAGTTTACAAGGGGACCACAGACTGGAGTGAGTAATACATCATTTTATTCAGTTTAACCCAGTGTATTAAGTTAAAAGGGTACTCCAGTGGAAAACTTTTTTTTCTTTTTTTTTTTTAATCAACTGGTGCCAGAAAGTTAAACAGATTTGTAAATGACTTCTGTAAAAAATATCTTAATCCTTCCAATACTTATTAGCTGATGAATACTACAGAGGAAATTCTTTTCTTTTTTGAACACAGTGTTCTCTGCTGACATCTCTGTCCATTTTAGGAACTGTCCAGAGCAGCATATGTTTGCTATGGGGATTTTCTCCTACTCTGGAAAGTTCCTAAAATGGACAGAGATGTCAGCAGAGAGCACTGTGCTTGTGATGTCAGCAGAGAGCTCTGTGTTCCATAAAGAAAAGAATTTCTTCTGCAGTATTCAGCAGCTAATACGGACTGGAAGGATTAAGATTAAGTAATATACAAATCTGTTTAACTTTCTGGCACCAGTTGATTTAAAAAAAAGAAAAAAGTTTTCCACCGGAGTACCCCTTTAAGTGCGGGTAAGCCTGCAGTCAGTTCCTTTTTTAAATCCACAAGAACTAGTGATGGTTCTTTTTTTGGACTATAGCTTTGGCCTAAAAAAGGGTGGAAATGATATTAATTATCCTGGAGCAATGTTATGGATTTTTCTCCATTTGGAAGCTACAATACAGATGTAAACAAAGCCTAACAGATAAAAGTGGACGTATATCCTATCACAGAATGAACAAGGGCTTCCCAACCAGTGCCTCCAGCAACTACAACTACAACAACTACAACTCCCAGCATGCAGTCATAGATTAAGGAGTGCTGGAAGCTGTAGTTTTGCATTAGCTGGAGGCACACTAATTGGGAAACACTGGAATACACTGTGGACAATTACACCCTACCATGTGAACCCCTAATATACTGTATACACAGAGATACAATTTAATTATTATATTTGGCTAGGTATAATCACTGCTATGGGTATATCCATACTGCTTTCAGGAAAACAGAGTGAAGCAACTGTGAAAAGTTATCTTACTTCTATGAAGTTCTCTTTCACCACTGGAGGTAAATGGGATAATATAATTTCAATCTCCATTCTTATTAATATAAAAAAGACAATATTCAATGGACAGTAAACTTCAATAGTAAAAATAAATAAATAAAGTGGCCAAATAGAGTGGTGATAGCAGTCCTGGCACTGAGGGGGTCACTAGATCACATGGCACACCCCTTGGCCCTTTGGCTTCTATTATATTGGCCTCACAGACATGTGGGAGAACCTCTAGAGCAACAAGGGTGCCTCCAGCTGTTGCAAAACTACAACTCCCTGCATGCCCGGACAGCCTTTGGCTGTTCGGGCATGCTGGGAGTTGCAGTTTTGCAACAGCTGGAGGCACCCTGTTGGGAAACACTGCTCTAGAGAAATTGACATGATTCTTCACAAGTCCCTCTAGTGATCCGCGGTGGTCTCCTAAGCTCCCAACTAACTCCTAAACTCTAGCTCTGTGTCTATCCTTAAAGGGGTACTCCACTAGAAAACAATTTTATTTTTATTTAATCTTTTAATCAACATCTTCTATATAAAAATCATTACTTCTATATAAATAAAATAAAAAACTTAATCCTTCCAGTACATATCAGCAGCTGTTATGATCCACAGGAAGTTCTTTTCTGTTTGAATTTCCTTTCTGTCTGACCACAGTGCTCTCTGCTGACACCTCTGTCCATCTTAGGAACTGTCCAGAGCAGGATGGGTTTTCTATGGGGATTTTTTCCTACTCTGGACAGTTCCTAAAATGGACAGAGGTGTCAGCAGAGAGCACTGTGGTCAGACAAAGGAAATTCAAAAAGAAAAGAACTTCCTGTGGATCATAAGAGCAGATGATAAGTACTGGAAGGATTAAGATTTTTTTATAGAAGTGATTTACAAATCTGCTTAACTTCCTGGCACCAGTTCATTTAAAAAAAAAAAATAATTTTCCAGTGGAGTACAAGTTTAATTAAAACTGGTCATAAGTAACTTACAGATGCCTGTATCTGCCATGGAAGCTGCATGTAAATACATCTTACCGTATTTTTCCTTATTAAAATAGCAGTTTTTGCACCTGTTCTTTGAGTTATGAAGGTTCTTTTATGTGGGACGACTTTTATGCAGAAGGTGCATGACAGCCATTGTGTGTGGGAGGAAGAATTCCCTGGGGAAAGGGAGTTTAGATGTATTAGGATGTATAGAAAGCATCTGCCCTACAATCCAAACCACCAGTCACAAATGGCAGCAGCCATGGAACACGCAAAGAACACGCTTACTTCTAGGTGTGCTGAACGTCTGTGGAGGAAGACTAACACTACAAACTAATGCTCAAATCCTATTACTTTGTCCACAACCTGGCCAAACAAAACTATGTTACCTCCCTCATCTTGTCTCTGCCCAACAACCCGAAACCACTCTACAGTGGCCTGGCCTCATATTTCTAAAGTAAAAGAGAGGCCATCCTTCATAAAATCCTCACCCAGTCCCCAATAGTGCTGATCCCATTCATGGCCACAACACTTCTTCATCACTTAGTTTCTGAGCCAATAACTGAGGATGACGTCTCCAGGCTCCTCCCCTCCCCCCCCCCCCCCCCCCCCGCCCCTCTACCTGCACTAGTGTAGTGACCCTATCCCTTAAAAAGGGGTACTCAATTGGAAAAAAAAATTTTTTATTTTTTTTATTCGTTTTTAAATCAACTGGTGCCAGAAAGTTAAACACACTTGTAAATTACTATTAAAAAATCTTAATCCTTCCAGTACTTATCAGCTGCTGTATGTTCCAAAGGAAGTTCTTTTCTTTTTTGAATTTCCTTTCTGTCTGACCACAGTGCTCTCTGCTTACACCTCTGTCCTTTTTAGGAAGTAGGAGGAAATCCTCATAGCAAACCTCTCCTTCTCTGGACAGAGGTGTCAGTAGAGAGCACTGTGGTCAGACAGAATGGAAATTCAAAAAGAAAAGAACTTCCTCTGGAGTATACAGCAGCTGATAAGTACTGGAAGGGTTAAGATTTTTAAATAGAAGTCATTTACAAATCTGTTTAACTTTATGGCACCAGTTGATTAAAAAAATAAAAATAAAATTATTTCCAGGGGAGTACCCCTTTAACACCTCCTCCAGTCTCACTCACCTGCAGTCACCTGTCACTTAAAGAGGTACTCCACTGCCCCAGCGTTCTGAACATTTTGTTCAGAATGTTGGGTGTGGGCTGCGGGGGTGGTGACGTCAAGTCGCGCCCCCTCAATGCAAGTCTATGGGAGGAGGCATGTCAGCCGCCACGCCCCCTCCCATAGACTTGCATTGTGGGGGGATATCGTCACAAAGGGCCTGGCCATGAAGTCACGACCCCCGCAGCCAGAACGGAACAAAATGTTCCAAATGCTGGGGCAGTGGAGTACCCCTTTAACTAAAATTTTAGCCTCTCCCTCTCCTCTGGTATCTTTCCCTCCTCCTTTAAACATTCCGTCATAAACCTATTACAAAAAAAAAAAAAATCTCCAGACCCGTCCTGTAGAGCTAACCATGGATCCGTCTCTAATCTCCCCTTCATCACCTAACACCTGGAACAGAATAGACCTCGGTCTATTCGAGCCTAAGGTGCTATTTGAGAACTCGCTACTTGACCCCTTAGGCTATGTTCACACGGAAACTCTCCACGTGGACATTACCCCTGAATGCAGAGCACCAGCATAACAATGCGAGTGCTAGGACCGCTCAGAATTGTGCCATCTCATAGACAGCAATGCATTCCGTGCGGAGTCCACAGAAAGAGACATGTCTATTTGTGCTGCACCAGTTCTCTGAACTGCAATACCCCAAACCCTTTAGACTTACCCAACAACCACAGTATGGTGGGTAAATGAGCCCTAAAGATACATCTCTTCAAGAAGGTCTATAACATTCCCTAATTGCCCCCCCCCCCCCCCCCCCCCCCTTACTATCATTTGAAAGGTCTCTCTATTCTTTATGCAAGTTAAACACTAAGGCTAGGTTCACACAATGGAATTTCCGTGCAGAATTCCGCACTGTGATTTCAATGGGATCCTGCTTCAATGTTGACATAGCAGAATTTTTGCACAGGAAACATCTGACGCCGTAATTTAAATTCCAGTGTCCGCAGGAAGAACAGGAATGTCATCATGTATGTAATCTTGTAACGTGTCATTTTATCCTCAACATTTTAAAGTACTGCGGAATCTGTTGGTGATATATGAACAAAATATTTACCTAAATCCCCATACAACCCTATGATGAGACCAGTTTGGTTTACAAGATCTGCAGAGAGTCAGAGTCATGAGGCTGGGTTCACATCACATTAACAACCAATGTAAAAAAATAAAAATAAATTACATTGCACTCACCGAGAGGTATCACCCAAGAAGTACAAGTGTTTGGAGAAGACGTGCCAGTTGTGATTACCATTCTGCATTTGTCACATTACATTAATAATATACATTAGAACAGTGACATGTATAACAATGCACTTGTTACTGTTTTTAACCCCTTAAGGACGTTTTCCCACTTTCATTTTTTTTCTCCTCACCTTTTAAAAAACATAAGCCTTTCAATTTTGCACCAAAAATTTATTTGCAAGAAAATTAAAAACGTTTAAAATTGTCATCTTTTGACCCCAGTATGAGGGCTCATTTTTTGCACCATGATCTGAAGTTTTTATCGGCACCATTTTTGTTTTGATTTTTCTTTTTTTGCTATAAAAAGTGACAAAAAGTACGCTATTGTGGACTTTGGAATTTTTTGCGTGTACGCCAAATGACCGTGCAGTTTAAATAATAATATATCTTTATAGTTCGGACATTTCCACACATGGCGATTCCACATGTTTATTTTTATTTACACAGTTTATTTTTGAAAATGGGAAAAGGGGGTGATTCTTACTTTCATTAGAGAAGGGGTTAATTAATTATTAGTAACTTTTTTTTCCTGTTATAGTCCCCTCTAGGGGCTATAACATGCATTACATTGATTCCTAACATTGATCATCAGCATAGAACTACATGCGGATGATCAGTGTTATCCGGGCTTGACTTCTCCTGCCTGGATCTCAGTCATGGAAAAGTCGATCGCCGATCGGAAGCCGAGGAAGCACGTAGGGGACCTTCCTTCCGTGTCCTAATTGACCGGGACACAGCGGTTTCACTGCTGTGTTCCCGATCAGCCCAACTGAGCTGCAATTTTTTTTTCATCTTTAGACGCGGCGATCAAATTAGCCGCCGGGACCGACCCGCAGGGTGACCCCGCGTTATAGACCGGAACCGGGCACAGGGTGTATGACCTGCGTCCTTAAGAGGTTAAAGGGGTACTCCCGTGGAAAACTTTGTTTTTTTTGTTTTTTAAGTCAACTGGTGCCAGAAAGCTAAACAGATTTGTAAATTACTCCTATTAAAAAATCTTAATCCATTTTAGGAACCGTCCAGAGAAGGAGAAAATCCCCATAGCAAACATTTGCTGCTCTGGGCAGTTCCTAAAATGAACAGCAGAGAGCACTGAGGTCGTGACAGAAGAGAAATCCAAGAAGAAAAGCATTTGCTCTATAGTATACAGCCACTAAAAAGTACTGGAAGAATTAAGATTCTTTTAATAGAAGCAATTTACAAATCTGCTTAACTTTCTGGCACCATACATAGTTAGTATGGTTGAAAAAAGACATACGTCCATCAAGTTCAACCAGGGAATTGAAGTGAAGGGTGTAAGGGGATAAGGGGAAGGGATGTATAATGTTATTTTGTTCCAGGAATGTATCTAACCCTGTTTTAAAGCTATTAATTGTTCCTTCTATGACCAGTTCCTGAGGTAGACTGTTCCATAAATTCACAGTTCTTATGGTAAAGAAGTTGATTTAAAAAAAAAAAAAGAATTATACCAGAGTACCCCTTTAACATATATGTGAAATGTACATTATTAATGCAATATGAGAAAAGTATATGACATACTTAACTTATAGTTCTAAATTTTTATTTTTTTTTATTTTTTTTTACAAATAACATTTCTCCTTGTAAAAAAAAAAAAAAAATTAATTGTAGAATTCAATTCAAAGCTGAAAATTAGTAGATATGAATCTCATTGAAGCACAAGGCTCGCATTTATTTCCCATTGACTCCAATATTAGTATAAAAACGGAAAAAAAGAAAATCATGGTATACCAAGCAGCATAAGAGACGTACAGGAGAGCACTCAAAGAGTCCACTCACAGTTACGGTGCCAGGATCATCTTTATTCAGGTGCAGTTAAAACATCAGCTGGATGCCAGGTTCCCGTAGCAGGGTAAGCAGCTTTCACGCCCACACAAAGGGCGCTTCTTCAGACCACACCCCCTGCCATCACCTGCTCCAGGTAAATACACCTGCCTTAGTCACGTGATGGCAGGGGGGGGTGTTTACAAACAACTTTATTAAAAAACACACACACACGGGATGCGGACGTAAAACCAGTATATCAACTTACAAAATTGTAGAGTAAAAAAATATAAATATACTACTATGCAATCATAAATACACGCTCATATCAAGTCTATCATTAAGACCAAGGCCCCCCTGGGCGTTCATCCTAAGGATCCAACGTCCTTTCTGCAGTAGCGTCTTTCTGGTATCCAATCCCGCTTTAGGATGAACACACTCTATAACAAAAAACCGCAAGGTGTGAATATCACTATTATGCACCTCGCGTACATGTTCGATCAGGCGGGGAGAACCTTTCCCCGTCCTGATCGAGTTTACGTGTTCCCCAAACCGTACATTGACTGCCCTTATGGTACAGCCGATGTTAAAACGGTTGCAGCGGCACTGGATGGCATAGACAGCATTTTTTGTTCTGCAACAGAAAAAATCCTTACACGTCACTTCTATACCTCCTATGTTGATGTACTTGTCTGTACAGTAAAAGCTACACCAATTACACCCTCCCCATTTGAAATTGCCCTTCGGCATATCCTTAGTCAGCCAGTTAGTACTGGGGTTAGGGTTTTTTAGGGAGCTACTTACTAAAACATTACTTAGGTTCTTACATTTTTTGAAAGTAATGAGGAGGTTTTTTTGTAAAATTCTGGAGGTCCGGGTCGTTCTGCAAACAATTCCAATTATTTTGGATGGCTTTTTTGATTTTTTCTGCTAGAGGGCTATATGTAAAGGCAAATGAAAATCGATCCCAATTATCTTTGCCATTACCATCTTTATGTTCATTCTTATTTTTTCTCAACAGTGTATCTCTGTTTTTACTCCTAGCTTTGTTCAAGGCCATATCCAGAATATTTTTAGGATATCCGCGTAGTAAGAATCTGGCATGTAATTCTCCCGCCTGCACCTCGAAATCCCTTTCTTCGGAATTTATCCTTCTGAGTCTTAGGAACTGCCCATACGGGACAGCCCTCTTAACGTGTTCAGGATGGTAACTTTCGAAGTGCAGGAGGGAGTTACAGGCCGTAGGTTTACGGTAACCCTTGGAGACCACCTTGCCATCTGCAACACTGACTTCCATGTCCAGGAATTCTAAAGTTGGTGTCCCAACTTTCCATGTGAACTTCAGTTTCATATCATTTTCATCGTTTAGAGCGGAGATGAAGTCCACTGCGTCCCCGCCAACACGATGAAAACGTCATCGACAAATCTGTGGTACTGCACGATATGACTGATAAACCTGTTCCTACTTGAGAACACATTTCTGTTCGAATCCTGCCACATATAAGTTGGCTAGAGTACATGCCACCGGGGTCCCCATGGCGACCCCGTTGGTCTGCGTGAACCAGTCATCGTTAAACTTGAAGGAATTACAAGACAAAATAAAATTAATATACCCAATGCTTCGTCCCGAACACTGGAGGAACCCCCTAATGACCTCTACACTTTTTTCTTGAGGGATACTAGTGTAGAGGCTTTCCAGCTGATGTTTTAACTGCACCTGAATAAAGATGATCCTGGCACCGTAACCGTGAGTGGACTCTTTGAGTGCTCCCCTGTACGTCTCCTTATGCTGCATTTGCACCTATGCTAGTGAAGCTCTTCTTTGGGGGTGTTAGCACCTGAACAGAGGCTATACGATGCCCCGCCTTATCGGGACATTTCTCGTGCATACACCAGTTGGTTACACATGCCTAGCTGCTAGCCGTGAAGGGAGTGTCGATCGCTGTATCTGCTGCTGCTAATGGTATACCAAGCTATACCATCCCACAAAAAAAAAAAAAAAAAAATTATATATATATATTTTATAAAACACACATATATTATATAACCCTGGAAGTGGTGCCTCTCCCTGAGGAAAATGCTCATCCCTTTTAGCTAGTCGCTACTCATCCTCAGCTAAGCCAGAACACCCTGCTCTGTATTGGCGAGGGGAAAGCACCCCGAAACAGTACCTCGGCTTTAAAAAAAAAAAAAAAAAAAAGCACGCCGAAACAGTTGTCTGCAGATGGGTCCTCTTCCCTTTTGGGGAGAACTCTGACTTGGTATAAATCCCAATAAGCTTCTGAGACTTTGTAACCAGAGCTGATCAGAGGGCATGCTACCTTATATGGTGGTGTGATGAGAAACTTTGCATACATATAAACACATACATATATATATATATATATATATATATATATATATATATATATATATATATATATATATATACACACACACAGTGGTCCCTCAACATATGATATTAATTGGTTTCAGGAGAACCATCATATGTTGAAACCATCATATGTCGAGTACATATGTCTATGTAAAAATAGTAATTGGTTCTGCGGCCTCGGAACCATTGTATGTTGAATACATATCTCTATGGGAAACTGCTAATTGGTTCTGGGATGACCATTGTATGTGGAGTGTATGGGAGTGTTTAACAAACCAGGGTGCCTCCAGCTGTTGCACAACTACAACTCCCAGCATGAATGTACAGCCATTGACTGTCTGGGCATGCTGGGAGTTATAGTTTTGCAACAGCTGGAGGCACACTGATAGGGAACCATTGATGTATGGGGTGTATTGTGTGTATATGTATTGTATGTGATGTGTGACATCGCATACAGTACTGTACAGTTCTTTAAATACCTTCAGGGGGGACAGAATGTCCTCCATTACAATCCTGCCGACTACAGCTCTATAGGAAAGGAAGGGGAGGGCAGCCAGCAGCTCATTGGATGCCTGCAGCAAGATGCTCCAGGCTATTGGCTATGGCTGCTCTGGGGGGGCGGGGCTTACACAGAGCTCACAGTGGAAGCCTGCGTGAGTTAGCAGGACAGCATGTGAGTAACAGGAGGCAGAACGGGGCACACGGGGCACATTATACAACTGTCTGTCAGTTGCTGAAGTTGTCAGGGCTGTCAGATAGCTGTTTGTATGATGGCCCCGACACACAGCAGCATCATATGTCGAGGCTGCCTTCAACATACGATGGGCTCTGAGAGGCCATCATATGTTGAAATGATCATATGTCGGGGCCATCATATATATATATTTGGGATCGACCAATATCGTTTTTTTAGGGCCGATACCGATAATCTGTGGAGGTTAGGGCAGATAACTTATACCGTTATTCCGGCATAAGTTATCGGCTATTTATCCCTCCCCCCACGACACCGCTGCAGATCATTGATTTAAAGCAGGCGCTTTAAATCAATGAACTGCAGCGGCTTTTGTGGTGCCAAAGGCCGCCGCCGCCAGCCGATTCTCTCCCCCTGCCTGTCCGGGGGTTCTCCTGAGTCCTATCACCGCCACCGCGCCCCCCACCGCAGCACCGCGTCGCACCCCCCACCGCACCGCCCCGGCCCCATTGCCTCTCCCATCCCCGGTTTTACAATTACCTGTTCCTGGGGTCCGTGCTACATCTGGCTCCGGTGGCGTCCTCCTGAGCTGTCACTGTGCGCACTGACGGTGCCAGGGCGGTGCGGTGTGCGACGCGGTGGGGGGGGGGGGGGTTGGCCTTCGCAGTGCGGTGGGTGGTGCGGTGCGGTGGGGGCGGTGCATTATCGGATTATCGGCACGGTAATTGCCGATACCAATAACGCCCAAAATCATGAATATCAGCCAAACCGATAATCGGTCGATCCCTAATATATATCCACACACACTAATAAAAATAATATATTATAATTGCAGTGTGTGGCTGTACTTAATGGGGTACTCCGGCCCGAATACATCTTATCCCCTATCCAAAAGGAAAGGGGATAAGATGCCTGATCGTGGGAATCCCGCCGCTGGGGACCCCCACAATCTGTAATTGCGCACCCACCTTTTTGAGATCTCCGTAGAGCTGGAGGCTCCGAGTATGTAGCGTGACGACCACAGGTCCGGAGTATCGTGATGTCACGACTCCGCCCCCGTGTAATGTCATGCCCCGCCCCTTCAATGCAAGTCTATGGAAGGGGGCGTGATGGCCATTTTTGTTTCGTGCAGTAGGAACTAAGACAGAGAAAGAAATGAAGTAAATATTATTAAGCCAAGCGCTGACGTCACTGTGCCCGAGGCCAGGATTGTAGCTCTGCCCATTCTCCAGACTGCTTATTTGCATATTCAGTAAAATAAAGATCTCTTCAGAACGTAGCGACGGATCTGGACACAAAAGGTATCGTTTTAAATCAGTGTCACCCGCACTTCCAGGCAGTACTGCTGGTTTGTGTGGGTGAATGTAGTGACAGATTTCCTTTAAAAAGGTATATTTACAAGTACAGTATCCTGCTCATATTTGATGCTGCAGATCTGAAGCTGTGTTCAGTCACTTAGCTCACATTTAAATCTGCAGCTTCAAACATGTGCAGGATACTGTACATGTGAATAGACCCTAAAGGGGTATTCCTATTTAGGACATCTATGGCATATCCACAGGCCAAAAATGTCTGATAGACTTAATGAAGTCCACACACTGTGCTAAAATAGAGTTTTAAAATAGGACTTTCTGAAGACAAAAGCCCACAACAGTCATGGGAATTACTTTTCAAACCTTTATTGCTCCAAGCTGGTAAAAAACACGGGAGTACAGGGCACACACCAATGTACGATTCACATCATGTGATGCTTTCATAAGAAAGAAGGCATCACATGATGAAAGCATCACATGATGTGAAACGTACGTTGGTGTGTGCCCGATCCTCCCGAGTTTTATACCAGCTTGAAGCAATAAAGGTTTGAGCCACATGAGTGTCGTGGACTTTAGCTTCAGTAAGTCTAATTAAAACTTTATTTTAGCACAGTGTGAAGTAGGAAGGGTTAAAAGTCATGTGGTGCCAGTCAATGTTTGTCTCTATCTGGGTCATAAACGTCTCAAAGATGTCTACCTCTGGTACCCAAACCCATCTCAAGATCAAGGGCCCCTGAGGTCTAGCTGAAGCTGTCAGAGGTGGACGAATGGGCTATTTCCGGAGCTGGGTTAGGCCAGGTTCACATGGCCAAAAACGGAAAACAAGGGCGGACATTCCACACATTTGAATGATCAAGCTGGCGCTAGGACTGCTAGGAAATGCGTCATCTCATAGACGGCAATGCATTTTCAAGCAGAATCATCAGAAAGACTAGTTAAAAGGAAAACTGTCAGCCAGTTCAGCCACACTAAACCCAATATACTGGGTGATAGTTTAGGTGAACTGGAGTCCATAAAGCGTTCACTTACTTTAGTGTGTGCCCTGAACGCTGAGTTCTCTCCCGCTAAATTTCTGTTCATCCTGTCTGCAGTAACGCTTTGAAGATGGTCCCTTGGCGTCCATATCTCTTTGGGTCCCGGAGGAAGCCTTCATTTTCCTCAATTCCCATGCGCCCGGAGCGCAGTGCTCTGTCTGCAGAGCGCATGCGCCTGAAGTTTTACGCAGCTGTCACGTCCTGGTGATGTGAGAGCTGTGCGTCCGGAGAGCGTTCTGCGCAGTGTAACTGTGCATGCGCTGGGCCCTCACTACACAAGTCGGGAGTATAGAGTGCCCGGCGCATGCGCAGATCTTCTTGCAGCACCCACATTCTATGCCGGGCTGCTGCTTCAGTCTCAAAAACCTCTGTGTTTCTAGGACTGGAGACGTGACGTAAAGCCACCTCATGACGTCATGCCACGCCATAGAATGCAGGTGCTGCATGGAGATCACAGGGGGCCCTAGCGGCAGGCCCCCCGCGATCAGATATCTTATCCCCAATCTTTAGACCTCCTTCCATCACAAGTTTGGTGAGGTACACGGCAGCGCACACTTCATTAACTAGATGTCATCTGAGCAATTCACTGCTTTAGTCTATACCAGTGTTTCCCAACCAGTGTGCCTCCAGCTGTTGCAAAACTACAACTTCCAGCATGCCCAGACAGCCAACGGCTGTCCGGGCATGCTGGGGGTTGTAGTTTTGCAACAGCTGGAGGCACACTGGTCTATGCAGTGGATGAAGCAGTAGGCTGGTGGGTAAGGAGCGCTGCCACGCACTCTCATTTATAACATGCGATCAAACGGGACCCAGGACTGAGACCCTGGGCGCCCTAAACTTTTCACATAACAGGATGACCTGTCAAAAGTTTTTTTTTTTTTTTTTCAAATGACAGTGACTCTTTAAAGGGGTTATCCAGGAATAGAAAAACAGAGCTAATTTCTGTCACAACAGTGCCACTTCTGTCCTTAGGTTGTGTGTGGTATTACAATTTGTCCCCATTCATTTTAAGGTAACTGAGCTGCAATTCCACACACAACCTGAGGACAGGGGTGGTGCTGTTTTGGGGAAAAATTAGCTCTGGTTTTCTATTCCTAGACAACCCCTTTAAGCATGTGAGCAGCTTGGACTCAAGTTCTCCGACATGCTCCGCCCCAGACAAACACAGCCACACCTTTTTCCCTATTAAATACATAGCACTCCCTAAATGATAAGCCCCTTATCAAGACTTTTTTCTTTTAACCCTTTATGTATAATTTTAGACAAAGAAACAAACTTTACAAATTGGAAAAAAAAAAAATCTGAAGACGGGGGAGAAAAGTATGTAAACAAGTCATGTCAGGGCCGGTACTTGTCCTGGGGGCTGAGAATCTGGAAGAAACAATCTGTGAACTAGTATTGAGCCTTAGTGAGATGAGGGGATACTAAGGACTGTGACACCAGGGGAGATGAGGGGGCACTAAAGACTGTGACACCAGGGGAGATGAGGGGACACTAAAGACTGTGACATCTGGGGAGAGGAGGGGGCACTAAAGACTGTGACACCGGGGGAGATGAGGGGACACTAAAGACTGTGACACCTGGGGAGATGAGGGGGCACTAAAGACTGTGACACCGGGGGAGATGAGGGGGCACTAAAGACTGTGACACCGGGGGAGATGAGGGGACACTAAAGACTGTGACATCTGGGGAGAGGAGGGGGCACTAAAGACTGTGACACCGGGGGAGATGAGGGGACACTAAAGACTGTGACACCTGGGGAGATGAGGGGGCACTAAAGACTGTGACACCGGGGGAGATGAGGGGGCACTAAAGACTGTGACACCTGGGGAGATGAGGGGGCACTAAAGACTGTGACACCGGGGGAGATGAGGGGGCACTAAAGACTGTGACACCGGGGGAGATGAGGGGGCACTAAAGACTGTGACACCTGGGGAGATGAGGGGGCACTAAAGACTGTGACACCGGGGGAGATGAGGGGGCACTAAAGACTGTGACACCGGGGGAGATGAGGGGGCAATAAAGACTGTGACACGGCGCAGTAATGACTAACAGAGGGGGAGATGAGGTATCAGTTATGTCTGTGACAGCCAGGGAGATGAGAGGACACTAATGACTGACACCAGGGGAGATTAGGGGACACTAATGAATGTGACACCGAGGGAGATGAGGGGCCACTACTGAAAGTGACATTGGGGGATTTGAGGGGACACTACTGAATGTGACACCGGGGGAGATGAGGGGACACTAATGACTGACACTGGAAGAAATAAGGGGACACTATCAACTGTGACACTGGAAGAGATTAGGGGACACTTGGGGGAATGAGGCAACAAAAACGACTGTGACACAGGGAGAATTAGGAAACACTAATGACTGTGACACTGGGAGAGATAAGAGGACAATAATTACTTTGATACAGGGGAAGGTGAGGGGACACTAATAATGTTACACCAGACGAGATGGGAGGACAGTAATGACTGACACAGGGAGTGGTGAGGGGATACTAATGACTGTGACACAGGAAGATGAAGGGACACTAATGACTGTGACATTGGGGGAAATAAGGGGAAAGTAATGACATGACACAGGGGAAGGTGAGGGGAAACTAATAATGTTACACCAGAGGAGATGGGAGGACAGTAATGACTGGCACAGGGGAAGGTGAGGGGACACTAATGATTGTGACATCGGGGGAAATAAGGGGAAGTAATGACATGACAGAGGAGAAGGTGAGGGGACACTAATAATGTTACACCAGAGGAGATGAGGGGACACTAATGACTGTGACACCAGGAGAGATAAGGGGACACAATGGGACATAATGACTGATCATATAAGATCACGTGACGTGCAGTATCCTGGCTCCTAAATCCATAACCAATGTATCCAGCCATAAACATCCATTACAGAGTTTCCCAATCAGTGTAATTCCAGCTGTTGCCAAACTACAACTCCCAGAATGCCCGGATGCTGGAAGTTGTAGTTTTGCAACAGCTGGAGACCCAGTGATGTACTCCACAGCAGAGAATATGAGCAGTGACCTCCATGACATCAGTGTGTGACACATGACAGGACCGGACACAACACTTACAATCCATTCTCTAACTTGGCTGTGAAAGTTCTGCTCCCTGACGGTCACATCGTCTTCTTCCATCCTTCATATTGCTGGAGCCCGGGACGGACCGCTGCTCAGCCTGAAAACCATCCCCCACCCCCCGCACACAGAGGGGAGCAGAACAATAACAAAGACCCGGGCCTCTCCTGGGCTAAGGATGCGGTACGTACTACTCCTGCTCCACAGCCTCCACTCTGCCCAAAACACTGGAGCACGCGCGGCTCACAAGTAACGCGCCCTGTGATTGGCTGATACACAGGGCAGCAGCGGGTCGTCCCCTTTGTCGGCTCGTCTGATTGGTGGAGCCCTTGTTTAGCTCCCCGCCTCCTCTCTTCCTGTCAGTGTTGTGCGGCAGTGTTATTAGATGAGGCAGGTGGCTGACAGAGATAGGAGGCGGTCACGTGGTGCAGGAGGCCCGCCCTCATCTACATAGTGAAAGTTATCATTGATGTCCGTACTGATATATACAGAAAATACGTATGTAGAGACAGAGATTTTATATATAGATGCGAATCATAAAATGTTGCAGTATCTTGTAATGACCTTTTTTATTGGACTAACAGCATTTTGTAGAGAAGCTTTCGGGATTCCTCCCAAAGGGATTTGCTTTGGACTTGATAAAGGAAGGAATCCCGAAAGCTTCTCTACAAAATGCTGTTAGTCCAATAAAAAAGGTCATTACAGGATACTGCAACATTTTATGATTCGCATCTATATATATATATATATATATATATATATATATATATACATATATATATATATATATTTATTATAAATATATTTCTATGGAAAAAAACACCCCCTTTCCTGTACATTGCCGCGGCCCCGTACAGGAAATTGCGTGGGGCCCCAGCGCTCGGGCCCCCCGCGATCTGAAACTTATCCCCTATCCTTCGTATAGGGGATAAAGTTCAGATCTCCTTTAAGGAATCAGCACATTTTCATTTTTGCATTTTCGTTTTTTCCTCCTTCCTTTCTAAAAATCATAACGCTTTCAATTTTGCACCTACAGACCTATATAAGGGTTTGTTTTTTGCGTCACCAATTGTACTTTGCAATTACATCATTTATTTTTGAATATAACCTGCAGCGAAACCAAAAAAAGTTATTTCTGGGGTTATAAAAATAAAAAACGCCATTTTGTAAATTTTGGGGTTCCTGTTTCTATGCAGTGCAATATTTGGAAAAATGACACTTTGTCTTTGTTCTGTAGGTCCAAACAGTTACAAGGATACCCAATTTATATAGGTTTTATTTTATTTTAATACTTAAAAAAATTATAAACATGCACTAAAATGAGTATGTTTAAAATTAGCATCTTATGACCCCTATAACTTTTTTATTTTTCCGTGTACTGGGCAGTATAAGGGGTCATTTTTTGCATCATCATCATCATCTGAGGTTTTTGATGGGACTTTTTGATCGCTTTTTATTAATATTTTTATGGTATATGAAGTGACCAAAAATACACAATTTTGGACTTTGGTATTTTTTTACGTGTACACCATCGACCGTGTGGTTTAGCTAACCTAATATTTTAAAAGTGCGGACATTTACGCACAAGGCGGTACATATGATTATTTTTATTCTTTATTTCATTATTTTATTTTAAAAAATGGGAAGAGGGGGTGATTTAAACTTTTAATAGGGTAGGGGTTAATTAACTTTTATGAAAAAACATTTTTAGATTTTTTTTTAATTTTTTTTTGGCCCCCATAGGGGGCTACAACAGGCAATCTTCTGTTTGCATACACTGATCAGTGCTCTGCCATTTCAAAGCACTGATCAGTGTAACCGGCGCTCTGCTGCTCCTGCCTGCTGCACAGGCATGGAGCAGTAGATCGCCGATTGGACAACGGAGAGGCAGGTCAGGACCCTCCCATCGTCCGGTAAGCTGATCGGGACATCGCGATTTTGTCGCGATAGTCCCGATCAGCTCCGCTGAGCTGCCGGGATTATTTTACTTTTGTTTTAAAGGGTTAATGCCGGTCATTGTTTTGTCATGTTGCTCCTCTGACTGACTTCCGGCAAACTATGAGGATCCGGCAGCGCTGCTCCTTTTATGTAGGGCTTCGGGAAAATGGCCGCCTGTTAGACACGGGGACAATAAAGACTCCAACGCCAAGTTACGGGCAATGGTAGCTTTACTGAGGGTAGACATTTGGTAAAGTCTATACAGTTCAGCCAGGGCCCAAGGAGGTGTCCAGTGATTCAGAGACCTTAAGGGCTTGTAGTAGGACTGGACAATTGAATGCGGACCACGCTGACTTGACAGATGACAGGGACTGACTTGACTTGACTCATAAAACTTAGACTTTAGATTACTTGAATTGATGGTGGCTGCAGGACTTGAGTTTGACGTCTCCAACACCCTGGACAAACACACTAGGCACGACTGCCTTGGAGCTCAGCAGGAAGCAAAAGCTAAGAGCCAAGAGAGAGAAGCTAGCTCCACCCAGGGCTTATATGGGGGAGACTAGCAGGGAGCCCATAGGTCACGCTTGGGATCACCTGGTCACTGGTACCTCCTTGGTACCAATCACATGATATAACTCTTAAAGATACAACACATTTTATAATACAATACACTGCAGAACATATGTACAGGGGGGGAAACAGGTGCAAGGGGCCCTGGGGACACTGAAGGAGGCTGCCTGACAGGGCAGCAAGGGTACACGTTAAAATCTCCCATACTGGGCCACCACACTTGTGCACACTAACACTTTTACAAAAAAGACCATTTTCCTCTGCCTTCCTGCCACAGCTACTATTCTGATCCTGCGAACCGCTTGATGCCGCACATTTTATGCCAAGTTCTCCTTTTTTTACCCACCTGCACACCGGGTACTGGTATTGCCAACCACCGCCCCACTCTGTCAAAGGGTCACTTTCAGGATTCCTGATGCTGCTGATGCCACCTACAGGCTGTCTCATTCTGCTATCATATCTTCTCCTCATGCTGATGCTAGCTCCAGTCTGTCTCATTCTGCCACTACAGTATATGGTCACCTCTTGCTGCGCCAACTCAAGGCTGTGTCATCCAGCCACTATATGGTCTTCTCATGCTTCCGCCACCTCCAGGCTGTGTCATTCAGCCACTATATGGTCTCCTCTTGCTGCTGCCAACTCCAGGCTGTGTAATTCGGCCACTATATCAGTGGTTCTCAACCTTTTTGGTGACTGTACCCCCAAAGGCTTAAAGTATGTCCGCGGGTACCCCCTCGCATGGAACTTGCGCGCGAGGGGTACCCGCGGACAAAAGGCGTGTTCTTACCTTTATACTAATGTATCCCCCATCCAATATGGCAAAAGGGGATCAGATGGAGGGGGGAATAATGGGAAAAGGGGATAAAGATGGAGGAGGAATAATAACACAAGGGGATAAAGATGGAGGAGGAATAATAACACCAGGGGATAAAGATGGAGGAGGAATAATAGCACAAGGGGATAAAGATGGAGGAGGAATAATAACACAAGGGGATAAAGATGGAGGGGGAATAATAACACAAGGGGATAAAGATGGAGGAGGAATAATAACACAAGGGGATAAAGATGGAGGAGGAATAATAACACAAGGGGATAAAGATGGAGGAGGAATAATAACACAAGGGGATAAAGATGGAGAAGGAATAATAACACAAGGGGATAAAGATGGAGGAGGAATAATAACACAAGGGGATAAAGATGGAGGAGGAATAATAACACAAGGGGATAAAGATGGAGGAGGAATAATAACACAAGGGGATAAAGATGGAGAAGGAATAATAACACAAGGGGATAAAGATGGAGGAGGAATAATAACACAAGGGGATAAAGATGGAGGAGGGATAATAACACAAGGGGATAAAGATGGAGGAGGGATAATAACACCAGGGGATAAAGATGGAGGAGGAATAATAACACAAGGGGATAAAGATGGAGGAGGAATAATAACACCAGGGGATAAAGATGGAGGAGGAATAATAACACAAGGGGATAAAGATGGAGGAGGAATAATAACACAGGGGGATAAAGATGGAGGAGGAATAATAACACAAGGGGATAAAGATGGAGGAGGAATAATAACACAAGGGGATAAAGATGGAGGGGGGAATAATAACACAAGGGGATAAAGATGGAGAAGGAATAATAACACAGGGGGATAAAGATGGAGGAGGAATAATAACACCAGGGGATAAAGATGGAGGAGGAATAATAACACAAGGGGATAAAGATGGAGGAGGAATAATAACACAAGGGGATAAAGATGGAGGAGGAATAATAACACAAGGGGATAAAGATGGAGGAGGAATAATAACACAAGGGGATAAAGATCGAGGAGGAATAATAACACCAGGGGATAAAGATGGAGGAGGAATAGTAACACAGGGGGATAAAGATGGAGGAGGAATAATAACACAAGGGGATAAAGATCGAGGAGGAATAATAACACCAGGGGATAAAGATGGAGGAGGAATAATAACACAGGGGGATAAAGATGGAGAAGGAATAATAACACAGGGGGATAAAGATGGAGGAGGAATAATAACACCAGGGGATAAAGATGGAGGAGGAATAATAACACAAGGGGATAAAGATGGAGGAGGAATAATAACACAAGGGGATAAAGATGGAGGAGGAATAATAACACCAGGGGATAAAGATCGAGGAGGAATAATAACACCAGGGGATAAAGATGGAGGAGGAATAATAACACAGGGGGATAAAGATGGAGGAGGAATAATAACACAAGGGGATAAAGATGGAGGAGGAATAATAACACAAGGGGATAAAGATCGAGGAGGAATAATAACACCAGGGGATAAAGATGGAGGAGGAATAATAACACAGGGGGATAAAGATGGAGGAGGAATAATAACACAAGGGGATAAAGATGGAGGAGGAATAATAACACAAGGGGATAAAGATGGAGGAGGAATAATAACACCAGGGGATAAAGATGGAGGAGGAATAATAACACAAGGGGATAAAGATGGAGGAGGAATAATAACACAGGGGGATAAAGATGGAGGAGGAATAATAACACAAGGGGATAAAGATGGAGGAGGAATAATAACACAAGGGGATAAAGATGGAGGGGGGAATAATAACACAAGGGGATAAAGATGGAGAAGGAATAATAACACAGGGGGATAAAGATGGAGGAGGAATAATAACACCAGGGGATAAAGATGGAGGAGGAATAATAACACAAGGGGATAAAGATGGAGGAGGAATAATAACACAAGGGGATAAAGATGGAGGAGGAATAATAACACAAGGGGATAAAGATGGAGGAGGAATAATAACACAGGGGGATAAAGATGGAGGAGGAATAATAACACCAGGGGATAAAGATGGAGGAGGAATAATAACACAAGGGGATAAAGATGGAGGAGGAATAATAACACAAGGGGATAAAGATGGAGGAGGAATAATAACACAAGGGGATAAAGATGGAGGAGGAATAATAACACAAGGGGATAAAGATGGAGGAGGAATAATAACACCAGGGGATAAAGATGGAGGAGGAATAATAACACAGGGGGATAAAGATGGAGGAGGAATAATAACACAAGGGGATAAAGATGGAGGAGGAATAATAGCACAAGGGGATAAAGATGGAGGAGGAATAATAACACAAGGGGATAAAGATCGAGGAGGAATAATAACACCAGGGGATAAAGATGGAGGGGGAATAATAACACAAGGGGATAAAGATGGAGGAGGAATAATAACACAGGGGGATAAAGATGGAGGAGGAATAATAACACAAGGGGATAAAGATGGAGGAGGAATAATAACACAAGGGGATAAAGATGGAGGAGGAATAATAACACAGGGGGATAAAGATGGAGGAGGAATAATAACACAGGGGGATAAAGATGGAGGAGGAATAATAACACAGGGGGATAAAGATGGAGGAGGAATAATAACACAAGGGGATAAAGATGGAGGAGGAATAATAACACAAGGGGATAAAGATGGAGGAGGAATAATAACACAAGGGGATAAAGATGGAGGAGGAATAATAACACAAGGGGATAAAGATGGAGGGGGGGAATAATCAATCCTCCCCCCTCCATATTAATCCCCTTGTGTTATTATTCCCCCCTCCATCTTTATCCCCTGGTGTTATTATTCCTCCTCCATCTTTATCCCCTTGTGTTATTATTCCTCCTCCATCTTTATCCCCTTGTGTTATTATTTCTCCTCCATCTTTATCCCCTTGTGTTATTATTCCTCCTCCATCTTTATCCCCTTGTTTTATTATTTCTCCTCCATCTTTATCCCCTTGCACCATTATTCCTCCTCCATCTTTATCCCCTTGCGCCATTATTCCCCCTTCCTCTGATCCCCTTTTGCCATATCGGATAATAATGGTACACGGGGATTAAAATTGGGGGCTGTTGATTATCCCTCCCTCCATCTTATTCCCCTTGTGTCATTATTCCCCCCTCCTTCTGATCCCCTTTTGCCATTTCCCCCCCTCCATCTTAATCCCCTTGTGCCATTATTATCCAATATGGCAAAAGGGGATCATAGGAAGGGGGAATGGCGCAAGGGGATTAAGATGGAAGGGGAGAGGGATAATGGCGGAGGGGGGATGGGGAGTAATGAAGCACAAGGCATTAAGATGGAGGGGGGAGAGGGATAAAGCACCAGGCATTAAGATGGAGGGTGAGAGGGATAAAGCACCAGGCATTAAGATGGAGGGGGGAGAGGGATAATGGCGGAGGGGGGATGAGGGAGAAATAAAGCACAAGGCATTAAAATGTAATGCCTTGTGCTTTATTACTTCCCCCACCCCCGCCGCCATTATCCCTCTCCCCCTCCATCTTAATGCCTGGTGCTTTATCCCTCTCCCCCTACATCTTAATGCCTTGTGCTCCGTCCAATACACTTCCCCCCCCCTCCAATACACTTCCCCCCCACCTCGTTCAAAACACTTCCCCCCCCCACCTCGTCCAATACACTTCCCCCCCCCCACCTCGTCCAATACACTTCCCCCCCACCTCGTCCAATACACTCCCCCCCGTCCAATTCACTTCCCCCCCCAATGCACTTCCCCCCCTCCTCGTCCAAAACACTTCCCCCCCTCCAATACACTTACCTCCCCTCCAATACACTTCCCCCCATCCAATACACTTACCTCCTCTCCCCTCCAATACACTTACCTCCCCTCCAATACACTTACCCCCCCAATACACTTACCCCCCCCCCAATACACTTACCCCCCCCACCTCATCCAATACACTTACCCCCCAACTTGTCCAATACACTTCCCCCCCCCCACCTACTCCAATACACTCCCGCCCGTCCAATACACTCCCCCCCGTCCAATACACTCCCCCCCGTCCAATACACTTCCCCCAGTCCAATACACTTCCCCCCGTCCAATACACTTCCCCCCCATCCAATACACTTCCCCCCCTCCAATGCACTTCCCCCCCTCCAATGCACTTCCCCCCGTCCAATACACTTCCCCCCTCCAATACACTTACACCCCCCCTCCAATACACTTACACCCCCCCTCCAATACACTTACCCCCCCTCCAATACACTTACCCCCCCTCCAGTACACTTACCCCCCCTCCAATACACTTACCCCCCTCCAATACACTTCCCCCCACCTCGTCCAATACACTTCCCCCCACCTCGTCCAATACACTTCCCCCCACCTCGTCCAATACACTTCCCCCCACCTCGTCCAATACACTTCCCCCCCCACCTCGTCCAATACACTTCCCCCCCGTCCAATACACTTACCCCCCCATCCAATACACTCCCCCCCCCCCCCCCGTCCAATACACTTCCCCCCCTCTGGCCCACACAGTTGTTAACTTTCTTTTTTTACCTGGCCTCTGGCGGGACCCTGTTCGCTGCCGCTTGATGCAGTGCGACCCGTTCGGCAGGACCGCACTGACGTATGACGTCCTCCTGTGTTGTGCGGCAACTCCGCGCAAAGTAAGGGGAGGTCACATGTCTCCCCGGCAACCAGGCAGCTCACTCACAGTAGCGCTACTGTACAGTGAGCTGCCGCGGCTAAAATAAAATGTGAGCTGTCAAATACTCGCCAATGCATGGTCGGTATTTGACAGCGCTTTCACGTACCCCCGCTCAACCCGTGGCGTACCCCTTGGGGTACGCGTACTATGGGTTGAGAACCCAGGAACTATATTGTCTCCTCTTGCCGACGCCAACTCCAGGCTGTGTCATTCAGCCACTATATGGTCTCCTCATGCTGCCACCAACTCCAGGCTGTGTCCTTTTGCCATATTATGGTCTCCTTATGCTTCCGCCACCTCCAGGCTGTGTCATTTAGCCACTATATGGTCTACTCATGCTTCCGCCACCTCCAGGCTGTGTTATTCAGCCACTGTATGGTCTCCTCTTGCTGCCACCAACTCCAGGCTGGGTAATTCAGCCACTATATGGTCTCCTCATGCTGCCGCCACCTCCACGCTGTGTCATTCAGGCACTATATGGTCTCTGTCATTGTGCCACTCTGCGACAGTGATTCAAATAGTGATGCCTGTAATCTGAATAACAGAATTATTTCACTAACACAGCACACTCCCTATGCATGTTACGGCAAGGCAAAGTGTTCTACACCCCTTTTGAGGCTCTCAGAAATAACCGTTTTTAGTAGTGATTCGATTCGTTCACCACTAGTGACAGCACCATGCAAATGCCAGCGGTTGCCAGCCGCTGACTTTACAAACAGACTGCAAAAGTGATGTAAATATTATAATAGACTGAAAAAATCGTGTAGCTCTCTTAGCAAGGAGATATACCTGAGGTTACTGGTGTTGCCTATACCCAGATAGGCCAGAAATTAGTGCAAAAATAATAATATGATATATGTAAATATATACAAAATATATGTGACCAGTCCTCAAAGGTATACAAGAAAGAAGATAATAGCAAGCCAATATACAGTGGGGATCAAAAGTTTGGGCTCCCCAGGTAAAAAAATGTATTAATGTGCATAAAGAAGCCAAGGAAAGATGGAAAAATCTCCAAAATGCATCAAATTACAGATTAGACATTCTTATAATATGTCAACAAAAGTTGGATTTTATTTCCATCATTTATACTTTCAAAAAGTTTAAAAGTTTGGGCACCCTGCAGAATTTATAACATGCACTGCCCCTTTTTTGTAAAGCTGAGACCTGCCAGTGTCATGGATTGTTCTCAATCATCATCTGGGAAGACCAGGTGATGCCAATCTCAAAGGTTTTAAATGCCCAGACTCATCTGACCTTGCCCCAACAATCCGCACCATGGGTTCTTCTAAGCAGTTGTCTAGAAATCTGAAACAGAAAATAGTTGACGCTCACAAAGCTGGAGAAGGCTATAAGAAGATAGCAAAACATTTTCAGATGTCAATATCCTTGTCAGGATTCGGCAGGCTGGAGGTGGATCCTCTGTGTCAGAGAGGGATTGGTGTGGACCGTGTCGGTGGACCGGTTCTAAGTTGCTACTGGTTTTCACCAGAGCCCGCCGCAAAGGGGGATGGTCTTGCAGCGGTGGTAGCAACCAGGTCGTATCCACCAGCAACGGCTCAATCTCTCTGACTGCTGAGATAAGCGCGGTACAAGGGATTAGACAAGAGCAAGGTCGGACGTAGCAGAAGGTCAGGGCAGGCAGCAAGGATCGTAGTCAGGGGCAATGGCAAGAGGTCTTGAACACTGGCTAGGGATACACAAGGAATGCTTTCACTGGCACAATGGCAACAAAATCCGGCAAGGAAGTGCAGGGGAAGTGAGGTAATATAGGGAAGTGCACAGCTGAACACAATAATTAAAAACCATGCGCCAATCAGTGGCGCACCGGCCCTTTAAATAGCAAAGAACCGGCGCGCACGCGCGCCCTAGGGAGCGGGGCCGCGCGCCGGGACATCACAGACGGGGAGCGAGTCCGGTAAGCGGGTCGGGATGCGCACCGCGAGCGGGAGCGTCCCGCATCGCGAATCGTATCCAGGCTAGGGACATTATCGCAGCGCACCCGGTCAGCTGTGAGCGCTCCGGGGAGGAGCAGGGACCCAGAGCACTCGGCGTAACAATCCTCTGTTCAGAATGTAATTAAGAAATGGCAGCATCAGGAACAGTGGAAGTTAAAGCAAGATCTGGAAGACCAAGAAAAATATCAGACAGAACAGCTCGCAGGTTTGTGGGAAAAACAATTCAAAACCCACGTTTGACTGCCCAATCCCTCCAGTAAGATCTGACAGACACTGGAGTTGTGGTACACTATTCCACTATAAAGAGATACTTGTATAAATATGGTCTTCATGGAAGATCATCAGAAGAAAACCTCTTCTACGTCCTCACCACTAAAATCAGCATTTGAACTTTGCAAATGAACATATAGACAAGCCTGATGTATTTTGGAAACAAGTTCTGTGGACCGATGAGGTTAAAATTGAACTTTTTGGCCGGAATGAGCAAGGGTACGTTTGGAGAAGAAGGGGAACAGAATTTAATTAAAAGAATCTCTGTCCAACTGTTAAGCATGGGGGTGGATCAATCATGCTTTGGGATTGTATTGCAGTGAGCCAGTGGCAAAGGGAACATCACACGAGTAGAAGGTAAAATGGATTCAATAAAATTTCAGCAAAATTTGGTTGCTAACTTGATGCCATCTGTGAAAAATCTGAAGTTAAAGAGAGGGTGGCTTCTACAAATGAATAATGATCCTAAACACACCTCGAAATCCACGGGGGATTACATCGAGAGACGTAAACTGAAGGTTTTGCAATGGCCTTCACAATCTCCTGACCTCAACATAATTGAAAATCTATGGATAGACCTTAAAAGAGCAGTGCGTGACAGACAGCCCAGAAATCTCAAAGAACTGGAAGACTTTTATAAGGAAGAATGGGCAAAGATACCTCAATAAATAAAATCTCACTGACAGTTGGACACAATGGTGTCCTATAGCTATTTTCTACTAGAATAACATTAAACCATGTAGCTAAAAATTCACAATTTTATTAAATCCTCGTAAAAAAAAACAATGACAATAGTATAAATAATTAGTATCAATACATAAGAAAGAAGAAGCTCTCCTATGATGAACAACCGTATATCCCAACGCGTTTCCCCGTGTATCTTGTGATATACAACGGTTCATCAGGGGATGACAACAACAGTATACAAATATATACCTAGTAAGCGCCGAGATATGGAGGAACAATATATATAGATAGCGTGCAACACATGGACAAAGGCACAGCTTAATGTACAATAGATGAAAGGACAATTAGAACTATACATATATTATAATACATCAAAGCAAACATATATACAGTACAAAGCACATGAATGCAGACAGGCGATAGCAAGGCTTATTTGTGGCTTCATTTAAATATCCTCCGACTGATGTAGCAACCTCTAGGTAGTTGGATAGCAGAAAACGAGGTCACTGATAAAGTGAGGACCCTAAGATAAGGGCTCCTCCACAGAAAAAGGAAAAATAGGCTTAATAAATGGCCCCCTGGAATAAAAACCTGAAAATAGTTGCTTCCTTACTACAGATAACTCCAGACCACATTTGTCCAATCACCAGGATCTTGTTTGACCCTCCAGATTATTAGATAAAGAGTTCAGATAATAATGCCACCTAGGTAAAAAAACAACCTCTATGATGTCCACATAACCACAGTATAGTCCAAAAGATGTCCAACCATTATCCATGTGTAGTTACCCCATATCAGAATGCCATAGGCATGATACGTCCGTCTGCGGCTGGCGATCCACGTCGCAGATGATACCTCAAACAAGAATTGAAAGACTCTTGGCTGGCTACAAAAAGCATTTACAACCTGTCATACTTGCCAAATGGGGCAGTACAAGATATTAACTCTGCAGGGTGCCCAAACTTTTGCAGACGCCATTTTTTTTTGTTTTCTGTTATTTTGAAAGTGTAAATGATGGAAATAAAATCTAACTTTTGTTGACATATTATAAGAATGTCTAATCTGTAATTTGATGCCTTTTGGAGATTTTCGGTCTTTCCTTGGCTTCTTTATGCACATTTATACAAATTTTTACCTGGGGTGCCCAAACTTTTGATCCCCACTGTAGCACTGATCAGTATTATCGGTCATCTTCTGCTCTGGTCTGCTCGATCTCAGACCAGAGATGTGAGGGGACCTCTGTGCACCATGCTGGACTATCGGATCGCCGCGGCAGTGCTGCGGGCAATCTGATCATCCATTCAAAGTACCACAATGCTGCAGATGCCGTGATCTGTATTGATCACGGCATCTGAGGGGTATCAGCAGCCGGGACCTGCCGCGCATGACTGTTATGCATAGGACGTAAATGTACGTCCTGGTGCGTTAAGTTCCAGCTCACCAGGGCGTACATTTACGTCCTGCGTCGTTAAGGGGTTAAAAAGACCTCTGCAAAATGAAAGAAGTGATCTGATTGGTTATGATGGGCAACTAGGCAATTCTCCTTTTGCACAGGTTTTGATAAATCTCCCCCTATATGTTTTTTTCTTGGCATTTTCATTTAGAATGGATTGGAGTGTTACAACCTCTATGTTAAAAAAAAATTATAACCACTATGCATAAAACAGAGAATTCACAAATTGGACAAAAAATAACTATTATCAATGTATTCTAAAATGCCTAATATCCACTGCTTCATGAGCTTTGGTGATGAGATAAACCTGTGTATCTCTTGGGGAGTCTTATGAGTGATGTATCTCCTATCTAAATATATTACTAGAGATCAAGTCTCCTACCTTCATGGTATTCCTGAATAGCAGTAACGTCTTTTTGGGCAGGACAATGCCAAAACCAAACTTCAAAAATGGTTTAGCAATGGTCCAAAGAACATGACCTGGCCTTCTCCAGATCTTAAAGGGGTTATCCGGGGGTAGCCCTTTGTTTCCGGGACTGGGGATGTGACTTAACGCCACGCCCCCTCATGATTTCACGTCACGCCCCCTCCATTCATGTCTATGGGAGGGGGCATGATGGCTGTCACGCCCCCTTCCATAGACATGAATGGAGAGGTGTGGCCCCCCGCGATCAGATATCTTATCCCCTTTAATCCAATCGATCACCAGTGGGTTGGAAAAACAACTTTGATCCATGGAGGCCGAACCTCCAAAATTCTCATGTCTTGGTGCCAGTTTACACAGGATGGTGTTTATTTACTAAGAGTGTTGTGTAGGTTTCTTTGTGGGTTTCGATTTCCAACTGGTATTTTCCCAAGGTATTTACTATGGTTTCCCTACATTTTGCACTTTTACCTACGTTTTGCTTTTTTTTTACACATGCTCTGATCTGTCGGGTTTTTCTCAGCTCAAATCCACCACATTTTTCTGTGGAAACCTTAGTAAATATGTTGGGATTTTTCAAAACTTACATAGTTACATACTTAGTACGGTCAAAAAAAGACATATGTCCATCAAGTTCAACCAGGGAATTGAAGGGTAGGGGTGTGGCGCAATATTGGGGAAGGGATGGGATTTTATATTTCTTTATAAGCATTAATGTTATTTTGTTCCAGGAATGTATCTAATCCTGTTTTAAAGCTGTTAATTTTCCCTGCTGTGACCAGTTCCTGAGGTAGACTGTTCCATAAGTTCACAGTCCTCATGGTAAAGAAGGCGTGTCGCCCCTTGAGACTAAACTTTTTCTTCTTCAGACGGAGGGAGTGCCCCCTCGTCCTTTGGGGGGGTTTAACCTGGAACAGTTTTTCTCCATATTTTTTGTATGGGCCATTAATATACTTATATACGTTTATCATATCCCCCCTTAGACGTCTCTTCTCAAGACTAAACAATTGTAACTCCTTTAATCGCTCCTCATAGCTAAGATGTTCCATGCCCCATATTAGTTTAGTCGGGCGTCTCTGCACCCTTTCCAGCTCCACAGTGTCCCTTTTATGGACAGATGACCAAAACTGAACAGCATATTCTAGGTGAGGCCGTACCAATACTTTATAAAGGGGGAGTATTATGTCCCTGTCCCTTGAGTCCATGCCTCTTTTTATACATGACAATATCCTGCTGGCTTTGGAAGCAGCAGCCTGATATTGAATGCTATTCTGTAGTCTGTGATCTACAAGTACACCCAGATCCTTCTCTACCAGTGACTCTGACAGTTTAATCCCCCCTAAGACATACTATGCATGCAGGTTATTAGTACCCAGATGCATAACTTTACATTTATCCACATTGAACCTCATTTGCCAAGTGGATGCCCAGACACTTAGTCTATCCAAGTCATCTTGTAACTTATGCACATCCTCTATAGACTGTACCGTGCTACAAAGCTTGGTGTCATTTGCAAAGATAGAAACAAACCTGTTAATACCATCCTCTATATCATTGATAAATAAATTAAATAACAGCGGGCCCAGTACTGAACCTTGGGGTACGCCACTAATAACCGGGGACCAATCAGAGTACGAATCATTGACCACCACTCTCTGGGTATGATCCATGAGCCAGTGTTCAATCCAGTTACAAACTAAAATTTCCAAGCCCAAAGACCTTAACGTACCTGTCAGACGTTTGTGAGGGACAGTATCAAACGCTTTGGCAAAATCCAGAAACACTATATCCACAGCCATTCCTCTGTCAAGGCTTCTACTCACCTCTTCATAAAAGCAAATTAGATTGGTTTGACAACTTCTATCCTTAGCAAACCCATGCTGGCTATCACTTATAATACAATTATCCCCTATGTATTCCTGTATGTAATCCCTTATAAGTCCTTCAAACAATTTACCCACAATGCACGTTACACTTACTGGTCTATAATTGCCTGGCGAAGACCTAGAGCCCTTCTTGAAGATTGGTACCACATTAGCCTTGCGCCAGTCCCTTGGCACAATACCAGACAACAGAGAATCTCTAAATATCATGAACAAGGGTACAGATATTACTGAACTTACCTCTCTAAGAACTCTTGGGTGTAGTCCATCCGGCCCTGGAGATTTGCTTACATTTACTTTACTTAACTTACCTTGTACCATCTCTACATTAAGTCAGTTCAATACATTATATGATGTGTTACCAGCACTGACCTGGCCAATGTCAGCTCCTTTTTCCATAGTGTATACAGAACTAAAGAACCCATTCAGTAGCTCCGCCTTCTCTTGATCGCCCGTGACAACCTCCCCATTATCATTATTAAGGGGTCCTACATGCTCTGTCCTTGGTTTTTTTGCATTTATATATCTAAAAAAATATTTAGGATTAGTTTTGCTTTCTTTGGCCACCTGTCTCTCATTTTGTAATTTTTGCTGTTTTTATTACATTTTTACAGATTTTATTAAGCTCTTTGTACTGTTTAAATGTTATAGCTGACCCATCAGATTTGTATTTTTTGAAGGCTATTTTTTTGTTGTTTATTGCTCTTTTAACCTCATTTGTCAGCCATGTAGGATTTAGTTTTAATTGTTTATATTTGTTCCCCTTTGGTATATATTTAGCTGTATAGTTATTTAGAGTTGATTTAAAGATGTCCCATTTACCTTCTGTATCAGTATTTGATAACACCTCCCCCCATGTCCTGTAGTGCATCTCTCAGCCCAGGGAAGTTGTGACCACGCCCCTTTTGTTGGGGTCACACCCACTTTAGCACATGACCACGCCCCCTTTTCCTTGTAAAATGTTTTTTTTTTTGGTTGCAAATTGTGTCGCAAGGGATGTGCGACACAATTTGGGCACAAAACCCGACAAAAAAGAGTCGGGATCACGTTAGTAAATAAACCCCGATATCTACAGAGGTCTTGTGAATTCCATTCCTAGACCAGTCAACGCTGCTTTGGTGGCAGAAGGAGGACCTACTGAATATAAGACCTGGGTATAATGTAATGCCTTATATATGAATATTTGACCTACATCTTGGAGGCAAACTTTTTACGTAGAACAGCTGAGCTTCCATGACACTAGAGAAGATAAACATACATACATGTACCTGTGTTGCAGGTAGAGCAGTTCTGTATGTTACATTTACCTCCCGATCACACAAGTTTGTGAAGGACTTCTCACCAGAAATGTTAGAAATGCCAAAGGACGTAAATCAAGTTAATATTAAAAAAAACACAAGGGCAAGATTTATTCTGAAATTATGGATGTTCGGTTCTAATTAAATTTAAATGTATTTTATACCTCTCCGGAGTCTTAATATAATAAGTGATCCTCTCTGGAGCTTAATATCCTTGATCCCTGTCAATAATTATAGTGGGTGACTAATAAAGTCTGATGACCAGCATTTTTTAATCTATACATTCTTATGCTGTCTCATTAACTATAATGAATGGATTGGCTCCCTGTGCGGAATCAGCTGAACGGCTCAATGTTAATCAAGGACGCGCAAAATCATTTTCTGATCTTTTTCCTCCATTGCCTGTTGCTGCTTTAGCAGTCTCATTGGCAGATCCACATTGTACAGATTATTTATGATCCATTCAGCTACACTTCTAACTTCCTCCCTTTTCATCCCCTCTCTTTATTTATTGCTTCGTTGTATTTTTCTCGAAGTGTCCTTCATTTACGTTAAGTCAAACTATAAAATATCAGCATGTTAAATTAAAACAAGTAGGTGGTATTTTGCGCAAGAGATGAAAAGTAGAAAATCCAAGACTATTGGATGTCCCCGATTTCTATATTTCAAGTTAGTAAAAGAATGAAGATTTACTGACACAAAGCTGGTGTGATGTGTATTATACATAAAAAGGAAACCATTGAAGGTGTTCTCTCTGAGTTTTGATGCTCCTCTATTATTCCTTCTGGAATACTGAATAAATTGACAACTGAGTGTTACTATTCTCTCGTCAAGGGGTGTCACTACAGTCATGTTCACATCACCTTAACAGTAATAGCACCCATTTTTTATTCATATAGACATAAAGTCTATTATGGGATTAGCTCACAGCATCCCATCTCCTGGGACAGCCATCAAGGGAAGCATTTTTAAAGGGGTACTCCACTGGAAAACATTTTTTTTTATCAACTTGTGCCAGAAAGTTAAACAGATTTGTAAATTAAAAACAAAAGGAAAAATAGCCAGCACAACAACCTAATACACAGGTGCCCGCTGCTGTGGCAAATACAAAATGTACAAAAAAGAAAGTTGCAACAGCACTCTAGGTCAAAAAATGGAGGCTCTTAGCGCACTTTTTGATCAAAATGTGTCCCCCCATCCACCACGCGGAGGTGGCCTCATATCGGATGGGACCCTAACATGATAACTCACCTCTGCTGTGCATATAGCCTCTGACTGTGTGACATGTTGGATCAGCCGTGCACCCCACCCCTCTCAGACTGGAGGTGGTTTAGTCAATAGCTGATCCAACATGTCACACAGTCAGAGGCTATATACACAGCAGAGGTGAGTTATCATGTTAGGGTCCCATCCGATATGAGGCCACCTCCGCGTGATGGATGGGGGGGATACATTTTGATCAAAAAGTGCGCTAAGAGCCTCCATTTTTTGACCTAGAGTGCTGTTGCAACTTTCTTTTCTGTACAGATTTGTAAATTACTTCTATTTAAAAATCTTAATCCTTCCAGTACTTATCAGCTGCTGTTTGCTCCACAGGAAGTTCTTTTCTTTTTGAATTTCCTTTCCAGTCTGACCACAGTGCTCTCTGCTGACACCTCTGTCCATATCAGGAACTGTCCAGAGTACAAGCAATGTACCTGGGCTGCCATCATCAAAAAAAACGCTTCAGCAGCACAGAAAGTCCGTCAAGCGGTGCAGATACAGATGAGGTAAAGGTATGAAACTGACGGCGGGCGCATGCGCATCTCCGACGTGCTCCTCTCTGCCTGCACCACGTCACATGTCATCACTGACGTGACGACTGGCACTACTCCTAGTGGGAGTAACAAAGAACAAAAAGGGAGATCGCGTCTGCACCCCCTTTACAGAGGCTCCGCAGCGGCCGCCTGGGGGATAAAAAAATAGAGGGGAACCACGTCTGTGCCCCTTTACAGAGACTGTAGTTGCTCCTGAGGTGACTGCCGTAACATCTCGAGCCTCTGGCGCTGCACCCGACGCTCTAAACGAACGCCTGGTGCAGCAGGGAGATCGCGGGGGAGTCACAAACTATACAGCTCCATAGAGAATACAAACAGTACTATTGCTTGAACATAAAGCATCTTACACTACAAAGAAATTCAAGCCCATAGGACTTTTTAGGTTATTTTGTATAAGTGTATAAGATCTTATTATTAATATTTTTTATTTTCTACTATTCTCTTTTTTTTTCTGGAACCACAAGGGCCCTGTGGTTTACCTTTTCTTCTACACTATTATCTATGAATTTTATATCTTGTTTTATTGATTTGAGTTTATAAAATAATGTTTTTGTTAATTTATGGTCTGAACACAATCCAGTTTGTGTATTATTCCATTTTAGGATGTTTTTATCTTTACTGCATGAATTAGCCCATAGTGATGAATATATCATTTTTAACCTATTACATCATACTACTGTATTTATTCTTACTAAAGTACACTTAGAGGACTGCTCTCTCCTTTTTTATTATTATTATTTATCATCTCTGTCCCGACCTAATGCTTTATAATCCATCTCTGATCAAATTTGCAGCTTCATATGAGTACAGTGATCCCTCAACTTACAATGGCCTCAACATACAATAGTTTCAACATACAATGGTCTTTTCTGGACCATTGTAACTTGAAACCAGACTCAACATACAATGTACAGACAGTCCAGATCTGTGAAACGTGTCACAACTGGAGGAACTGACCAATCAGAATTGGCATTTTACTGGTAAATCACCTCTATTACTGAAGTGCATGCACTGACTGGTGTCTGGTAGCGCCCCCTACAGTACAGGGAGGAACTACAAGTTCTGTACTACTCCTTACCTGTGCCAGGGTTAGCTGCTCTTTTGGACACCAAGTAAGGGCGGCTCCATTTGGGACATTGTGTGTACTGTATAGGACCCTGAAGAAGCTCCTGTCCTCTACATAAACCATTGTTTCCCAACCAGGGTGCCTCCAGCTGTTGCAAAACTACAACTCCCAGCATGCCCGGACAGCCAAGGGCTGTCTGGGCATGCTGGGAGTTGTAGTTTTGTAACAGCATTCTGGTTGGGAAACACTGACATAGACAGTGATTACATCTCCCAGCAGATCTTTCTTACTTTTATATATAAGGACTTACTTTATCTATATTAGTTATCTACTTATTTTTCTTTAATCCTCACATTTTCCTATTTTTGGATGACATGTTGGTGGCTTCAGAACCAATTACCAGGTTTCCATAGAGTTATGGTCTCAACATACAATGGTTTCAACATACAATGGTCGTCCTGGAACCAATTAATATTGTAACTTGAGGGACCACTGTACAAGCAAGAAATATCCGACAGAAATTTAGGACATCACAAAAGAAATTTAGGACATCACAAATGTGGTTGGGCCTGGACTTACGGCAGTGATAAACTGTAGATGCAAAAATGTGTCCTTGTCACATGGAATCAGCCTTGATACTGGAATGAACCCAGAGATCTGCTTTAGGGTATGTTTACTCAGGGCTGAAATGTTGCAGATTAAAGCGGTACTCCAGTGGAAAAATGTTGTTTTTTTTTTTTGTTAAATCAATTGGTGCTAGAAAGTTAAACAGATTTGCAAAGTAATCATAATCCTTCCAGTACTTATCAGCTGCTGTATGCTTCACAGGAAGTTGAGTTGTTCTTTCCAGTCTGACCACAGTGCTCTCTGCTGACACCTCTGTCCATGTCAGGAACTGTCCAGAGCAGGCGCAAATCCCCATAGCAAACCTATCCTGCTCTGGACAGTTCCTGACATGGACAGAGGTGTCAGCAGAGAGCACTGTGGTCAGACAGAAAAGAAATTAAAAAAGAAAAGAAATTTCTCTGTAGTATACAGCAGCTGATAAGTACTGGAAGGATTAAGATTTTTAAATAGAAGTAATTTACAAATCTGTTTAATTTTCTGGCACCAGTTGATAATTAAAAATGTTTTCCGCTGGAGTACCCCTTCAACTGCCTTTCCCTATTGAAATGAATTGGGACAATTCATCATAAATCTGCAGTGTATCTGCCACATGTGAACAAACTCCAAACTGGATCTGTCATCGGATTATGTTGTTTTAGATGAGGGCAGCATATTTGGGCTAGGTTACAGAATCCGCACAGAATTACAGTGTTAAATTCCAGCCTGTATCAGACTCCCATTGACTTCAATAGGTTTTCCACTTCTCTGTTTACACAAAGTAATTATTGTGGATCCGAACATGTTCATTCTACCGCTGGAATCCACAAGATCAATCCCATGAAGTTAATAAAACGTTGATTTTCTCCGCTAAATTCTCCTCGCTGAATTCTGTAGTGTGAACATACCCTTAGAGCAGACCTGGGCATTGTACGGCCCGACAGTCAGCGCGGGACGGTCAGAGCCAATCAAAGGGCCGTATGTGGCCCGCGGACCGTACAATACCCAGGTCTGCCTTAGAGTGACTGTTCCTAATAGGGAAAATTACAAATAAAATATTATAGGGTTTGGTTAACAGAGGTGTGAAAGAATACAGCAGTGTTTCCCAACCAGGGTGCCTCCAGCTGTTGCAAAACTACAACTCCCAGTATGCCCGGACAGCCGAAGGCTGTCCGGGCATACTGGGAGTTGTAGTTTTGCAACAGCTGGAGGCACCCTGATTGGGAAACTCTGGAATACAGTATACTTATGGTTATGAATGATGCCAGTGTATTCATGAGGGAAGCGCTGCCCCTGCCTCCAAGGTGATGGTTTCGGGTTGCTATGTATGCACTTCATTGTATTCACTGCAGGAAGGAACAGGTAATGAATACAGCCGACTAACAAGCCCTTTTTTATGTGAAAGTCCTGCAGCTTTAATTTACATGCAGCTATTTATGCGCAGGAGGTTTTGAAAACTGCATTGACTTGCAGTGTACAGTAAAATTCTGCAGATTTTCTGCAGGGAACCCCCTCTACAAATCTACTTTATATCCTAAGGCCATGCTTACACGGCCAAATTTCTGAGCTGAATCCGAAAAATTCCACCTTGAAATTTTGTTGCAGCAGAGTCCCATTGTTTTTAATAGGATATTCTGCTGCACTGTGCACATGGTGGGATTTCTGCAGTGGAAACATTTGAAGATTCCCCGCTGTCTATGAAGGCGGCACATTTTCTAGTGGTCCATGGGTCAGCATGTTCTGTCAGTGCCCACTATTTAAAGACTATCTGCCCCTGTTTTCTGCACAGACATTCCACAAAATTTCCACCATGTGAACATAGCCTTAGGCTAAATATTCTGCTTTGGATCCCTCCAGCAGTGAATCTGTAGGAAAATCTGCATTTGTGACATACATCAAATTCGCCATGGATTTCTTTTTGTGCTACAATAAATCCATGGTTACAATGTGTGAGATATCCTCATAAATGACGTGCTCCGGGTTTGGAAATTTACCCCATGCTCAATTTGCTGTGTGAAAAAAATGCCTTATAAAAATATCTTATATTAAAGGGGTACTCCGGTGAAAACCTTTTTTCTTTTAAATCAACTGGCGGCAGAAAGTTAAACATATTTGTAAATTACTTCTATTAAAAAATCTTAAATCCTTCCAGTACTTATTAGCTGCTGAATGCTACAGAGGAAATTCCTTTCTTTTTGGAACACTAATGACATCACGAGCACAGTGCTCTCTGCTGACATCTCTGTCCATTTTAGCAACCATGCATAGCAGATGTATGCTAAGGGCAGCATGGTGGCTCAGTGGTTAGCACTGCGGCCTTGCAGTGCTGGGGACTTGGGTTCAAATCCCACTAAGGACAACAATAAATAAAGTATTATTATTATTATCATAATGTCAGCAGAGAGAACTGTGCTCGTGATGTCATCAGAGAGCATTCCAAAAAGAAAAGAATTTCCTCTGTAGTATTCAGCAGCTAATAAGTACAGGAAGGATTAAGATTTTTTAACCCCTTAAGGACAATGGACGTACTCCTACGCCCCCATTTCCGAGTCCTTAAGGACCGAGGACGTAGGAGTACGTCCTGTCCTTTCCCGGCCCCCTGCCGCTAGCCGGAGGGGAGCCGGTGCCCGATGCCTGCTGAAATCGTTCAGCAGGCATCGCGGCATATCGCCCAGGGGGGTCATTATGCCCCCCCATGTCGGCGATGGCCGCAGATCGCTGGACAATTCAGTCCAGCGATCTGCGGCGATTCCGGGTCAATCGGGTCTCCAGTGACCCGGTGACCCGGAATTACTGGCTGATCGGGGCCGTCAGAGACGGCCCCGAACAGCCAGAGCCTGCAGGGGTGAGGTGGCACTGGTGCCACCTCACGATCGCCCTGATTCGTCGGCCGGATTACCGGCCGACGAATCAGGGCGCCTGCTGCGGGTGTCACCCCTGCTCCGCCCCTCTTCCGGAGGACGTGAGCGGGTGCGGGACGTGCACCCCGGGTGCTGGGGACCCCGATCCCCGGCGTTAATGTTGGGATCGGGGCCCCAGGAGCGACGACGGCGGCGGCGGCGGGACTGACCTGTGCGGCGATCAAGCAGCAGCAGGAGGTGAGTGACAGCCTCCTGCTGTTGCTTAGCAACAGCTCCCAGCATGCAAAAAGGGCATACTGGGAGCTGTAGTTATGCAACAGGAGGAGGCAGACCACCACAACTCCCAGCATGCACTTATGGGCATGCTGGGACTTATGGTTTTGCAACAGCTGGAGGCACATTCTTTCTATGGAAAAGTGTACCTTCAGCTGTTGTGTAACTACAACTCCCAGCTTGCACAAACAGCTTAAGGGCATGCTGGGAGTTGTAGTGGTGCATCTGCTGGTTGCATAACTACAACTCCCAGCATGCCCGTTGGCTGTCGGTGACTGCTGAGAGTTGTAGTTTTGCAACAGCTGAAGGCACACTGAGTTAAGTAGCAAACCAGTGTGTCTCCAGCTGTTGCATAACTACAATCCCCAGCATCCCCAGCCAAAGTAGTATGCCTCCGGCTGTTGCATAACTACAACACCCAGCATGCCCTTCCGCTGTCCGTACATGCTGGGGGTTGTAGCTTTTGCAACAGCTGAAGGCACACTGGTTGCAAAACACTGAGTTTGTTGTCAAACTCGGTGTTTCACAACCTGTGTGTCTCCAGCTGTTGCAAAACTACAACTCCCAGCATGCACTGATAGACCGTACATGCTGGGAGTTGTAGTTTTGCAACAGCTGGATGTCCCCCCCCCCCCCCAATGTGAATGTACAGGGTACACTCACATGGGCGGAGGATTACAGTAAGTATCCGGCTGCAAGTTTGAGCTGCAGCAAATTTTCTGCTGCAGCTCAAGCTGCCAGCGAGAAACTACTGTGAACCCCCCGCCCGTGCGACTGTACCCTAAAAACACTACACTAACACACAATAAAATAAAAAGTAAAAAAACACTACATATACACATACCCCTACAATAAAAATGAAAAACGTCTGGTACGCCACCGTTTCCAAAACGGAGCCTCCAGCTGTTGCAAAACTACAACTCCCAGCATGCACTGATAGACCGTACATGCTGGGAGTTGTAGTTTTGCAACAGCTGGATGTCCCCCCCCAATGTGAACGTACAGGGTACACTCACATGGGCGGAGGATTACAGTAAGTATCCGGCTGCAAGTTTGAGCTGAGGCAAATTTTCTGCCGCTGCTCAAACTGCCAGCGAGAAACTACTGTGAACCCCCCGCCCGTGCGACTGTACCCTAAAAACACTACACTACACTAACACAAAATAAAATAAAAAGTAAAAAACACTACATATACACATACCCCTACACAGCCCCCCTCCCCTCCCCAATAAAAATGAAAAACGTCTGGTACGCCACTGTTTCCAAAACGGAGCCTCCAGCTGTTGCAAAACAACTACTCCCAGTATTACCAGATAGCCACTGACTGTCCAGGCATGCTGGGAGTTTTACAACAGCTGGAGGCACCCTATTTGGGAATCACTGGCGTAGAATACCCCTATGTCCACCCCTATGCAATCCCAAATTTAGGCCTCAAATGCGCATGGCGCTCTCACTTTGGAGCCCTGTCGTATTTCAAGGCAACAGTTTAGGGTCACATATGGGGTATCACCGTACTCGGGAGAAATTGTGTTACAAATTATGGGGGGTATTTTCTGCCATTACCCTTTTTAAAAATCAAAAATTTTTGGGAAACCAACATTTTAGGTAAAATTTTTATTTTTTTTTTTAACATATGCAAAAGTCGTGAAACACCTGTAGGGTATTAAGGTTCACTTTACCCCTTTTTACGTTCCCCGAGGGGTCTGGTTTCCAAAATGGTATGC
Organism: Hyla sarda; assembly: GCF_029499605.1. Lineage (NCBI taxonomy): Eukaryota > Metazoa > Chordata > Amphibia > Anura > Hylidae > Hyla > Hyla sarda. The sequence continues at coordinate 59,364,836 of NC_079193.1, read as the reverse complement.
CATGTGGGTTTTTTTTGCGGTTCTGGCACCATAGGGGCTTCCTAAATGCGGCATGCCCCCAGAGCAAAATTTGCTTTCAAAAAGCCAAATGTGACTCCTTCTCTTCTGAGACCTGTAGTGCGCCAGCAGAGCACTTTTCACCCCCATATGGGGTGTTTTCTGAATCGGGAGAAATTGGGCTTCAAATTTTGGGGGGTATTTTCTGCTATTACCCTTTTTAAAAATGTAAACATTTTGGGAAACTAAGCATTTTAGGTAAAAAAATATTTTTTTTTAAACATATGCAAAAGTCGTGAAACACCTGTAGGGTATTAAGGTTCACTTTACCCCTTTTTACGTTCCCCGAGGGGTCTGGTTTCCAAAATGGTATGCCATGTGTTTTTTTTTTGCGGTTCTGGCACCATAGGGGCTTCCTAAATGCGGCATGCCCCCAGAGCAAAATTTGCTTTCAAAAAGCCAAATGTGACTCCTTCTCTTCTGAGACCTGTAGTGCGCCAGCAGAGCACTTTTCACCCCCATATGGGGTGTTTTCTGAATCGGGAGAAATTGGGCTTCAAATTTTGGGGGGTATTTTCTGCTATTATCCTTTTTAAAAATGTAACATTTTTGGGAAACCAAGCATTTTAGGTAAAACTTTTTTTTTTTTTTTTTTTTTTACATATGCAAAAGTCGTGAATCACCTGTGGGGTATTAAGGTTCACTTTACCCCTTGTTACGTTCCCTGAGGGGTCTAGTTTCCAAAATGGTATGCCATGTGTTTGTTTTTTTGCTGTCCTGGCACCATAGGGGCTTCCTAAAGGTGACATGCCCCCCAAAAACCATTTGACGCTCCTTCCCTTCTGAGCCCTCTACTGCACTCGCCGAACAATTAACATAGACATATGAGGTATGTGCTTACTCGAGAGAAATTGGGTTTCAAATACAAGTAAAAATTTTCTCCTTTTTACCCCTTGCAAAAATTCAAAAATTGGGTCTACAAGAACATGCGAGTGTAAAAAATGAAGATTGTGAATTTTCTCCTTCACTTTTCTGCTATTCCTGTGAAACACCTAAAGGGTTAATACACTTATTGAATGTCATTTTGAATACTTTGGGGGGTGTAGTTTTTATAATGGGGTCATTTATGGGGTATTTCTAATATGAAGACCCTTCAAATCCACTTCAAACCTGAACTGGTCCATGAAAAATAGCGAATTTGAAAATTTTGTGAAAAATTTCCAAATTGCTGCTGAACTTTGAAGCCCTCTGGTGTCTTCCAAAAGTAAAAACTCATACATTTTATGATGCAAACATAAAGTAGACATATTGTATATGTGAACCCAAAAATGTTTTATTTTGAATATCCATTTTCCTTACAAGCAGAGAGCTTCAAAGTTAGAAAAATTCAAAATTTTCATTTTTTTCATCAAATTTTGGGATTTTTCACCAAGAAAGGATGCAAGTTACCATAAAATTTTACCACTAAGTTAAAGTAGAATATGTCACGAAAAAACAATCTCGGATCCAGAATGATAACTAAAAGCATTCCAGAGTTATTAATGTTTAAAGTGACAGTGGTCAGAATTGCAAAAAACGCTCCGGTCCTTAAGGTATAAAATGGCCTGGTCCTTAAGGGGTTAATAGAAGTAATTTACAAATATGTTTAACTTTCTGCCACCAGTTGATTTAAAAGAAAAAAGGTTTTCACCGGAGTACCCCTTTAAAGCGGTATTCCACCAATAGACATTTTATCCCCTATCCAAAGGATAGGGGATAAGATGTCTGATCGCGGGGGTCCCTGCGGCACTCTGCGGCGGCACCCCAGACATCAGGTGCACGGAGCGAACTTTGCTCCGTGCCAGATGACTAGCGATGTGGGGCGGAGGCTTGTGACGTCATGGCCACGCCCTGCTCGTGACATCACGGCCATGCCCCCTCATTGCAAGTCTATGGGAGGGGCGCTGCCGTGATGTCTCGAGCCTCTGGTGCCGCACCCAACGCTCTAAACTAATGCCGGGTGCAGTAGGTGAAATTGTGAGGTCCCCTGCGGTAGAACCCCCATGATCAGACATCATATCCCCTATCCTTTGAACCCCTTTAAACTAAGGTTGTATCAGACAGCTATTATATGGCCTCAAAACTGTGACCCGGCTGTTCTCCTGAATAAGCTTCCTTCAGTGGAACCGTGGGGTATATGAGAGGAATTTATCATTCATTTTGCTTTTTTCTTTCTAAATTTGTCGCATGTGATTGGCACAGTCACATTTTGCGCAAGCACTTTGCCGACTTATGGTTTAGAGCAAAACAGAAGGTGCTGTAGTTTAGAACACTTTGGTTTTTGCCTTTTGCAGTGGACAGGAATTTACAACCTGCAACTTTTTAACTTGGGCGCATTTTGCTAACACAAGGAAGTATGCAAACGCTCAAAGTCACGCCATGGCATACCACAGCCAAAAAAAGCCTTCATCAAGGAAGGGAGCCGGAATTGTGAGTGAAGGTTTAGTTTGCACCAAAGTTATCAAATGCTGCGAGACACTATGATGACCATGGCGCCAAACCATTACCGAAAACAAGGATGTCGAAAAAAATCATGTTACAGCACTACTTTATAGAAATCTCCCCCTAAGGGAGAGATATAAAACCTATTCAGAGAGTTGCCCAGTTGCCCATAGCAACCAATCAGAATGCTTCTTTTTTTTTTTTTTTTAAAGGCCTCTTCAAAATGAAAGTATTCTGGTTGCTATGGGCAACTAATCTACTTTTCCTCTACAGAGGTTTTGCTAAATCTCCCTATATCTCATGTGTAAAGATGTAAAAATGTTGCTATACTCTAGCTGTATTTAAGCTAAAACACCACATTAACGCTGCCTTATTTTTTCTTTCTTATTTTTTTTTTTTTTTACAAGAATAGAATTGACAAATAATAATAAGAAAAAAAAACAACAACAACATTTTAAAGCATTCAAAGCGTTTTCTCAAGCAATGTTCCCAACATTTGTTCCCAGTGCAGGATTTCGAGAGTTCTGCGTGTGATTCTCCTTTTTTAACACTAGGTGGCGCAGTGCAGTACACAGCCGCTGTAGAATCAGTATCTCTCTCTATCTACCGGAAGTAGCTCGTTTTCCGCAGTATGGCGGCGCCCATGCCCAACGTGGGTGATGTGTTTGTGTAACTAACGGGGATGAAGCGTAAGAACCCGGGTCGGGCTGGGCCCGAGCAGATCAAGAAGATCCAGCTCTCCGTGCAGCAGTATGTAGAGAAAGCGGAGGGCGGCGGGGGGTTGGATACTGAGATTCGTGGTCCTATAAGATTCCCGGGGACTAGAGGCAGACTGAAGAACCGTAAGGAGCTGAGGAAGGAGAAGAGGCTTTCCAAGAAGATCAGAAGGAAAGTCTACTATGAGAGGAAGTTCTCAGGGAAACAAGGAGCCCAGGGGGCTTCAGGCGATGATCAGGGGGGATCTAAGGCCAGTCACCCCCCTGCGAAGAAGACCCCAGCCCCCCCACCATCAGCCCCTGGGCAGGAGGGCAAGAAGAGTCGCCAGGTGATAGCCAAGCAGCCAGGGTCCAAGAAGAAGAAGAAGCTGAGCAAGGAGGAGGCCAGGAAGAAGGCTCTGCTGGAGGCTAATGAGAGGGAGGAAAAGGAGATCAAGAGGCTGGAGAAGAGTCTGAGGATGAACAAGAAGAAGAACAAGAAGAGCTCCTTACCCCAGGCCTTCGCCCAAGATGGGCTGGATTATATTCTGGGGGCCCTGGAGCCAGGAGGCGCTACCTTTGGGCTCTATGATGATGAGGAAGAGGAGGCGAACACTGCGGATAAACTGCACAGACTGTCTGAACAGGTGGACGAGGAAAAGTCAGAGGAGAACAGCGAGGAGGAAGAGTCCGAGATGGGTGATGACAGCGATGGAGGAGACGACGTGGAGGGAGATCATGGAGAAAAAGGTTCCTCAGAGGCAGAACTGTCTGAGGAGGAGGTGGCCATGGAGCAGGAACAGGAGGAGTTGGGAGAAGATGATGCTCAAGAGGATGAGGATGATCAGTCAGAAGGGGCCTCCCAGGGCTCAGATGATGATGATGATGATGTGGAGAAATCAGATACCAAGGTTTGTCATCAAAGAACAGGGAGATTTATCAAAACCTGTGCAGAAGAAAAGTTGACCAGTTGCCCATATTAACCAATCAGATTGCTTCTTTCATTTTGTTTAAAAATTAAAGAAGTAATCTGGTTGCTATGGACAACGGGTCAACTTTTCTTCTGCTTAGGTTTTAATAAATCTCCCCCAGTGTTTTCCAACCAGGGTTCCCCCGGCTGTTGCAAAACTACAACTCCCAGCATGCCCGGACAGCCAATGGCTGTCCGGGCATGCTGGGAGTTGTAGTTTTGCAACAGCTGGAGACACCCTGGTTTGGAAACCCTGCTAGAAAATATGTTTATCTTCCTCCTGGTAATGCTCAGTGCATACTGCTATTTGTAGGTTTTTCTTCAGGGACTTTTTGTACTTTTCATGGTAAGATTAGAGTAGTCTGCAGCATAATTATAAATTATTGGAATCACAGTAGACCCTGATGGATCTTGGAATGAGTCTGTCAGGTGATCTATGCTGCCCGATCTGAGAGCAGGATATAGAAAAGCCGGGCTGTGTGTTAAACAGGTTTATGTGAGTTTATGAGGATTTCTGTGTAAAAAGCAAAGTAAATCCTAACCGGACTCCTAGGAGAGACACTGAGAGTCCTGCTGCCCCGCCCACACATGGTGATTGACAGCTGTCTTCTGTCAATCACTGTGTGTAGGTGGGGTTAGCAGGACTCTGCTTTTTACTTAGAAATCCTCCTTGAAGTCACTTAAACCTGTATATTACACGTCTCAGATACTCTAATATTATCACTCAGATTGGGCATCCTAAATCACCTGACAGGTTCACTTTATGTCAATATGGCACGTCAGGATACATTTGAAAACACATCTACCCTGCTGGTTCAGGAAGCATAGCACTAGTGTTAACAGAAACCTATGGGAGTGTTTAGATAGCTGTACCAGTTGCGACTTTTTGTGAAACTTTTTAAATATGCCCTCCAAAAGGCGTTTATGTAAGCCAGGTATGACCTGGCTTTGACTTGCAACATTTTGGAGGGATTTGTGACTTTTATTAATGCCTACTTGCCACATTTACAATTCATAAATTTACAAACTGAAAGTTGCTTAGGTAAGGCTGTTTGCCCCCTTATTTTGTGCACCCGGAGTAAAAAAAAATATATATATATATATCTCGAAATGCAATAATAAATCACCCCCAAGGAGAATAGTGCCAAGTATCAGAGAACCCATGTAAGTGTTCTAGAGCCACCGACTTGTTGTTCTCTCCAAAAGGTTCTGTGATCCAGCACCTAAGTTGCACCGACACCCCCCCCCCCCCCCCCCCCAACCTATGGGCTCCATAGCAGTTTCTATGGTCATATGTACCTTACATAGGAGAGAGAGGAGACCTGTCCTGTAATATACTGTCCTTACATAGGAGAGAGAGGAGACCTGTCCTGTAATATACTGTCCTTATATAGGAGAGAGAGGAGACCTGTCCTGTAATATACTGTCCTTACATAGGAGAGAGGAGACCTGTCCTGTAATATTCTGTCCTTACATAGGAGAGAGAGGAGACCTGTCCTGTAATATACTGTCCTTACATAGGAGAGAGGAGACCTGTCCTGTAATATACTGTCCTTACATAGGAGAGAGAGGAGACCTGTCCTGTAATATACTGTCCTTACATAGGAGAGAGAGGAGACCTGTCCTGTAATATACTGTCCTTACATAGGAGAGAGAGGAGACCTGTCCTGTAATATACTGTCCTTATATAGGAGAGAGAGGAGACCTGTCCTGTAATATACTGTCCTTACATAGGAGAGAGGAGACCTGTCCTGTAATATACTGTCCTTATATAGAAGAGAGAGGAGACCTGTCCTGTAATATACTGTCCTTACATAGAAGAGAGAGGAGACCTGTCCTGTAATATACTGTCCTTACATAGGAGAGAGAGGAGACCTGTCCTGTAATATTCTGTCCTTACATAGGAGAGAGAGGAGACCTGTCCTGTAATATACTGTCCTTACATAGGAGAGAGAGGAGACCTGTCCTGTAATATACTGTCCTTACATAGAAGAGAGGAGACCTGTCCTGTAATATACAGTCCTTACATAGGAGAGAGGAGACCTGTCCTGTAATATACTGTCCTTACATAGGAGAGAGAGGAGACCTGTCCTGTAATATTCTGTCCTTACATAGGAGAGAGAGGAGACCTGTCCTGTAATATACTGTCCTTACATAGGAGAGAGAGGAGACCTGTCCTGTAATATACTGTCCTTACATAGGAGAGAGAGGAGACCTGTCCTGTAATATACTGTCCTTACATAGGAGAGAGAGGAGACCTGTCCTGTAATATACTGTCCTTACATAGAAGAGAGGAGACCTGTCCTGTAATATACTGTCCTTACATAGGAGAGAGAGGAGACCTGTCCTGTAATATACTGTCCTTACATAGGAGAGAGAGGAGACCTGTCCTGTAATATACTGTCCTTACATAGGAGAGAGGAGACCTGTCCTGTAATATACTGTCCTTACATAGGAGAGAGAGGAGACCTGTCCTGTAATATACTGTCCTTACATAGGAGAGAGAGGAGACCTGTCCTGTAATATACTGTCCTTACATAGGAGAGAGAGGAGACCTGTCCTGTAATATATTGTCCTTACATAGGAGAGAGAGGAGACCTGTCCTGTAATATACTGTCCTTACATAGGAGAGAGAGGAGACCTGTCCTGTAATATACTGTCCTTACATAGGAGAGAGAGGAGACCTGTCCTGTAATATACTGTCCTTATATAGAAGAGAGAGGAGACCTGTCCTGTAATATACTGTCCTTACATAGGAGAGAGGAGACCTGTCCTGTAATATACTGTCCTTACATAGGAGAGAGAGGAGACCTGTCCTGTAATATACTGTCCTTACATAGGAGAGAGAGGAGACCTGTCCTGTAATATACTGTCCTTACATAGGAGAGAGAGGAGACCTGTCCTGTAATATACTGTCCTTACATAGAAGAGAGAGGAGACCTGTCCTGTAATATACTGTCCTTACATAGGAGAGAGAGGAGACCTGTCCTGTAATATACTGTCCTTACATAGGAGAGAGAGGAGACCTGTCCTGTAATATACTGTCCTTACATAGGAGAGAGAGGAGACCTGTCCTGTAATATACTGTCCTTATATAGGAGAAAGAGGAGACCTGTCCTGTAATATACTGTCCTTACATAGGAGAGAGAGGAGACCTGTCCTGTAATATACTGTCCTTACATAGGAGAGGAGACCTGTCCTGTAATATACTGTCCTTACATAGGAGAGAGAGGAGACCTGTCCTGTAATATACTGTCCTTACATAGGAGAGAGAGGAGACCTGTCCTGTAATATACTGTCCTTACATAGGAGAGAGAGGAGACCTGTCCTGTAATATACTGTCCTTACATAGGAGAGAGAGGAGACCTGTCCTGTAATATACTGTCCTTACATAGGAGAGAGAGGAGACCTGTCCTGTAATATACTGTCCTTACATAGGAGAGAGAGGAGACCTGTCCTGTAATATACTGTCCTTACATAGGAGAGAGAGGAGACCTGTCCTGTAATATACTGTCCTTACATAGGAGAGAGAGGAGACCTGTCCTGTAATATACTGTCCTTACATAGGAGAGAGGAGACCTGTCCTGTAATATACTGTCCTTATATAGAAGAGAGAGGAGACCTGTCCTGTAATATACTGTCCTTACATAGGAGAGAGAGGAGACCTGTCCTGTAATATACTGTCCTTACATAGGAGAGAGAGGAGACCTGTCCTGTAATATACTGTCCTTACATAGAAGAGAGAGGAGACCTGTCCTGTAATATACTGTCCTTACATAGGAGAGAGAGGAGACCTGTCCTGTAATATACTGTCCTTACATAGGAGAGAGAGGAGACCTGTCCTGTAATATACTGTCCTTACATAGGAGAGAGAGGAGACCTGTCCTGTAATATACTGTCCTTACATAGGAGAGAGAGGAGACCTGTCCTGTAATATACTGTCCTTATATAGGAGAGAGAGGAGACCTGTCCTGTAATATACTGTCCTTACATAGGAGAGAGGAGACCTGTCCTGTAATATACTGTCCTTACATAGGAGAGGAGACCTGTCCTGTAATATACTGTCCTTACATAGGAGAGAGGAGACCTGTCCTGTAATATACTGTCCTTACATAGGAGAGAGAGGAGACCTGTCCTGTAATATACTGTCCTTACATAGAAGAGAGAGGAGACCTGTCCTGTAATATACTGTCCTTACATAGGAGAGAGAGGAGACCTGTCCTGTAATATACTGTCCTTACATAGGAGAGAGAGGAGACCTGTCCTGTAATATACTGTCCTTACATAGGAGAGAGAGGAGACCTGTCCTGTAATATACTGTCCTTACATAGGAGAGAGAGGAGACCTGTCCTGTAATATACTGTCCTTACATAGAAGAGAGGAGACCTGTCCTGTAATATACTGTCCTTATATAGGAGAGGAGACCTGTCCTGTAATATACTGTCCTTACATAGGAGAGAGGAGACCTGTCCTGTAATATACTGTCCTTACATAGGAGAGAGAGGAGACCTGTCCTGTAATATACTGTCCTTACATAGGAGAGAGAGGAGACCTGTCCTGTAATATACTGTCCTTACATAGGAGAGAGGAGACCTGTCCTGTAATATACTGTCCTTATATAGGAGAGAGGAGACCTGTCCTGTAATATACTGTCCTTACATAGGAGAGAGAGGAGACCTGTCCTGTAATATACTGTCCTTACATAGGAGAGAGAGGAGACCTGTCCTGTAATATACTGTCCTTACATAGGAGAGAGAGGAGACCTGTCCTGTAATATACTGTCCTTACATAGGAGAGAGGAGACCTGTCCTGTAATATACTGTCCTTACATAGGAGAGAGGAGACCTGTCCTGTAATATACTGTCCTTACATAGGAGAGAGAGGAGACCTGTCCTGTAATATACTGTCCTTACATAGGAGAGAGAGGAGACCTGTCCTGTAATATACTGTCCTTACATAGGAGAGAGGAGACCTGTCCTGTAATATACTGTCCTTACATAGGAGAGAGGAGACCTGTCCTGTAATATACTGTCCTTACATAGGAGAGAGGAGACCTGTCCTGTAATATACTGTCCTTACATAGGAGAGAGAGGAGACCTGTCCTGTAATATACTGTCCTTACATAGGAGAGGAGACCTGTCCTGTAATATACTGTCCTTACATAGGAGAGAGGAGACCTGTCCTGTAATATACTGTCCTTACATAGGAGAGAGAGGAGACCTGTCCTGTAATATACTGTCCTTACATAGGAGAGAGAGGAGACCTGTCCTGTAATATACTGTCCTTACATAGGAGAGAGGAGACCTGTCCTGTAATATACTGTCCTTACATAGGAGAGAGGAGACCTGTCCTGTAATATACTGTCCTTACATAGGAGAGAGAGGAGGCCTGTCCTGTAATATACTGTCCTTACATAGGAGAGAGGAGACCTGTCCTGTAATATACTGTCCTTACATAGGAGAGAGAGGAGACCTGTCCTGTAATATACTGTCCTTACATAGGAGAGAGGAGACCTGTCCTGTAATATACTGTCCTTACATAGGAGAGAGGAGACCTGTCCTGTAATATACTGTCCTTACATCAGAGAGAGAGGAGACCTGTCCTGTAATATACTGTCCTTACATAGGAGAGAGGAGACCTGTCCTGTAATATACTGTCCTTACATAGGAGAGAGGAGACCTGTCCTGTAATATACTGTCCTTACATAGGAGAGAGAGGAGACCTGTCCTGTAATATACTGTCCTTACATAGGAGAGAGAGGAGACCTGTCCTGTAATATACTGTCCTTACATAGGAGAGAGAGGAGACCTGTCCTGTAATATACTGTCCTTACATAGGAGAGAGGAGACCTGTCCTGTAATATACTGTCCTTACATAGGAGAGAGGAGACCTGTCCTGTAATATACTGTCCTTACATAGGAGAGAGGAGACCTGTCCTGTAATATACTGTCCTTACATAGGAGAGAGAGGAGACCTGTCCTGTAATATACTGTCCTTACATAGGAGAGAGGAGACCTGTCCTGTAATATACTGTCCTTACATAGGAGAGAGAGGAGACCTGTCCTGTAATATACTGTCCTTACATAGAAGAGAGAGGAGACCTGTCCTGTAATATACTGTCCTTACATAGGAGAGAGGAGACCTGTCCTGTAATATACTGTCCTTACATAGGAGAGAGAGGAGACCTGTCCTGTAATATACTGTCCTTACATAGGAGAGAGAGGAGACCTGTCCTGTAATATACTGTCCTTACATAGGAGAGAGAGGAGACCTGTCCTGTAATATACTGTCCTTACATAGGAGAGAGAGGAGACCTGTCCTGTAATATACTGTCCTTACATAGGAGAGAGAGGAGACCTGTCCTGTAATATACTGTCCTTACATAGGAGAGAGGAGACCTGTCCTGTAATATACTGTCCTTACATAGGAGAGAGGAGACCTGTCCTGTAATATACTGTCCTTACATAGGAGAGAGAGGAGACCTGTCCTGTAATATACTGTCCTTACATAGGAGAGAGAGGAGACCTGTCCTGTAATATACTGTCCTTACATAGGAGAGAGGAGACCTGTCCTGTAATATACTGTCCTTACATAGAAGAGAGAGGAGACCTGTCCTGTAATATACTGTCCTTATATAGAAGAGAGAGGAGACCTGTCCTGTAATATACTGTCCTTACATAGGAGAGAGAGGAGACCTGTCCTGTAATATTCTGTCCTTACATAGGAGAGAGGAGACCTGTCCTGTAATATACTGTCCTTACATAGGAGAGAGGAGACCTGTCCTGTAATATACTGTCCTTACATAGGAGAGAGGAGACCTGTCCTGTAATATACTGTCCTTACATAGGAGAGAGGAGACCTGTCCTGTAATATACTGTCCTTACATAGGAGAGAGGAGACCTGTCCTGTAATATACTGTCCTTACATAGGAGAGAGAGGAGACCTGTCCTGTAATATACTGTCCTTACATAGGAGAGGAGACCTGTCCTGTAATATACTGTCCTTACATAGGAGAGAGGAGACCTGTCCTGTAATATACTGTCCTTACATAGGAGAGAGAGGAGACCTGTCCTGTAATATACTGTCCTTACATAGGAGAGAGAGGAGACCTGTCCTGTAATATACTGTCCTTACATAGGAGAGAGGAGACCTGTCCTGTAATATACTGTCCTTACATAGGAGAGAGGAGACCTGTCCTGTAATATACTGTCCTTACATCGGAGAGAGAGGAGACCTGTCCTGTAATATACTGTCCTTACATAGGAGAGAGGAGACCTGTCCTGTAATATACTGTCCTTACATAGGAGAGAGGAGACCTGTCCTGTAATATACTGTCCTTACATAGGAGAGAGAGGAGACCTGTCCTGTAATATACTGTCCTTACATAGGAGAGAGAGGAGACCTGTCCTGTAATATACTGTCCTTACATAGGAGAGAGAGGAGACCTGTCCTGTAATATACTGTCCTTACATAGGAGAGAGGAGACCTGTCCTGTAATATACTGTCCTTACATAGGAGAGAGGAGACCTGTCCTGTAATATACTGTCCTTACATAGGAGAGAGGAGACCTGTCCTGTAATATACTGTCCTTACATAGGAGAGAGAGGAGACCTGTCCTGTAATATACTGTCCTTACATAGGAGAGAGGAGACCTGTCCTGTAATATACTGTCCTTACATAGGAGAGAGAGGAGACCTGTCCTGTAATATACTGTCCTTACATAGAAGAGAGAGGAGACCTGTCCTGTAATATACTGTCCTTACATAGGAGAGAGGAGACCTGTCCTGTAATATACTGTCCTTACATAGGAGAGAGGAGACCTGTCCTGTAATATACTGTCCTTACATAGGAGAGAGAGGAGACCTGTCCTGTAATATACTGTCCTTACATAGGAGAGAGAGGAGACCTGTCCTGTAATATACTGTCCTTATATAGGAGAGAGAGGAGACCTGTCCTGTAATATACTGTCCTTACATAGAAGAGAGGAGACCTGTCCTGTAATATACTGTCCTTATATAGGAGAGGAGACCTGTCCTGTAATATACTGTCCTTACATAGGAGAGAGGAGACCTGTCCTGTAATATACTGTCCTTACATAGGAGAGAGAGGAGACCTGTCCTGTAATATACTGTCCTTACATAGGAGAGAGAGGAGACCTGTCCTGTAATATACTGTCCTTACATAGGAGAGAGAGGAGACCTGTCCTGTAATATACTGTCCTTACATAGGAGAGAGAGGAGACCTGTCCTGTAATATACTGTCCTTACATAGAAGAGAGAGGAGACCTGTCCTGTAATATACTGTCCTTACATAGGAGAGAGAGGAGACCTGTCCTGTAATATACTGTCCTTACATAGGAGAGAGGAGACCTGTCCTGTAATATACTGTCCTTACATAGGAGAGAGAGGAGACCTGTCCTGTAATATACTGTCCTTACATAGGAGAGAGAGGAGACCTGTCCTGTAATATACTGTCCTTACATAGGAGAGAGAGGAGACCTGTCCTGTAATATACTGTCCTTACATAGGAGAGAAAAAAATTCCCTCCCGACTCCAATATGGCATCAGAATAAATCCCTGGATCAACCTTCTGTCCCTATAAATCTAATATACATAACCAGCAATGTTATAACTCTCCAAAAATGCATCCAGCCCCTTTTTGAACTCTTTTACAGAGTTCACCATGACCACCTCCTCTGGCAGAGAGTTCACCATGACCACCTCCTCAGGCAGAGAATTCCACAGTCTCACTGCTCTTTCAGTAAAGAACCCGTTTGTGCTGGTGTAGAAACCTTCTTTCCTCTAGATGTAGAGGATGCCCCCTTGTTATAGATACAGTACTGGGTATAAATAGATCATGGGAGAGATCTCTGTACTGTCCCCTGATATATTTATACATAGTTATTAGGTCGCCCCTAAGCCTTCTTTTTTTCTAAACTAAATAACCCTAATTCTGATAATCTTTCTGGGTACTGTAGTCCTCCCATTCCCCGTATTACACTGGTTGCCTGTCTTTGAACCCTCTCCAGCTCCACTATATCTTTCTTGTACACTGGTGCCCAGTACTGTACACAGTATTCCATGTGTGGTCTGACTAGTGATTTGTAAAGCGGTAGAATTATTTCCTTGTCGTGGGCATCTATGCCCCTAATGATGAACCCCATGATTTTATTTGCCTTGGCAGCAGCTGCCTGACACTGGTCACTACAGCTAAATTTACTGTTAACTAAGACTCCCAAGTCCTTTTCCATGTCAGTGTTCCCAAGTGTTCTGCCATTTAAAGGGGTATTCCAGGCAAAACATTTTTTATATATATATCAACTGGCTCCGGAAAGTTAAACAGATTTGTAAATTACTTCTATTAAAAAATCTTAATCCTTCCAATAGTTATTAGCTTCTGAAGTTTTCTGTCTAACTGCTCAATGATGATGTCACGTCCCGGGAGCTGTGCATGATGGGAGAATATCCCCATAGGAACTGCACAGCTCCCGGGACGTGAGTCATCAGAGAGCAGTTAGACAGAAAACAACAACTCAACTTCAGAAGCTAATAACTATTGGAAGGATTAAGATTTTTTAATAGAAGTAATTTACAAATCTGATTAACTTTCTGGAGCCAGTTGATATATATAAAAAAAAAGTTTTGGCCTGGAATACCCCTTTAATACATAATCCCAGCCTGGATTTTTTCTCCCCATGTACATTACCTTACATGTATCTGTGTTGAACCTCATCTGCCACTTCCCAGCCCAAACCTCCAACCTATCCAGATCCATTTGTAACAGTGCACTGTCCTCTATTGTGTTTACCGCTTTACAGAGTTTAGTGTCATCTGCAAAGATTGTTACTTTACTATTCAACCCCTCTACAAGGTCATTAATAAATATATTAAATAGGACAGGACCCAAGACGGACCCCTGTGGTCCCCACTAGTAACAGTCACCCAATCAGAATAAGTACCATTAATAACTACCCTCTGTTTCCTATCACTGAGCCAGTTATTTACCCACTTACACACATTCTCCCCCAGCCCCATCCTTCTCATTTTATGCACCAACCTTTTATGTGGCACTGTATCAAATGCTTTGGAAAAATCCAGATATACAACATCCAGCGATTGCCCCATGTCCAGTCTGGAGCTCACCTCCTCATAAAAGCTGATCAGGTTAGTTTGACAGGACCGATCCCACATAAAGCCATGCTGATACGGGGTCAGAAATTTATTTTTATCAAGATATTCCAAAATAGCATCTCTTAGAAAACCCTCAAACAATTTACATACAACCGAGGTTAAGCTAACGGGTCTATAATTCCCGGGGTCACCATTTGACCCCTTCTTAAATATTGGCACCACATGTGCCATTCCTGGGGAATAGTCCCTGTTACTATAGAGTCCCTGAATATTAATAGGGGTCTTTCTATTACATTACTTAATTCCTTTAGAACACGGGGGTGAATGCCATCTGGACCTGGTGATTTGTCTATTTAGATTTTTTGTAGGTGGCACTGTACTTCTTCCTGGGTTAGACAGGTGACCTGTACTGGGGAGTTTACCTTATCTTTCTGTATTTCCCCTGGCATTTCATTTTCCTTGGTAAATACAGTGGAGAAGAATTTGTTTATTATATTTGCTTTTTCCTGATCCCTGTTTTATAATTTCTTCCTCATCATTTTTTAAAGGGCCAACACTTTCATTTTTTACTTTTTTGCTATTAATATAGTTAAAGAAGATTTTGGGGTTAGTTTTACTCTCTTGGGCAATGAGCCTTTCTGTCTCTATTTTTCCAGCTTTTATCAGTTTTTTTTACATGTTTTACATATTTCTCTATAGCTTTTTAATGCTTCCTCACTGCCGTCCTGTTTTAGTAGTTTAAATGCTTTATTTTTGTCATTTATTGCCCCCGTAACATTTTTATTCACCCATATTGGTTTTCTTTTATTTCTGACCATTTTATTCCCATAAGGTATATACATCTTAACCCCTTCAGGACCAAGCCCATTTTGGCCTTAAGGACCGGAGCGTTTTTTGCACATCTGACCACTGTCACTTTAATAACTCTGGAATGCTTTTAGTTATCATTCTGATTCCGAGAATGTTTTTTCGTGACATATTCTACTTTAACATGGTGGTAAATTTTTGTGGTAACTTGCATCCTTTCCTTGTGAAAAATCCTAAAATTTGGTGAAAAATTTGAAAATTTTGCATTTATCTAACTTTGAAGCTCTATGCTTGTAAGGAAAATGGATATTACAAATAAAAAAATTTTTTTATTCACATATACAATATGTCTACTTTATGTTTGCATCATAAAATTGACGAGTTTTTACTTTTGGAAGACACCAGAGGGCTTCAAAGTTCAGCAGCAATTTTCCAATTTTTTACAAAATTTTCAAACTCACTATTTTTCAGGGACCAGTTCAGGTTTGAAGTGGATTTGAAGGGTCTTCATATTAGAAATACCCCACAAATGACCCCATTATAAAAACTGCACCCCCCAAAGTATTCAAAATGACATTCAGTCATCATTTTAACCCTTTAGGTGTTTCACAGGAATAGAAGCAAAGTGAAGGAGAAAATTCACAATCTTCATTTTTTACACTCGCATGTTCTTGTAGACCCAATTTTTGAATTTTTACAAGGGGTAAAAGGAGAAAATGTATACTTATATTTGTAGCCCAATTTCTCTTGAGTCAGGGATGTGGAAATTCTATCGCCCGACGCCCGGGACAAGTAGTTTTAGGCGCCGGGCAGGTGAATTATTTATAGATTTAGCCCTGTATCGGGCTAGCAGGAACAGACCGACGTCCCCCTTATTGACGTCCCCCTTATTTTTCTTTACTGCCGGTGTGAGGCGCAGGAGTGGATGCATGTCTGCACCTCACATCGGCGCTCAGAGTGTATGGAGGGGGCGGCGGGGGCCCCCAGCTGATCGCAGAGCCCGAGGTCGCACGTTCGCATTACATAATTGAGCCCCGCCCCCTTATCTAATCCTCCCGGAGGATGGAGGACGCAGCTGAACATTACACAAGAAGACAGGGGGAGAGAAAGGATGTCCACAGCTCGGCACACAGCTCCATCCCCCGCACACAGCTCTATCTCTCCCCCTCCCCCTGCTCTTTCTTCACAGGACCTAATCCACCACGGGTAGGCTGCATGTTTGCACGTGGAAAACACAGAGCGGGGGAGGGGAGAGAGGAGAGGGGAGGGGAGATTTCCGAACCCATGTAACCTCACACCGGCCGGGACTACAGCTCTGATGTCCACTCATGGCGGCTCAGGTGAGGAGGCAGAGAATGCAGGCGGTGGCAGGAAGGGTGGTTGTATATGTAGGGTGTGAGTGTATGTGTCATGTGTGTATAATGTCTGTGTGTGATGTGTATGTAATGTATGATGTCTGTGTGTGATGTGTATGTAATGTATAATGTGTGTGTGATGTGTATGTAATGTATAATGTGTGTGTGTGTGATGTGTATGTAATGTATAATGTGTGTGTGTGTGTGTGATGTGTATGTAATGTATGATGTCTGTGTGTGATGTGTATGTAATGTATGATGTCTGTGTGTGATGTGTATGTAATGTATGATGTCTGTGTGTGATGTGTATGTAATGTATAATGTGTGTGTGTGTGATGTGTATGTAATGTATAATGTGTGTGTGTGTGATGTGTATGTAATGTATGATGTCTGTGTGTGATGTGTATGTAATGTATGATGTCTGTGTGTGATGTGTATGTAATGTATGATGTCTGTGTGTGATGTGTATGTAATGTATGATGTCTGTGTGTGATGTGTATGTAATGTATGATGTCTGTGTGTGATGTGTATGTAATGTATGATGTCTGTGTGTGATGTGTATGTAATGTATGATGTCTGTGTGTGATGTGTATGTAATGTATGATGTCTGTGTGTGATGTGTATGTAATGTATGATGTCTGTGTGTGATGTGTATGTAATGTATGATGTCTGTGTGTGATGTGTATGTAATGTATGATGTCTGTGTGTGATGTGTATGTAATGTATGATGTCTGTGTGTGATGTGTATGTAATGTATGATGTCTGTGTGTGATGTGTATGTAATGTATGATGTCTGTGTGTGATGTGTATGTAATGTATGATGTCTGTGTGTGATGTGTATGTAATGTATGATGTCTGTGTGTGATGTGTATGTAATGTATGATGTCTGTGTGTGATGTGTATGTAATGTATGATGTCTGTGTGTGATGTGTATGTAATGTATGATGTCTCTGTGTGATGTGTATGTAATGTATGATGTCTCTGTGTGATGTGTATGTAATGTATGATGTCTCTGTGTGATGTGTATGTAATGTATGATGTCTGTGTGTGATGTGTATGTAATGTATGATGTCTGTGTGTGATGTGTATGTAATGTGTGTGTGTGTGATGTGTATGTAATGTGTGTGTGTGATGTGTATGTAATGTGTGTGTGTGTGATGTGTATGTAATGTGTAATGTGTGTGTGTGATGTGTATGTAATGTGTAATGTGTGTGTGTGATGTGTATGTAATGTGTAATGTGTGTATGTAATGTGTAATGTGTGTGTGTGATGTGTATGTAATGTGTGATGTGTATGTAATGTGTAATGTGTGTGTGTGTGTGTGATGTGTATGTAATGTGTAATGTGTGTGTGTGTGATGTGTATGTAATGTGTAATGTGTGTGTGTGTGATGTGTATGTAATGTGTAATGTGTGTGTGTGTGTGATGTGTATGTAATGTGTGTGTGTGTGTGTGATGTGTATGTAATGTGTAATGTGTGTGTGTGTGTGTGTGATGTGTATGTAATGTGTAATGTGTGTGTGTGTGATGTGTATGTAATGTGTAATGTGTGTGTGTGTGATGTGTGTGTAATGTGTGTGTGTGTGTGATGTGTATGTAATGTGTAATGTGTGTGTGTGTGATGTGTATGTAATGTGTGTGTGTGATGTGTATGTAATGTGTAATGTGTGTGTGTGATGTGTATGTAATGTGTAATGTGTGTGTGTGTGTGATGTGTATGTAATGTGTAATGTGTGTGTGTGATGTGTATGTAATGTGTGTGTGTAATGTGTAATGTGTGTGTGTGATGTGTATGTAATGTGTAATGTGTATGTGTGATGTGTATGTAATGTGTGTGTGTAATGTGTAATGTGTGTGTGTGATGTGTATGTAATGTGTAATGTGTGTGTGTGTGATGTGTATGTAATGTGTGTGTGTGATGTGTATGTAATGTGTAATGTGTGTGTGTGATGTGTATGTAATGTGTGTGTGTAATGTGTGTGTGTAATGTGTAATGTGTGTGTGTGATGTGTATGTAATGTGTAATGTGTGTGTGTATGTAATGTGTAATGTGTGTGTGTGATGTGTATGTAATGTGTGTGTGTGATGTGTATGTAATGTATGATGTGTGTATGATGTCTGTGTGTGATGTGTATGTAATGTATGATGTGTGTATAATGTCTGTGTTATGTGTATGTAATGTATACTGTGTGTATGATGTCTGTATGTGTGATGTGTGTATGATGTCTGTGTGATGTGTATGTAATGTATACTGTGTGTATGATTGTCTGTCTATGTGTGATGCGTATGTAATGGATAATGTGTATGTCTAAGTGTGATGTTTATGTAATGTATGATGTGTGTATGATGTATGTATGTGATGTATGTATGATGCATGTCTGTGATGTGTATGTAATGTATACTGTGTGTATGATGTCTGTCTGTCTATGTGTGATGTGTATGTAATGTATGATGTGTGTATGATGTCTGTCTGTGTGATGTGTGTATGTATGTGATGTATGATGTGGGGTGGGCAGCGGTGTATGTATGATGTGTGTGTATATGTATAGTGTATGTGTGATGTATGTATGTAATATATGATGTGGGGGGGCCAGTGGTGGGTGTATGTATGATGTGTGCATATGTATGGTGTGAGTGTATATGTGTATGATGTATCTGTGATGTATGTAATGTATGATGTGGGGGGGGGGGGGCACTGCCGCCACCAGTTGTGCCATCTAATTTTATTTATTTTTAGTGGTTTCTGGCCACCCACATTAAATTGCACCCCCAGAATCCTGCCCCCCTTCATACTCACCCGCCGACCAAGAGCCCCACGGATGCACGCAAACACGCCCGAACCAAAACTACAACTTCCAGCATGTTACATCATAACCTAAACTGTAGAGCTATAAAGTGTAACATGCTGGGAGTTGTAGTTTTGGTTCGGGTCAGCTGCAGAGCCGTAGGCTGTATCAGGGCATGCTGGGTGTTGTAGTTACTAACTGTAATTCCCAGTATTCCTTGACACAGACTATGGCTCTGCAGCTGACACGAACCAAAACTACAACTCCCACCATGTTACACAATAACCTTAACTGTACTACTATACAGTGCAACATGCTGCAACACCCACACAACCATAGGCTGTATCAGGGCATGCTGGGAGTTGTAGTTATCTAGTAACTAAATGCAACTTCCAGCATTTTCTGACACAAAATGCAGCACATAAACTGGAGAAGCAGAACCCCCCCCCAGTAACACATAAGTCCCTATTGAGACTGAAAAATAGTGATTAAAATATTGTAAAAAGTGCGTATATATGTGAATAAGCCCCTTTCCTAATAAAAGTTTCCAATTTTCTTTAAATAAAAATAATGTATAAAAATAAACATAAGTGGTATCGCTGCATGTGGAAATGTCCAGGCTATTAAAATATAATGTTAATTAAACTGTACGGTGAACGATGTAAATGTAAAAAAAATTGTCCAGAATTGTTCATTTTTGGTCACTTCATATGAGAAATTTTTTATGGTGATAAAAAAGTTACATCTAGACTTATCTGGGCTTATCTCGTGTGTAAAAGGAGCTACAGCTCTCCGGCCGCTAATAGCCTGACATGCTGCGATCACCGTGGCCGCTATTAACCTCCTGAGCGGTATTCCCGAGCGTGACTCGGGGTTAATTTTCCCTGCCAGGATCGGTAACCCCGAGTCACGCTCGGGGTAGAATTACAGAGTTCCCGGCCGGGCTGCACGATATATCGCAAAAGCAATGCGATATAGCGATGCAGCCCCCGGGAAAACATGCGATTATCTGCTCTGGTCGGCTCCCGTTGCGGGGGCCGGCCAGAGCAGGTAAAGAAAAATACTAAAAGTCAGTGTTTCCCTACCAGGGGGCCTCCAGCTGTTGCAAAACTACAACTCTCAGCATGCCCGAACAGCCAAAGGCTGTCCGGGCATGCTGGGAGTAGTAGTTTCACAACAGCTGGTGGCCCCCTGTTAGAAAAACACTGAGCTAAGTGTAAAAGAAAGAAGTAGTAAAATAAAAAAACCTTTTGCTCACCTAGTCCCGGTCCCTGCAGATGTTGTTCCCCTCCGTGCGGTCCGGGTGTCCTCTCTTCACGATTCATCTTCTAGGACCTTTCACTTTTCAGCCAATCACAGACCGCAGTGGTGTAAAGCCTGTGATTGGCTGAAGGGGAAAGGGCTTGTTCTGCAGTAAATACACTAGGTTTGAAATCTGCCCGGCAAACCTAGTGTATTTGCTGCAGGACAAGGTGACAAGGGGGGATGAATGTGACACAGGGGGGGGGGGGGGATGTGACAGGTGGGGGGGATGTGACAAGGGGGGGGGGGAATGTGACATGAAGGGGGGAAATGTGACAGGGGGGGGAATGTGACAGGGGGGGGAATGTGACAGGGGGGGAATGTGACAGGGGGGGGATGTGACAGGGGGGGATGTGACAAGGGGGGGGGGAATGTGACATGAAGGGGGGAAATGTGACAGGGGGGGAATGTGACAGGGGGAGGGGAATGTAACATGAAGGGGGAGAATGTGACAAGGGGGGAATGTGACAAGGGGGAAGAATGTGACAAGGAGGGGGAAGAATGTGACAAGGAGGGGGGAGAATGTGACAAGGACGGGGGAGAATGTTTCGGGGGATGTGACAAGGGAGAGGGGAATGTGACAGGGGAGATGTGAAATGGACGAAGGGAGATGTGAAATTCAGTTAAAAAAATTGTACCGCTTTTGGTACAAATTTCCAGACAGAATCATACCGCCAGGGAGGTTAAACCATTAGATCAGCGCTGTCTAAGTTGACAGCAGTGTCTAAAGGATCTTATATCCATCCCTGGTGGTCTAGTGGGGGGGGGGGGGATCCTACTATTTTGGTTGAAATTATTTTATCTACCAGGATAAGTGGATTTTCTTGAGGGACAAGTAGATTGTGTTCAGCTTTAGTGCCTTGGACAAGTAGTTTTTTTTTTTAAATTTCCACACCCCTGTGAGTAAGCACATACCTCATATGTCTATGTAAATTGTTCGGCGGGCGCAGTAGAGGGCTCAGAAGGGAAGGAGCGACAAGGGGATTTTGGAGAGTACGTTTTTCTGAAATGGTTTTTGGGGGGCATGTTGCATTTAGGAAGCCCCTATGGTGCCAGAACAGCAAAAAACCCTCACATGGCATACCATTTTGGAAACTAGACCCCTTGAGGAACATAACAAGGAATAAAGTGAGCCTTAATACCCCACAGGTGTTTCACGACTTTTGCATATGTAAATTTTTTTTTATTTTTTCACTAAAATGTGTTTCCCCCCAAATTTCACATTTTTCCAAGGGTTAATAGCAGGAAATACCCCCCAATATTTTTGTAACCCCTTCTCTTCTGAGTATGGAGGTACCCCATAAGTTGACCTGAAGTACACTACGGGCGAACTACAATGCTCAGAAGAGAAGGAGTCATATTTGGCTTTTTGAGAGCAAATTTTGCTCAGGGGGCATGTCGCATTTAGGAAGCCCCTATGGTGCCAGAACAGCAAAAAAAAAAACACATGGCATACCATTTTGGAAACTAGACCCCTTGAGGAACGTAATAAGGAATAAAGTGAGCCTTAATACCCCACAGGTGTTTCACGACTTTTGCATATGTAAAAAAATTTTTTTTTTCCACTAAAATGTGTGTTCCCCCCCCCCCCCCCCCAAATTTCACATTTTAGCAAGGGTTAATAGAAGAAAATACCCCCCAAAATTTGTAACCCCGTCTCTTCTGAGTATGGAGGTACCCCATAAGTTGACCTGAAGTGCACTATGGGCGAACTACAATGCTCAGAAGAGAAGGAGTCATATTTGGCTTTTTGAGAGCAAATTTTGTTCGGGGAGCATGTCGCATTTAGGAAGCCCCTAAGGTGCCAGAACAGCAAAAAAAAAACACATGGCATACCATTTTGGAAACTAGACCCCTTGAGGAACGTAACAAGGGGTACAGTGAGCATTTACCCCCCACTGGTGTCTGACAGATCTTTGGAACAGTGGGCTGTACAAGTTTTCATTTTCACGGACCACTGTTCCAAAGATCCGTCAGACACCAGTGGGGGGTAAATTCTCACTGCACCCCTCATTACATTCTGTGAGGGGTGTCGTTTCCGAAATGGGGTCACATGTGTTTTTTTTTTTTTTGCGTTTGTCAAAACCGCTGTAACAATCAGCCACCCCTGTGCAAATCACCTCAAATGTACATGGTGCGCTCTCCCTTCTGGGCCTTGTTGTGCACCCCCAGAGCACTTTGCGCCCACATATGGGGTATCTCCGTAGTCGGGAGAAATTGCGTTACAAATTTTGGGGGGCTTTTTTCCCTTTTACCTCTTGTGAAAATGTAAAGTATAGGGCAACATCAGCATGTTAGTGTAAAAAATAAAAAAAAATTTACACTAACATTCTGGTGTAGACCCCAACATTTCCTTTTCATGAAGGGTTAAAGAAGAAAATACCCCCCAAACCTTGTAACACAATTTCTCCCGAGTACGGCGATACCCCATATGTCGCCCTAAACTGTTGCCTTGAAATACGACAGGGCTCCAAAGTGAGAGCACCATGTGCATTTGAGGCCTAAATTAGGGATTTGCATAGGGGTGGACATAGGGGTATTCTACGCCATTGATTCCCAAACAGGGTGCCTCCAGCTGTTGCAAAACTCCCAGCATGCCTGGACAGTCAACGGCTGTCCGGCAATACTGGGAGTTGTTGTTTTTCAACAGCTGGAGGCTCTGCTTTGGAAACAGTGGTGTACCGAACGTTCTTATTGGGGGAGGGGGGCTGTGTAGGGGTATGTGTATATGTAGTGTTTTTAACTTATTTTATTTTGTCTTGGTGTAGTGTAGTGTTTTTAGGGTACAGTCACATGGGCGGGGGATTACAGCGAGTTTCCCAGCGCAAAATTTGCTGCATCTAAAACTTGCAGCGAGAAACCCACTGTAAAAGCCTCGCCCAATTGAATGTACCCTGCACATTCACAGGGGTGGGGGGTGCACCAGCTGTTGCAAAACTACAACTCCCAGCATGCATGGTCTGTTAGTGCATACTGGGAGTTATAGTTTTGAAACAGCTGGAGGCACACAGGTTAGGAAACACTGAGTTAGAAACAATGTTTCCCAACTAGTGTCTCCAGTTGTTGCAAAACTACAACTCCCAGCATGTCCAGACAGCTTAAGGGCATGCTGGGAGTTGTAGTTTGGCAACATCTGAAGGGCCAGATGTTGCTGAACTAAAACTCCCAGCATGCCTGGACAGTCAGTGCATGCTGGGAGTTGTAGTTTTGCAACAGCTGGAAGAGCACAGATTGGAGACCATTATACAATGGTCTCCAAACTGGGACCCTCCAGATGTTGCAAAACTACAACTCCCAGCATGCCCAGACAGCCAAAGGCTGTCAAGGCATGCTGGGAGTTGTAGTTTTCAGACTCCTAGAAGCAGCAGTGAAGTACTTCACTGCTGCTTCTGAGGACCATATACTCACCTGCCGGTCCCGTCGCTGCTCGTCCACGTGGCCGGTCCCGCGCTGCTCCTCGGTCCCGCCGCTGGTTCGGGTAAGGCCGCCGGTCCCCTACTGTTCCCCCACCTATGCCACGAGCCCCCGCAGCCATCGTCCCCCGTTCTGCCCGACTTCCAGGGGCGGGCAGTGCGGGGGATCTGAACTTTCACCCCAGATCACTGTGATTGGTCCACAGGGACCAATCACAGTGATCGCTGACCAGGACCATCAATGGATGGTCCTGGGGGGTGAAGCAGAAGTTGTCCCCTGCTGGAAACAGCGGGACTTCTGCCAGTTAACCTGTGTAATGCTGCGCATCGCCGGGTTAACTGAATGTCATTTATAAACGTCGGGATGCGCGAACGCACTGCACAACCCGGTGTTTATATATGACATTCTGCGGGAAGGGGTTAAAGTGAAAATTTAAGGTATTTTTAAAAGTCTCCCATTTAGTGTCAGTATTCTTGTTTTTGAGGACATTATCCCATTTTATATTGTTAAGGGCTCCTCTGAGCTGATCAGACTTTGCCTTTCTAAAGTTCATTGTTTTTGTGGCCCCTCGAGAGATTCCCTTATTGAAGAACAAGTTATAATGTATTATATTATGATCACTATTTCCTAGGTGTCCTTCTACTTGCACATTAGTTACTCTTTCAGGTCTGTTGGTTAATATTAAGTCTAGTAGGGCGCCCCCTCTGGTCGGGCCCTGCACCATTTGGGACAGGTAATTGTCTTTAGCTATAGTAAGAAACCTGTTTCCTTTATGAGATTCACAGGTCTCAGTCTCCCAATTTATATCAGAATAGTTAAAGTCCCCATTATTATCACCTCATTCTGATTTGCTGCCTTGTTTATTTGCCTCAGTAATTGATCTTCTGCCTCTTCTATTATGTTTGGCGGCTTATAGCAAACCCCTATCAGAATTGTTTTATTTTGATCTCCATATATTTTTACCCTTAATGCCTCCACATTATCGTTTCCCTCCCAAATATCCTCCCACAGTGCGGCCTTCAGACTGGACTTTACATAAAGACAAACTCCTCCCCCTTTCCCTTTTGTCCGATCCTTCCTGAATAGAATATAACCCTGTATGTTGACCGCCCAGTCACAGCTATCGTCCAACCAAGTCTCTGTTATACTCACTATGTCATAATCCTCCTCAGACATCAACCACTCCATTTCCTCAGTTTTATTGGTCAGACTTCTGGCATTAGTCACCATGCAATTCAATGGTGTATGTTTTATCTTCCTATGAAGCCTATCCCTATTAACTATTCTAAGTCCTCCCTCCGCTCCACCATCAGGTATATTAATAAGTCCCCCCTCTCTATCTACACTATCTTCCCCCTCTTTGCTGTAGGTTCCCTCCCCCCAAGTCCCTAGTTTAAACACTCCTCCACCCTTCTAGCCATCTTCTCCCCAAGCACAGATGCACCCTCCCCATTGAGGTCCCTACAGTAGAGCCGGTATCCGACAGTGAAGTCAGCCCAGTTCTCCATGAACCCAAACCCCTCCTTCCTACACCAGCTTCTGAGCCACTTGTTTACCTCCCTGATCTCCCGCTGCCTCTCTGGTGTGGCTCGTGGTACAGGTAATATTTCAGAAAATATCACCTTGGAGGTCCTTGCCTTAAGCTTGCAGCCTAAGTCCCTGAAATCATTTTTAAGGACACTCCACCTACCTCTTACTTTGTCATTGGTGCCTATATGTACCATGACTGCTAGGTCCTCTCCAGCCCCGCCCAACAACCTGTCAACCCGATCCGCAATGTGCCGAAATCGTGCGCCAGGCAGACAACACACTGTTCGGCGATCCTGGTCTTTGTGACAGATCGCCCTGTCTGTCACCCTAATAATTGAGTCCCCCACTACCAGTACCTGTCTGGCCTGCCCTGCACTCCTCCCTCCTTACTGAAGCAGACACCCCCCTGGCGGTCAGAGGCAGAGACCAGCTGCAGTACTGCTAGCTCTGAAATGGCATCCCCCTCATCTGCCAACCGGGCAAACTTGTTGGGGTGTGCCAGTTCAGGGCTAGCCTCCCTGACACTTTTACCCCTACCCCTCTTTCTAACTGTAACCCAGCTAACTGCCTGACTGTCCTGCACCTCCGTCCCACTGTCCTCCCCCACCTCTACCCCCAGAGTACTTGCTCAGTGAGCAGGAGACTCCCCTCCAAGTTGTCAATGCGTCTCAGTGTTTCCAGTGAACACCCCTTCCCCATCTGTAAATCTGACTTAGACTGAGCAGAAAATACAGAGCAATATCGAGGTAGAAAACTAACAAATAATAACAATAAAGGCGGGGGTGGTTTATCATGATGGGGGGGCAGTGAACTGGGAGGATTATCAAATTTAACAGTAAATCAGGAAGAGCTGGTTTCTTCCAAAAACAGCACCACCCCTGTCCTCCGCTTGTGTGTTGGATTACAACTTGGCTCAATTAACTTTTATGGAACGGACCTGCAATACCGCACACGACCTGAGGACAGAGGTGGTGCTACTTTGAAAAAGTCAACCCTGTCTTTCTTATCCTGGATCCCCCCTTACCAATTGCCTTGTTTGACTGACGCATTCTTTCCATGTGCCCTATGGAAAATACATAACATTCTCCTCTTTCTCGTAGACTTCTCCCGATCAGGACAAGTATGTTCCTCCCCATCTCAGACAATCTGCTGCTGCTGCAGAGGCAAAGAAGAGAGAAGAGCTTGAGAGGCTAAGGAAGAGTGTGAAGGGTCTGATGAACAGGTATCACACAATGTATCTACCTAAATCAGTGTTTCCGAACCAGGGTGCCTGCAGCTGTTGCAAAACTACAACTCCCAGCATGCCCGGACAGCCGAAGGCTGTCCGGGCATGCTGGGAGTTGTAGTTTTGTAACAGCTGGAGGCACCCAGGTCTGGAAACACTGACCTAAATTATGGCATCCCTGATCCAGAGCCGTCCGCTGTGTCTTGGCATCGGGCCTGGAGCCCTTCTTCTTTATGCTTAATATTTTCAATTGACAGCCTGAAGCTCCATCATCTGTAGATCCCTCGCCAGCCCCAGTTGATTCATTGACTCCCTTGTTTTGCGGCCATGTTGCAGGTCATTCAGTGATGTATGGGTCTTCGCCTTTGTCACTACACGTTGATGTTTTTCTGATTAGTGCACTTGGAGCCATCGACTTCTACACTTCTACTGTCCTTCTCCATAGATAATCATTGTGATTAAATGTTAATTGGGGGGGGTGATGGAGGATCGTCATATCCCTCCACAGAAGGACAGGCTGCAGATTTATAAGTACAGGACAGAGCCACCACCGATCTGTAACTACCTGTTCTTCATCTATTCAGCTATTTCTTAGAGTACTTGTCAGATGTTTCATGCTGCCCGAACCATAGGGCTCTTTCACTACAGTGAGCTATGGTTTACTCTGAAAATACTTTGGCCTTTAAAGCGAACCTGTCAGATCCAACAAAAAACCTTTTCTTTTTATATATCATTCAGTACCTAATCCTGACCACGTACATCTAATTTTTATGTGTCTAGCACCTTTATTTTATTTTTTTTTTACGCTTTTAATTTAGCTCACTAGTCTGAATTCCTCTCAAAGGGAGGGGGCGTGGCCTCACTGTGCAGGTCTCCGCCCCCTCCCTCAGTATGCTGTCTGCTCACATCTCCCCTAGCATTAGCAAAACTACAACTCCCAGCTTGTCCTCACTGACAGTAGTGGGACACAAGCTGACAGTGGGAGGATTTTTCCTACAGCTCTGAGCCCTGAGCTGTCAATCAAGGAAGTGTGTCCATGACATAGGTGATGACGCATGGACACAGCAGGACTAGTATGTGTCCAAGCAGGCAGGGGGGGGGGCAGTTGTTTGACTATGAAATACTGAAAATGTTCTAATGAATGCAATTGTAAAACCTATTGGTTATACATGCTTTACAACATATCAAAAGTTATCACCAATGACCTATATCACCAATGTGTATAGGTATATACTTAATCGCCAGAAGTTATTATTCATCCGCAGGCGAGGTGGTAACAAGCTCATCAGTGGGGGCTCTGACTGATGAGACTCCCACAGATCACGGAAACAGAGCAAAATTGTCTCCCCAGATGACTTGAGTGTTTTAGCACCCAATTCATGCTCTATGAGGCTTCTGAACATTGCTGAATGATCCCTGACAGATGACAGAGAAAAGAAAGATTGGGTGTTTTTGCTTTTTAAGGGGTACTCCGCTGCTTAGCGTTTGGAACAAACTGTTCTGAACGCTGGAGCCGGCGCCAGGAGCTCATGACGTCATAGCCCTGCCCCCTCATGATGTCATGCCCCTCTCCCTCAATGCAAGTCTATGGGAGGGGGCGTGACAGCTGTTACGCCCCCTCCCATAGACTTGCATAGAGGGGGCGGGGCTATGTCACAAGCTCCTGGCGCCGCCTCTAGTGTTCGGAACGGTTTGTTACGAACGCTGAGCAGCGGAGTACCCATTTAAATGGCACCAGGTCTCTGTAAAAATGCTTGAAAGTGTAATTAAATTGTGATTGGTGGATGTCCAGGGACTGAGACCCCCACCGATTTTCTAGAACAAAGAAATAGAAGTGCATGGTTTAGTGCCGTTGCTCCCTGTCAAGAATTCCTTTTTAAAGTCTCGGCTGTTCTTGTGACGGGCAACAATGGGTCCCAACGGCTCCCATTTACTATGATGGGGGCTGTCGGGCGCCGTTGTTGTTGTTTGACTGGAATAGCAGGAGAAAAAGACTATACAAGCAGTAATTTTTCTCCTGCTATTTGCCCAGGCTCCCCCAATGGCCGTCGCACTGCCGTGTCCTAAAAGCCTAAGCCCTTTTAGGGGGATCACTCTGTGGCTTAAGAGCTGTTTTTATGTGTATATTTGGGGTTATTTAGACATAGGGCTGCGCTTAGTGCGTTTTTTTTTTGTTTCTTTGTTTGTGACTCTTGTTGGTCGGCGTATTTTCCCAAATGTGAGTGTTGTAGTGTTTTGATTTGGTCTTTCGCATTGGTAATGAATTGATCAACTGCGACTTTTTAAACATGCCACAAATTTTTCCGCCAACACCTCCAAAAAGTGACAAAAATACACCAGCCCAGACAGCTTAGTTTTTGGGTGTGTGTAAAAATAAAAAGTCGCAAATTTTGCACAGTGGGATAGAACAAAAGTTCTCAAATTTTGCACAACGAAAGTGAAATTTTGGAAAATGTGTACCTGCTCAAAATTTATCAAACGCCCTGCGACCATTGAATAAATGTGGTGCACCGTTAGCAGCACACAAAATAAAGGTAGACAAAAATGTGTTACCCTTTGTCCCTTCATTTCTGCTTGGCATTGCTTGGGTATAGACGCCATGACAGTCTCTGAGACAGAGTAGTTAGATAAATGTTTTGGTACACTCTGATATGCCTGGTAGTGTGCATGTATATGTGTAGTCTGGAGGTAGAACTGTTAGAACTGTTGATGGTGCATGGCCAGCTTTAGTTATGTCCATTTCTGGGTAAGCTGGATGACACATGTTTGAATTATTCAACATTCCTGGACCCCTATATACCACTATACTATATACCTTCTCTGTGCAAAAAGATCATCAGTAACATCAAATTTAGACCATCATTAGGTGGCGCTTACATCTCAGTGTGCAATCGCCTTGATTTTGATAGTGGCTGCTATCAGCTATGAGTATTATTAAAGGGGTTATCTAGCTTAGAAAAATGTAGCCCCTATCCAAAAGTCTGAACCCCCCCCCCGCGATCTCCTGCCCGGTGCTCTGGCTCTCCTCCTGCTCTATGGAAGAGCTGAAGTGCTGTACTTGGGTATCTCTGGCTCTCCCTTAGAGATGTATGGAGGGGGTGTGCTTCACCATTGCCACTATTTGCCTCTTGAGAACGCCGTTGTAATGGTGAAACATGTAGAGGCTGGCAATATAAACGATATCCAGAGAGACATTTGGTATCTGCAGTACCTGATTATTTTCTTATGGACTGTATATCTCCAGAGACATACATTACTGTCCCATCTGGAATCACTTTTAACCTGTCTTCTGGGTTCACGGTTTTATTGTGTACACTAATAAAAGTTAATTATTAGGGGTATATCAATAAGGGTGTTTTACCCAAGGCTGCGGCCCAGGGGTTCAGTATTTGTACGGTGGTTCACACAGCTCCATGCAATAGGAGAGTCTGGGCGCTGGGCAGGAGATTGCGAGGGGACCCCCAGCAACCTGACACTTATGGGGGATAGAGGATACGTTTTTCTAAGCTAGACTTCACATTTAAAGTAGTATTCCAGCCATTAACACTTATCCCCCCCCCACAGAATAGGAAATAGGTGAACAATGTGACCCCTGTGGTCATGAAACATAGAATGTGTTGGCAGATAAGAATCATTTGGCCCATCTAGTCTGCCCAATATTCTGAATCCTATGAATAGTCCCTGGCCCTATCTTATATGAATGATAGCCTTATGCCTATCTCTATCTTATATGAATGATAGCCTTATGCCTATCTCTATCTTATATGAATGATAGCCTTATGCCTATCTCTATCTTATATGAAGGATAGCCTTATGCCTATCTCTATCTTATATGAAGGGTAGCCTTATGCTTATCCCATGCATGTTTAAACTCCTTCACTGTATTTGCAGCGCCCACTCCTGCAGGAAGGCTATTCCATGCATCCACTACTCTCTCAGTAAAGTAACACTTCCTGATATCAGTATTAAACCTTTGCCCCTATAATATAAAACTATGTCCTCGTGGTAGTTTTCCTTCTTGTAAATCTCCTCTCCTCCTTTACCGTGTTGATTCTCTTTATGTATTTAAAAGTCTCTATCATATCCGCTCTGTCTCTTCTTTCTTCTATACATGTTAAGGTCCTTTAACCTTTCCTGGTAAGTTTTATCCTGCAATCCATGTACAGTGACCCCCCGACCTACGATGGCCCCGACATATGATCAAATCGACATACGATGGCCTCTCAGAGGCCATCGCATGTCGATGTCAGCATCGACATACAATGCTTTTTTATTTTGGGGCCATCGCATTAACTGCTATCCGGCAGCGCAAAATGCTTAAGCTGCTGCCGGATAGCAGCTTAATGTTCCCCGTGTGGTGCGGTAAGTATTACTTACCCCTCCACGATGCTCCAGGGTGCCCTCCGGGTCCAGCGCTGGTCTTCGGGTTTCTTCTCGGCCCTCTCCGATGACGTCAATACGCTGCTGCGCTTGTCATCCAATAGGAATGGCGTACGCAGCGGCGTAATGATGTCGCTACGCAGGCCCAGTAAGGCCTTGCAGAAGACAGCAGAGGACCGGAGAAGAAAGCGGAGAGCCCAGCGGAGGCCCGGGGTCACCATCGGGAGTGGCGGGGACACCATCGCGAGCGGCGGGGACAGGTGAGTACAGCTTCCTATACTTTACATTGCACGAATCCCTCAACATACAATGGATTCGACAAACGATGGCTCGTTTGGAACGAATTACCATCGTATGTTGAGGGACCACTGTACTAGTTTAGTATCTTCTCTGAACTCTCTCTAGAGTATCTATATCCTTCTGGAGATACGGCCTCCAGTACTGCGCACAATACTCCAAGTGAGGCCTCACCAGTGTTCTGTACAGCGGCATGAGCACTTCTCTCTCTCTACTGCTTATACCTCTCCCTATACATCAAGCATTTTGCTAGTGTTTTCTGCTGCTCTATTACATTGTCTTCCTATCTTTAAGTTTTCTGAAATCATTTCTCCTAAATCAGTTTCCTCAGATACTGAGGTCAGGACTGTGTCAAATATTCCATATTCTGCCCGAGGGTTTTACGCCCCAGGTGCGTTATCTTGTACTTATTCAAATAAAATTTCAGTTGCCAGAGTTCTGACCATTCTTCTAATTTTCCTAAATCCTTTTCCATTTGGCGGATCCTTCCAGGAACATCAACCCTGTTACATGAGATCAAGGTCCCTAGTTTCCTGTTGGTAGTCAAGTGCACGTTGCTGCTTCATTCATTGTTTAATGGAGGCTGCTGGAGATACTGTAAAATGACCTGCATATCCTTGTGTTGTAAATTCTCTAGTAAGTTATGTATCACCATCTAACATTCATTGTCAATATGTCATAGACTGAGCGAACCGAACATGGCCTCTATTAGCGGGCAACTGGAAGAACTCTACATGACCAACAGCAGAAAGGACATGAATGACACAGTATCCAATGTTCTCCTCAATGCCTGCATCACTCCAGCTAAAATGCCAGACCGACTTATGATGGAGCACGTACTTCTCATCAGTATATTGCACCACACTGTGGGGATCGAGGTAAGAAGTCATAAATTATAGAAGCGGCATATATGGCTACGTATCAGCATGTGATTTATACAAATAGTCCAGCATTTGCAGAACCAAACTGATCCCTGTGTTTGGTAAATTTATGTGGAATTTCATATGTATTATGGATGTGATATATATTTTTTTTATTACCAGGTGGGGGCGCACATCCTGGAGACGGTGGTGAAGCAGTTCCATGACCAATACGAAGAGATCACAGACAGTAAAGAGTGCGATAACCTGATCACCTTCATTGGACACCTGTACAACTTCCACATCATAGACTCCCGCCTGGTGTTCGATATACTAAAGATGATGGTGTCCACATTCACAGAGAGAAACATAGAGCTCATCCTGCTGCTGCTGAAGAATGTTGGCTTCTCTCTACGGAAAGACGATGCCCTAGCTCTAAAGGAACTGATCTGTGAGGCTCAAAACAAAGCCAGCGCTGTGGATAAGAAGTTTCAGGATCAGTCTCGAGTGAGAACTAACTCAAAATGTATTTTCTAACTTTAGGCCAAACCTGTCTGTATACCCTTTTGGGGCCTTTATATGCCATAGTGGGGTCCTCTACTTAAAACCATTTAACACTGACAGACATCCTATTGTGCTCTGCTTCTGGTAGAACAGATAAGTGTAGCAAGATGCCACAGCTTGGGGCCATTATAAGGGGCCAGTTGCCAAAGCAACCCTTGGCACCTTGTGATACCGTGTTAAATAGCTGCAATTGGAGTTGTCTCAGTTCCAGGCATCCGAGCGCTGTTTAATACAAGTGATGGTGCGGGCATAGCTCAGCAATAGCATACTGTTGCAGTCATGGCTGTACATGTTGGTTCCCCTGAAATTTTTCTAGAAAATGAAGTATTTCTCACAGAAAAGGATTGCAATATACATGTTTAGGAAGGGG
The DNA here is from genome assembly GCF_029499605.1 of Hyla sarda. Classification (NCBI taxonomy): domain Eukaryota; kingdom Metazoa; phylum Chordata; class Amphibia; order Anura; family Hylidae; genus Hyla; species Hyla sarda. The sequence goes on along the minus strand of NC_079193.1, from coordinate 59,331,672 downwards.
AGGTAAAAAAGCAAATTGGACATAATATCACACCAAACTCCAAAAATGGTCTGGACAAAATTATTGGCACCCTTTCAAAATTGTGGAAAAATAAGATTGTTTCAAGCATGTGATGCTCCGTTAAACTCACCTGGGGCAAGTAACAGATGTGGGCAATATAAAAATCCCACCTGAAAGCAGATAAAAAGGAGAGAAGTTCACTTAGTCTTTGCATTGTCTGTCTGTGTGTGCCACACTAAGCATGGGCAACAGAAAGAGGAGAAGAGAACTGTCTGAGCAATTGAGAACCAAAATTGTAAAAAAAAATATCAACAATCTCAAGGTTACAAGTCCATCTCCAGAGATCTAGGTTTGCCTTTGTCCACAGTGCGCAACATTATCAAGAAGTTTGCAACCCATTGCACTGTAGCTAATCTCCCTGGGCGTGGACGGAAGAGAAAAATTTATGAAAGGTGTCAACACAGGATAGTCCGGATGGTGGATAAGCAGCCCCAAACAAGTTCCAAAGATATTCAAGCTGCAGGCTCAGGGAGCATCAGTGTCAGCATGAACTGTCCGTCGTCATTTAAATTAAATGAAACGCAATGGCAGGAGACCCAGGAGGACCCCACTGCTGATACAGAGACATAAAAAAGCAAAACAACATTTTGCCAAAATGAACTTGAGTAAGCCAAAATCCTTCTGGGAAAATGTCTTGTGGACAGATGAGATCAAGATAGAGCTTTTTGGTAAAGCACATCATTCTACTGTTTACCCAAAACAGAATGAGGCCTACAAAGAAAAGAACACAGTACCTACAGTGAAATATGGTGGAGGTTCAATGATGTTTTGGGGTTGTTTTTATGCCTCTGGCACTGGGTGCCTTGAATGTGTGCAAGGCATCATGAAATCTGAGGATTACCAATGGATTTTGGGTCGCACTGTACAGCCCAGTGTCAGAAAGCTGGGTTTGCATCTGAGATCTTGGGTCTTCCAGCAGGACAATGACCCCAAACATACGTCAAAAAGCACCCAGAAATGGATGGCAACAAAGTGCTGGAGAGTTCTGAAGTGGCAACAATGAGTCCAGATCTAAATCCTATTGATCACCTGTGGAGAGATCTTAAAATTGCTGTTGGGAAAAGGCGCCTTCCAATAAGAGAGACCTGGAGCAGTTTGTAAAGGAAGAGTGGTCCAATATTCCGGCTGAGAGGTGTAAGAAGCTTATTGATGGTTATAGGAAGCGACTGATTTCAGTAATTTTTTCCAAAGGGTGTGCAGCCAAATATTAAGTTAAGGGTGCCAATAATATTGTCCAGCCCATTTTTGGAGTTTGGTGTGACATTATGTCCAATTTGCTTATTTTCCTCCCTTTTTTTGTTTAGTTCCAATAAACACAATGGGAATAAACATGTGTATAGCAAAACATGTGTTACTGCAATCCTTTTCTGTGAGAAACACTTCATTTTCTTGAAAAATTTCAGGGGTGTCAACATTTACGGCCATAACTGTAAGTCAGTTTGCAGGTACGAGTTACTCAACATGATTTCATGGGGTGTTTAGGGGTTAAAGATATCTCTTGTCACTGTCAAGATCTGTTTTTTTTTCTTTCTCAGTTTAAGGGTTTATTTACATGTACAGTATTCTGCGCAGATTTGATGTGCAGGATTTTAAGCTGTATTCAGTCATTCAGTTTACATTGGAATCTGCAGCAAAAAAATTCCAGCGCTTCAAATCTGTACAGAAAACTGTACGTGTGAATAGACCATTAAAAAAAAGACCAAGTTCAAAGAAAGACCTTTATCCATAGAGATTCCTGGTGCGTATTTCATGTCCAGCAGGCACTGCTGGGAATGAATCAGCGCAATGACCTTAAAGGAGAACTCTGGTGCAGACTACTCCTGCTCCCTCCTGCCCGGGCTGCAAAAAAAAAAAAGAAAATAAACCATCTCTCACCTTCCTGGGTTCCCGCGGAGCACCACTACAGCTGATCGGTCCTCCGGTCCATCCTCTTCATACTTCCGTGTGAACGAAGCGTCACTTGGCGCTCAGCCTATTATGGGCTGAGGCAGAACGATAGGCTGGCGGCCGGCGATAGGCTGAGTGCCATGTGACGTTTCGTTCACATGGAAGTATGAAGAGGATGGACCGGAGGACCGATCAGCTGTAGTGGCGCTCCGCGGGAACCCAGGAAGGTGAGGGATGGTTTATTTAAAAAAAAATTTGCAGGACGGAGCAGGAGTAGTCTGCACCAGAGTTCTCCTTTAAGAACATGTACATCTCCATTTACAGAAATGCAGTTCCAGTCTAAAGAATTAACATGTTTGGAATTGGAATTTACACGGAAACCCTGCCCAGTCGAGAAGTGTCCCATTAAAAATAATGGGAGGCTGCTTTACATAGTGTACATTGGGCCCTTTCTCCCCACAGACCTGGCCGGTATCTACTCGCCCTCCTACATATTCCTACAAGTCATGATATTGACATTTTATCTATCTTGGTTCATCTCCCTGTTTGTAATGATGAGAAGTGCACTAGAAAAGATGGTCAGATCAGTGTCCGGGCACAGCGCCTAGTCTACATCCACTTTGTACAGCAAAGAATTATCTCTGGAGCAATATCTGTAGAAGAACACTGGACACCTAAGGGGGGGGGGGATTTATCAAAACCTGTCCAGAGCTCGCTTCTTTTATTTTCCAGAGACTTTGTTGAAAATGAAAGAAGCGATATGATTGGTTGCTATGGGCAACTGGGCACCTTTTCCTCTGGACAGGTTTTGATAACTCTCCCCCCAGGTGACCACATCTTGTACGTGATAGTTCTTAATTTTTCTGAATATACACTTTCCAATGGTTGAATGAATAGTGATATAAAATTTGCTTCTACTCCAGGTCCGGTTTATGTTGGAGATCATGTTGGCGTTAAAGAACAATGATATGCGCAAGATACCAGGTTACGACCCCGAACCAGTGGAGAAACTACGGAAAGTTCAACGATCATTGGTATAAAAATAATTTTTATCCTACAGCAGTGATTTCATACATTATCTTTAGGAGAGCTCCTGAATGATTTTTATTTTTTACACCTGGGGAAACCCTGAACAACATTTACACCTTTAGGGTCTATTCACATGTACAGTATTATGCGCAGATTTGATGCGCAGGATTTCAAGCTGTGTTCAGTTAACATTGAAACCTGCAGCAGAAAATCCTGCGCATTAAATCTGCACATAATACTGTACGTGTGAATAGACCCTTAATCTCAAAGTTGGTGGTGGGTGTAGCTGACAGCTGCTTACTGCTCTACGAAGCATCTGTGTGCGGCTAAGATCAGTTTGCTTTCCTATTGGAAAGGTGTTGCTGTGTTTTTAAGAAACCATAAGGGCTAGAGAAGCCCAGGGTTCCTTACTATATACATGTAATTCTTAAAGGGGTATTTTGCCAGAAAAATGTTATCCCCTATGTAAAGGATAGGGGATAAGATGTCTAATCGCAGGCGTCAAGCAGCTAGAGACCCCCACGATCTCTGCTGCGGCACCCCAGTCATCCGGTGCACAGAGCAAACTTCACTCCGTTCCAGATGACTGGCAACTACAGCCGCCACGCCCCCTCCATTCATGTCTATGGGAGGAGGTGGGACTGCTATGTACTAGCCATCACGCCCCCTCCCTTAGACATGATTGCAGGGGGCGTGGTGTGACGTCACAAACACGAGAGCTTGGAGCTTCTGTGTTCCAGAGGCCGCTGCTGTCAGACCAGGGATTGCTGGGGTTCCCAGTGGCGGGACCTCCGTGATCAGACCTCTTATCCCCTATCCTTTCTATAGGGGATAAGATGACTAGTGGCGGAGTACCCCTTCAAGTTGAGTCCACAGGAGCAGCCGGCTGCATGCAGCCAAATTGCACTTTGGTTGCATGTAGCTAACTGCTATGGTGAGTTTAACCCTTAAAGGAACTACGGTACTCAACAACTTATCTCCTACCCACAAGAGCGGCCACTACTCCGTACACAGAGCTGTGTTGACCACCACATGGAGCAGTGGCTGTCGTGCTCTCTTCATGGATCTCTATGGGAGAACTAGAGATACAGTGCTCGTGCATCTCCAGCTCTCCCATAAAGATGCATGGAGGGGTTGTGTCAACCACCACTTCGTGCAATGGTCAACACAGCCCCGTGTGTGCTGTGGAAACACCTAGGTCTGCACAGGGGCTGCTTACCTTAAAAAAAGACAAAGTTGCACCATTATGTGTGGTTTCTTTTTCTTTGTATGTTGCTTTATTGCTCAATAACATTGGCTTCCATAGAGTAACAAGCATGTAAACCTTGCTTAGTATTAGTGTTCACATGTGATGCGCTTGTGCAGGTTCATAACAGTGCATCCGGAAGTGACACTCGTCTCCGTGTATCTCTGGAGAACATTCTGGAAGCTGACAAGGTCGGTCGCTGGTGGATTGTCGGATCATCATGGAGTGGAGCGCCAATGATTGGACAGTCCTCATCCACTGCATCGGCACCAGCGGTTGGAAAGGTATTACTTGAATATTGGGATTGTGTTTTTGTAAATATGCACTTTTTTTTGTCTAATCAATTCTTTTAAATTGATAAAACTGGTAAAATTGTGAAGAACTTCCATCTTCAATATCGTCTCCTGCTTATAGAGTGGACAATGAAGATGTCTTCAGCCAGTCAAGATCTCCTAACAGTTTTAGGCCTATCTAAACTAACAAGGAGTCATTGACAACAAGGAATCAATGTTTAGTTTTTGTTGTAAAAGAATCAGTCATTGGCCCTCATTTACTTAGAAAATCGGGTTGTAAGTCTATGTTGCTTTCTTACCCGACTGCTTTTTTCCCCTGGTATTTATTATTATGTCGCATCTTGTTTGTCGCACGTGGGTTTTGTTGGTTTTGGTTTCCAACTCCTCTGAGTTGTCGGGAAAAAATCCACAACAATTCAACAAATTCGGGTTGGAAACCTTAATAAATACGTGGGAAAGCTCAGAAATGTCGGGTTACGCCCCTTTTTTGGGTTTGGGAGAATCCACATCAGGTCCGTCGGGAAAAAATGTTGCATCGTGTCGCAGACTGGCGCACGATGTCTGCGACATGTCGCAGACAAAGATGCGCCAAAAAACCCGACAAAAGAAGTCTGGTTTAGAATAGTAAATGAGGGCCATTGAGTACTACCAGGGCACCTGTATTAACCAATAAAAACCTTACATTGCAATAAAGAGTGCCCTCACTTAAAGGGGTATTCCGGCTTTATACATCTTATCCCCTATCCAAAGGATAGGGGATAAGATGTATGATCACTGGGGACCCCCGCAATCTTGGTGCAGCCCCCGACATTCTGTGCCAGGCGCGGCCTCCAACATGGGAATGTGACTTCACTGTCACGCCCCCTAGTGACATTACGCCCCACCCCTCCATTCATGTCTATGGGCATAGACAGGAATGGAGGGGCCTGGTGTGACATCACTAGGGGGCGTAGCCATGACGTGCCAGTCTCGGAGGCAGCTCCCGGCACAGAATACCGGGGGCTGCACAGAGATCGCGGGGGTCCCCAGCGGCAGGACCCCTGCGATCATACATCTTATGCCCTATTCTTTGGATAGGGGATAAGATGTATAAAGATGGAATACCCCTTTAAGAAGGGAAAATTGTGCACCCTCATATATATCTCATAGATTGGACCTACACCTATCTTCAGAATAAGAGTCCCCCCAATATCCTGTTTCTGGGAATGCCCCAATAAGAAGTGAACTGCTTTTCAAATGAAATTTATTTTGGATTTAATCTATATGTAGAAAAAAACAGCCATCTACTTTGTGCTTCATTCTTTTATTGAACATCCATGATGACCTTTTGCATATGTCATCTCTTTATTTTAGGTCAGCGCAAAGATCATGGACCTGGCTCGAAAACAGCGAATGAACACAGACATTAGGAGAAATGTCTTCTGCGTTGTCATGACCAGTGAAGATTATTTGGATGCTTTTGAGAAGCTGCTGAAGTAAGTAAACCACTTCCAAAAATGGACCCCATTGGCACAAATATGTACTGGGTATATGACCTTTATTTCTCCCTTACAGTTATGCTAGTAAGACTATGCACACTCCCATTCTATTCTTTTTTATGCTCTACATCAGTAACGAAGGCTAAAACCTTCCTCTCTTTGGGTCAGTGGAGACCCCAGAATTTGGACCGCCGCAAGTCCTGTAGGTCGAAAAACATTTTTGAAATAAAGTACTCAATGGGGGACATGTATCATTATTTGTGTATGGTAGAAGCAGTTTACCCCTTTTCCCGAATTCTAAATTATGCGCAGAAGCGCTAAATTTATCAATCAAGTGCAATGAGCTTCATAAATTGCGGGTAAATATAGTAATCTCCTCAATCCACTCTTTGGAAAATAGAATCGATGATTTAGAGCATCTTGCTACATTAAGTCCAAGATGGCTTATATTTGCGCAAAAAAAAACAGCTCTTGCGGCAAATTTTTTGGTGTAAAGGAAAAGTACGCAGTTAATTAATCCATGTGTACTATAGATGTCACTCCAAGGTACCCTGATTCGGCCACATCTGGAGGACATGCTCTACCAAAACGTGCGCAAAAAAATGCGCCAAAAAAAAGGGCTTGCGCAAAACTTTGCGCAAAAAAATACACAAAACAGGGGTAAAATCTTTGATACATGTCCCCCAATGATTCTATGTTTAACAGAACATCTCAGTTAAGTCTATATGTTCCCCTAAAGCAGTGGTCTTCAACCGGCGGACCTCCAGATGTTGCAAAACTACAACTCCCAGCATGCCCGGACAGCCAACGGCTGTCCGGGCATGCTGGGAGTTGTAGTTTTGCAACATCTGGAGGTCCGCAGGTTGAAGACCACTGCCCTAAAGTATTTAAAGTGTGTTTCATTTTAAAAAACTTTTAACATGTCACAGAGACATGTCAAACGTTTTGATCGGTGGGTGTCTTGGTGCTAAGACCCCCACTGATTAGGAGAAGTGCACGGTAGTGTGCCGCACTTATAATGGACCTGCAGGAGTGAGATCACTACACACTGGGGAATGAAGCTCTCCTACCTGCACATCCTCCTGATCGGTGGGGTCTATACACTGATGTGATGCCATTCTAGGCACAGCTCTGCTGGGAAAGTGGGCATTGTAAAACTATTAGGAAAAATTAGGGGCTCAATTTATTTTTTTTTATTTTTTTTTAGGTTAGGCCTGAAAGATCATCAAGAAAGAGAAATTGTCCATGTTCTCATTGACTGTTGTCTGCAAGAGAAAAACTACAACCCATTCTATGCCTTCCTGTCCAGCAAGTTCTGCGAATATGATAGAAGGTTCCAGGTAATGGTCTACTGCATTGTCACATCTATAAAATCTAGGGACACATTCACAACTTGTATTACTCCAAAGCCGAAATAAATCAATACCTCCTGAAATTGGTTTTGATTAAAACATTTCTAGCAGATTAGTATCTACTGCTTCTAAGCAAACGTGTATCTCTATGGTTACAGAGGGCAAACAAACTTTGTGTCGTTTGATTACGCATCTGTCTCTTACACCTTTTTGTGTGCTGGTAATGTGTAGGAGCACCAAATTTATTAAATGGTCACAGGGCATTTCATACATTTTGTGCAGGTCACATTTTCTGAAATTTCACTCTTCACATACACCAAAAAGCTAAGTCTGGGCTGGTGTAGTTTTAGAGACTTTTCAGTGGTTTTGCGCCTTTTTTGCGCCTTTTCTAGACACAAAAAAACAGTCTAAAGACAATGATAAATGTCGACCACTGTTCTAATCCTATGTGTTGTCTTACCTGCTTTTATGCACAATTGGGATATCTTCATACAGTTTTCTTATTTTTTTAGATGACGTTCCAATTCAGTATGTGGGATAAATTCCGTGACTTGGGAAGCTTGTCAGCATCTACATTCTCAAACCTCACTCTTTTTCTGAGTCACCTGCTAAAAAGCAAATCTCTACCACTCTCTATATTTAAAGTAAGTATTAGGGATGGCTGACTGAGGCCAGGATGCAGAGTATGAACCTTATGGCTATTCGGCTGGGAGTTGTTACTTTGCTGGTGGCACCCTGGTTGGTACCCTGGACATTCAGCCGGTGAAATTCCGCTTTCAGCAGGTGCTTCCGAAATTATCGCTGGTAGAAGCACATGTGCTGGCTCGTAGACGGCAATGCAGTCCAGTGGAATTCTGGCCAAAGAATAAACCATGTTCATTTTTTGGGTGAATGTTCTTTTTGCCTGCTGAATTCTGCTTCCGAATTTCTGCTGTATGCACAGAGCAGCAGAATCCTATTAAAAACAAAGAGACTCTGCTGCAATGGAATTCCGACGGCTGAATGTCCACAGTGTGAATGAGTCTTAACAGGTGTCATACCTAAGAAGGATTGCCTACTAGAAGTAAGCATTAAAGGAGATCTGCAGCCCTAGACGCTTATCTGTAGGATAGGGGATACAGGTCTGATCGTAGGGGGGTCCGCACGCTGGGACCCCCCACCATCTCCTGTACGAGGCTGACATGCGCCCTCCACACAGCTCTATGGGAGAGGCGGGGATGCACGAACGCTGCATCTCCGCCTCTCCCATAGAGATACATGGAGGGGGCGTGTCAGCCATGGCAGACACTCCCCCTCCATGTATCTCTATGAGAGAGGCGGAGATGCAGCATTTGTGCATCCCCGCCTCTCCCATAGAGCTGTGTGGAGGGCGCATGTTTGTCAACGACACGCACATAAGCCACTCAGAGCCGCAGCAATGCCGGGTCCCTGTACAGGAGATCGCAGGGGATAGGTGTCTAAGACAGCAGTACTCTTTTAACACTAGCAGAATTTAACTAAAACCTTCTAAGTTTCTCATTTACTTCCATTGTATAAATCTTCATCCAGGTCATAGAGTTCAGTGAATTGGATAAGACTAAAGTCTCCTTCCTGCGTCAAGTTCTCTTCAAGCTACTGATGGATTGTGAATCTGACGATCTCGCTGTCTTATTTGGAAAGTAAGTGTCTTGAGGATTTGGTTACTTAAAAACTAAACACATACGTGCAGATGTTACTCTAGGTGTCCACACGCTTATGTGAAGATAGTGAGGAGTACCTGTCATGACCTCGATAACCTTTTATAATCCTCCCAGTTCACTGCCCCCATCATGATAAACCACCCTCTGCCTTTATTTTTATTTGTTGGTTTTCTATCTTGATATTGCTCTGTATTTTCTGCTCAGTCAGATTCCCAGACTGGGAAGGGGCGTTCCCCAACAGGCGTGACATCATCTGAAGTCAAACAGGGGAGAACTTCCTCCCTCACTCTGCTACACACAGCCCAGAGCAGTTTAGTGTGTGAAATGAGCTATGATTGGATAAGGCTGCACACACACCCTCAGCATTTCCTAATTTTCTGACTTCTGCCAGGCCAGGGAAAATGTGCTCTGGACAAGTAGGGAGACACCTAGTGGAAGCTTTTTTAAACACAAATAAAACACAGAAAACTTCATTTTTATTTTTTTTTGTAAACAATGTACATTAGAAAGATTTTTTTTTTTATTTACCGTAAGGAGTGCAATAGAAAAAATTAGTTTTAATGAGTGCCCATTTGATGAGTTAGTTGTCTGCTTTAGATAGGATCCTTCAAAAATAAGATGATCACAAGGAATTTGCATTGCTGTATCAGCTATACTTTGGACAGGAACCTTGTGGCATGTGTTCAGGGGTAAATGAAAGTGTTACAGCCATTTAGATAAAGGACTATTGTGCAGCACTGTGCGTGATATCAGAGCATAAAGAGCAAAAGAAAGGCACAAAAAAAAATCTTTCACACCTATAAAATGTGTTAAATTATGAATGTGAACCTTATTAAATATTCAGACAGATTATGGACATGACAATGCGATTAAATACACGTAGGCAAGAGGAAAATAAACCTCAATACACTTCTCTGCAAATAATTATGCATATATAAAAGGCAAATACATTTTTAAAAAGTGCCGCTAGTGGCTCCTCTTCTATAGTCTCAAAATAACGCAATAAATCCTAAGGTGCAACGTGCAAACAACAATATACCAAGGGAAAGTCTATAGATATGCAAGTAATACAGACAAAGGACCCTATACATATGTTAGTAATGCAGAATGAAGAATATGCAGTAGTAATGAACAACTACACGAAATGTGCTGACAAATATACACTTAATTAGCTTAAAACTAACCCAAGATACACAGAGAATCTGGTACCGAACAAGAAAATGATAGTAATGGACGCTTGGGGGAGGGGGGGGGGGTGGGATAATGACCATGCAGGTAGCTGCAGGGGACAAAAAAAAACATTTATTCACCTTCCTTGTATGGCAGCTTCATCAGGAGTAAAATAAAGTCTGTACATAATTGAAGATTTTCCTAGCTTTAGTAACGGAAAATATAGATTTTATGAAAGACAGGAGGCGAGCATTATTGCATATCTTTCTTTACTGCAAAATTGATAGCAGCAACACACATGTTTTTTAAATAAAGTATATCAAGAGAAAAAAATAAAAAAACTTAGACAGCATACAGGTAAGGTGTCACAACCTAGTATGATACAGGTATGCACAGCCAATAGGGATACAGCATATGTGATATAAGGTCCAGTAAACTGTCAATCATCCTCTTTCTTTGTGATATAATACATCCATAACGGTCAGAACAAATATAACTGGAATGAAGACGTGGAACTCAGAAGTACGGAAGTTGTCATCTTGCAGGGTAAGTTGGTAGGCTTTGTACTCGTCTGTCAGCGAAACAGTTGAACGAAAACTTGGCACATAAACAAGGAAACAGTTAAATATATTGCAAATGAACGTAGATGTTTCCGGATGGCAGCAGAATCAGTAAGCTGAAAAAGAACAGAAAAACAGCACATTAAGGGATGGGTTAGGGAGGGATAATGCTCGCCTCCTGTCTTTCATAAAATCTATATTTTCCGTTACTAAAGCTAGGAAAATCTTCAATTTTATATCAGACAGGAGGCATTCGCATTATTGCAAGTTTAAAGCTACAATGCATACAAACAATATATACATGATTATAGCAAATCAAAAGAGAGACATAGCCACATGAGTGTCAGGTCTATAATAGAAAGTTTTGAAGGTGGATTCAGAAGACCAATTCGCCGCTTTGAGTAGATCTGAAAGTGAGCCCCCTGACTGAATCATTTTAGTAGAAATCGCACTTCTAGCAGAATGTGCCCCAAAGAGAGAAGTATCAATATGTGCAAGGGACATGACTTGTCTGATCCATCTAGCTAGGGTAGCAGAAGAGACAGGAAGGTGTGGTTTACAATAGGAGATAAGAAGTTGAAATACGGATGAAGATCTGATGGATTCCGTTTTAGCCTCATAAGATTGAAGGCATCTGACCACGCAGAGTTTAGCATTATGAGGAAAGGCAGGGTAGAAAACTTCTTGAATATTAGTCTTAGTACGTCTACGGATTTTAAAAATAACTCCATGCGGTAAGTATTGACGAGAAGAGATATCAAGGGCCTTGACATCAGATATCCTCTTGATGGATATTAAGCAGAGAAGGGTAGTAAGTTTGAACGATAAGTGTTTTAAGGATAAAGAATCGTTATCATCCCAAGAGACAAAAAGATCTAAAATCAGGTTAACGTCCCAGTTAGAATGATATTTAGGTGTAGGTGGCCGTTTAAGGCGAATGCCTCTGAGTAATCTACAGACCAAAGGATTCTGACCCACAGGAAGAGAATTAATGGGATCATGATAAAAAGAAAGAAATAGCTGATCTGTATAAATTAATAGTACGATAGGCCTTGCCTGCATCAAAAGAATTCGAGAGATAGTTTAAGATGTGAGGCAGAGGTGCAGAAACGGGATCCAAATCCCGTTGTGCGCACCAATCAACCCAAAATTTCCAGGCTGATCGGTAAGCAGTCCGGGTTCCTGGAGCCCAGGCTTCGGAAAGGATAGTTCTAGTTGATGAAGAAAATTCTGGGTCAAGTGAGAGTGACCCGAAATTAACCATGCCACCAGAGAAAGTTGACTCGATAATATGAGGGGATGAGGGTTGCCGGAGGGATCCAGTAGAAGATCTGGAAACAGAGGGAGAACTCTCGGGAGGTCTAAGATCATACTGAGGATTTGGGGGAACCAAGCTTGGGTTGGCCACCAAGGGGTGATTAGGACTAGAGTCGATTTTTGTTTGAATCAAGACTCTGGAAATTAGGTTGAAAGGGGGGGAAGGCATACAGGGTTTGAGTTGGCCAAATTTGGAGGAAAGCGTCCACCCCTGATGCTTCGGGGTCCGGGCGCCAACTGGAGAATTGAGGAAGTTGACGATTGAGACAAGATGCGAATAGATCCAGATAAAGAGGGCCCCAGAGAAGATTGATTTGTTGGAAAATATTGGGGTCCAGTCCACAAGATAGCGAGAATTCCAATCTGCTACAGTATTGGACAAACCTGGGAGATATTCTGCTTTTAGGGTAATGTCCCTTTCCAAGCAGAAATGCCAAATTTCCTTTGATATGTTGGCCAAAAGTTCTGATTTTGTTCCTCCTAAGCGGTTTATGTATTGGACAGCGGAGATATTGTCCATGCGTAGGAGAACTGAACAATGAGACATGCCCTTGATGAAACTTCTGATGGCAAAGAATCCTGCCATGAGTTCCAGACAGTTGATGTGAAGACAAGTTTCCGAATGGGACCATTTGCCTCCCGTGGTAAGGGATCCGAACCGAGCCCCCCAGCCTAAGAGGCTGGCATCCGACTCTAGGACAATGTCCGGTCTGGAAAGGAAAATTGTTTTTCCATTCCATTCCTGAATATGTTGAAGCCACCAAATCAATTCCTCCTTGGCTTCTATTGAAAGGATGATTTCGTCCGAATAACCGAGACCCTCTTGAAGGTGTTGAATTTTCAAACGTTGAAGGGCTCTGTAATGTAACGGGGCCGGAAATATCGCTTGAATAGAAGCAGATAGAAGACCCACTATCCGAGCGATCGCACGCAGGGATATAAGATTCTTGTTGAGTAAAGACCGAATCCCTTTGCGAATGGTCTTTAACTTTTTTGATGGAAGGCTCAGCAGGGCGGATTGCGTATTGATTAGGAAACCAAGAAATTCTATTTCTTGAGAAGGTAAAAGTATGGATTTGTCGTAATTGATTACAAAGCCCAGAAAGGATAGAAGTGATAATGTCCATTCCATATGAACGTAAGCTTGTTTGCGAGAAGAAGTCATGATGAGGATATCGTCCAGATAAATAATCGGGCACGGAGTAAGGCTACGACAGGCTTCATGAGTTTTGTGAAGCACCAAGGAGCTGAAGATAGCCCAAATGGAAGACAAGTAAATTGCCATTTCTTGTTGTCCCAAATGAATTGAAGGAATGATTGGGAGTAATGATGAATAGGGACGGTAAGATAGGCGTCCTTGAGATCTATTTTTATAAGCCAATCTCCCTGTATCAGTAGGTCTTTTAAAAGATGGATACCTTCCATCTTGAAATGACGATACTGAACATAATTGTTCAGTAGTTTGAGGTTTATTACGGGTCTGTGACCTCCGTCTTTTTTCTTCACCAAAAAGAGGTTGCTGACAAAGCCCGGAGCATGTAGGGGTACCTGCACAATGGCTTTTTTGGATAACAGATCTAACACTTCGGAGGCCACTAGTTTTTGATCTTCCCTCGAGAATTGAATGGGGTGAGGAAGATGAGTTTGGAAAGGAGGGGAAATGAACTCTATGTGATACCCTTTTACTGTGGAGAGTATCCACTGGTCTGAAGATACTGACTCCCAATTTCGGGAAAAAAGGAGTCTTCCACCCACTGGAGGATGGAAAGAATTGAGGGGACTTACCTGTTGGTCTGGATCTGGTTGAGCCTCTGTGGCCTCTGGCTCTCCAAGGACGGCCTCGGGTGGGAAAGAACGGGGTGGGTTGAGTGAGTGGAGGAATGTATGATGTCCTGTCAGGTTGTTGTTGTTGTTGGGGGCCTCTATATTGGTTACGGAATTGATTGGACCGGCTGGGAAAACGGCCCCGGCTTTTCCCAGCCCTGCCAAAAACCTTATTGGCAAAAACTTTTTTGAGAGAGGATTGGGCTTTTTCTAGACTAGAAAAGAGACCTACATATTTGGAAATCTCTTTGACAAAATTGTCACCAAAAAGAAGACCCTCTGAGGGGTTAGTCGATACTGAGTTGGCCAAGTGTGTCAGCTGAGGGTCTAGTTTTAGCAGAATAGACCGTCTTCTTTCTGTGCAGAAAGATTCGTTAATGTTACCATAGATGCACATAGCCCTCTGTACCCAACCTCTCATGGTAGGTACATCAATTGGTTTACCGGAAGTGGCAGCTTCTTCGGTAATATCAAGCATTTTGGCCAATGGACCCAATAGGTCTAGAAATTTATCCTGAACGGACTTAAAACTACGATCAATACCCTTTTTTGGGTTTTTTCCAGACTTTAAGAGATATTTGATAAGGATGGGATCCACCTCAGGAGTCTGAGAGGATATGGTGTTGAGGGTTGGTCTTGGGCACTCAGCCCGTAACTTATTTCTTTCTTTTTTGTCCAGACTTTTAGTTAAACAGGAGGAAATAAAGTTATCCACTTGGGGATTAGTCGACCATTCTCCAGATCTAGGGTGGGAGATTTGGGAGGGGTCAAAAAATGGGAATCCTAGAGAATCCAAAATAGTGGACTTAGACATATTAGGTTCCTCAACATTAGTATCACTTCCCTCTGAAATATTGGGGTTATAAGAGGGGTCTACACAGTCTGAGGATTCAGAATAATCATCATCATCAGAATCATGGGATTCAATATATGAGTCTGGTTTAGAGCGTTTGAAGGCTCTCTCACCCCGTGCGTTAAGCTCTTCCTCTCGGGTAGAGGGTAATAGATGGGACTTAGAGACATCTGCGTGAAAACTGCAAGAAGGATGTGTCACGTCCAAATCTGGCACCATATGATGGGATGGAGGATTATCATTATAATGTCTTTTGGAAGCACTTTTTTGGGGTTGTTTACCTTTAGTCTGGACTTTCTGGGAAGAAAACTGTGTTATGGACTGGGCAACAGATAAAGCCAAAGTATCTTGCATGGAGGCCATGGCAGCAGAAACTGCGGTCTTTACAGACCTAGCAACAGACTGGTCAACTATCTCTTGAATTTGGTCAGATAATCCGACATTTATGTCTCTGGTGATAGATTGGTCGGAGGACATCTTGTAAATATGTAAATAATTGTTTATATATATATGTCTAATATAAGTAATAAATAATAAATTTATAAATTATTTTTTCAAAATATAGTATATTTTTTATAGATATGAGGTAAAATATATATAGATAATTAAATAATAAATATATAAATTATATAAATATATAGGGGTTAAATTTAATGCAGGCAATTAATTGAATATAACTATAGACTTATTATAGAAATAGTAGGGATAATGTGAGGTGAAAATTGAAAGAAAACAATGTCTATTAATTAATACAGGTAGCTAAGAGGAGCTGCAGTGTCCTAAAAAGGACGCTAGGGGGCAGCACAGTATGGAAGAAATTTAGTCAGAGTACTGAGGGTGTCAGCGGAGGTCCTGTCAGTCAGAGGAGCGGTAGCGAATGAGGGAAGAAGGGCGGGAACGGAGTAGTTGAGGACCAACTATCCGAAGTCTCGCGATATCACCGGAAGGGAGCTGCGTCACAGAAACAGGGCAGACGAGAATACAGTGGCGCGAGCGCGAACTTCCGTGAACGGCGCGAAAATGCCGGCGCGAGACAGCTGAGATAATATGAGAGAGGTAATTAATATAGAAACTATTAAGTTGATGGGAAAAGAAGGGTATAAACGATAGTAGGACTGAAGGAGACAGTAGTAAGTTAGTATGAAATAGGGATACCGTATATTCCAATAACCAACCTAAAGTAAATGGTCATATATGAAATACTTAAAACGGAATGAATAATAATTAATAATTAATAACCAACTCTGTAGAAATTGAACACTGATACTCATCTGAACACAACAGAGAGCAGCAAAGAAAGAGGATGATTGACAGTTTACTGGACCTTATATCACATATGCTGTATACCTATTGGCTGTGCATACCTGTATCATACTAGGTTGTGACACCTTACCTGTATGCTGTCTAAGTTTTTTTTTTTTTTCTCTTGATATACTTTATTTAAAAAACATGTGTGTTGCTGCTATCAATTTTGCAGTAAAGAAAGATATGCAATAATGCGAATGCCTCCTGTCTGATATAAAATCCATTTTATATTCTACAGAATAAGTAGCCATAATAATAGTCACCTGCATGTGTGGTGTTCACATCATAACATCATAACCGTATACTGTAGGTCGGTGGAACTGTGGCAGCTCCAATGTCCTGTACATTCGTACAGATCCCAGCCCTTAGGTCACACTACATTTCACCGGATCCTGCCAGATAGTGACTCCGGACGGCTAATATTTGCCCTGTATCTGGTTTTGAGACCGGACCTAAAACCGCAGTATACCAGATACGGGGCAAAAATGAGCCGACCGGAGTCACTATATGACTATATGAAATGAATGACATATGGGCCGGGTCCGGCTGGGATAAAGGAGCGCCTGGTTTTCACTCCCCCCGGATCCGGTGACCATAGAGTCAAAACATAGCGTGAACCCAGCCTAAGACACTTGCGACCAGTTTTCAGTATCCGCAGCCTGTGTCTAAAGCGGTAATATATTACCTAATACTATGCGCCTAACTGATTATCTAGCGAAGTGACCGTATTATTTCCACGTACAAGGACACCATTTGTTCTTAGGATAAAATAGGCAGCATATGGGTGCACATAGGGGGAGATTTATCATTGCTTTTAGAGCATTTTTGTCTATGTTTTGGCGCAGTTCAGGCACAAGCAGCATATGTTGAGACTTTTATGCGTCTTTTGATATAGACAGTTTCACTCTTTTTACCTACCCGTAGAACTATTTCTTTCTGACCATGTAGTGGTCACGTATTTATCATTTGCGACTTTAGTCAAAAGTCGCTATTTTGTGCGCAAAGGTTCTATTTTTAGGCACAAAGCTACAACACCTACCAGTAGGCGTGAGAATAATTTCTACCTTCCACAATTCAACCTTTAACCCCTTGTGGACGACAGCGTCCACTCCCCTTCTATGACACGTGCTCAGGAGCTGAGTGCGGGTCATAGCTGGGTGGTCCTGGCAACTATCTGCCACCAGGGCCAATCTCTAATGCCAGAAATCACTGATCATGGTGATGCCCAGCTTTAACACCTTAGACAACGCAAATTTGATTGTAGCTTCTAAAATGCAAGTAAAAATGTCCCGGCAGCTCTGTGAAAGTAAATAAAAACACCTAACCTGCCAAATTCAGGACCGGGGAAAGTGTCTACTTCAAGATACAAGCGTCTAGATAAAGTGCATATGGTAGAGGTTTTCCCACCACAGCAGAGCTGCGCAAAATTCATCATCCTGCTGCACCTTCTTGATAAATAAGATGCACGCTAATCAAACCCACCAACCAAATAAACGTGGGAAAATAGCTCTACTGTAGACATTCTGTGATAAATCTGGGCCGTAGAGAGGACATCATTTGTTATTAGTGCAAGATTCAATGGGGGAGATTTATCAAAACCTGTCCAGAGGAAAAGTTACTGAGTTGCCCATAACAACCAATCAGATTGCGTCTGACATTTTTTACAGGCCTTTAAACATGAAAGCAGCAATCTGATTGGTTGCTATGGGCAACTCAGCAACTTTTCCTCTGCACAGGTTTTGATAAATCTCCCCCGATGACTTGCCCATGGGCGGAAATGCCATGTATAGTTGTGGCTAGAGATGAGCGAACTTACAGTAAATTCGATTTGTCACGAACTTCTCAACTCGGCAGTTGATGACTTTTCCTGCGTAAATTAGTTCAGCTTTCTGGTGCTCCGGTGGGCTGGAAAAAGTGGATACAGTCCTAGGAAAGAGTCTCCTTGGACTGTATCCACCTTTTCCAGCCCACCGGAGCACTGGAAAGCTGAACTAATTTATGCAGGAAAAGACCTCAACTGCCGAGCCGAGAAGTTCGTGATGAATCGAATTTACTGTAAGTTCGCTCATCTCTAGTTGTAGCCACCCTACTATGATATAATCACAGTAATATAACCACAAATGAGAGAGAACCCCATTAGATTCTTAGGGCACAGTACAATGAATAGCACTTGGGTGTAGTATTGTAACTCTGCTTTATTGAAGGCAATGGAGCCGGGCTGCAATTTCAGATGCAACTTGTGGTGTCTATGTATATACCCCAAGTCTTTTATACTTACCTGACCTTATAAATGTCTATGAAGATAACGTATATCCTGTTCTCTTAACAGGATCTCTGACAACCCCAAGCTGGGAATGCTTCGAGAGGGCTTAAAACTCTTCATTTCGCATTTCTTGCTGAAGAACATCCGGGCACAGAAGACGCCGGAGGAAGCAGAATTGCTCACCCAAAAAGCAGACTTAGCAGTTAAAGCTCTGCAGGCTAAGGAGAGCAAGCTACGCCTATAGAAGACAAAGCGTATTGAGAAAACTACACAATCTGGATTCTCGGTGTGCCTAAACCAGTGTTTCCCAACCAGGGTGCCTCCAGCTGTTGCAAAACTACAACTCCCAGCATGCCCGGACAGCCAAAGGCTGTCCGGGCATGCTGGGAGTTGTAGTTTTGCAACAGCTGGAGGCACCCTGGTTGGGAAACACTGGCCTTAACGATTTGTATATACTATATACTATGTATTTTAAAGGTTTTATGAGCACACGATTGCTAGAAACTCTACTTTATAACTTATAAAAGAAGGTTGCTAAATGCAGTTTGCAGCCACCTATCTGTTTTGCAACAAGATTCCAGATATAAATCATCTGGACTTACTTGTCATGAGCTAAAGTATTAGCAGGCTGGTGATTAGAGATGAGCGAACTTACAGTAAATTCGATTCGTCACGAACTTCTCGGCTCGGCAGTTGATGTCTTATCCTGCGTAAATTAGTTCAGCCTTCAGGTGCTCCGGTGGGCTGGAAAAGGTGGATACAGTCCTAGGAAAGAGTCTTCTAGGACTGTATCCACCTTTTCCAGCCCACCGGAGCACCGGAAAGCTGAACTCATTTATGCAGGAAAAGCCATCAACCTCCGAGCCGAGAAGTTTGTGACGAATCGAATTTACTGTAAGTTCGCTCATCTCTACTGGTGATATTTACGTACGGCAAATATTTTGGCGTAAAATAATTTTGTCCAGTGGGAAAAAATTGTCTCTTAGAAAGGGAATTTGTATACTTTTACCATAATATGGTAAGCAGATGTAGTTTTACAACTGACCACTAGATGGTGATCTGTCAGTAAAGTAATTGCGATGTCATTAGTGGATGTGATTTCTTTTCTGATTTATTTATTTTTTATTTATTTTTTTTCGTAAATTTGAGTTGCCATATTAGGCCAGTGATGCAGATGCAAATCAACTCCAACATTTTTTGATTTGCATATTATTTTTTTTTATTAAATATTCTGCCAGAAAGACCAATGTGTAAATAAGAGAGGTAGTAGGAGGGAGGTACAGTTGCTTAGTACACATGAAAATTCAGTAAAATTATTATTTTTGAAGCAATACAAATTTACGTGAGCAGCAGCGAAATTCAGATGTATTTTGCATGCATCCTTCATATTGCAAATGAGACAAAGGGGGCAGTGTTGTGCATCATTTTCACATAGTGCCACCTTATTTTATAGTTAGTGATTCTAAAACAGGAGTGGTTAAAGAAGAACTCCAGTACATACGTTCTTATCCACAGGATAGGGAATGATCACGGGGACTTAAAGGGGTATTCCAGGAAAAAACTATTTTTTTTATATCAACTGGCTCCAGAAAGTTAAACAGATTTGTAAATTACTTCTATTAAAATTTTTTAATCCTTTCAATAATTATCAGCTGCTGAAGTTGAGTTGTTGTTTTCTGTCTGGCAACAGTGCTCTCTGCTGACATCTCTGCTTGTCTCTGGAACTGCAGAGTAGAAGTTGTTTACTATGGGGATTTGCTTCTAAACTGGGCGGTTCCCGAGACACGTGTCATCAGAGAGAACTTAGACAAAAAAGAACAACTCCACTTCAGAAGCTCATAAGTACTGAAAGGATAAAGATTTTTTAATAGAAGTAATTTACAAATCTGTTTAACTTTCTGGAGCCAGTTGAGATATATAAAAAAGTTTTTTCCTGGAATACCCATTTAAGTCCTGCACCTCAAATATGCGCAGGATACTGTACGTGTGAACAGACACTTTAAAGGGGTACTCCTTTGCTAGACATCTCATCCCCTATCCGGTGGGGAACTGGTTCCAGAAAGTGAAACTGATTTGTAAATTACTTCTATTAAAAAATCTTAATCCTTTCAGTACTTTTTAGGAGCTGTATGCTACAGAGGAAAATCTTTGTTTTTTTAATTTATTTTTTGTGTTGTCCACAGTGCTCTCTGCTGACACCTGGGACACCTGATGCCCGTATCAGGAACTGTCCAGAGCAGGAGAAAATCCCGATAGAAATCCTATGCTACTCTGGACAGTTCCTGACACGGACAGAGGGGTCAGCAGAGAGCACTGTGGACAACACAAAAAAGAAATTCAAAAAGTAAATCATTTCCTCTGTAGCATACAGCTGCTAAAAAGTACTGAAAGGATTAAGATTTTTTTAATAGAAGTAATTTACAAATCTGTTTAACTTTCTGGCACCAGTTCATTTAAAAAAATAAAAAGTTTTCCACCCGAGTACCCCTTTAATTGCTGCAGATTTTGACTTTTCTGTTAAACTAAATTGGGCAAATCTGCAACATTTCAGCCCTGGATCTGGATCACTTGCAAAAAAAATCTACTGTTTTTATGCACAAAAAAAGAAATAATGATAATAATCAATGTATTTAAAATCAGTTGTCAAAAAGAATTATTATTATAATTTTTTTTAGTATTACAATAATAGAAAAACTATATAAGCTGGGTATTGTTTTAATCACATTGACCCACAGAATCAAGATAACATGTCATTTGTACCATAAAGTGCACTATGGAAAAACCAAACCCGGCAAAATTAGCATAATTAGTTTCCCCGTACATTTTATGGTAAAATAAAGTGTCGTTACAAAGTAAAGAAAGAAAAAACGAAAATGCTAAAATAATTGGCTCTGTCCCTTAGGGGTTAATGATTATGCAATCTCATTTATTGGGAGTTGGCCACAGTTTCTCTATAAGGTAATTTTTCACCTTCCAACTCATAAAATGTAGACAGGTTGGATGTCTGGGCATGCTGGGAGTTGTAGTTCTGCAACAGCCTAAGGCATTCTGGTCAGAAAACACTGCAGTTCAAGGTATTTTGTCCTTTCAAACTACTATACATGTTGTGTTGATCAAATAGTGTCTATTTAAGTCTATTCAAATTCTAGTTTGCAACAGTAGCAAAATGGACAAAAGTCCAAGGGGGGTGAATACTTATGCAAGACACAGTAGCGACACTACTCACAATGCTGGAGTACAAAGGCACGGTGCATGTGCAAGATTTGGACAGGGCTCTTAGCTGGAAGCAAAGGTACCATTTGTCTCCTTGTGTCAACAGGTTAATAAGGGAAATCCAATGGACACATTCCTTTAGGGTGTATTTACATTTACAGCATCTTGCGCAAATGTTATTGCGTAGGATTTGAAGCTGCAGATTTCAGCGTAAACCAAATGACTAAACACAGCTTTAAAGGGGTATACCAGGAAAAAAAACGTATTTTTTATATATCAACTGGCTCCAGAAAGTTTAAACAGATTTGTAAATGACTTCTATTAAAAAAAAAATCTTAATCCTTCCAATAATTATGCTGCTGAAGTTGAGTTGTTCTTTTCTGTCTGGCAACAGTGCTCTCTGCTGACATCTCTGCTTGTCTTGGGAACTGCACAGAGTAGGAGAGGTTTGCTATGGGGATTTTCTTCTAAACTGGGCGGTTCCCAAGACACGTGTCATCAGAGAGCACTTAGACAGAAAAGAACAACCTTAACTTCAGCAGCTCATAAATACTGAAAGGATTAAGATTTTTTAGTAGAAGTAATTTACAAATCTGTTTAACTTTCTGGAGCCTGTTGATATATATAAAAAAAATAATAATAATTTCCTGGATAACCCTTTTAAGTCCTGTACATTAAATATGTGCAGGATACTGTACGTGTGAACAGACCCTTTAAAGGGGTACTCATTTGCAAAACATCTCATCCCCTATCCATAGCTGGGACCCTCGTGATCTCCATGCAGACACCTGGCATTCTGATCATTATGTTCAGAGCGCTGGGTTCGGGAGGCCGTGGTCTTAACCTCACCCCATGCCGTCTTGTTATGGTATGCCCCCTCCGTTCATGTCTATGCCCCCTACCATAGACATGAATGGAGGGGGTGTGGTGTGACATCACTGCCTCCCAAATCCAGCGTTCAGTACATAATGTGCAGAATGCCAGGTGTCTGCACAGAGATCGTGGCGGTCCCAGTGACCGGATCCCCGCGATTAGACATCTTATCCCCTATCCTTTGAATAGAGGATAAGATGTCTAGCAATGGAGTACCCCTTTAAGGGAGCCCAAGATGTACATACTCATATAACATTGCTGAAAGTTGCTCAAATAACACTGACAGTTACCTGTGGTGCGAGCTCCTGGTGCCCCCTATAGTAGTTTACATATGTGACACCCTGTGCAACCCCTGGGGCGGGCGCTGGGGGTTTTGGATTTTATCCTTTGCTTTGTATTACATGTACAGTAGATTTATTGACAAATCCACGGCTGAAATTGAACATACCAGATCATCTTGCAGCGCTATTCAAATTCTGTCCGATTACGGGGATTATAGGCATAGAACATCTGTGCGGATCTTTACAAAATCCATGTAGACATTTCCTCAGGTATTGTATAAAAGGCTGAAGGTCATATAAGAAATTTGTAACATTGTAGAAATAAAGATGTCGCAGATGCAGCAGAATTTCCTGTCCTCCCAGAACAAGCGAGGTCTCCCCTTCATAACAGAATATCGACTTCCATGTAACTTTACTGAGCGCCTTTATAGCGTTATCCGCACAACGGGGAGCAATGAATAGTCTTCCATCTGCCTTCATTAAACTTTGCCGAGACATCAGGCACCTTATGGATTAGCAGCACTTAGTAAACAGTGCCCGTGATCCCGCGCTCAGAGACATTTCAGCGCTCGCACAAGTGTCAGGTGTGCTTTCTTTCAGTTTGTAAAACAGCGAGCCAGCGATGGAAGAATGCGGGAAAAAATGCCTGGGTCAGGAGGATGGGAACATTACTTTTGCAGACTTTTTACAAAGACATAAAAAAAAATGCTATATGTATATTGTGTGTGTGTGTGTATATATATATATATATATATATATATATACATACTGCCCCAAAAAAGAAAATGAACACTAAGATAACACGTCCTAGAGCTGAATTGATGAACTTATCGTCTTTACATAGTTGAATGTGGCGACAACAAAATCACAAAAATTATCAATGGAAATCAAATTTATCAACCCATGGAGGTCTGGATATGGAGTCACACTCAAAATCAAAGTGGAAAACCACACTACAGGCTGATCCAACTTTATGTAATGTCCTTAAAACAAGTCACAATGAGGCTCAGTAGTGTGTGTGGCCTCCACGTGCCCGTATGACCTCCCTACAATGCCTGGGCATGCTTCTGATGAGGTGGAGGATGGTCTCCTGAGGGATGTCCTCCCAGACCTGGACTAAAGCATCCGCCAACTCCTGGACAGTCTGTGGTGCAATGTGGCGTTGGTGGATGGAGCGAGACATGATGTCCCAGATGTGCTCAATCGGATTCAGGTCTGAGGAATGGGTGGGCCAGTCCATAGCATCAATGCCTTCCTCTTGCAGGAACTGCTGATACACTCCAGCTACATGAGGTCTAGCATTGTCTTGCATTAGGAGGAACCAAGGGCCAACCGCACCAGTATATGGTCTCACAAGGGGTCTGAGAATCTCATCTCGGTACCTAATGGTAGTCAGGTTACCTCTGGCAAGCACATGGAGGGCTGTGCCGCCCCCTAAAGAAATGCCACAGGCAGTACTCCTCCTGCTCCTCCTTGCACAAAGGCGGCAGTAGTGGTCCTGCTGCTGGGTTGCTGTCCTCCTACGGCCTCCTCCACATCTCCTGATGTACTGGCCTGTGTCCTGGTAGCGCCTCCATGCTCTGGACACTTCGCTGACAGACACAGCAAACCATCTTTCCACAGCTCGCATTAATGTGCCAACCTGGATGACCTGCACTACCTGAGCCACTTGTGTGGGTTGTAGACTCCGTCTCATGCTACTACTAGAGTGAAAGCACCGCCAGCATTCAAAAGTGACCAAAACATCAGCCAGGAACCATAGGAACTGAGAAGTGGTCTGTGGTCACCACCTGCATAACCACTCCTTTATTGGGGGTGTCTTGCTAATTGCCCATAATTTCCACCTGTTGTCTGTTCCATTTGCACAACAGCATGTGAAATTGATTGTCAATCAGTGTTCTTCCTGAGTGGACAGTGTGATTTCACAGAAGTGTCATTGACTTGGAGTTACATTGTGATGTTTAAGTGTTCCCTTAATTTTTTTTTTGTTGAGCAGTGTATATACACAAAAGAATAACGGGAACGCTTAAACCACACAATGTGTTTTTCTGAGCAGTATACACATAGATAAGGCCCTGAAGGTCTTGTGCCCTCAATAGAACAGTGTTTCCCAACCAGTGTGTCTCCAGCTGTTGCAAAACTACAACTCCCATCATGCCCAGACAGCCAACGGCTGTTCGGCCTTGCTGGGAGTTGTAGTTTTGCAACAGCTGGAGGCATCCTGGTTAGGAAATACTGCTATAGAAAATAGGTGAAATTTTAGGTTTCAACATTTTGTGCTGAATAATCTTTTGAATTAACATTTCTAATTTTCTCATTTTATTTTCCTTCTATAGAGCTCTAAATTCTCTGCATAGACAGAAGTAAAAAATGATGTCCTGGCTGCCTGTCCCATCACTAGGGGGAGCTTGCTCCATACTTTTGGTACGCGATCTCAATAATGAGACAGTATTTTTTTTATATATAGCATAAATATATATTTATACAAAGAACAAACCAATCACAGGATGCATTTAACCCCTAAAGGACACAGCCCATTATGACCTTTAGCACCAGAGTGTTTTTTTCACATCTGACCACTGTCACTTTAAGCATTAAAGGGGTACTACCATGCTGACAACTTATCCGCTATCTAAAGGATAGGGGATAAGTTGCCTGATCGCGCGGGGTCCCACCGCTGGGGACCCCCGCAATCTCGCACGCAACACCCCGCTCTCATCAGGCCGTTCGCTCCGGGTCTGATGACTGCCGAACACGGGGCCGGAGTATCATGACGTCACAGCTCCACCCCCATGTGACATCACACTCCGCCCCCTCAATGTAAGTCTATGGCAGGGGGTGAGACAGCTGTCTTGCTCCTGCCATAGACTTGCATTGAGGGGGCGGAGCTGTGACATCACGATCACCGGCCCCGTCCTTAGACCCGGAGCAGATGTTCGCTCCTCGGCCTGATGAGAGCGGGGTGCTGCGTGCGACATTGCGGGGGTCCCCAGCAGCGGGACCCCGCGCGATCAGGCAACTTATCCCCTATCCTTTAGATAGGGGATAAGTTGTCAGCACGGTAGTACCCCTTTAATAACTCTGGGATGCTTTTCCTAATCATTTGATTCCAAGTTTTCGTGACATATTCTACTTTATGTTAGTGGTAAATTTTCATCAATACTTGCATCATTTCATGGTGAAAAATACAAACATTTCATGAAAAATTTGAAAATTATGTATTTTTCTAACTTTGAATTCTCTGCTTGTAAGAAAAATAGACATTCCAAATAAATGATATATTGATATGTCTACTTTATGATTGCATCATAAAGTTGACAAGTTTTTACTTTTGGAAGAAGTCAGAGGGCTTTAAAGTTCAGCAGCAATTTTCTTATTTTTCACGAAATTTTCTAAATCGGAACTTCAAAATCTAAATTATAGAAACTGCACCCCTGAAAGTATTCAAAAGGACATTCAAAAAGTTTAACCCTTTAGATGTCTCACAGGAATAGCAGCAAAGTGAAGGAGAAAATTCAAGATCTTCATTTTTACACTCGCATGTTCTTGCAGACCCAATTTTTTTACATTTTTACAAGGGGTAAAAGGAGAAAAGGCCCCTCAAAATGTGTAACCCAATTTCACTCGAGTAAGGAAATACCTAATATGTGGATGTAAAGTGCTCTGTGGGTGCACTTGAGGGCTCAGAAAGGAAGGAGCAACATTGGGATTTTGAAGTGTGAATTTTGCTGAAATGGTTTTTGGGAGGCATGTCGCATTTAGGAAGCCCCTATGGTGCCATAACAGCAAAAACAAAAACCACATGGCACACTTTTTTGGAAACTACACCCCTCAAGGCACGTAACAAGGGGTCCAGTGAGCCTTAACACTCCAAAGGTGTTTGCCGAATTTTTGTTAAAGTCTTATGTGTAAATGAAATTTATATTTTTTTCACTAAAGTGCAGTTTTTTCCCCAAAATGTTATACATTTTTACAAAGGGTAATGGGAGAAAATGCCCCCAAAAATTTGCAACCCCATTTCTTCTGAGTATGGAAATACCCCATGTGTGGATGTAAACTGCTCTGCTGGCGAACTACAATGCTCAGAAGAGGAGGAGCACCATTGGGCTTTTGGAGAGAGAATTTGTTTGGAATGGAAGTCGCCTTTACATTTACATGTGCATTTACAAAGCGCCCAGTAGTGCCAGAACAGTGGACCCCCCCCCCCCCCACATGTGACCCCCATTTTGGAAACTACATCCCTCACAGAATTTAATAAGTGGTGCAGTGAGTATTTACACCCCACTGGCATTTGACAGATCTTTGGAACAGTGGGCTGTGCAAATGAAAAATTATATTTCAAAAATCTGTCAGACACCTGTGGGGCGTAATTGCTCACTGTACCCCTTATTACATTACATGAGGGGTGTAGTTTCCAAAATGGGGTCATATGTGGGGGGGGGGGGGGGTCCATTGTTCTTGCACTATGGGGGCTTTGTGAACACTCGTGGCCTTCAATTCCGGACAAACTTTCTCTCCAAAAGCTCAATGGCGCTCCTTCTCTTCTGAGCATTGTAGTTCGCTCACATATGGGGTATTTCCGTATTCAGGAGAAATTGTGTTACAAATTTTGGGGGTCGTTTTTTCCTTTTACCTCTTGTAAAAATGAAAAGTATGGGGCAACACCAGCATGTTAGTGTAAAATTTTTTATTTTTACACTAACAGGCTGGTGTAGACCCCAACTTTACCTTTTCATAAGGGGTAAAAGGAGAAAAAGCCCCCCAAAATATGGAACGCAATTGCTCCCGAGTACAGAAATATCCCATATGTGGCCCTAAACTGTTTCCTTGAAATATGACAGGGCTCCGAAGTGAGAGAGCGCCATGCGCATTTGAGGCCTAAATTAGGGATTTGCATAGGGGTGGACTCGGATTCAAGCATTACAATTGCCTCCGCTACCAAAAATATTCTACGCCAGTGATTCCCAAACAGGGTGCCTCCAGCTGTTGCTAAAATCCCAGCATAGCATGCCTGTAAAATCAGTGGCTGTCCGTAAATGCTGGGAGTCATTGTTTTGCAACAGCTGGAGGCTCCACTTTGGAAACACTGCCGTATGAGACGTTTTTCATTTTTATTGGAGGGGGTGGGGGGGAAGGATGACAGTGTACGTGTGTTTATATGTTTATATGAGTTTGCGCTGCGGCTGAAAATTTGCCACAGCTCAAACTTGAAGAAGGAAACTCACTGTAAACCCCCGCCTGTGTGAATGTACCCAGTACATTCACATGGGGGGGGGGGGGGGGGTTACAGACAGTGCATGCTGGGAGTTTTACTTTTGCAACAGCTGGAGGAACACTGGTTGGAAAACCTTGAGTTTGGTTCTGTTACCTAATTCAGTATTTTCCAACCAGTGTGCCTCCAAACTGTTACAAAAGTACAACTTCCAGCATGTACTGATCGCCGAAGGGCATGCTGGGAGATGTAGTTATGCAACAGCTGGAGGCACGCAATTACAACTCCCAGCATGTCGAGACAGCCGTTTGCTCTTTGTGCATGCAGTTGTAGTTTTGCAAGATTTAGAGGGCCACGGTTTAGAAACCACCTCACAGTGATCTCCGAACTGTGGCCCTCCAGATGTTCCAAAACTAAATAATGGTAGCCCTCCAAATGGTAGTCCAAATATTGCAAAACTACAAAACCCAGCATGCCCAAACAGCTGTCTGGGTATGCTATGAGTTCTAGTTTTGCAACATCTGGAGGGCTACAGTTAAGAGACCACTGTATAGTAATCTCCAATCTGTAGCCCTACAGATGTTGCTAGGCAACAATTCACCAGCTTCCGTAATCAGCAGGATCGCCGCACCAGGGGGAGGATCAGGGGGAACCGAACTTTAGTCAGTCGCCTCTGACCAACCAATTGCCACATCACTCCTATCCCTTCAGGGATCCCCCTTATTTTCTGGGTGACCGGAGACCCGTATGACCCAGAATCACCGCAGATCGCTGGTCTGAATTGACCGGCAATTTGTGGCTGTTGCTGACATGAAGGTCTCCCCCCAGGCGTTGTCATGGGATGCCTGCTGAATGATTTCAGCAGGAATCCCGGTCCGGCCCACTGCCTGGCGTACAGGTATGCCCTGGGTCCTTAAGTCTTAGGGAGCCAGCTGCTGTATGCTTCACAGGTAGTTATTTTCTTTTTGAATTTCCTTTCTGTCTTGCCACAGTGCTCTCTGCTGACACCTCTGTCCATTTTAGGAACTGTCCAGAGCAGGAGCAAATCCCCATAGCAAACCTATCCTGCTCCAGACAATTCCTGACATGGACAGAGGTGTCAGCAGAGAGCACTGTGGTCAGACAGAAAGGAAATTCAAAAAGAAAATAATTTCCTCTGTAGCATACAGCAGCTGGCATGCTGGGAGTTGTAGTTTTGCAACAGCTAGAGGCACACTGGTTGGGAACCACTGCCCTATAGCTATGCATCTGAGAGTATTTAAAAAGAAAAAAAATGCACTGAAAAAAGTGATATCCTTTATTTTAGGAATTCCTTTACATTCCCTCTCACATCTTATCCATCATAAAACCATTACAATTACCATCTGATTAGGCTGACGAAGCCGCCCAAGCCCCCAGCTACTGAAATGGATATCTGCAGTTATAAAGCCATTTCTAGAACAAGACGTGTTTTTGTTTATGTGGTATTTCTTTTATAAGGCACAGCTGCGATTCCTATGAGGAAGTAAGACGGCCTTTATTGGGAGGAATAAGAGGATTAAATCATGTCAGGGAAC
This sequence comes from Hyla sarda, assembly GCF_029499605.1. Lineage (NCBI taxonomy): Eukaryota > Metazoa > Chordata > Amphibia > Anura > Hylidae > Hyla > Hyla sarda. The sequence goes on along the minus strand of NC_079193.1, from coordinate 59,302,221 downwards.
ATGTGGTGAAATGATCACATATTCATAGCATCATGGCTCCGATCCGTGTGTAATGCAGGAAACAGTGGTAATGTTTTGGGTTTTTTCCCAGTTAAAGGGGTACTCCCATGGAAAACTTTTTTTTTTTTTTTTTTAACTCAACTGGTGCCAGGAAGTTAAACAGATTTGTAAATCACTTCTATTAAAAAATCTTAATCCTTCCAGTACTTTTTAGGGGCTGTATACTAAAGAGAAATCCAAAAAAGAAATGCATTTCCTCTGATGTCATGACCACAGTGCTCTCTGCTTACCTCTGCTGTCCGTTTTAGGAACTGTCCAGAGCAGAAGAAAATCCCCATAGCAAACATATGCTGCTCTGGACAGTTCCTAAATGGACAGCAGAGGTCAGCAGAGAGCACTGTGGTCAGGACATCAGAGGAAATGCATTTCTTTTTTGGATTTCTCTTTAGTATACAGCCCCTAAAAAGTACTGGAAGGATTAAGATTTTTTAATAGAAGTGATTTACAAATCTGTTTAACTTCCTGGCACCAGTTGAGTTAAAAAAAAAAAAAAAAAAAAAGTTTTCCACAGGAGTGCCCCTTTAAAGGGAAACCTAGGTCCTAGTGCAGCGCAATTGTGGCGCAGATATATTAGTTAGTTGTAAGGTTGGGTCCAGATGCAGCAATTCTACTGTGCCTGTACAATCTATACCTCCAAATACAGAAGCAGATCCGGCAGGAAGAAGAATAGGGGCTTGTTCACACGATGGAAATTCAGCAGACTCCTGAGGATCTCACTGGGATTCTTCTGCACTTTGCATATTACTGAATTTCCGTACCGGATCTTCCAGGGCGGATCCGGATGTGTACATGTTTATTCTTTCAGGGCAAATATTCTGCCATGTGAAAATGGCCTTATATTTTCTGTTCCTTTTGGGAAAAATAAATAAATAAATAGAAATGAAAAAAAAAAAAAACAACGTGCAGGCGTGTATTACAGTTCACACCACAATTTGTAATTTAGAGGCACGAATACTGCAGGAAACTGTCAACACGACATGCCGATGTAACAATGCTTGGACAGGCACGGGCATCATTCACTTTAAAGGGGTACTCCGATGGAAAACTTTTTTTTTTCCTTTCCAGAAAGATAAATGGATTTGTAAATTACTTCTATTAAAAAATCTTAACCCTTCCAGTAGTTATCAGCTGCTGTATACCACAGAGGAAGTTGAGTTCTTTGTTGTTGTTCTTTTCAGTCTGCCCACAGTGCTCTCTGCTGACACCTCCTGCTCTGAACAGTTCCTGACATGGACAGAGGTGTCAGCAGAGAGCACTGTGGTCAGATAGAAAAGAAATCCAACAAGAAAATAACTTCCTGTGTAGTATACTGCAGCTGATAAGTACTGGAAGGATTAAGATTTTTTAGTAGAAGTAATTTACAAATTTGTTTAACTTTCTGGCACCAGTTGATTTAAAAATAATAATAATAATAATGTTTTCCACCAGAGTACCCCTTTAACTGCAACCAAGGGCATTTTCTGAGGCTATGTGCAACTATGACATGTCCCGTGGGACCCGTCTGCGCAACAACTTCTTATCCATATACATTTTCTTTCCAGCCCATGTCATCCCCTCTCCTCCTCTCTCTTATGTCATTGCAACGCGAGACCTGGCATTGTCAGCACTTTGGCTGTCCTCCGCTGGACCTTGGTACTCATGGGGGGCATGGTCATGTGACCTCTTGCTGAGAGAGAGTAGAGACGAGCACTGAGTGGAGGAGGTCACATGGGCTATAAAGAACATGTATATCACTGCCAAAAGTTTTTTATTGTAAATTTTTTTTTAAGAGGTACTCCACTGCCCCAGCGTTCGGAACATTTAGTTCCGAAATCTGGCTGCGGGGTCGTGATGTCACAGCCACGCCCCCTCAATGCAAGTCTATGTCCCATAGACTTGCATTGAGGGGGCATGGTCGTGATGTCATGACCCTGCAGCCTGCACCCAGCTTTTGGAACTAAATGTTCTGAACGTTGGGGCAGTGGAGTACCCCTTTAAGCATGGTAATGAATGCACACCCCAAACTAGCAATTGTAGAAAGAACGCTGTGATGTCATGTTGGAAGATGTCGTTTTGAAATAGCTGGAGAGCCACAGGTTGGTGACAACTAATATAGAACATAGTATGCTCTTAGTGTCATGGTTTTTTTTTTTTTGTTGAAAAATAAAAGTTTTAGTTTTTTTTTCTATTTCTAGGATTTTTATTTTTAATCTAGTGTGATCACCTGTATGTATTTGAGGCCTACGGGAGGGTGTGGTACTCTGTGGGTTGTGGCCATGTTTTATTATTCACCAAAGTGTTTAATGAGTCTATTTGTGTATTTTACTAAGTTGGTACCATATGTGTATTGTGCCCATAGGCGCGTTTTGTACTTTAATATATTTTGACACTTTGTCTTGTTTTTTCGGCTCCACTGATGAGTCCTTCTACAGTCCAGGTGAAATGTGTCTGGAATTGTTTCGAGAGTCATCAGAGGTCATATTTTCAGGGCCAAACTAGTTGGGGTGGGTGCTCCGCTATGGGCACATATAGGGACAGATTGTGAATATTGGTTTGTTGGTGTGAGATTGTGAATCTATATTTACTCACTGGCCACTTTATTAGGCACACCTTATAAGTACCGGGTCGGACCCCCTTTTTCCTTCATTCTTCTTCATATACTTTCTACAAGGTGCTAGAAACATTCCCCAGAGATTTTGCTTCATATGGACATGATGGCATTACGTAGGTGCTGTAGGTTTGTTGGCTCATTATCCATCATGTGAATGGGGGACTCCACCACATCCCAAAGATACTCTATTGAATTAAAGGAGTACTCCGTCCCTTGACATCTCACCCCCTATCCAAAGGACCCCCACGATCTCTGTGCAGCACCCAGCGTTCATTTAGAAAGCTGGGTGTGGGCAGAGGGGGTTGTGACATCACAACCATGCCCCTTGTCATGTGATGCCATGACCCCTCAATGCAAGTCTATGGGAGTGGGCGTGGTTGCCACCACGCCCCCTCCCATAGACTTGCATTGAGGAGGCGAGGCGTGACGTCACAAGGGGCGTGTCCGTTTGTCACGACCCCTGCAACCCGCTACAAGCGTTTGGAACAAAATGTTCTGGTGATTGTGGATGCCATTGCAGTCCAGTGAACTCATTGGGCCTGATTTACTATTGTATTTAAACAACAATTGTGCCCATAAGGCACAAAATTCCTCCTAATCCCTACTCCTATAAAACATAACTTTTATTTGATTTAATTAAACCAGGAGAATTATTAAAATCACAACTAGTTCCACTGTATTGGCTTTATCATGGATGTCAGGTAGCAGAATTCTGGAATTCACAATTCTGCTACCTGCCATCCTTGATAAAGCCACATGCAGTGGCGAAACATGTTGGATGGTAGCAGGAACATGATTTTAATTGCACTAGTGTCCACTGAGACATCAGAATAAGTGAGAGATATTGCACACTGCAGGTGCAATAATCATCCATATTGGCAGTTAGCCTGGTTGAGTAATATTATTATTAGTCAGCACCAACGTGTGCTGAATATCCTTCCCTAAACTGCTTCTTCATAAGAACAGTGAGAAATATATCGGGAAGGATAGTGGACTAATACAGTGGAACTAGTTGTAATTTTAATTTTCCTGGTTTAATTAAATCAAATAAAAGTTATGTTTTATAGGAGTAGGGATTAGGAGGAATTTTGTGCCTTATGGGCACTATTGTTGTTTAAAGGAGATGTCCGGTGCTCACTTTTCTTATTTTATCCGTTCCGGGCTGAAAAATAAAAGAAAACAAATTTTCTCTTACCTGCCTAGGCTCCCCTGGTGCTCTGGTACACTCCGATACAGGTGTTCGGTCCCCGGGCTGTATTCTTCTTACTTCCTGTTAGCCCGGCACGTCACACAGAGCTTCAGCCTATCACCGGCCGCAGCGATGTCCCGCCTCGGCCAGTGATAGGCTGAAGCTCCGTGTGACGTGCCGGGCTAACAGGAAGTAAGAAGAATACAGCCCGGGGACCGAACACCTGTACCGGAGCACCGGGGGAGAGTAGGCAGGCAAGAGAAAGCTTATTTTCTTTTTTTTTTTTGCAGCCCGGAACAAATACAATAAGAAAAGTGAGCACCGGACATCTCCTTTAATGTCAGAGATATCCTCTCCTTCTCTTGGGGCAATTGTTCTTTTGTTGTTGATTTACTATTGTAAACCCAACATGTTTTGACGGGTTGTGCGCCAGAAATTCTGTCTGCGCCAGAATTGATAAAAAACAAACTCTCCATTTTACTGAGAAAACCCTAAAAAGGGGCGTCGTCCTGACATTTTCACAAAAACCCAACATATTTACTAAGGTTTCCACAGAAAATGTGGTGAATTTCAGCTGAGGAAAACCCGACAGATCAGAGCATGTGTAAAAAAAAAAAAAAAAGCAAAGTGTAGGGAAACCTTAGTAAATACCGTGGAATAACAATGATCAGTGTGTGCAGTGTTATAGGTCCCTATGGGATAACAACGATCAGTATAAGAGATCAGTATGTGCAGTGTTATAGGTCCCTATGGGATAACAATGATCAGTGTGTGCAGTGTTATAGGTCCCTATGGGAGCTAAAATACTGCAAAAAAAAAGTGAAAAGAAAAAGTGAATAAAGATCATTTAACCTATTAAAAGTTTGAATCACTCCCCTTTTCCCATAAAAAAAAACCAGTGTAAATAAAAATAAACATATATGGTATCACCGTGTGCGGAAATGTCCGAGTTATAAAAATATATCATTAATTAAACCGCACGGTCAATGGCGTGCGCGCAAAAAAATTCCAAAGTCCAAAATAGTGCATTTTTGGTCACTTTTTATATCATGAAAAAATGAATAAAAAGCGATCAATAAGTCCTATCAATGCAAAAATGGTACCGCTAAGAACTTCAGATCACGGCGCAAAAAATGAGCCCTCATACCGCCCCATACACGGAAAAATAAAAAAGTTATAGGGGTCAGAAATTACAATTTTAAACGTATAAATTTTCCTGCATGTAGTTATGATTTTTTCCAGAAGTCCGACAAAATCAAACCTATATAAGTAGGGTATCATTTTAAACAGAATAAATATCAGGTGTCATTTTTACCGAAAAATGTACTGCATGGAAACGGAAGCCCCCAAAAGCTACAAAACTGAGTTTTTTTTTTCAATTTTGTCTCACAATGATTTTTTTTCCGTTTCAGCGTAGATTTTTGGGCACAATGACTGACGTCATTACAAAGTAGAATTGGTGGCGCAAAAAATAAGCCATCATATGGATTTTTAGGTGCAAAATTGAAAGAGTTATGATTTTTTAAAGGCAAGGAGCAAAAAACAAAAATGCAAAAACGGAAACACCCCCGGTCCTTAAGGGGTTAATCTCGCTTGAGGTATATAAGAACGTAAGAAGGGGAAGAAGAGACGGGACGACGTCCGTTTTGCAGCTCACGCTGCTTCCACAGGTCCCGTAGGGACCTGTGGAAGCAGCGTGAGCTGCGAAACGGACGTCGTCCCGTCTCTTCTCCCCCTCCTGACGTTCTAATATACCTCAAGCGGGATTAAAAATTTTTTAATTGCATCCGTATAAAGTGCGGTGGTTTTCTTTTCTTCCATGTAAGGTATGCAACTTTAAGCTACGTCTATTTACCACTGAGCACCGGAAGGATCACATAGTTGCTTTGCATTGGCCGGTCAGAGCCCAGTTACAGGACTATGTCGCTGAGGAATTAAGGCAGTGCCGACTGTATATTCGTGTTTGGACTTTTTTTTTACTATGCGCCATAAAATTTGCATGTGCATTCACGATAAAATTTGCATGTGCATTCACGATAAAATTTGCATGCGCATTCACGATAAAATTTGCATGTGCATTCACGATAAAATTTGCATGCGCATGCGCAATGTCACGTGATAAAAAAGGCAAGAGAAGGGAGGGATCAATATGCGCAAAAATTTGAATATGCTAATTTTCGGGGGCCCGCCAGTCTGACACAGTAACTAGTATTGGAGCCTTGTTTACACCACAAGCTGGAAGCAGGGAGGGATGATCACTGTGATGTGTACTGTGAAAATAAATGTGAATATTCATAATTGCGAATATTTAGCGCTATATTAGCAATATTCGCGATAAATATTCGCATTGCGGATATTCGCGCCCAACACTACTGGACACCAGGTGAGGGTGGCTTCATATTGTATCTCCTGTACACTGTGTGTACTATACAGGACCCTGAAGAAGCACCTGTGCTCTATAAAGTGATTAAAGGGGTACTCCGGTGAAAAACTTTATTTTTTATTTTTTTTTTTATCAACTGGTGCCAGAAAGTTAAACAGATTTGTATATTACTTCTATTAAAAAAAATTCCTGTACTTATTAGCTGCTGAGTACTACACAGGATATTATTTTATTTTTGAAACACAGAGCTGTCTGCTGACATCACAAGCACAGCGGTCTCTGCTGACATCTCTGTCCATTTTAGAAATTGCCCAAAGCAGCATATGTTTGCTATGGGGATTTCCTTTTACTCTGGACAGTTCCTAAAATGGACAGAGATGTCAGCAGAGAGCACTGTGCTCATGATGTCAGCAGAGAGCTCTGTGCTTCAAACGGAAAAGAATTTCCACTGTAGTATTCAGCAGCTAATAAGTACAGGAAGAATTAAGATTTTTTTTTAATAGAAGTAATTTACAAATCTGTTTAACTTTCTGGCACCAGTTGATTTAAAAAAAAAAAAAAAAATGTTTTTCACCGGAGTACCCCTTTAATAGCTTCTAGCAGCTTTTCCTGACTTGTATATGTCAGGATTTGCTTTTTCTGTTTTTGTTATATTTTCTTATTTGTAAATCAACTGGTGCCAGAAAGTTAAACAGATTTGTAAATTATTTCTATAAAAAAATCTTAATCCTTCCAGTACTTATTAGCGACTGTATACTACAGAGGAAATTCTTTTCTTTTTGGATATCTTTTCTGTCACGACCACAGTGCTCTCTGCTGACACCTCTGTCCATGTCAGGAACTGTCCAGAGCAGGAGAAAATCCCCATAGCAAACATTTGCTGCTCTGGACGATTCCTAAAAATGGACAGCAGAGAGCACTGTGGTCATGACAGAGAAGTCCAAAAAGCAAAGAATTTCCTCTGTAGTATGCGGCCGCTAATAAGTACTGGAAGGATTAAGAATTTTAAATAGAAGTAATTTACAAATCTGTTTAACTTTCTGGCACCAGTTGATTTAAAAAAAAAAGTTTCCACCGGAGTACCCCTTTATCTTTAATTTTATCTTATTTTTGGATGACATTTTAAAGACTTTTGAACCAATTACCAGGTTCCCATAGAGTTATAGTCTCAACATAAAATTGGACATCCTTGAAACAATTAATATTGGAACTTGAGGGATCACTGTCTATTAGATGTGTTGGCTGCACCACCCATTCATTTTGGGGGGACAGGCTGACCATCTAATGTTTTTGGTGGTCTTCTACCCTGACAGATGATGTTGTGTTCATGTGTATGTGAGGATCAGCAGAGATCAGCTATCCTAAATGTATGGCCTCCTTATCTTGTAACTTGGATAATTCCACCCTAAGTGATGACAGTATGGTAGATAATGGAACACTCTGGTCTGTGTAGGTTTGGGATAAAGGATTTCACACATTGGAACCTAAATTAGAAAAAGTGTTGGGGTAAAATCAGTGAGACAACATCCGACAACAATGTCTTCAAACACTCAATGCAATCCTGGATGGCCTAGAATTGTTTACCAACTAATTGTAGTATATTGTACTTACACTGACACCTTATCCTGTGGGTCCCGGTACCTCAGGTATTGCGCTTCCAATTACATTGCTGTTTAAATAAAGAAATATCCTTATAATTGATTGACCGATCCTCTGACCTCGTAGGGTAAAGTTTCCCACAGAGCATTGCTGGGCTGGGTGACCTTGTAATCCTGGAGAATAGACCAGGTGAATCCTTAGAATAACACTTGGGGATGTTGACAATCCTCATTGAGGCATAAAGGCAATTCACTAGCTCTGAAATAGGCCCTGGCTTCCCGGGAGATAATATCCCAATGGACCTTTGTTTCTGCCCAGCTGGGTAAACTGCAGTTGGCTAAATGAAACTGTGATCAATAATTGATATTACTTTAAGTGGACATGTGAACTAAAACTTTTTATAGAATGTAGATAATAACATTACATGTATATTTGTAATATACATTGGTTAAAAAAATGTGTTTATTTATGGGTGAAAAAATGCTGTCCCTGCAGCTATTGCCTGTGTGTCTCTGAAAGTGAGGGGAAGACAAGCAGGGCTCTGTGCAGGCTCCTGGCTTGTCAATCATCCTCATGTGTGAGCCGGGAACATGTCATAGAGCCTCACTGCACAGAGCCCTGCTTGTCCTCACTGCACAGAGCCCTGCTTGTCCTCAGTGTACAGAGCCCTGCTTGTCCTCAGTGTACAGAGCCCTGCTTGTCCTCAGTGTACAGATCCCTTCTTGTCCTCAGTGTACAGAGCCCTGCTTGTCCTCAGTGTACAGATCCCTGCTTGTTCTCAGTGTACAGGCCTCTGCTTATCCTCAGTGTACAGATCCCTGCTTGTCCTCAGTGTACAGATCTCTGCTTGTCCTCAGTGTACAGAGCCCTGCTTCTCCTCAGTGTACAGAGCCCTGATTTTCCTCACTGTACAGAGCCCTGCTTGTCCTCAGTGTACAGAGCACTGCTTGTCCTCAGTGAACAGATCCCTGCTTGTCCTCAGTGTACAGACCTCTGCTTGTCCTCAGTGTACAGATCCCTTCTTGTCCTCAGTGTACAGAGCCCTGCTTGTCCTCAGTGTACAGATCCCTGCTTGCCCTCAGTGTACAGAGCCCTGTTTGTTCTCAGTGTACAGATCCCTGCTTGTCCTCAGTGTACAGAGCCCTGCTTGTCCTCAGTGTGCAGAGCCCTGCTTGTCCTCAGTGTACAGAGCCCTGCTTGTCCTCACTGCACAGAGCCCTGCTTGTCCTCAGTGTACAGAGCCCTGCTTGTCCTCAGTGTACAGAGCCCTGCTTGTCCTCAGTGTACAGAGCCCTGCTTGTCCTCAGTGTACAGAGCCCTGCTTGTCCTCAGTGTACAGAGCCCTGCTTGTCCTCAGTGTACAGAGCCCTGCTTGTCCTCAGTGTACAGAGTTGTGCTTGTTCTCAGTGTACAGATCCCTGCTTGTCCTCAGTGTGCAGACCTCTGCTTGTCCTCAGTGTACAGATCCCTTCTTGTCCTCAGTGTACAGAGCCCTGCTTGTCCTCAGTGTACAGAGCCCTGCTTGTCCTCAGTGTACAGAGCCCTGCTTGTCCTCAGTGAACAGAGCTGTGCTTGTTCTCAGTGCACAGACCTCTGCTTGTCCTCAGTGTACAGATCCCTTCTTGTCCTCAGTGTACAGAGCCCTGCTTGTCCTCAGTGTACAGAGCCCTGCTTGTCCTCAGTGTACAGATCCCTGCTTGCCCTCAGTGTACAGAGCCCTGTTTGTTCTCAGTGTACAGAGCCTTGCTTGTCCTCAGTGTACAGAGCCCTGCTTGTCCTCAGTGTACAGAGCCCTGCTTGTCCTCAGTGTACAGAGCCCTGCTTGTCCTCAGTGTACAGAGCCCTGCTTGTCCTCACTGCACAGAGCCCTGCTTGTCCTCAGTGTACAGAGCCTGCTTGTCCTCAGTGTACAGAGCCCTGCTTGTCCTCAGTGTACAGAGCTGTGCTTGTTCTCAGTGTACAGATCCCTGCTTGTTCTCAGTGTACAGATCCCTGCTTGTTCTCAGTGTACAGATCCCTGCTTGTTCTCAGTGTACAGACCCCTTCTTGTCCTCAGTGTACAGAGCCCTGCTTGTCCTCAGTGTACAGAGCCCTGCTTGTCCTCAGTGTACAGAGCCCTGCTTGTCCTCAGTGTACAGAGCCCTGCTTGTCCTCACTGCACAGAGCCCTGCTTGTCCTCAGTGTACAGATCCCTGCTTGCCCTCAGTGTACAGAGCCCTGTTTGTTCTCAGTGTACAGAGCCCTGCTTGTCCTCAGTGTACAGAGCCCTGCTTGTCCTCAGTGTACAGAGCCCTGCTTGTCCTCAATGTACAGAGCCCTGCTTGTCCTCAGTGTACAGAGCTCTGCTTGTTCCCAGTGTACAGATCCCTGCTTGTTCTCAGTGTACAGATCCCTGCTTGTTCTCAGTGTACAGACCCCTTCTTGTCCTCAGTGTACAGATCCCTTCTTGTCCTCAGTGTACAGATCCCTTCTTGTCCTCAGTGTACAGATCCCTTCTTGTCCTCAGTGTACAGAGCCCTGCTTGTCCTCAGTGTACAGATCCCTGCTTGCCCTCAGTGTACAGATCCCTGCTTGCCCTCAGTGTACAGAGCCCTGCTTGTCCTCAGTGTACAGAGCCCTGCTTGTCCTCAGTGTACAGAGCCCTGCTTGTCCTCAGTGTACAGAGCCCTGCTTGTCCTCAGTGTACAGAGCCCTGCTTGTCCTCAGTGTACAGAGCCCTGCTTGTCCACCCTCACTTCCTGTTTTTGGACTCCTCATAGAGACACACAGGCAATATCTGCAGGAACAAAAATATATATAATGGTATTGTCTACATTATATAAAAAGTTTTTGTTAACGACAGGTACACTTTAATCCAAGTCTATAGTAAAATAAAAACAAAATACCTACTTAGAGGTCTACAAGAATTAGAATGACAGCAACTAGAGAGCGTCCAAACAAGTGCAGGGTCAGGCAACAGGAATGCATCCAGATTCCCAAACTTTAAAATGCTTTTTTGAAATGCTGTAGTGAGAGGATCTGTAACTACGTCGGAGTCACTATATACAGACAAGCCACACAGTTACCATCCTATACTCATACTGCCCCATGCTTTATCTTTCTCAAACTAACACCTGCAGGCATGGTGAATTATACTATGGAAGAAGAGTCCAACCAAAGATGTATACTGCCCCCAGTGGCTGTAAGAGCAATGAATGCATGGAAGGTTAGGAGAGTGCTTCCATCCAGAATTGTCAGTTTTGCCTACAATAACCCTTTCTGGAATACCATAGGAATGGTAAAATGCCATAATGGAGAACAGTTATGAGAAAAGGTGAAAGCTATTGATCTAAATGATTTGCTTTGTTGATACCTCATTTACATTAAATTCTTCATTTCATCCGACACTTAGAGTTAAAGCAGTGTTTCCCAACCAAGGTGCCTCCAGCTGTTGCAAAACTACAACTCCCAGCATGCCCGGACAGCCAAAGGCTGTCTGGGCAGTCTGGGAGTTGTAGTTTTGCTACAGATGGAGGCACCCTGGTTGGGAAACACTAAGTTAAAGGGGTACTCCGGTGGAAAACTTTTTTTTTAAATGAACTAGTGCCAGAAAGTTAAACAGATTTGTAAATGACTTCTATCAAGAAATCTTTACCCTTCCAGTACTTTTTAGCAGCTCTATGCTACCTCTGTCCGTGTCAGGAACTGTCCTGATTAGGTTTGCTATGTGGATTTTCTCCTGCTCTGGACAGTTCCTGATACTGGCATTGGGTGTCAGCAGAGAGCACTGTGGACAAGACAAAAGAAAATTTCAAAAAGAAGAGAATTTCCTCTGTAGCATAGAGCTGCTAAAAAGTACTGAAAGGATTAAGATTTTTTTAATAGAAGTAATTTACAAATCTGTTTACCTTTCTGGCACCAGTTACATAGTTACATAGTTACATAGTTACATAGTTAGTACGGTCGAAAAAAGACATATGTCCATCAAGTTCAACCAGGGAATTAAGGGGTAGGGGTGTGGCGCGATATTGGGGAAGGGATGAGATTTTATATTTCTTCATAAGCATTAATCTTATTTTGTTCCAGGAATGTATCTAATCCTGTTTTAAAGCTGTTAATTGTTCCTGCTGTGACCAGTTCCTGAGGTAGACTGTTCCATAAGTTCACAGTTCACAGTTGATTTAAAAGAAAATGTTTTCCAGTAGAGCACTCCTTTAAAGGAGTAGTCCAGCGGTGAAGCCAGTGGTGAACAACTTATCCCCTATCCTAAGGATAGGGGATAAGTTTGAGATCACGGGGGGTCCGACCGCTGGGGCCCCCTGCGATCACCTGTATGGAGCCCCGACAGTCCGCGGGAAGGGGGCGTGTCGACCTCCGCACGAAGCGGCGGCCGACACGCCCCCTCAATACAACTCTATGGCAGAGCCGAAGCGCTGCCTTCGGCAATCTCCGACTCTGCCATAGAGATGTATTGAGGGGGCGTGTCGGCCGCCGCTTCGTGCGGAGGTCGACACCCGCTATCTGGCCGGAGAGCCTGGCCCCCATACAGAGAGATCGCAGGGGCTCCAGCGGTCAGACCCCCCGCGATCTCAAACTTATCCCCTATCCCTAGGATAGGGGATAAGTTTTTCACCACTGGACTACCCCTTTAAGGAAAATCTTTCTTATTTAAATAGGGCTAGGGATCAACTGATGTGACACACAGCACATTACCCTCTCTAATGCTACTTTTAAGCATAATACAAATTTCAACCTGTATAGGGTTAAAAACCGTATATGGTTTGAACAATGATGTCCGGTTGCATCCGTTTATTAAAGGGGTACTCCGGTGGAAAACTTTTTTTTTTTTTTTTTATCAACTGTTGCCAGAAAGTTATACAGATTTGTAAATTACTTTTATTAAAAAAAATCTTAATCCTTCCAGTACTTATTAGCTGCTTAATACTACAGAGGAAATTCTTTTCTTTTTGGAACACAGAGCTCTCTGCTGACGAGCCCTCTGCTGCCATCTCTGTCCATTTTAGGAACTGTCCAGAGCAGCATATGTTTGCTATGGGGATTTTCTCCTACTCTGGACAGTTCTTAAAATGGACAGAGGTGTCAGCAGAGAGCACTGTGATCGTGATGTCAGCAGAGAGCTCTGTGTTTCATAAAGAAAATAATTTCCTCTGTAGTATTCAGCAGCTAATAAGTACTGGAAGGATTAAGATTTTTTAATAAAAGTAATTTACAAATCTGTTTAACTTTCTGGCACCAGTTGATGTGAAAAAAAAAAGTTTTCCACCGGAGTACCCTTTTAAGAAAAAACTGTATACGTTTTTAACTTTTCACTCCATTTTGAATAAAGTTTCACTTGTTTGTTTGAAATTCCAAGAAAAACAACTGTGCAAAGTCAAAAACCATATGGTGAAAACCAGATGGAACCGTACGCACATACAGTTCTGTACGATTCCCATTGACTACCATGTTAAAAAAAAAAACGTATACGGTTTAATACAGTTTTTCACCCAGACCAAAAAACATGGTAGACTACAGTTTTGGGTACGGGTAAAAAAAACAGACAAAACCGTATAAAAACCGACACAAAACGGACTAAACCGGATGATCTCCTGTATGGGGCCCCGACAGCCCACGGGAAGGGGGCGTGTTTACCACTGCACGAAGTGGCGGCTGACACGCCCCCTATAGCAGAGCCGGAGCGCTGTCTTCAACAATCTCCAGCTCTGCCATAGCGATGTATTGATGGGGCACGTCGGCCACCACTTCGTGTGGTAGTTGACACCCGCTATCTGGCCAGCAAGCCGGGGCCCCGTACAGGAGATCGCGGGGGCCCCAGTGGTCGGACGCCCGTGATCCTTAGGATAGGGGATACGTTTTTCAGCACTGGACTACTCCTTTAAAGCAGAAAATGTTTTTAGTAGGGTTTTCATGGTAAAAAATGTTAATTCTTACATGTTCTGACATACTGGTTGTCAGAGGTGTAGCTATAGGGGAGCAGAGGTGACAGTCGCACTGGGGCCCTGGTGCCTAAGGGGGTCCCAAAACAAAACACATCTGACCCATAAGTGATCAGTAATATAATTGGCACATGGGGCCTGTACCAGATTTGGCATCGGGGCCCAGAAACTACAAGTTATGCCTTGTTAGTTGTCATATACCATCTGTTATGTGTTGGCACCAGTTCTACCCAGATTGGCAGGCAGGAAAGACATGTCCAGACCAAAACAAAAAACTGCACGTCACCTCACCACCAGTATGAACACGACACCAGACAGTAATCCGGACGCGCAGATGACAATGAGCCATATCCCAAGTCAAAAGTACAAAACAGAATGGTATCCAGCTTCCAGTGAAAAAGGAATTAAAATGTATCCTCTAATCAATCTATGTTAAAATCCAAACACAAAAAATGACATCACTATAAAAAAGAAGTGAAATTCTGACACGTTTCATGCTAAAAAGAGTGAAACCACGACCGGTTTCGAGTTCACACAGCTCTTAATCATATCTATGATTAAGAGTTATGTGTTAACTCGAAACGTGTCAGAGTTTCACTTCTTTTTAGAGTAACGTTGTTTTTTGTGTTTGGGTTATAACATGGATTGCTTAAAGGATACATTTTAACTCCTTTTTCACTGGAAGCTTGGTACCATGTTGTACTAAGACATGTGACTAAACTAGAATCAGGTGTATGACTTAATTTAGTACATTAAATACATCCAGGCAATTGAAGTCCTGTCGGTAGGATTTTCACATTACTTTGACTAACACCTTGCTCTAATCTACTTATACATCTGCACGGCCAAGCAATTTGTAGCACATTTTCCTTCGATCACCTTCAATTCAATATATTCCAAATTTTTTTTTTTAGTTTTTTTTTTTGCTTTGACTTCTGGGAACATCTGGCCGTTCTATAATGATTTATGAAGTGAAAGTGTTAACCGTGGCCCCCAGCTGGAGGAAAAGACATGGCTTCAGAGTTTTTATTAGGTGGCCTATTATGGAAAATAAAGTTTAATCCAACCGTAAAGTTCTGTATCTGAAAAACATCCTCGCAGTTAGAACCAGGGACAAAAGACACTTTTCAAGCCAGTAACCAGAGATCTTATATTGCATGTATAAGCAATGGGTACGGGGGGGAGTAGGTGGGGGACTTTTTTATTTTTTTAGCAGAAAGAACAAGATAATATTGATTTTCTTCGACTTTGGTGACTTGTGGTTTTTAATAGCAAATTATTTCTTCATGGTAAAAAAAAAAAATGAAGTTGATTCTGGTAGAAACTGCAAAGACAAATAAGCACGTGGGATGCATAAAAATTACACTAAAAAAACATAATCACTGTTATAAAAGTCCCCATTGATATAAGACAGCGTTTCCCAACCAGGGTGCCCCCAGCTGTTGCAAAACTACAACTCTCAGCATGCAGAGCCGGGGCCCTGTACCCCCCACGATCTAAACCTTTTCATAGGGGATGAGTTCTTCCCCATGATATATCTCCTTTAATGCAGTGTTTTCCAACCAGGGGGCCTCCAGCTGTTGCAAAACTACAACTCTCAGCATGCAGAGTCGGGACCCTGTACCCCCCACGATCTAAACCTTTGCATAGGGGATGAGTTCTTCCCCATGATAAATCTCCTTTAATGCAGTGTTTTCCAACCAGGGGGCCTCCAGCTGTTGCAAAACTACAATTCCCAGCATGCCCGGACAGCCTTTGGCTGTCCGGGCATGCTGGGAGTTGTAGTTTTACAACAGCTGGAAGCAACCTGGTTGGAAAACACTAGAGTACTATATGGACATGTTCGGTCCCATTTTCACATTATTATTGACAGTCCATGATACTCTCCTCTAAAAGGAATTTAGTAAACCAGACAATTCCTTTAAATGAAGCGACATTGCTAGCTAAATTAAAGGAGTACTCCGGTGGAAAACTTTTTTTTCTTTTAATGAACTGGTGCTGGAAAGTTAAACAGAATTGTAAATTACTTCTATTAAAAAATTTTAATCCTTTTAGTACTTTTTAGCAGCTGTATGCAACAGAGGAAATTATTTGCTTTTTTAATTTCTTTTTTTTTGTGTTGTCCACAGTGCTCTCTGCTGACACCTCTGTCCGTGTCAGGAACTGTCCAGAGCAGCATAGGTTTGCTATGGGGATTTTCTCCTGCTCTGGACAGTTCCTGATACGGGCATCAGGTGTCAGCAGAGAGCACTGTGGACAAGACAAAAATAAATAAATAAAAAATAAAAATTTTCCTCTGTAGCATACAGCTGCTAAAAAGTACTGAAAGGATTAAGAATTTTTTTTTTTAATAGAAGTAATTTACCAATCTGTTTAACTTTCTGGCACCAGTTCATTTAAAAAAAAAAAAGTTTTCCACCGGAGTACCCCTTTAAGATCGCATTAACCACTGTTAATGGTGGATAACCGGATACTTTGATTGAAGCCTTTCGGCAAGATGTGTTCTACAGATCCGTCACTGCGATCACTCCCGCTCTTAAACGTAACCTTTAAATTCACACTTTGTATTAAAAAATAACGTGAAAGCACCTATCCCCCCCCCCCCCCCCCCCCCGCTTTACGCGGCTTTAGAGACTCTCCTCGAAATGAGACAGAAAATGTGAAAGCTATAAAGCTGATACATTGGGGACATGTTAAGCACTCTCGTTATATGTAAACCTCCTTTTATATTTATCTCATGCTCCATTAAGTCAATTAGCATTTAAACTTAATAAGATGCTTTAAATCAGTGAAAAATACCGAATGGCAAATCATAGCCGGCAAGGTAGTGAAAGCAACATCTGGAATGCCAAATGATGCCAACCCCAGAATAAAGAGTGTAGAGACCGAGCCGCCTCTGTTTGCTTTTTTTTGAAGGTGTACAGATGAAATTTCAGCCTTTATCGGTTGACATTATCCAATAATACTCCACAAATGTTTTTTCTATCATCACGTGGATCCTGCAGTTTTCCTTCCAACCTCTTGTAAATGACAAACGTTATGCACCTGACATTTATGGCACGTTTTATATAAAGTGCCAAGCTTCGGAGTTTAGAATCTAATATGGGACTTTTTTCCTAAATAAAATGAACCAGACACTTACATTGTATAAAGATCATTTCCAATATATACAGTGTATACATGTCCATAGAGTAATGTCCTAGCTGAAACTGAACTGACGTGTGAGCATATTAACATGTAACAACTTTACTATAGCAGGCCTAATAATATCTATCTATCTGTCTGTCTGTCTGTCTATCTATCTATCTCCTATCTATCTATCTATCTATCTATCTCATATCTATCTGTCTCAAATCTATCTGTCTATCTATCTATCTATCTGTCTATCTATCTATCTCCTATCTATCTATCTATTATCTATCTATCTATCTCATATCTGTCTCAAATCTATCTGTCTATCTATCTATCTATCTATCTATTATCTATCTATCTATCTATCTATCTCATATTTATCTGTCTCAAATCTATCTGTCTATCTATCTATCTATCTATCTGTCTGTCTGTCTGTCTGTCTGTCTGTCTGTCTGTCTGTCTATCTATCTATCTATCTCCTATCTATCTATCTCATATCTATCTATCTATCTCCTATCTATCTATCTATCTATCTCATATCTATCTGTCTATCTATCTATCTGTCTATCTATCTATCTCCTATCTATCTATCTCATATCTATCTATCTATCTCCTATCTATCTATCTATCTATCTATCTCATATCTATCTGTCTATCTATCTATCTGTCTATCTATCTATCTATCTCCTATCTATCTATCTATCTATCTATCTATCTATCTATCTATCTATTATCTATCTATCTATCTATCTATCTCATATCTATCTGTCTCAAATATATCTGTCTATCTATCTATCTATCTATCTATCTATTATCTATCTATCTATCTATCTATCTCATATCTATCTGTCTCAAATCTATCTGTCTATCTATCTATCTATCTGTCTGTCTGTCTGTCTGTCTGTCTATCTATCTATCTCATATCTATCTATCTCATATCTATCTGTCTCATATCTATCTATCTCCTATCTATCTATCTATCTATCTATCTATCTAAAGTAGGTATTAGGCAGCACACCAAACAGTGTTCAAATCAAAGTGCGGTTTAATATCCCATATCAAGATACAACGTTTCGGCAGTATCACACTGCCTTTCTCAAGCATAACATGGTGGGTATCAGAGTGACAATATATCAGGTGAACAATCAAATTCCAATCATTGCATAATTACAAAAAATTATCAAAATTCATATACAACATGATAGCAAAAATAGAAACCAATCATATACAGTGTTAAAGGAAAATGCAAGTGTTCATATAATAAAAATTCTGTGCATATATATATATTTTTATATTCCATCATAAAACCATAAATAGTTAATTACAGTGCAGGTGTAATGATTAAAAACATAAACAAAAGAGGTTATCCATCAGTATTACTAAAAGAAAGTGAACAAAAAGCGCTTGCGTTAAAACGTGACACCCTGATTTCCTCTTCAGAAAGAATCATTAAACCACCACGCATCAGTTTTATTTCCACCTATAATACAGCCTCTAATAACATCGCTAGGATCATTAGAAAACACTGGTCTATTGTGCAAAAATGTTATATTAATATCCCTGAATTTCAAATCCCCCCCCTGATGTCATACCGCAGATCCCCCAACTTACGTGATAAGCTGGTGAAGGCGGATGTGTCTGGCAACAAGGGTGACCGACAAAAATATCTGACAGTGGCACAAAAGGGGTCCTTCCCATGCAGGACATGTATTAACTGTCCTCGCATGGATAAGGGTCCGTTTTTTTGTCACCCAAGAACTAAGAAAGAATATAAACTAAAATGTTATCTACCATGTAAATCGAGTTATGTAATATATGTCTTGACTTGCCCTTGCAAACTACTTTATGCCGGAGAAACGACATTGGACTTCCGGACCCGCCTCAACCAACACCCGTATTCCATATGTAAAGGACGTGTGGATTTACCGGTGTCGAAGCATTTTATTGAGGCGGGTCATTTGGAATCGGATTTAAGATACACTCTAATTGATCATGTTCCTAATACCAAGAAAAGTGGCGACAGGGAAAATCGCCTCAAAAGGCGAGAATTATATTGGATTTATGAGCTAGGCTCCCTGCGACCATTGGGTCTCAATGTTGATTTCTCTGTTACCCCAGCCATCTATAACGCATGATTGTCATCTCGGATAGTGGATATCAGCTACTATTGTTTGAAATGTTAAAAAACATATATTATTTGTAATAATAATTTTTGTTTCTCTTGCCTTTTAGATCGTTTTTAACTCTTTGGAACAATCTGGTGAGTCATCACAGCCATTCTCAATGTTGATATTCTACTGCATTAATATCAATATTCGTTTTATGACATCTGAATTACTATTGTCTCAATATATTTTTTGTCTTTACTATTGAGCTATGTGTGCCCCGGCACGCTGGGACGCACATTAGCTCTATTTTTAATTACTTATTGCTATGAAGTAATTGTATATCACATTTATATATACACTATAGTGTTTAGTTCACATTTGATATATTTCCTCATTTTAATTTTTCATTTTTTGTGGATGTGGATGTGTACACTTTGTGGCGCGCGCATGGACACAGATACATAACATATTTGAATACCATCCACTACTCTTTTACACGAGCACAGTTTATATATATCCACTTTTTATTTTATTTCACCTCCCCTTTTCTTTTAAAAAAGATTTTAAATTTTTTTTAAAAAAATTGTTTTCTCACACTGTACATATTCATCTTTCTCATTTTTTTTATATATCTATTTTCTTATATATCTACCTTTTTCTCATCTCACTGTATTGATTTAAGCACACACACAGTTTTCAGTAAAATTTTTGCCAACTTCATGCCCTTAAAAAAGATGTCGGTTCAGGACCTGCGCTGCTACTGCGCACACGCGTGTGTCCCGGATTCAGTACCGGGACTCACGCTGGGTCCGCGCATGCGCCGGTCCAGGACGTATACATGTCATATGACTAAATGATGCAGATACGTCGATCACATGACACCAGTGCCATGTGAGCCCGGGGGTCATGTGATTTCGGCGTCCGGAAGCTGCAATGGCGGCAGTAACCAAGAGATACATATCGCATCCCTATGATGTAAAGTTAATTATGGTGAGTCATGACAGCCCACCCCCTCACTAATGTTTTTAATCATTACACCTGCACTGTAATTAACTATTTATGGTTTTATGATGGAATATAAAAATATATATATGCACAGAATTTTTATTATATGAACACTTGCATTTTCTATTTTTGCTATCATGTTGTATATGAATTTTGATAATTTTTTGTAATTATGCAATGATTGGAATTTGATTGTTCACCTGATATATTGTCACTCTGATACCCACCATGTTATGCTTGAGAAAGGCAGTGTGATACTGCCGAAACGTTGTATCTTGATATGGGATATTAAACCGCGCTTTGATTTGAACACTATTTGGTGTGCTGCCTTATACCTACTTTGGATATTGGCTATACAGTCTGCGACTGGGACTGTTGATTTTGGCTTGCACCCACCTGCTGTGGAATTACTCTGGTGTGCTATCCTCGCATCTCTCTCTGTGTATCTATCTATCTATCTATCTATCTATCATCTCATATCTATCTATCTATCTATCTATCTATTACCTATCTATCTATCTATCTATCTCCTATCTATCTATCTATCTATCTCCTATCTATCTCCTATCTATCTACTATCTATCTCATATCTATCTATCTATTACCTATCTATCTATCTATCTATCTCCTATCTATCTATCTATCTATCTATCTCCTATCTATCTCCTATCTATCTCATATCTATCTATCTATTACCTATCTATCTGTCTATCCCATATCTATCTCCTATCTATCTCCTATCTTTCTACTATCTATCTATCTACTATCTCATATCTATCTAATTATCTATCTATCTCATATCTATCTATCTATCTATCTATCTATCTATCTATCTCCTATCTATCTACTATCTATCTATCTCATATCTATCTATCTATCTATCTAATTATCTATCTATCTCATATCTATCTATCTATCTCCTATCTATCTATCTCATATCTATCTATCTCATATCTATCTCCTATCTATCTACTATCTATCTATCTACTATCTATCTATCTCATATCTATCTATCTATCTCTCTCATATCTATCTATCTATCTATCTCATATCTATATATCTATCTATCTCATATCTATCTATCTATCTATCTATCTATCTATCTATCTCATATCTATCTATATCATATCTATCTATCTATCTATCTATCTACTATCTATCTATCTCATATCTATCTATCTCATATCTATCTATCTATTTATCTATCTACTTGAAGAAAAGTTGGTGGCACTCCAAATCGGTGAAAAAAAATGATGTTTATTCCCTCCCACATAGAGCTACATTTTGGCAACCTCACGCTGCCATTCTCAAGCTTGAGAATGGCAGCGTGAGGTTGCCGAAATGTAGCTCTATGTGGGAGGGAATAAACGTCACTTTTTTTCACCAATTTGGAGTGCCACCAACTTTTCTTCAAGTATATACCTTTGGGTCCCTCACCAGGATCAACGGCGGAAGGCACCCATGCTACCAGTGCTACCTGCTCTACCTCTATCTATCAATCTATCTGTCTATCCCATATCTATCTATCTATCTGTCTGTCTGTCTATCTATCTATCATCAATCAATCAATCAGCTATCTATCTATCCCATATCTATCTATCAAACATCTATCTGTCTATCCCATATCTATCTATATATCTAAATATCTCCTATCTATCTACAGAGATCCCTCAACTTACAATGGACTCAACATACAATAGTTTCAACATACAATGGTATTTTCTGGACCATTGTAGCTTGAAACCAGACTCAACATACAATGCTACGGACAGTCCAGATCTGTGAAACGTGTCAATGGCCGGAAGAACTGACCAATCAGAATGGGCATTCACTGGTAAAACCCCTGTATTACTGAAGTGTATGCACTGAATTCCTGTCTGGTAGCGCCCCCTAAAGTACAGGGAGGTATTACATGTTCTGTACACTTTACCTGTGCCAGGGTTAGCTGCTCCTTTGGACACCAGGTAAGGGCGGCTCCATTTAACTTTTTTAGGACATTTGGGGAAATGTATCATTAGGTGCCTATTGTAGATACAGATCTACCCCTTTACACTGCTTGTCTAATTTACACTCTTGCTCAAGATTTACTAAAGTTGTGCACTCCTTTGATATATTTTGTGCAAATATAGAAACGCCCCCCCCCCCCCCCTCGCTCTACCGTACATTCCTTCTCTACCTCACACTTCACAGAGCTGGGGCATTTTCTTGTTTTACACTGCTTACATACAGCGATGGCTGTAAATGTTGGCACCCCTGAAATTTTTCTAGAAAATTAAGTATTTCTGGGGACTATTTGACATATGTTTGGGGTCATTGTCCTGCTGGAAGACCCAAGATCTCGGACACAAACCCAGCTTTCTGACACTGGGCTGTACAGTGTGACCCAAAATCCATTGGTAATCCTCAGATTTCATGATGCCTTGTACACATTCAAGGCACCCAGTGCCAGAGGCAGCAAAACAACCAAAACATCATTGAACCTCCACCATATTTCACTGTAGGTACTGTGTTCTTTACTTTGTAGGCCTCATTCCGAAACAGTAGAATGTGCTTTACCAAAAAGCTCTATCTTGGTCTCATCTGTCTACAAGCCGTTTTCCCAGAAGGGTTTTGGCTTACTCAAGTTCATTTTGGCAAAATGTAGTCTTGCTTTTTTATGTCTCTGTGTCAGCAGTGGGGTCCTCCTGGGTCTCCTGCCGTAGTATTTAATTTCATTTAAATATCGGATAGTTCTCGCTGACACTGATGCTCCCTGAGCCTGCAGGACAGCTTGAATATCATTGGAACTTGTTTGGGGCTGCTTAGCCACCATCCGGACTATCCTGCATTGACACCTTTCATCAATTTTTCTCTTCCGTTCCCACCCGGAGAGATAGGCTATAGTGCCATGGGTTGCAAACTTCTTGATGATGTTGCGCACTGTGGACAAAGGCAAATCTACATCTCTGGAGATGGACTTGTAACCTTGACATTGTTGATATTTTTCCACAATTTTGGTTCTCAAGAAAGTTCCTTTCTCCTCTTTCTGTTGTCCATGCTTAGTGTGGCACACACAGACACACAATGCAAAGACTAAGTGAACTTCTCTCCTTTTCCTTTTTATGTGCTTTCAGGTGTGATTTGTATATTGCCCACACCTGTTTCTTGCCCCAGGTGAGTTTAAAGGAGCATCACACGCTTGAAACAATCTTATTTTTCCACAGTTTTGAAAGGGCGCCAATAATTTTGTCCAGCCCATTTTTGGAGTTTGGTGACATTATGTCCAATTTGCTTTTTTCCTCCCTTTTTTGGTTTAGTTCCAATACACACAAAGGGGATAAACATGTGTATAGCAAAACATGTGTTACTGCAATCCTTTTCTGTGAGAAATACTTCATTTTCTAGAAGAATTTCAGGGTTGACAACATTTATGGCCATGACTGTAGCTAGAAGTGCTGGAGCAGCAGTGTGTGCCAAACAAAACTCAATAGTAATATCATAAATCTTTATAAAGTACACAAAGGGGGAGAATTTGGCACCCAAAATTTGGCGCAAAAAGTATCGACCACATTTTCAAAAAGCTTTGTGCCGCAGTTTACACTGTTCATGTCAGTTTTGTAAAAGTGGGCATGTCCACGTATATTGTCCGCTTTACATGATATTTTCGAAGGGGTGAAAGTCCAGTTTACATCAAAAATTTCACACCAGCTTTTTGGTAGAAATCACAGAAATGGTTGTAGTTTTTTTTTCTTCTCATTTTAGATACGTGAATGTGGAGGACTACGTCAGATTCGGCAGATTGCGATGATGAACAGCGTTTTTTTTAAATGTCAATAAAAGGGTTACCGAAGGCTGTGGGGGAGTTTTTTTTATTTTATTTTTTTAAATAAAACATTTTTTTCAATGTGTTGTGTTTTTTATAATTGAATTTTCAGGCTTAGTAGACAGAATTAGTAGACAGAATCCAGAATCCAGTACTAAACCGGGGCTTAGCGTTAGCCCAAAAATCAGCTAGCCCTAACCCCCAATTATTGCACAGGGGTGCCGGGAAGAGCAGTACCAACAGGCCCAAAGTGTCAAAAATGGCGCTCCTGGGCCTCGGCGGTAACAGGCTGGTGCTCTTTAGGCTGGGGAGAGCCAGTAACAATGGTCCTCACCCACCCTGGTAACATCAGGCTGTTGCTGCTTGGTTGGTATCTGGCTGATAATGAAAAAATGGGGGAACCACACACGTTTTTTATTTATTTATTTAAAATAATAAAAAATAAAAATGCATAGGGTTCCCCCTATTTTCAGTATCAGCCAGATACCAAGCAAGCAGCAACAGCCTGATGTTACCAGGGTGGGCGAGGACCATTGTTACTGGCCCTCCCCCGCCTAGGCCCAGAAGCGCCATATTTGATGCTTCGGGCATGTTGGTACCGGCTCTTTCCGGCACCCCTGTGGCGGTGGTTACCGGGTAATAATTAGAGGTTCGCCTTGGCTAATTTTGGGGCTAACGCTAAGCCCTGGCACAGTAATGGATTCTGTCTATAAGACAGCTTCCACTACTAAGCCTGAAAATTCAATTATAAAAAACACAATACATTGAAAAAAAATTTATTTAAAAAAACACTCCCCCACAGCACTTGTTAATTATTTTATTGAAATTTAAAAAACCGCTGGTCATCGTTGCAGTCCACCGAATCTGACTTAGTCCTCTGCATTCATGTATCTGAAATGAGAAGAAAAGAAAAACAAGAAATAGGGGTTAGTACATTTTTTGTGCTCTCCCCTGGGGAGAGCGCACATAATGCAGCTTGTTCACAAACAGGGAGCCTCCAATTGTTGCTAAACTACAACTCCCATCATGGGGGCTGTAGTTAAGCAACAGCTGGAGTCTCCATGTTTGGGAACACAGTGCCAGAAAGGCTCTGTTTCCATTATGCAAAACGCATAATGAGAACAGAGTCAGGCCTGGACTGTGTAGCTCAATTCGTCCCTCAGCCCCTGGACTAAAACTCCCATCATGGGACCTAGTCAGTCCCATAATGGGAGTAGTTGTAGCACAGCAGTGCTGAGGGGTGGCACTTGCACATCCCCGGCTTCGGGACTTTTAGGACTACTATTCCCATCATGGACAGACTCCATCCATGATGGGAGTTATAGTCCAGGGGCTGAAGTGCAGATCGCACCTGGTCCTTCTCCAGAGACCTGCTGCGATCCGCTGCCAGCTGGCCGCTCCTGTACACACCGCTCATAATTCATAATCCCCACCGCCGGGAGACAGGAACTCTGGTGAATAGCTTTTCACCAATCAGAGCTCCCGTTTCCCGAGAGGGGATTATGAAATGTGATACAGTATACAGGAGCCGGGGGGCAGCGCAGTGTAGCCGCATGTTCCGCCGGCTTTTACAGTTAATAAATGCGGATCGCAGTGGGTCTCTGGAGAATGTCCCAGTGCGATCTGCACCTCAGCCCCTGGACTAAAACTCCCATCATGGGCTGAGTCTGTCCATCATGGGAGTAGTAGTCCTAACTGTCCCAAAATAGTTAATATAATTCTCAAATGTTTTAGAACACTTTGGTACGTGTCCTCCGAGGTGGTGTATATTTGCGCAAGAAAAGTGCATTTGCGCATTTTTTTGGCGTTTAAAAAAAACACGCAGTTCATAAATTCGATTCTACAGTAGAAAGTGCTCTATGGTAAACTTAACCGTAGACATGGCTATGAAGAATTATATCAGATTTTTTTTGGGGGGGGGGGGGGGGAAGGCAAAAAAAATAGACAAAAAAAGCTCTATATACAATGATGAATTCCCCCCATTGTGTGTACTGTACAGGACCCTAAAGAAGCTCCTGTCCTCTACATAGACAGTGATTTACAGCTCCCAGCAGATCTTTTTTTACCTTTATATGTCAGGACTGCCATGGAGACAAACATTGCACCAACTTATTCCAACGTGATTGTCTCCAACCTGGAGGAGGAGTATGTCTGTGTTTCCCACCACTTCGGCCATGTGGTGGATATACATAGATGACGTCTTTCTCCTCTGGGTGGGCTAGGAGGCGCAATTATTGGCATTCCATGACTAACTGAATAACAATCACCCCAATATCAAATTTATACTGACACACTCAAAAAAATCCGTACAATTTTTGGATGCAGTAGTTCAAATTGAGGGATTCTGTTTAATCAGATTTATTTGTAAAGGCCAAATAACTGACTCTAATTCTATCCTTAGTTACGATATTCAACACCAATGCTTCATTCATTACCAACTAGTCAAATGTTGCACTCAAAAAGGATAATCAGTTCAGATTCCAAGCTGGAGCCGGCACTTGATAACATGGCGTCCAACTTCTCTGAATGTGGATATCCTAGAAAATTGCTGGGCCACAAGTAATCAAGAAGTATTGAAAAGGAACAAGCAGGAACTTTTGTATAATAAGAAAAGAGAATCTATACCAAGGTTAGCATTTTTATCCACGTTCTCAGGCAGGCTATCCAGTGTCTTGAGAAGACACTGGCATATCCTAAAGGACGGCTTTGAGGGAGTGGAGGAATTTAAACATCTACCAATTATGTCATACTGAAGATCCTGTAACCTTAAGGATCGTCTGGTGAGGGCAGATGTGTCCACCCCAGGGCCCAAACAGAGTTTTATTACGTCTATGAATCCTGGATCTTATCCATGCAGATCCTGAATTAACTGTCCACTTATGCACAAAGGGAATACATTTGTGCATCCAGGCACAGGGGTTGAATACAAAATCCAACACTACTTAAGATGCAATTCTTCATTTGTAATCTACGTGTTGAGGTGCCCCTGCTTAGCTAGTGTATGTGGGGGAGACAACATGCGATTTTAAGACTTGTATAAACCATCAGCGATATACGATTTGCAAGAAAAATCAAGACCTCTCCGTCACAAAACACTACAGTGAACATGGTCACACGGAAAAGGACCTTCACTTCATGTTAATTGACCGTGTCTCCCCCCCCCCCCCCCCCCCCGAAAAAAGGTGGGGACAGGGTGAGTCACCTAAAGAGAAGGGAGTTAAAATGGATATATACATTGTGGTCATTAAGACTAGTGGGATTAAATGTTGAATTTAAAGTAAATCACAAAATATGTCATATGTAATATATCCAGAATGTGAGTTCTCTAGTATAAAATAATGCTGCTACAAACTGGAGTGAGAGATGGTAATTTTTTCTGTATTTTTTTTATATTTTAATAATTTTTGTTTTTACCTTTTGTTCCAGCGTTGAGGAGGACCGTGACGTGCATGAAGAAACACACAGAACTACAAGGGACGTCTTCATGTATAATACAGAAAAATGGAGCGAGCGTGGTCAGGATCCGAAGCCTCCAGCGTTGCCGGAAGCCGTTGAGGTGGGTGCTGCAGGCGAGATCCCGGGGGTCCCCAGCAGCGGGACCTCTGCGATCTGACATCTTATCCCCTATCCTTTGGATAGGGGATAAGATGTCTAGGGCGGAGTACCCCTTTAAGATCTATGATACATTTTTATAGCATGTTGATTAAAGACAGACTAGCGATGCAGTGGGAGAGCGCACTGGAGTGACAGCCTTCGCTCGGCTTTGCTAATCGCTTTGCTAATTGGTGAACTGACACACCGGGTATTCGAAACAGAGGGATGTCTGTACATTCCACCGTCATCAGAGAAGTTTGCTCCTGAGATTCCGTGTCCCCACCACTCACGATGCGCTGATAAATCCAGCAGAACGAGCTGCTCTACGCTGCAGAATGACATCCAGGTCTCTATACAAACACCTGAGGAAGGGCTAGCCCATTCTAAACATAGCGCCTATGGAAAAGCATCAGCATAGCACGCATGCGCACGGAATGCCTTCACCCCTGTAATGTTTACACACCACGTCATTTCCTGCTGAGTGCCAGAAGTACAGAATACGGTATGGAACTTTAACATTACTTGGCGTTCCATGTGGTAATGTGTGGAAACATGTACGTTGGGATTTCATATGTATACAGTTTGATTTGTATGATGATTTGCACAATTTTTATCATTTACATAACATAGGTTCCTTAAGGATGTGTATATGAGTGTATATGAACCCCGTATATGTCATCTTAGCTGCACATATTCTGTATATTTATTGATTCTGTATAATTGTATAATTAATGGTAATGAATTTTGTAAACTATTTATACCCTGCACTATGTATCACTTGTTGCTTGACAATGTCCGTGTGAGACGGCTGAATTGTCGCTGTGATGTTTGGTGAATAAAGTCATACACTTTTTCTTCACGTGAACCAGAGTGCCGCTATTTTCTTTTGTGTGGATATCTATCTATCTATCTAGAAGTAGAATGTGAAGCAGCACAACCAAAAAAGAGGAAACAATGATGGCTGCCAGCAGACCGCTGTCCCAGGTAACGGGTCAATAGTAGACAGCAAGATGAAAAAATTCCGCAGCACTCGAATTTAAGATGCAAAGGTGATGGATTTCTTAGCCTGACGGGCTAATAAATCCATCACCTTTTGCATCACCTTTTGCATCTTAACTTGTAGTGCTGCGGAATTTTTTAATCTTGCTATCTATCTATCTTTCTATCTATCTCCTATCTATCTATCTATCTATCTCATATCTATCTATCTATCTATCTATCTGGGGGGACACATTTTGATCAAAAAGTGCGCTAGGAGCCTCCATTTTTTGACCTAGAGTGCTGTTGCAACTTTCTTTTTTGTATATCTATCTATCTCCTATCTATCTATCCATCCATCTATCTATCCTGGACCAGGAGACTGTTTACCATTAGGATGGCTGTGTAGTCGCATAGCTGGTAGTAGTTGCATCTCCTTTTGTACTATTGGTTATTTACTGTATAAGTGCTGGTAGCTTTGTCCCCTAGTGAGGTCCACTGTAGGAACATTAACTCATGCAGTACAATTTTTGTTCACTTATCTGTGATGATCAGAAACAAACAGTCACAGTGCTTACTTGCTGCCCATTTGTTTTAGAGATGGGAGTCTCAGCTGTTGCTATGACATATCAGAAGTTTTTTTTTAAAGATACAGCCCCCCTTACATTCAGGAGTTGTAGACTTGGACATCAGAGAGTTGGTCTAAGGGAATGCACGCTAAACAGAATGTACCAGCAGATTTTACATAGTAAGACATAGTAGCTGCAGAAGACAAATGTGTATCAATGCCAGCTGGTTTCTAGACAGCAGAACCAGGCTTAATCTCTAGCAGTCACCTTTCCAGGGTCCTGACTGTGTCTTCCGGGGGTTCAGATTCCCCCAGGACTTACAGTGAAGCAGAATGGAATGACCAGCTCCAGAAAAGTCATACAAGAACATATAAATTTGGCAAGGTGACAAAAATAAGATTAGCAACTTACCTTTTGATGACATGAACAGGAGATGATATATTAAATGAAAACAATGAAAACAAATCATAATGACTGCAACCAGGAATAAAAAAAAGGATGACAAAACTGAGAGGAATAAGGAACCATCCCCAACTAATTCTCCATAATCTTTCCCTATGTCTTTCCCTAAATTCTACATTACACCAGAACAACTACCAGAACCACTGGGCCCGCAATATCCCTGTAATTGTCCTAGACCATAAACTAACCCTAGCTGAAGAAACGAAAGCATCAGGATCCAGAGCAACACAAACTGAGCTAATGTAAAACACAGAAACCTGCAAGGAAAACAAACTAAGAAAACTCCACCAAACAAATACAATTATCAGGATCGCATGAACAGGAATCAAAAAATACCCAAGGAACAGGGACAAGAATATGGAAATGTGGGTTAACTAATAACATTCCATCCCAAACTATCTAGGACTAAACAACCAAGATTCCTTGATCCATTGCTGTAGAACATGACATTAGACAGTTTTATAGCAATTGCCTCAAACCTATTAATGGACAGGAGAAGAGAGAATAGAGTCCTGCTATTTGTAACAAAATGGTCTAAAATTTTTAAGGATATATATATATATATCAGGAGAAAAAGATCATCAGTACAAGTCAGGTGAGCGATTTTTACTATTTATATCTTTTGGATTAAAACTTATGTCATATTTCTTAAAACAAATGTAATGCCCTTAAATCAAAAGCATAATACACAAAAAAGTATTTCGCACTTATAAATAATTGTCAATCCCATTGACATTGTCAAGTTTATATTGTTGTAAATATTTGTTATTTGGGTGCGCTAAAAGTATTTCTCTTCAACCATGGTAAGGTTAATGTTAAGATTAGAGCATTTGTCAACAGTGACCAAAATAAACTTTGAAGAAAGAACAATAAGCTGTATGTATCTGTGTGTGTAAACAGTCAATGCACACCAATCATTAACCCCTTGAGAGTATATATATGGATGAAGTGCGTGGTGGGCTCATGGAAGGGGCTCAGGAGCTGGGCCTGCTCCATAGTTGCCATAATTTGCAGCCAGCTGCTTTTCGCAGATGACAGCTATAGGCAGGGACACTGTCAATTCTGTGGTCTGATCAGCCCCCAAAAATGCATTTGCAGGATCTTGATCATTTGTCATGGTAGCCAGTGGTCTTTTGAAGGGCTTTGCGGCTGTCATGTCAGGAGTTCTATTACAGCCTTCCCATGGCAGGTTGTAATGGAACATGAGCAGTTTGACAATACAGTATACTGCAATACATATGTATTGCAGTAAACTGTACAATCAATAGTGAAGTGCCCTAGGGGTACTAGAAAGTCATTTAAAAATGTAAAAAAAAAACATCTACATATTAAATTTTTTTCTGTTGTACTGTAGTCATACAGATTTTCAGTCTAACCATACTAATTAATGAAATCCCCCCAAAAATAGTCAGATTGATCATAGACGGTATCTTTATGATATTGAATGTTTTGAGTAATTTATTAGATTCATATTAGCGTTCATTACAATTCCCAAAAGACATTTTGTTTGATGGCCAAATTATTTATGCATGATGTTTCATATTGTAGCGATATCTTCAGATATTCTCTCCTAGAACCAATGCTTGAATGAGAGAATACGGTTGAAACAGAGAATCTGTCTCAGCATTTTTTCACTTTTTTTTTTTAACGGAATTCAAGATGAAAACCTCTGGATCTGGATTTAAATTACTGTAGGACCAATAGAAGACTATGGGTCCCATGTTATGGCTCCCTTCAACTCAGAGGCTCTACTAATAATTATGTGCCATGTCCATGAGCCTATACTTATTACTTGCATGTGTTTTTGGTAATGTTTTCTTTGTCTTTCTATTATGTTTTATATTATTAATTCATCCCTTTAACAGTGTTCTGTTCTAACAAATGTTATTGGGTTGAAACTCTGATTTCCATATGTGTTGACCTGAAAAGTATTACATATGAATAAAGTGAGATCAGGCAGGAGCAGTAATTCATTAATGGAAATGAATTGTTCATCGAGGCCTTGAGTTAAAAAGGATGAGCAAGTGATTATATTTAAATTTGCTATAATTGATTTGGGGAAGAGCCGCGGTGACAAGAATGAATTGATCATTAAATTTATTAGAGAGATAAATTCCATGACTATTAAGGCTTCGAATGGAAACACTTTGCTGACTGCTCAAGAATATACAGGAATAAGTGATATTTTAGGAGAAAACTCAGCCGTTAACATATAACATCTTAACATTGAAGTATATGTTATACTTTCAGTCAAGAAAAATCTCTCAATATCATGGTATGAACGCAAATATTGGATCCACTGACATCCAGAACAATATCATTTAAATCCTTCCCACTAATTGGTTTGATGGATTTTATCTCATTTTCTGCTTTGCTTACATCTCTACTCGACTATTAAACCATATAAAGACAAAGACATGAGGAAAAACCACTGAAAATCAACTAGTTGATGGGGTTTCCGTCAATAAAACCTATTTTCAACTGTCTAATAAATAAATATATATTGGTACATAAAGTTATTTTACTACCTTACTGTCTATCATGCTTCCTGTCTGCTTTCAATGCAAACTGTTGTCTTCATTATCCCAACTTCCTGTTTGACTCCCTGGTTCTCTGCACACTATAGCCAGGAATTCAGCCAACCCTATTTCCATCCCACTATGTAGGAGGGGTTATAGTCAAGAAGGTGTAATGGGAAGGAGATAGAGTGAGCTGAATTCCCAGCTAGAGTGTTCTGACCAGACACAAAGTTGGCATAATGAAGACAACAGAGCAAACAGTTTGCATCAGAAAGCATGAAAGAAATGTTATTTGCCAATATATGTTAATTTATTAGACAGTTAATAAATAGACTTAAACATCAGGCAAACCCTTTAAAATGTTGGCTACCAAATGCTTAATGTTTCACATGTTGACCAGGACTCCTCTACGGAAACATAGTCAGAAAACTATGTTATATTATGGTACATTAAATAACAAGGTTCAATTAAGGTTCATTTTACAGCTATCTGCCCAATTCCTTATTCTGGTATTCTTGGACCATACAAACGTTCATGTTCTCTTCTATGAAGACAAGAAAATTGGACATTTAAAAATCCAACCTGCAAATTTTTTTCTCCTTCATAACAAACATTGAGGGATCCTCAGGTTGGCAAAAGTTATAATAGAGTATGGAGGCAATTATAATAGAGTCTGGAGGCAATTATAATAGAGTCTGGAGGCAAATATAATAGAGTCTGGAGGCAATTATAATAGAGTCTGGAGGCAATTATAATAGAGTCTGGAGGCAAATATAATAGAGTCTGGAGGCAATTATAATAGAGTCTGGAGGCAAATATAATAGAGTCTGGAGGCAATTATAATAGAGTCTGGAGGCAATTATAATAGAGTCTGGAGGCAATTATAATAGAGTCTGGAGGCAATTATAATAGAGTCTGGAGGCAGTTATATGTCAGTATAAGGTGGGCTCAAATCGTTCTGGGTATGGTATTGAGCTTCTTTAGTGCCACCTATAATTGACAGCTCCAGTGTCCAGTTATAAGGCAGCTATTGTGTCAATCATAGCTGAGAGGAGGAGCCTGGAAAGCTTTTAATACACGGAACTCTGTGCACAAAACAAGAAGAGCCCACCTCCTGGAAACTTCCTGAAGTGACAGCCGGGCCTTAAAGGGGTACTCCACTGTAAAACATTTTTATTTATTTTTTTTAATCATCTGGTGCCAGAAAGTTAAACAGATTTGTAAATTACTTCTATTAAAAAAAAACGTAATCCTTCCAGTACTTATCATATGCTGTTATGATCCACAGGAAGTTCATTTCTTTTTGAATTTCCTTTTAGCCTGACCACGGTGTTCTCTGCTGACACCTCTGTCCATTTTAGGAACTCTCCAGAGTACAAGCAAATCCCCATAGAAAACCTCTCCTGCTCTGAACAGTTCCTGACATGGACAGAGGTGTCAGCAGAGAGCACTGTGGTCAGACAGAAAGAAAATTCAAAAAGTAAAGAACTTCCTGTGGATCATAACAACAGCTGATAAGTACTGGAAGGATTAAGAAATTTTAATAGAAGTAATATACAAATCTGTTTAACTTTCTGGCACCAGTTGATATAAAAAAAAATGTTTTCCAGTGGAGTACCCCTACAGCATTACTACCCATACAGCATTACTACCCCTACAGCATTACTACCCCTACAGCATTACTACCCCCACAGCATTTTGTAAGACACTAGGTATGATTCCACTCAACTTCTTGAACTTTGGTATAGAGCTGCCAGAAGTTTTGATTGCTCAGAAATGCTGAAAAACTCCCTTTAATTAGATGTGACTGTTTTTGTGACTACTTGTGGTCCCCGGGAAATAACAGATTGAATAGACTGGTTGACTGGTTGTTACCATTTCCTTACCCACTTCCTGTGTTTCCCTACACAGTCTGATAATGTTGGCACTGATTGGACAGTACAAGTATGTAAGGACACACCCCTAACTGGTAACACCCAGTTGTCAAATTTTCAAGTTAAATATTGCTTCGACTAGTATATTTATTAAAATAACACATAATGGCAGAAAAATAGATTGTAGGATACTGGTCACTAGATAAGCAACACTTTGACAGAAATAATATCACTGGGATTTTTTTCTTCACAAAAAAAGAAAACAGTGTTTAGGAACATTTGGCAGGTTTGACACTTTAACTTAGGTCTGCATGATATGCAAGATTTAAAGGGGTACTCCACCCCTAGACATCATATCCCCTATCCAAAGGCTAGGGGATAAGATGTCTGATCGCGGGGGGTCCCGCCCCTCCGCCTCCTCAATGCAAGTCTATGGGAGGGGGCGTGACAGCAGTCACGCCCCCTCCCAGAGACTTGCATTGAGGGGGTGGGGTGTGATGTCACACGGGGGCGGAGTCGTGATGTCACAATCTTCCGTTCCCGTAGTCGGAGCCAGAACATCCAGCGCTGCCGGAAGCAGATACAGGTGGGTGCTGCATGCTATATTGCGGGGGTTCCCAGCTGCGGATCCCCCGCGATCAGACATCTTATCCCCTATCCTTTGGATAGGGGATAAGATGTCTAGGGGTGGAGTACCCCTTTAACAACAGCCTGGAAAGAAGTCGGCCATGTTTGTCATTTTTGTTGCTAATCAGTGGAAATTTCTATTGTTCTGGAAAAATCCTTTGTCCATGAACAATCTTCCAGGAGAAAATAGACACTTAGTTAAAAAGTAGATTTGATGACCTATAGGGGGTCAGGAGACATAATAACATCAAAATAAAACATAATTCCTTTTTAATTCGAGCTAATATTTGGGTTGAATTTTTTTTTCTTTTCTTTTTTTAGATATTAACTGACATATAATACAATAATAAGATGGTCTTTAAAGGGGTTATCCAGGTAAAAACCTTTTTATATATATCAACTGGCTCCAGAAAGTTAAACAGATTTGTAAATTACTTCTACTAAAAAATCTTAATCCTTTCAGTACTTATGAGCTTCTGAAGTTAAGGTTGTTCTTTTCTGTGTAAGTGCTCTCTGATGACACCTGTCTCGAGAAAAACGCCCAGTTTAGAAGCAAATCCCCATAGCAAACCTCTTCTAAACTGGGTGTTTCCCGAGACACGTGTCATCAGAGAGCACTTAAACAGAAAAGAACAACCTTAACTTCAGAAGCTCATAAGTACTGAAAGGATTAAGATTTTTTTAATAGAAGTAATTTACAAATCTGTTTATCTTTCTGGAGCCAGTTGATTTAAAAGAAAATGTTTACCCCTTTAAGAGACTATAAAGAAATGTAATATAAGTGTTGTGGCACAGTATTGTTCATTGGCCACAATGGATTGAAATAACTACAAGTGAAATGGCTGCTGTGACTATTAATAACCGGTGGAATAACACATAATGGAGAATAAATAGATTGGAGGACAATGATCACCAGATGTAAAACATATGTTTTGGCCAATGTGTTAAATACATGAAAAAAAAATAATGGATATTGTACAGGTGGAAGGAGCTGCCGCAAACTTTTCACAAGTAACAGGTTTCATTTTTTATGAACATGAACACCTGAAGAGTATATGTAATAACCTGACTATTACTAGACTGGACTGCCTGGAGCCAAAGAGACAATATTCTAGACTGCAAGAAGCAAATGAAATTTAAAACATTGAAGTATATTAATAAAAAAAAAAAAAATACACAATAATTTAGAAGGAAGTGCATCCAATATCTGTTTTTTGCTATTTGGGACCATAGCAGATGTTTTGCCATATTCTTTACATTGAAAGGTTATGTAAGCTGAGCACTTTAGGAATTACATAAGCCGGTTGTTACATCTGCCGTGTTTGTAAAGAAGGAAATAATGTGACAATAAAACATGTTTCATATATGTAATGAATGTTGTCACCGCTTATTGTTAAAGTGAAGAACTACCTTGGGAGGCTGTATTAATGTTCTACGCAAGTTCCGAGCTGTACATGGCCATAATACCGCACCTATATAGAGGTATTTTTTTTCTGGAAAAAAAAAGAAAAAGAAATTTAGTTTCGGGCCCGACCCGGGACTAGTGACGTTGCGTTGACGACGACGCACAGGGACGTTCATGCCCAACGTCCCTGTGCGTCGTCGTCAAGGCAACGTCACTAGTCCGGGCCCAAAGCGCGGAGAAGAGGCCCCCCCCGGTGAAAATGGACAGCCTGCAATGACTAACCATCCCCACCAGACGGTCCCTGCAGCATAGATGGCCCGGACCAGCTCGCCCTAACTTCCCGTCGAGGGGGGGTGGGTACAAAAAAAAAAGGGGGGGGGCTGGATGATTGATGACGAAGGCCGCAGTGGTCTTCAAACTGCGGACCTCCAGAGGTTTCAAAACTACAACACCCAGCATGCCCGGACAGCGGATGGCTGTCCGGGCATGCTGGGAGTTGTAGTTTTGCAACATCTGGAGGTCCGCAGGTTGAAGACTACTGATGAAGGGATTGACAGGCGGTGTTAATGACGGGGGTCTGGATGATGACATGGGGGGATGATGTATTTCCCACCCTAGGCTTATAGTCGAGTCAATAACTTTTCCTGGGTTTTTGGGGTAAAATCGGTAACTTTTCCTGGGTTTTTGGGGTACACTCGAGTATATACAGTATATGCAAAAATATGTACACATCTTTTATTATGAAAGACCAGACAAATATATAAAATCACTTAAAAACAGACATCAACACCTGAGCTTTATCAGACCCTCCTGAGTGCAACAATAAACATAGGGCTATATACCATGCAACCAAATGAAAGGCTAATACTCAATAACCGCTCATAATACACAGTCAATAATAGTGCACAATAGATGAAAATGAGTATGGATGGGAATCAATCTGTATCTCAAAGACTGCAGTGCTGAGTGACTGGGATACTACACAGTGCTAAATGATCACAATACTTAATGATATATAAACAATGTCCATGTTAAAAAGTGCACAAAATATGGGCACGAAATGGACGTTTAGTCTGCCCTAGAGTATACCCCATAGTTAGGGAGGAAGGTGGTCTTATGCGTTCCATCACATAGTGACTTCTCCAGTCAAATATAAACTGCACAACGTATATGTATGTATTCTGAACACAGTAACTGGATAAAGCAGTAATAGTGATGTTTTAGTAAGAGCGGAGAGAAGAGGGGCAGAGCAGAGGAGAAAGAGCAGAAAGGGAAGGGGGGGGGGGTTGGTTTACAAACAAATTGGTCAAGCTGTAGTGTCCACAGTAGGGAGAGCAAGTCTGCTGGGTTTGTATAGCTTGCATTTGAAGAAATATACCCAGTCATGAAGTGTAGGGTAAGACACTTCTCTGTGTTCCAAAGAACCAGCATCAGGCAGCTGCTGCCAAGGCTAATAAAATCATGGGGTGCATCAATAGGGGCATAGATGCCCAGGACAAGGAAATAATTCTACCGCTGTACAAATCACTAGTCAGACCACACATAGAATACTGTGTACAGTACTGGGCACCAGTGTACAAGAAAGATCTAGTGGAGCTGGAGAGGGTTCAAATATGAGAAGCCAGAGTAATACGGGCAATGGGAGGACTACAGTACCCAGAAAGGTTGTCAAAATTGGGTTTATTTAGTTTAGAAAAAAGAAGGCTTAGGGGAGACCTAATAACTATGTATAAATATATCAGGGGACAGTACAGAGATCTCTCCATGATCTATTTATACCCAGGACTGTATCTATAACAAGGGGGCATCCTCTACGTTTTGAGGAAAGAAGGTTTCTACACCAGCACAGACGGGGGTTCTTTACTGTAAGAGCAGTGAGACTGTGGAATTCTCTGCCTGAGGAGGTGGTCATGGTGAACTCTGTAAAAGAGTTTGAAAGGGGCTGGATGCATTTCTGGAGAATCATAACATTAGGCTAAGGTTACTATTTGGAGCCTGGAGGGAATTTTTACTCTAGTATGGAACAATTGACATCAGCCTCATACACAGTAGGGACACAGTAGAGATATAGGTTAAATTTGAAGGACATTTGTCTATTTTCAACCTTATATACTATGTTACTATGTAATTTAGTGAAATCCCTGGACGGACAGTGAAACAATTGTGCGGGAATCTAAATGAGAAGGGTCTGTATATAAACAGGTCCTTCCCATTCAGATTAAGAGACACGTATATCTATTTTGTATACTGCACAACACCCAAACCAAGTATAGAGTCCCTTAGACCATATGTAGAGGTCTGCCCTAATAGTTTTAAGAATGGGATGTTGATTCTGTGAATACAACCTCTTAAGATCTGCCACTATTGAAGACTACTGTAAAGAGGTGAATTAAAATTTGTGGGGGAATTTTGACAAACGAAAGTGTGGGGAGGGGGACATTCAGGGCCTCTGATTTTTGAAAATTATTTTAAAGAGTGCCTGTTATATTCCACAACACAAAAACATGTTTTATGTTACTCAGTAACTAATCCTGATCATATACATATAATTTTAATATGTCTAGCACCTATATTTATCTCAAAAATACCTTCTGTCTGTTGCTCACTTGGTTTGTCATTTTGTGCTCTGGAGGTGCTGTGTCTTCACTCTGCTCGACTCATCTTCCTCCATGAGTCTTGTGTGCTTTGCTGGATCTCTTCAACCATTCACAGCAGGCTGCTCTGTAACCCCTTCCTCTCAG
Organism: Hyla sarda; assembly: GCF_029499605.1. Classification (NCBI taxonomy): domain Eukaryota; kingdom Metazoa; phylum Chordata; class Amphibia; order Anura; family Hylidae; genus Hyla; species Hyla sarda. The sequence continues at coordinate 59,263,648 of NC_079193.1, read as the reverse complement.
TTTTCATGCTGCAGTTTGATAGGACAGGAGTGAGCACAGAGGAGTGCTAGTCCCACCTTCATTTACTGGACTTTGTCCCAGCTTGTGATTCAACTGGGACAAAGATGATGATGCAGTCGAACGGGATTATGTTCTGGGTTGTATGGGGACCCCTAGTGGTCTTTTTTATAAGCCATGATTTCTTTAAAAAGGAAATACAATTTTCTTATGAAGTATATTCGAAAAGTTAATGTTTTGCCAAGATGTACAACATATATAAAGCTTTTGAATCTGACAGTTCCTGTTTAAAGCTAAGACATGTTGGAATTTTTGGAATTCAGCTGAGAGGTTAAGGAAGGGAATATGAAGGGCTATGACAGAAAATAAGAAATAATCCACATAGACAGCAATTTTGAGTTTGACTGTGTCAATAGTGAGACCCTAAATGTCAGGAATATCTTTTATTTACCTAAGGCTGCATTCACATCTCGTTTTGTACATACGGGCGCCAGATCCGGCTGGGGGAGGGGCAAACCGGGCGCCTGTGACTCCATTTACTTTAATGAGCTGACTGGAGTCAAACGTTGACTCTGGTCGGCTCAGTTTTGACCCGTATGCGGTTTTGGACCGGACCTAAAACCGTAGTATACTACTGTTTTATGTCTGGTCAGGAAACCATATACGGGTCATAAACTGAGCCGACCGGAGTCAACGTTTGACTCCAGTCAGCTCATTAAAGTAAATGGAGTCACAGGCTGATCCGGCTGGGGTATGGGAGCGCCCGGTTTGCCCCTTCCCCAGCCGGATCTGGCGCCCGTATGTACAAAACGAGATGTGAATGCAGCCTTAGTAGAGTTTCTAATGTGAGGCAAAAATCCAACATGCCCGACCCTTCTGTAATGCTTGTTAGATTTCAACTATTGCCTAATATAATAATTAACGCCTAAATCAACTCCAGTACAGGCCAATCCACTGTATACTAACGTTTGGCCGAGTATCGGGTGTATGATGGCCTCACCAACAGATGATGTCCCCTCGGGCCTTGCATTGGGTATAACATAGAGTATCAGTTTTGCTTGAAGTGTTCTTATAGGCAATAAGTCACAAAGCCTTAGTCACATAGTCCAAATTCAGAAACACAGACATAAATAAAGATATTTAGGGATCCCAATTTCTCTGCATGTTCTGCTGGTTAAAGATGAATTGATTGTTGTTGTTATTATAATATTTATTTTCTTACACAACTCTGAATTAATCTTCACAATAATAACAAAGCGTCTCCTTCAATGTACATGGCATCTGCCCCCAGTCCCTCGGTCCTGGATGATTGATGGGCAGCTTCACAGTCCTCTATTAACCTATAACCATTGCAGCCTTGGTGTGAAATGTTTCTGTAGTTTGACTACGCTCTGGTGTTTGCTTGTCTGCACATTCACACCGATCCAACAGGACTATTACCAACTTTTCTCAGGACCGGCCTGGGAAACTGTCCACATTCCACATGGTCTGCAAAGACTGCCTACCCCACATAGCATGCTGGTGTATGGGATCCCGCGTTGTCCTTCATCCTCTTAATAAATAACACAATAACATACTGTACTATGCTTGTTACACAATGGCCCTCATTTACTTAGAAAATCGGGTTGTAAGTCTATCTTGCTTTCTTACCCGACTGCTTTTTTCCCCGGTATTTATTATTATGTCGCATCCTGTTTGTCGCACGTGGGTTTTGTTGGTTTTGGTTTCCAACTCCTCTGAGTTGTCGGGAAAAAATCCACAACAATTCAACAAATTCGGGTTGGAAACCTTTATAAATACGTGGGAAAGCTCAGAAATGTCGTGTTAAGCCCCTTTTTCGGGTTTGGGAGAATCCACATCAGGTCCGTCGGGAAAAAATGTTGCATCGTGTCGCAGACTGGCGCACCATGTCTGCGACATGGCGCAGACAAAGATGCGACAAAAAAAACCGACAAAACAAGTCGGGTTTAGAATAGTAAATGAGGGCCAGAATGTTATAAAGGGAGGCCAAGAGCATTGTGTAGACTTAGGCAAACTGTCCTGGACATTGGGGGAGATTTATCAAAACCTGTGCAGAGGAAGAATGATGCAGTTGCCCATAGCAACCAATCATTTTCACAGGTCTCTTTAAAAATGAAAGAAGGAATCTGATTGGTTGCCATTGGCAACTGCACCACTCTTCCTCTGCACAGTTTTTGATAAATCTCCCCCGTTGTCCCCAAGGAGCTGCCCCTCCATAGTCCTGTTCCAATGCACACACAATGGCAGTGCTATACTGTGGATCTACTAAACCTTTAAAGGAGCACTTGCAGAGCTCAAGTCCTGCAGGAACGCGTGAGAACTGAATTCCTGCACTTTTTCCACAGCAGGAACACAGTTCCCAATAGCAGGTCCAGCCTTTAATTGGAAATCTTGGGTGAGTTCCCACACTTTTTTTTCCCCAGGACATGAGCCCTGAGTACTTGGATTTATAAAAACTTATCCCCTATCCTAAGGATAGGGGATAAGTGTCAGATTGCGGGGGGTCCGACCGTGGTCGGACCCCCGCAATCTGACACTTATCCCCTATCCTTAGGATAGGGGATAAACTTTTATATAGAGGAGATCTCCTTTAAATAGACACGCATGGCCAAGCTGTTGACCTTCAGCCATAGCAAAACTAAAACTCCCAGCTTGCCACAGCTTAAAGGGGTACTCCGGTTGAAAAAAACTTTTTTTTTTCTTTTCTTTTTTTTAAATCAACTGGTGCCAAAAAGTTAAACAGATTTTTAAATGACTTCTATTTAAAAATGTTAATCCTTCCAGTACTTATCAGCTGCTGTATGCTGCAGAGGAAGTTCTTTTCTTTTTGAATTTCCTTTCATTCTACCCACAGTGCTCTCTGCTGACACCTCTGTCCATGTCAGGAACTGTCCAGAGCAGGAGCAAATCCCCATAGCAAACCTTTTCTGCTGTGGACAGTTCCTTATACGGACAGAGGTGTCAGCAGAGAGCACTGTGGTCAGACAGAAAACAAAAAATCAAGAAGCAAAGAACTTCCTGTGGAGCATACAGCAGCTGATAAGTACTGGAAGGGTTAAGATTTGTAAATAGAACTAATTTACAAATTGAGAAAATAAGTGTGCAGCTCACAACCGAGAATTCCGATGTGAAATACATTGTTTCCAATTATTGTTGGGTACCATCTTGTATGGTGAGATCCTTGAGGTGTGGTTAATATATTTATATATTTTTGTTTAACTTTCTGGCACCAGTTGATTAAAAAAAAAAATAATAATTTCCACCGGAGTACCCCTTTACAGATCTCTGCTGTGCATGAGCAGTAATATTGATTCTTCAAGTCCGACACGAGAAAATAAGGAATTTTGCTGGTAAAATAAATATAGTGCAATCTATCAGGGCTCCTGGTCTATTCCCAGCATTGTCCCCTATGGATAATATCCTGCGAGCTTTTCTAATTAACATGACGCAGTTTTACGGTTTGGACGTCATTCACTTACAGCAAGGTGCTAATTGATGTTGACATCTAACAGGGTCTAACACCTCGGCCGATACCATTGCATTAGGCTTCAGTAAATGTTAAGACAATGACTGGCCAGAAGGGATAGACATGTGTGGTAGTCACAGCTGTGTGTCAAGTTAATAAAGTCAGTGCGTTTAGACTGTATGGACAGTGAGACGTGCCTGGCTACAATGACCCCCTTGTGCAAGTTTGAATGCCCTTTGACCCCCATACAGCTTGGGAATCTATCACTTGTGTTAACAAGAGTTGATAAAGGCTGCAAATTGTCCTTTATTGGGCCGAGAGCTTTTGTCAATTGTGAAAAGGCTATTAGGTACATTGTGATAATGATGATGGGGAGTTCTCTAGAACAGTTCCTGTTTTGTGTAGAGTCCTGGACAGATACAGGGACCATCACAACAATGTAGTAGAGTAAAAGTGCCCGGACACCTTCAATAGCTTTCAGCCACCAGCTATTCTTCCCAACTCCCATACACATAGACATGTGAGCGCTCAGCGGGGAGAGGGGAATACTTGTGGCCAAAAAACATCTGGTCATGGCTTAACCCCTTAAAGGGGTTGTGCGCCGCCCGGCCTTTCAGAGCTCCGCACGCAGCGTCATTACTCCGAACGCTGTGTGCGGGCTTCCGTGTTCGCGGCCCCCTCGTGACGTCTCGCCCTCCCCCTCAACGAAAGTCTATGGGAAGGGGGCGCGACCGCTGTCACGCCCCCTTCCCATAGACTTTGGTAGAGTGGGGCGCGAACACGTAAGCCCGCACACAGCGTTCAGAGTAATGAACATCCGGATGCTGCGTGCGGAGCTCCGAAAGGCCGGGCAGCGCACAACCCCTTTAAGGACTCAGCATTTTTCCGTTTTTGCATTTTCATTTTTTCCTCATCACCTTCTAAATATCATAACGCTTTCAATTTTGCATCTACAAATCCATATGATGGCTTATCTTTTGCTCCACCAATTCTACTTTGCAGTGACATCAGTCATTTTACCAAAAAGTCCACGACGAAACGGAAAAAAAAATCATTGTGCGACAAAATTGAAGAAAAAATTTCATTTTGTAACTTTTGGGGGCTTCCGTTTCTACGCAGTGCATTTTTTTGTCAAAATTGCACCTTACCTTTATTCTGTACGTCCATACGGTTAAAATGATCCCCTAGTTATATAGGTTTGATTTTGTCGCACTTCTGAAAAAAATCATAACTACATGCATTAAAATTTATACGTTTAAAATTGTCATCTTCTGACCCCTGTAACTTTTATATTTTTCTGCTTACGGGCCGGTATGAGGGCTCATTTTTTTGAGCCGTGTTCTTATGTTTTTATTGGTACCATTTTTGCATTGATCGGACTTTTTGATCGCTTTTTATTCATTTTTTTATGATATAAAAAGTGACCAAAAATGCGCTATATTGAACTTTGGAATACGTACGCCATTGACCGTACGGTTTAATTAATGATGTAATTTTATAGTTCGGACATTTACGCACACGGCGATACCACATATGTTAATTTTTATTTACACAGTTTTCTTTTTTTTTTTATGGGAAAAGGGGGGGTGATTCAAACTTTTATTAGGGAAGGGGTTAAATGACCTTTGTTAACTTTTTTTTTTCCACATTTTTTTGCAGTGTTCTGGCTCCCATAGGGACCTATTACACTGCACACACTGATCTCCTATGCTGATCCCTGCAAATCCATAGCTTTGCACGGATCAGCGAGATAGGGGCTCGATTGCTCAAGCCTGTAGCTCAGGCTTGGAGCAATCAAACCCCGATCGGACGCGGCGGAGACAGGTAAGGAGACCTCCGCCTGCGTCCCAGCTGATCGGAACATCGCGATTGGCCCGGATCAGCCCGACTGAGCTTACTTTAGTTTTCAGACGCGGAGGTCAACGATCGGTGCCGCGCGCTGTTAGCCCAGGGTCCCAGCTATGATTAGCAGCCGGGACAACCTGGTGTGATGCGGGGTCACAACGTGACCCCGTTTTTCACACCGGGGCCGGGCTCAGGGCGTACTCAGTGAAAAACTATTTTTTTTTTTTTTTTTTTTTAAATCAACTGGTGCCAGAAAGTTAAACAGATTTGTAAATTACTTCTATTAAAAAATCTTAATCCTTCCTGTACTTATTAGCTGCTGAATACTACAGAGGAAATTCTTTTCTTTTTGGAACACAGAGCTCTCTGCTGACATCATGAGCACAGTGCTCTCTGCTGACATCTCTGTCCATTTTAGGAACTGTCCAGAGTAAAAGGAAATCCCCATAGAAAATATGTGCTGCTCTGGACAGCTCCTAAAATGGACAGAGATGTCAGCAGAGAACACTGTGCTCGTGATGTCAGCAGAGAGCTCTGTGTTTCAAAAAGAAAAGAATTTCCACTGTAGTATTCAGCAGCTAATAAGTACAGGAAGGATTAAGATTTTTTAATAGAAGTAATTTACAAATCTGCTTTCTGGCACCAGTTGATTAAAAAAAAAAAAAAAAAGTTTTTCACCGGAGTACCCCTTTAACTCCTGTGAGGGCAAAGCAGAGGACATGTTGAAATCCATATTTGTTAAAAATCATTATCTGCTCTTTTTGGACAGTCAGCCTATCCCCATATGTATTGGATTAACCAGTCACCCCAAAATCAGTGAGTTGAACTATGTTGTTTTTTTATGTATGTCTGCCATATGAAAGCCAAATGTTTGTTCTGATACTAAGCATTTATTTTTGGGTGAGATCTATTCACCATCACTTCCATGCTTGGTATGTTGTAGACCTGTGATCTCAAACTGTGGCCCTCCAGATGTTGCAAAACTTCAACTCCCAGCATGCCCGGACAGCCAGCCAATGCTGGGAGTTGAAGTTTTGCAACATCTAGAGGGCCACAGTTTGAGACCACTGTTGTAGACTATTGTAGGGTGCCTTTGTACCAGAGATATGGCTGATATCGCGAAGGATTTTTGGCACTTCTGCCTTCTCCGCGACATTGTACCAGTGGCAGAATATATTCCGGGGGTTTCCAACTCGGTGGCGGATTGGAACTCCCGCTACCTGATCGATGCAAGCGATTGGAAATTGGATCGACCAATTTTCTTGGCGTTGCAATGACTCTGGGGCCCATTTCGCTTGGACCTATTCGCCTTCCGCCTTAACCACCAATTGCCCCACTTCTACATTTGGAGGCCGGATCCGGAGGCCTGCGCGGTAGATGCGTTTCAGCAATGCTGGCCGGAGGGAATGGGGAACGCATTATGCGTTTCCACCGTTCCCAATGATTCCCAGGGTTCTCCTTCACGTGGCGAACCAGAGGGCGACGATTGCGTTGATCACTCCCTGGTGGCCGACGCAACCGTGGTTTCCACTCCTTCTTGGGATGGCGATCGACTATCCCCGGTTGCTTCCTCATTTCCCTCACCTTCTCACCAATCCGACCAAGGGTCTCCACCCTCTGGTGTTGGAGGGCAACCTGCCTCTCCTCGCGTGGTTGGTTTCGGGGTCTCAGAGTCAGATAATGACCTTTCAAAATCAGCTAGGGATCTCCTTGCCCTGGCCTGGGCCCCCGGGACTCGATCGGCATATCGATCGGCCTGGAGACTCTGCGTCCATTGGTGTGATCAACGACAGATTGATCCAATTCATTCCTCTGTGCCCGTAATGGTCAACTACTTAGCGGATTCCTTTGAATCAGGGAAATCGTTTAGTTCCATTAATGTCTATCGGTCGGCTATATCAGCCTACCATTGTCCTGTAGACGCCTTGCCTGTTGGCAAGCATCCTCTGGTATGCCGCCTTTTGAGGGGCATTAAGTTTAAACGACCCCTGCGTCCCAAGTACCAGGCCACTTGGGATGTTTCCAAGCTCCTGGAATAATTTTCCACTTGGGCGGATAATGACGTCCTTTCTTTACGGCTTCTATCCTTCAAGCTGACCGTCCTTTTATGTCTGGTTTCCATAAAGCGGGTATCGGACGTGAAATCGTTGGATGTCTCCAGGAGCCAATTTTCGCCAGAGGGTGTTCGGTTTTCGGTCGTTCGTAGGACCAAGACCGGAATTCACTCACTCTTTTATCCTTTTTTCCCCGAGCATCCGCGTCTCTGCGTAGTTCGGTGCCTCCAAGCATACGAAACTCAGACAGCGGGCTTACGGTCAGAAGATTCCTCTCAGCTCCTCATTTCCTATGTCCGACCCCACCTACCGGTGTCATCGGCTACTTTGGCCCGGTGGGTTCGGTCCGCCATGGAGATGGCGGGGATATATATCTCTCTTTTCGGTGCGCATTCCTCCAGGGGAGCAATGGCCACTAAGGTTGTTGCTTCTGGGGGCTCCCTTTCAGATCTGCTCTTAGCTGCGGATTGGGCGTCAGAGACGACTTTTAGACATTTTTATTTCAGACCGGAGTCTCATGTCTACATGTCGGTCCTTTCTACCGTGGGTTAACTCTGCTCTACATTATGTCATGTCTGTGATATGTTGCTTGTTGTAGCTTTGAACTTGCAAGATACGAGCCTCCTGTCTGATATATAAATCGAGATTTTCCTATCTTGTGACGGAAAATATAAGTTATATGAAGACAGGAGGCGAGTATCTTCCCTCCCGCCCAACCCTATTATGGTGTTCTTTTCTTTTCTGGTTTCAGGATACTGAAGATCGCCGGTGTTTAGATGTCAGCGGCTGAGTTGTTCCTGTGGTCCCCGTTGGGACGTTTTTCTACTGTTCGGTTCTCCTGAGGATGTCTGTCCCGAAGCTGGTCATGCACTGGCGTTTGGTTCTTCTTGTCCGTCATGAAGAGGTGGCGTCAAGACGGAGTTGGTGTTCGGCTATACGGAGTCGGCTATGACCTCGAGTCAAGAAAGAGGAGGAGTTATGGTTCAGCAGCCCTATTTATAGGAGCCTCCTGGGCTACGATTGGCTGCAGAGTCCTCAGAGGGGCTGCTGGGAGTTGTAGTTGAGAAAAGTTTTTCTTTGAATACATTAAAACTGAAAGTTCTAATTTTTCTGCTATGGGCATTAATAAAGAAAGATTAATGCAAGATACTCGCCTCCTGTCTTCATATAATTTATATTTTCCGTCACAAGCTAGGAAAATCTCGATTTATATTCTGTATTATAATCCAGAGCTGTACTCACTATTCTGCTGTATTATACTCCAGAACCACTTTTTAAACTATTATTTATTTAATTTATTTACTTATTTATATATATATATATATATATATATATATATATATATATATTTTTTTTTTTTTTTTTTTTTTTGGGGGGGAGGGGGGAGGCAATGTTGTATAAGTCTCTCTGGATGCAGTTCTATGTCTGTATAAGTTGCTCAGGCTTTGAATGTAAGCGAGAACATTTATCCTCACTGTGTGCCTTCATATGGTATGCTAAGTGGCCCCAGGGACTTTTAGGGGAGAGTAGCTAGTAGGAGAGGGATTTCTGAATGTAAGGCACTGTTCACACCACTTATATTGTGTTCCACTGCACATTTAACACGGCGGAGACTCATGACAGAACTTCTTATGAGGAACTGGAATCCATTAGAAGAATAAACATGTTCAATCTACTGGCGAAATGTTCCGGAGAAGTGCTGTTTGTCAATAGGATGACACTTATGTCTATGGCAAATTGCCGGAAACATAAAGGCCAATTCTAGACAATTTTACAATGGCTTACATCCACTGAGGAAATTCAGCGACTACATTCCTCACTAAATTGGTGTGAATAGACCCTAACAGAAAACAAATTGGTGTGCCACTGTATAGGTTACCGTAAGGCCCCACAGAAATATATAGGGGCCCTGTTGAACTCAGAGGTTGTACAGAGAAAGCCATTGTACCTTTCTGTGTATAACGACTGGGGACAAAGGCTGGTTACACATTCCATGTAACTTTTTTTGTATGCATAATAAACTGGTAATTGATAAGACTTAAAGGAGAACTCTGGTGCAAAGTACTCCTGCTCTGTCCTGCCCGGGCTGCAAAAAAAAATGAAAATAAACCATTTCTCACCTTCCTGGGTTCCTGCGGAGCGCCACTACAGCTGATCGGTCCTCCGGTCCATCCTCTTCATACTTCCGTGTGAACGAAGCGTCACATGGCACTCAGCCTATTATGGGCCAAGGCAGAACATTGCGGCGGCCGGCGATAGGCTGAGCGCCATGCAACGCTTCGTTCACACGGAAGTATGAAGAGGATGGACCGGAGGACCGATCAGCTGTAGTGGCGCTCCGCAGGAACCCAGGAAGGTGAGAGATGGTTTATTTTCATTTTTTTTTTGCAGCCCGGGCAGGTAGAGGCAAGGCCTGTCCCTAATTTTTAGTTACATCGCTGCCATGTTGTCTCTAAGCTCAGTGATCAGGGAGTTAGGGACCTGGACATTGTTCCCTCGGGCAACACAGAACTGCATGAAGTAGATATTTATGTACAGTGTCCTAATACTAAGTTATAAAGCAGATGATTATATAGCAGCACAATCCCTACATGTGTGTTGCCCACAAGCTGTACAGTATGTAGTGGAAAATCACTACCCTATTGTCTAGTCAGGGTACAATTGTGTAAGTGTGTGAAACTACAGCTCCAAGCATGACCTTAAAGGGGTACTCTGCTGCTCAACGTTTGGAACAAAATGTTCCAAATGCTTAGAGCTGGTGCCAGGAGCTCTTCACATCATAGCCCCGCCCCCTCATGATGTCTCACCCGCCCCCTCAATGCAAGTCTATGAGAGGGGGCGTGACGGCCATCACGCCCCCTCCCATAGACATGCATTGAGGGGGCAGGGCGTTGGCTGTCACGCCCCTCCCATAGACTTGCAATGAGGGGTGGGACTATGACATCACAAGCTCCCGGTGCCAGCTCTAAGCATTCTGAACATTTTGGTCCAAACGCTGAGCAGCAGAGTACCCCTTAAAGGATGGTAATAATATGTTGACAGTTGTCCATTAGCAAGAAAGGTGCCAGCCCTCATCTTTCTGCAGACCTTGAGTGACTATAACGTTGATCCCGTGACTCACAGGTAACGTCTGATCTTTCGAGTCATTGATTTTTGTTTTCTTCCCCATCCAGCCCTTGAAGAATTTTTCAGTCACGTCTCAACTATGCAGAGTTTGTTACTGGATCTTGAAAGGGAGCTCCAGCTTTTAAAAGGGTATCCTCTATGTTTGGATAGGGAATAAGTTTCTGTTCGCGGCGGGGGTCTGGCTTATGGGACCCTCCGCAATCTTAAGAAGGGGGCACTCACTGAGTGCTCTTGCCCCCACCTTCCAAGACAAACTCATTTCAGGAGTGACAGCTGGCTATTAGCGGGCTCTCACTCCCAAGTTATTGTAATAAAATAAAAATTTGTTACACCTGTTTTTTTCAACGCTGTTTCCAGTGCTGCCGCTTGGTTCCTCCCCGCCACCTTAGTTTACTTTCCTAAAGAGATGACATGCCCGCATACCCTGTGCTCAATCACTGGCCTCATTTAACAAAAATTGGGATGTATGGTCTACCAACAATTATATGATCTGAAAATGTAGACTAAAACTTAACATTTAATAGGTACAACTAAAACTGTCCTCCAAAACCTGGACAGAAAAACACCACATGTGCAAAATGTGTAAATTAATGAAGATTCTGCTCCAAATACAAATATAAAGATTCAGCACATTAGCTGCACTCAGATATTAGATATTCTTTAACCAAATAGTACCAGCCTAGCTGATTCTGTCCCTTTCCCCATGATTCGGGAGGGGTCTCAGGGTGGGACAACAGGAGGGGGTTGGTAGGGAGCCTGTTAAATACTATGCTATCCCTAGATAGCCTACCCCTAGGCGGGGTGGGCGTCCTAATAAGGACGGTCCCGCACAGGAACCTATTCCCTGTTGTACTGTCACCACCCTACAATAAACTCACTTGCTAGCTACTCAATATGACTGACTACCTGCGGGGCCAATACCCTAGTGCTGATAATAATAATATTTATGATCAGTCAAAGCAGAAGAGTCAGGGCTGCAAGGAGATGGTCAACCTTAGTATAGTCAGAGAAATGACAGTATATCCCTTTCCTCTTTAAGGCTAATATGACACAACTGATATATGGATATCATTCGTACATGTGCATAGCAGCAAGAGGATACAGCACTATCACCATTCCATATTAATCATAAGGTATAAATTAGACCATTTAGCTGGGATACTTATGGTTTGTAGTCATGAAGATGCATGGTTAACGTCTCGACGCGTTTCTTACTATCCCGTTCATCAGGAGACCGATAAGGATATAGATAGAGGATAAGGAGCACGCCATCCATGTGCACCCTGCAGTGATATCAGAGGGTTCTGTGCGGCTACTGATCTGGCGCACGATGCGCCCTTAAGTATCAGGTGAACCGCACGCCAGCACACCCATTGCAATTCACGGTGGAACGCACACTCACGTCATTTCCGGTTGAGACCGGAAATTACATATCGTATTGTATGCGGACTTAAACAGGTAAGTATATTAAATATAATTCAAAACTGGTCCTAAGTTACCGAACTATTCCAATATAGGTGAGAGATATACCTCATATTAATTTTGGTGCATTATGTGAAGTAATCACGGTCGTTTAGATAGATGATGGTCCTTTAGGGGCATCATTCTATTATCCTGCCGACCAATCAGGTTAGCTTTAGTATAGATGTTAGCTATAAGTAACTAGGACCAACCCCAGGTTTTAGTACTTTTACTCTGGGTCCTAGGTGTCTGGTATATTTTCCCTCACGGTACCTATATGTGTGAAGAAAATGTGTCAGCAATTTTGCTGGCATCAAAATGCAAAAAGATAAATTAAAACCGGCACTATCTCGTGCCAAATGGGCAGGCTTTCTACATAGTTGGGGTAAACCTGAGATTTAGTATTCGTAGGGTATACCTTTCGGAGGTATAAACAGTATTTAGCTAGACAATGGATTTATATAAAACATCCGAAGGATAATGCCTCATTTAGGCCATGGGGAGAAAATGATCTTATCCTATAAATCCATCTAAGTTCCCTCTGCAGAAGTAATTTATCAAAATCTCCTCCCCTCATTGGCGGACGTACAACCTCAATTATGGTGAAACATATCACCTTATCATCCCCTGCATGTTTTTCATGTATATGCCGCGCAATAGGGGTGTTCCGATTATGTCTTATATCACCCATATGTTCACCAATTCTTCTTCTTGCCTCCCTTATGGTTTTCCCCACATAATCGAGGGGGCAGGGGCATTGACAGAGATATATCAGGCCCTTCGTTTTACAATTAGTTAACTCTCTGGAATAGAAGGTTTCACCTGTAGATGAACTTTTCCATGTGTTTGTGCGTTTCATTTGGGGACAAAAAGAACACGTACCACAGGGAAAGTTCCCAACAGTTGTGTGTTGAAGCCAAGTCCCTCGTGATTTGGGTCTGGAGTAGTGGCTGTGAACCAGCCTATCTTTTAAACTCCTTCCTTTCCGAAATGTGATAAGGGGACGGTCAGCAACAAATTCACTTATATGAGGGTCAGCCCGGAGGATGTCCCAGTGTTTAGATAAAATGTCATAAACAGTAGACGATCTGTCATCATATGTTGCAATGATACGTGTCCTTATATCCTCCTGTCTAGGCCCATTCGGGGTCAATAAACCTTCTCGATGAAGGCTCCTAGCATGACCAAATGCCTTCTGTAGGCAGTCCTCCGGGTACCCCCTCATTTTAAATCTGTCCTTTAGGATGTGGGCTTGTTTAAAAAATTCCTCATTCGAGGAGCAATTGCGTCTCACTCTAATATACTGCCCTTTAGGGATACCTTTTTTTTGGGATGTCGGATGGTAACTGGACCAATGTAACAATGAGTTCGTTGCTGTGGCCTTTCTGTATAGTGTGGTAGAGAGGTTCCCCATCTGATCTTTAACGACCAGTACATCCAAGAAGGGGAGACTTTTTTCATTAATTTCAGAAGTGAAAAATAGGCCAAATGTGTTGTTGTTTAGAAATTTTATGAAGTCCTCAAATTCCACTTTTGTACCTCCCCATAAAACGAATACATCGTCGATGTATCTGAGCCAAAGATGTATTTTTGATGGCCATATTATTTCATCTTCGGGTGGAAAAACGGCAGTATCCTCCCACCACCCCAACATCAAGTTTGCATATGTAGGGGCGCAGGGGCTCCCCATCGCCGTCCCCTTAGTTTGATGATATATCCGGCGATCAAATGTAAATACATTATGGGTGAGGACAAATTGTAACAACGAAATGACGAATTCATTGTGTGCCGTGAATTGATTACCACGTGTTCTTAAAAAATGCCGTACAGCTAGTATACCCTTATCGTGTGGAATCGAGCTGTACAACGATTCCACATCGATACTAGCTAAGAGCATCGACTCATCAACTGGGACCTCTGATATACGTCTCAGAAAATCAGTAGTATCGCGAATATGGGAGGGGAGTGATGCGACAAAGTCCCGCAAGATCCTATCTATATACAGACTGATGCCTTGTGTCAGGGAATTTATCCCTGACACAATTGGCCTACCTTTCAACGGATTAATCCCTTTATGAATTTTGGGCAATCCGTAAAAGGTGGCCATTGTGGGATTCTTTGGAAAAAGATAGTCCAATTCCTGATTACTTATCAGATTATTATCTTTCGCCTCGGACAGAATATTCCATAATTCCCTCTGGAATATAGGAAGGGGATTTTGTTCAAGGATACGATAGCTTGAGGGGTTGTTGAGAATGTCCAGACACATCTTCCTATATGGATCATGGTCCATTATTACTAGGTTCCCACCTTTGTCACTAGATTTTATAATTATACTGTCATCTTCCTCAAGATTTTTTAAGGCTATGTTTTCTTCACGGCTCAGATTATGTTTAACAGGTTTCCCCATTTGTATAGACTCAATCTCTCTTGTAACAATTTCTAGGAAGATGTCAATACTTGTGACATCAGATATAGGTGGCATCCTAGAGCTTTTTGCCTTTAAATCAGAGAACGGACCTAGTCCAGGATCATTCTCCCCCTCTTCCATCAGGTCCCTCAACATTGTTACTGTAGGGAGATCCTCCTCGAGAATCCCTAGTTCCTCACATTGACGTTTGTTATGAAATTTAAAGAAACGGTGCCATTTAAGTTTACGGCAAAACAAATGGAGATCTTTTACCCACTCGAAGGTATTAAATCTGGTCACCGGAACAAATGATAACCCTTTTTTAAGGACTCTCAGTTCTACATCAGTCAGTGTCCTTGATGAGAGATTTATGATCTCGAAATTATCATTGTTTCCCTCTTTTTTTGTAGATTTTATTTCTTGTTCCGTCCCCGATATCGTGTTGTACATGGGGACGGTGGCTGTGGTAAAAAAGCAGAACCAGAGGGTAATGATTGTGATACATTTGATAAATATCCCTCTATGTTTGGCTGATTCATGTCTCGCCTTTGTGGGGCCCCTCGATTCTGCCATCTTCCTCTGTCCTTCCCTCTCCTTCCTCTGTTCCCTCCTCTAGGGACCTGTTGAGAGCGGTCAGTGTCTGATGTATCGTATTCAGAGGATGACAGGTCAGTACTTGAGGCCACTACCAATGGCTGTTTGGAAAAACTGTAAGCCCTTTTTTCCTTAAATTCCGTAAAGTCTTTCAAGAACTGTTTATGCTTACGGTCTTTGATAAAATTTTGAAATGTTTCTACTGAAGACTGTAGCATAGACTCCTGTCTATTATAGTCAGGATTAGTTTTAAATGTCTGCGCAGTCTGAATGACTTCCCCCAGATATTTAGTGGTAGTTTCAAGCGTTTTGGACTCCTCTTCAAGGAGGATTTGCATAAACTCTAGCGAACTATCCGTCGCTTTCTGTTCCCACCTTTCTAACAGAGCTGGGGTCCTTGACCTTACAGCCGGTAGTATATTTATTCTTAGACCTACAGGCACAATTTTGTGCTCTATGTAGTTTTCTAAGGACCGGACTTCCCACCAGGATTTGACTTTGGCCTTATATGCCTGGTCTAATTCCTTAAAGGTGGATTTGATGGATGGTACTAATGTTGAACTCGAGAGGTGCTCCTTTTCTGAAAATACCTCCTTAGCTTGGGCTACCCATGACTCAGTATCCACTTTGTCTAGAAAACCTGCCATAATCCGACTTATTTAACAAAAATTGGGATGTATGGTCTACCAACAATTATATGATCTGAAAATGTAGACTAAAACTTAACATTTAATAGGTACAACTAAAACTGTCCTCCAAAACCTGGACAGAAAAACACCACATGTGCAAAATGTGTAAATTAATGAAGATTCTGCTCCAAATACAAATATAAAGATTCAGCACATTTGAGTAGCTAGCAAGTGAGTTTATTGTAGGGTGGTGACAGTACAACAGGGAATAGGTTCCTGTGCGGGACCGTCCTTATTAGGACGCCCACCCCGCCTAGGGGTAGGCTATCTAGGGATAGCATAGTATTTAACAGGCTCCCTACCAACCCCCTCCTGTTGTCCCACCCTGAGACCCCTCCCGAATCATGGGGAAAGGGACAGAATCAGCTAGGCTGGTACTATTTGGTTAAAGAATATCTAATATCTGAGTGCAGCTAATGTGCTGAATCTTTATATTTGTATTTGGAGCAGAATCTTCATTAATTTACACATTTTGCACATGTGGTGTTTTTCTGTCCAGGTTTTGGAGGACAGTTTTAGTTGTACCTATTAAATGTTAAGTTTTAGTCTACATTTTCAGATCATATAATTGTTGGTAGACCATACATCCCAATTTTTGTTAAATAAGTCGGATTATGGCAGGTTTTCTAGACAAAGTGGATACTGAGTCGTGGGTAGCCCAAGCTAAGGAGGTATTTTCAGAAAAGGAGCACCTCTCGAGTTCAACATTAGTACCATCCATCAAATCCACCTTTAAGGAATTAGACCAGGCATATAAGGCCAAAGTCAAATCCTGGTGGGAAGTCCGGTCCTTAGAAAACTACATAGAGCACAAAATTGTGCCTGTAGGTCTAAGAATAAATATACTACCGGCTGTAAGGTCAAGGACCCCAGCTCTGTTAGAAAGGTGGGAACAGAAAGCGACGGATAGTTCGCTAGAGTTTATGCAAATCCTCCTTGAAGAGGAGTCCAAAACGCTTGAAACTACCACTAAATATCTGGGGGAAGTCATTCAGACTGCGCAGACATTTAAAACTAATCCTGACTATAATAGACAGGAGTCTATGCTACAGTCTTCAGTAGAAACATTTCAAAATTTTATCAAAGACCGTAAGCATAAACAGTTCTTGAAAGACTTTACGGAATTTAAGGAAAAAAGGGCTTACAGTTTTTCCAAACAGCCATTGGTAGTGGCCTCAAGTACTGACCTGTCATCCTCTGAATACGATACATCAGACACTGACCGCTCTCAACAGGTCCCTAGAGGAGGGAACAGAGGAAGGAGAGGGAAGGACAGAGGAAGATGGCAGAATCGAGGGGCCCCACAAAGGCGAGACATGAATCAGCCAAACATAGAGGGATATTTATCAAATGTATCACAATCATTACCCTCTGGTTCTGCTTTTTTACCACAGCCACCGTCCCCATGTACAACACGATATCGGGGACGGAACAAGAAATAAAATCTACAAAAAAAGAGGGAAACAATGATAATTTCGAGATCATAAATCTCTCATCAAGGACACTGACTGATGTAGAACTGAGAGTCCTTAAAAAAGGGTTATCATTTGTTCCGGTGACCAGATTTAATACCTTCGAGTGGGTAAAAGATCTCCATTTGTTTTGCCGTAAACTTAAATGGCACCGTTTCTTTAAATTTCATAACAAACGTCAATGTGAGGAACTAGGGATTCTCGAGGAGGATCTCCCTACAGTAACAATGTTGAGGGACCTGATGGAAGAGGGGGAGAATGATCCTGGACTAGGTCCGTTCTCTGATTTAAAGGCAAAAAGCTCTAGGATGCCACCTATATCTGATGTCACAAGTATTGACATCTTCCTAGAAATTGTTACAAGAGAGATTGAGTGTATACAAACGGGGAAACCTGTTAAACATAATCTGAGCCGTGAAGAAAACATAGCCTTAAAAAATCTTGAGGAAGATGACAGTATAATTATAAAATCTAGTGACAAAGGTGGGAACCTAGTAATAATGGACCATGATCCATATAGGAAAATGTGTCTGGACATTCTCAACAACCCCTCAAGCTATCGTATCCTTGAACAAAATCCCCTTCCTATATTCCAGAGGGAATTATGGAATATTCTGTCCGAGGCGAAAGATAATAATCTGATAAGTAATCAGGAATTGGACTATCTTTTTCCAAAGAATCCCACAATGGCCACCTTTTACGGATTGCCCAAAATTCATAAAGGGATTAATCCGTTGAAAGGTAGCCCAATTGTGTCAGGGATAAATTCCCTGACACAAGGCATCAGTCTGTATATAGATAGGATCTTGCGGGACTTTGTCGCATCACTCCCCTCCCATATTCGCGATACTACTGATTTTCTGAGACGTATATCAGAGGTCCCAGTTGATGAGTCGATGCTCTTAGCTAGTATCGATGTGGAATCGTTGTACAGCTCGATTCCACACGATAAGGGTATACTAGCTGTACGGCATTTTTTAAGAACACGTGGTAATCAATTCACGGCACACAATGAATTCGTCATTTCGTTGTTACAATTTGTCCTCACCCATAATGTATTTACATTTGATCGCCGGATATATCATCAAACTAAGGGGACGGCGATGGGGAGCCCCTGCGCCCCTACATATGCAAACTTGATGTTGGGGTGGTGGGAGGATACTGCCGTTTTTCCACCCGAAGATGAAATAATATGGCCATCAAAAATACAACTTTGGCTCAGATACATCGACGATGTATTCGTTTTATGGGGAGGTACAAAAGTGGAATTTGAGGACTTCGACTTCATAAAATTTCTAAACAACAACACATTTGGCCTATTTTTCACTTCTGAAATTAATGAAAAAAGTCTCCCCTTTTTGGATGTACTGGTCGTTAAAGATCAGATGGGGAACCTCTCTACCACACTATACAGAAAGGCCACAGCAACGAACTCATTGTTACATTGGTCCAGTTACCATCCGACATCCCAAAAAAAAGGTATCCCTAAAGGGCAGTATATTAGAGTGAGACGCAATTGCTCCTCGAATGAGGAATTTTTTAAACAAGCCCACATCCTAAAGGACAGATTTAAAATGAGGGGGTACCCGGAGGACTGCCTACAGAAGGCATTTGGTCATGCTAGGAGCCTTCATCGAGAAGGTTTATTGACCCCGAATGGGCCTAGACAGGAGGATATAAGGACACGTATCATTGCAACATATGATGACAGATCGTCTACTGTTTATGACATTTTATCTAAACACTGGGACATCCTCCGGGCTGACCCTCATATAAGTGAATTTGTTGCTGACCGTCCCCTTATCACATTTCGGAAAGGAAGGAGTTTAAAAGATAGGCTGGTTCACAGCCACTACTCCAGACCCAAATCACGAGGGACTTGGCTTCAACACACAACTGTTGGGAACTTTCCCTGTGGTACGTGTTCTTTTTGTCCCCAAATGAAACGCACAAACACATGGAAAAGTTCATCTACAGGTGAAACCTTCTATTCCATAGAGTTAACTAATTGTAAAACGAAGGGCCTGATATATCTCTGTCAATGCCCCTGCCCCCTCGATTATGTGGGGAAAACCATAAGGGAGGCAAGAAGAAGAATTGGTGAACATATGGGTGATATAAGACATAATCGGAACACCCCTATTGCGCGGCATATACATGAAAAACATGCAGGGGATGATAAGGTGATATGTTTCACCATAATTGAGGTTGTACGTCCGCCAATGAGGGGAGGAGATTTTGATAAATTACTTCTGCAGAGGGAACTTAGATGGATTTATAGGATAAGATCATTTTCTCCCCATGGCCTAAATGAGGCATTATCCTTCGGATGTTTTATATAAATCCATTGTCTAGCTAAATACTGTTTATACCTCCGAAAGGTATACCCTACGAATACTAAATCTCAGGTTTACCCCAACTATGTAGAAAGCCTGCCCATTTGGCACGAGATAGTGCCGGTTTTAATTTATCTTTTTGCATTTTGATGCCAGCAAAATTGCTGACACATTTTCTTCACACATATAGGTACCGTGAGGGAAAATATACCAGACACCTAGGACCCAGAGTAAAAGTACTAAAACCTGGGGTTGGTCCTAGTTACTTATAGCTAACATCTATACTAAAGCTAACCTGATTGGTCGGCAGGATAATAGAATGATGCCCCTAAAGGACCATCATCTATCTAAACGACCGTGATTACTTCACATAATGCACCAAAATTAATATGAGGTATATCTCTCACCTATATTGGAATAGTTCGGTAACTTAGGACCAGTTTTGAATTATATTTAATATACTTACCTGTTTAAGTCCGCATACAATACGATATGTCATTTCCGGTCTCAACCGGAAATGACGTGAGTGTGCGTTCCACCGTGAATTGCAATGGGTGTGCTGGCGTGCGGTTCACCTGATACTTAAGGGCGCATCGTGCGCCAGATCAGTAGCCGCACAGAACCCTCTGATATCACTGCAGGGTGCACATGGATGGCGTGCTCCTTATCCTCTATCTATATCCTTATCGGTCTCCTGATGAACGGGATAGTAAGAAACGCGTCGAGACGTTAACCATGCATCTTCATGACTACAAACCATAAGTATCCCAGCTAAATGGTCTAATTTATACCTTATGATTAATATGGAATGGTGATAGTGCTGTATCCTCTTGCTGCTATGCACATGTACGAATGATATCCATATATCAGTTGTGTCATATTAGCCTTAAAGGGGAAAGGGATATATACTGTCATTTCTCTGACTATACTAAGGTTGACCATCTCCTTGCAGCCCTGACTCCTCTGCTTTGACTGATCATAAATATTATTATTATATATAGATCAGCACTAGGGTATTGGCCCCGCAGGCAGTCAGTCATATTGAGTAGCTAGCAAGTGAGTTTATTGTAGGGTGGTGACAGTACAACAGGGAATAGGTTCCTGTGCGGGACCGTCCTTATTAGGACGCCCACCCCGCCTAGGGGTAGGCTATCTAGGGATAGCATAGTATTTAACAGGCTCCCTACCAACCCCCTCCTGTTGTCCCACCCTGAGACCCCTCCCGAATCATGGGGAAAGGGACAGAATCAGCTAGGCTGGTACTATTTGGTTAAAGAATATCTAATATCTGAGTGCAGCTAATGTGCTGAATCTTTATATTTGTATTTGGAGCAGAATCTTCATTAATTTACACATTTTGCACATGTGGTGTTTTTCTGTCCAGGTTTTGGAGGACAGTTTTAGTTGTACCTATTAAATGTTAAGTTTTAGTCTACATTTTCAATCACTGGCCTCAGCAGTAGATGGCAGCGAGTATACGGCATATCATCTATGCAGGGAAGTAAAAAAAATAAAAAAGCTTGAGAGGAGGAACAGAGGGGCGGCACTGGACACCACAGGATAAAACAGGTAAGTGATAAATTGTGTTACTGTGTCCCCTTAACTCATTTCTTTGTGCCACTGTGCCATCTTAACTAATCTAATTAGGCCACTCTGCCACTGCCGCCTTATTGTGCCACCCTACCCTAAATAACTGTGCCACTGTCCTCAAATGATCTGTACCACATCCACTATTGAAATGTGCCATTATATACTAATAAAACTGTGCCACTGTCCCCCTAATAAACTGTACCCCTAGTGATCTGTGCCACCATTCTCTAATGAACTGTACCACTGTGCACTAACAATCTGTACCACTGTCCCCTGTGCCATAATGATCTGTGCCACCATGCCTGAATGTACTGTGTCACTATTGCCTAAGGATCTGTGCCATCATGCCCTAATGATCTCTGCCACCAAGCCCTTTTGTTCTGTGCCACTGTGCCTTAATGATCTGTGCCACCATTTCATGAGCAGTGCCACATGCCTCTTTTGTACTATGCCACCCTACCCCTAATGAACTAAGCCACCATGTCCTTCATGAACTGTGCCACAATGCCCCTAATAAACTGTGACACCATGCCCACAATGTACTCTGTCACCATACCCCTTAAGAGCTGTATCATTATTCCCCTAATGAACTGTGCCACCATGCCTGTAATTCACTGTGTCACCATGCCCCTAATGAATTATGCCACTATACCCCTAATTAACTGTGTATATATGCCCCTAATGTACTGTGCCATGATGCTCCAAATGATCTGTGCTACCATACTCCTAATAGTCTGTGCCACCATGCCCTAATGATCTTTGCCACCCTCCTCCTAATACACTGTGCCACCATTTCTTAATGAACTGTGCCCCCATGTCCTTAATGATCTATGCCAGTGGTCTCCAACCTGCGGACCTCCAGATGTTGCAAAACTACAACTCCCAGCATGCCCGGACAGCCGTTGGCTGTCCGAGCATGCTGGGAGTTGTAGTTTTGCAACATCTGGAGGTCCGCAGGTTGAAGACCACTGATCTATGCCATCCTGTTCATAACCCACTGTGCCACCATGTCCCTAATGATCTGTGCCACCATGTCCCTAATACACTGTGCCGCCATGCCCTAATACACTGTGCCACCATGTCCCTAATGATCTGTGCCACCATGTCCCTAATACACTGTGCCGCCATGCCCTAATACACTGTGCCACCATGTCCCTAATGATCTGTGCCACCATGTCCCTAATACACTGTGCCGCCATGCCCTAATACACTGTGCCACCATGTCCCTAATGATCTGTGCCACCATGTCCCTAATACACTGTGCCGCCATGCCCTAATACACTGTGCCACCATGTCCCTAATGATCTGTGCCACCATGTCCCTAATACACTGTGCCGCCATGCCCTAATACACTGTGCCACCATGTCCCTAATGATCTGTGCCACCATGTCCCTAATACACTGTGCCGCCATGCCCTAATACACTGTGCCACCATGTCCCTAATGATCTGTGCCACCATGTCCCTAATACACTGTGCCGCCATGCCCTAATACACTGTGCCACCATGTCCCTAATGATCTGTGCCACCATGTCCCTAATACACTGTGCCGCCATGCCCTAATACACTGTGCCACCATGTCCCTAATGATCTGTGCCACCATGTCCCTAATACACTGTGCCGCCATGCCCTAATGAACTGTGCTACCAAGTACCTAATGGAGTAAGGCCATGCACACTATGGAATTTCCGCCTGGGAGATTGCAGCAAGTGGAATTCCTCTCTGAATAATTTTGGGCAGAATTTCTGTTATCAAGGGAGGGAAGTGTGATGAGCCAGGGCTGTGCTCCCTTAAAGGGATATTCCAGGCAAAAACTTTTTTTTATATATAAAAAAAAGTTTTTGCCTGGAATACCCCTTTAAGGTTCAGGACATCTGCAAAGTTATCCAAAGTCACCATGATTTACATTGTGTTTATCTTAAAATATGATCAACTTATAGACGAGAAGGAAAGAGAAAAAAGAAAGGAAAAAAGAAAGAGAGAGGTAGAACGAAAAGAAAAAAGAACGGAAGGAAAGATATAATTTCAAGAAAAGTCTAAGTAAATAATTGTCATATAAAACAAATTTATTTTACACACCATCTTTACGATGGAGAAAGCTAAATAATAATTTAGCATGCATAAGTAGAGGTATCTTTTCTTTTATAAATACAACATACAAAAATACAGAATATAGTGGTAGAATCTCCTGCAGGTTTACCATCCAGTCAGTAAACATATACAGAGGATAAGTGGTTATGACACAGAACATCCATGTCCCTCTCTTCCAGGTCTGTTCCCTACCTAAAACGCCAATGGCACATGATGTCTCTGACTCTTCTCAGTAAGGAACTGAAAGCAAAAGTGCTCACTGAGCATCATGGGTAAAATAAAACAACCGGAGAGGAAGAAGTCTCATTGTGGTTAAAAGTCCTTTTTTTTTTTCTAACAATGTAGCTCCTTGACTTTGATAATCCTAGTAGATATGTCTACCGGGAGGATGGCTCCCATTTATAATACTGTGGCCTGAGGCCTTCGGAGTTCTGAGAACACTTAAAGGAGATGTCCATAGACTCTGCGTCCTAGTGCAGCTGACTGTTCTGCAGATGACTGTTCTCCTCCTCTTCAGATGTACAGTCAGATGAATGATGGTAGAAGTGCTTGTCCTCCCTATGCTCCTCATCCTCCTCATCTTCCCGGTCCTCCTCCTCCTCCTCCTCCTCACTGTCTGTATAGTCTCTTGGCAGGCGGTTCCCTGCTTTAAGTGGTTCCCCCCTTGAGTGTACATGGTAGGTGGAAGACTTGTCTTCCTGACTGTCCTCGGTACATTTCTCCTCACAGCTACCTTTGCTTCCTCTCTGTTGTTTCTCTGCGTCTTGGACGGCCTGCTCCTTGGCCTTCTTGCTCCTTTTCCATTTCATACGCCTGTTCTGGAACCAGATTTTTACCTGATGGAATAATAGGAAAGGTTAAGTGATTTGGAAAAACTTGGCCTCACAATGTTAAAAAAAGCCCAACATATATAATACACAACTATTATTTTTATACACTGAAAATTTGTAGTCATAACCTGAAATGTTCTTTTCTAGAGATGATCATATTTTGGGTCAAAGTTAGTCAAGGTTGACTACAGGAGAGTAACAGGATCTGGTGTGAGGAAGAGAAGGGATTTGGCAATGGACGCACTCGAGTGACTCAACCTCCAGAGCTTGGATTGTGGCCTAGTATGACTGCTCTAGTGTAGGGGGTGTCATACACCTCACTGGTATGTGTTATTATATTTTGGGGTTATAAACTAGACGGCATATGAGTATATTTCCCCTGAGATGATACATGTGATAGTTTGATGAATACATCCTAGAGCATGGAAGATATTTGATTGCCAATATCCTATGAAATACTGTACGAAACACTAAAAGCGTTGTAACCATGAGTGACAATAGTAACGTTGTAACCATGAGTGACAATAGTAACGTTATAACCATGAGTGACAATAGTAACGTTGTAACCATGAGTGACAATAGTAACGTTGTAACCATGAGTGACAATAGTAACGTTGTAACCATGAGTGACAATAGTAACGTTGTAACCATGAGTGACAATAGTAACGTTGTAACCATGAGTGACAATAGTAACGTTGTAACCATGAGTGACAATAGTAACGTTGTAACCATGAGTGACAGTACTAACGTTGTAACCATGAGTGACAATAGTAACGTTGTAACCATGAGTGACAATAGTAACGTTGTAACCATGAGTGACAATAGTAACGTTGTAACCATGAGTGACAATAGTAACGTTGTAACCATGAGTGACAATAGTAACGTTGTAACCATGAGTGACAATAGTAACGTTGTAACCATGAGTGACAATAGTAACGTTGTAACCATGAGTGACAATAGTAACGTTGTAACCATGAGTGACAATAGTAACGTTGTAACCATGAGTGACAATAGTAACGTTGTAACCATGAGTGACAATAGTAACGTTGTAACCATGAGTGACAATAGTAACGTTGTAACCATGAGTGACAATAGTAACGTTGTAACCATGAGTGACAATAGTAACGTTGTAACCATGAGTGACAATAGTAACGTTGTAACCATGAGTGACAATAGTAACGTTGTAACCATGAGTGACAATAGTAACGTTGTAACCATGAGTGACAATAGTAACGTTGTAACCATGAGTGACAATAGTAACGTTGTAACCATGAGTGACAATAGTTACGTTGTAACCATGAGTGACAATAGTAACGTTGTAACCATGAGTGACAATAGTAACGTTGTAACCATGAGTGACAATAGTAACGTTGTAACCATGAGTGACAATAGTAACGTTGTAACCATGAGTGACAATAGTAACGTTGTAACCATGAGTGACAATAGTAACGTTGTAACCATGAGTGACAATAGTAACGTTGTAACCATGAGTGACAATAGTAACGTTGTAACCATGAGTGACAATAGTAACGTTGTAACCATGAGTGACAATAGTAACGTTGTAACCATGAGTGACAATAGTAACGTTGTAACCATGAGTGACAATAGTAACGTTGTAACCATGAGTGACAATAGTAACGTTGTAACCATGAGTGACAATAGTAACGTTGTAACCATGAGTGACAATAGTAACGTTGTAACCATGAGTGACAATAGGAGTGACCATAAGAATTTCTCATTGTGTCTAGTTTTCATACAAACAGGAAAAATCCTCCATGCCCTACCCAAGTTATTGAACAAATGGGAAAAGATCTTATATACATTTAGGCCCCATTCACACTATTATGTATGTCTGAGGAATACTTTAAAGGGGTTATCCAGGAAAAAACTTTTTATATATATATCAACTGGTTCCATAAAGTTAAACAGATTTGTAAATTACTTCTATTAAAAAATCTTAATCCTTTCAGTACTTATGAGCTTCTGAAATTAAGGTTGTTCTTTTCTGTCTAAGTAATCTCTGATGACACGTGTCTCGGGAAACACCCAGTTTAGAAGCAAAACCCCATAGCAAACCTCTTCTAAACTGGGCGCTTCCCGAGACAGGTGTCATCAGAGAGGACTTAGACAGAAAAGAACAACCTAAACTTCAGAAGCTCATAAGTACTGAAAGGATTAAGATTTTTTAATAGAAGTAATTTACAAATCTGTTTAACTTTCTGGAGCCAGTTGATATATAAAAAAAAGTTTTTCCCTGGATAACCCCTTTAAGATATCGTCAAAAAGTTATGCCGCAAAATCCTGCAAAAAAAGTATTTGTTCTGGAAACAGACCGAATGCAGTCACTAGAAGACCCTGTTATGTCCTGTAAATAGGCCCCTTGCAGGCACCCCGGAGTAATGTGAAAATAATAGTCTGTTATTTAAATTTTTAGCAATCTATCTATGTATTTATTTATGTATTACTTTATTTATTTAGTTATTTATTTATTTATCTATGTATCTACAAATTAACATTTTAATCAGATACTTTTTCTATAGCAGGATTTTTTGTTGCTTTGCCTTTTTAGTGATGTAGTACTTTGTATAGACAGATATATAATAGATAGATAGATATGATATAGCTAGATATGATATATAAATATAAATAAATATGTTAAGAAATATATATATATATATATATATATATATATATATACAGTGGTCCCTCAAGTTACAATATTAATTGGTTCCAGGATGACCATTGTATGTTGAAACTATTGTATGTTGAGACCATAACTCTAAGGAAACCTGGTAATTGGTTCTGAAACTACCAAAATGTCATCAAAAATAGGAAAAGGGGAGGATTAAAGAAAAATAAGTAGATAACTAATAGAAATAAAGCAAGTCCTTACATATAAAAGTAAGAAAGAGCTGCTGGGAGCTGTATATAAAGCAAATCCTTACATATAAAAGTAAGAAAGAGCTGCTGGGAGCTGTATATAAAGCAAATCCTTACATATAAAAGTAAGAAAGAGCTGCTGGAAGCTGTATATAAAGCAAATCCTTACATATAAAAGTAAGAAAGAGCTGCTGGGAGCTGTAAATCACTGTCTATGTCAGTGTTTCCTAACCAGGGTGCCTCCAACTGTTGCAAAACTACAACTCCCAGCATGCCCAGACAGCCGTTGAATGTCCGGGCATGCTGGGAGTTGTAGCTTTGCAACAGCTGGAGGCACCCTGGTTGGAAAACACTGGTTAATGTAGAGGACAGGAGCTTATAGGGTCATAGTACACACGGTATCCCAAATGGAGCCGCCCTTACTTGGTGTCCAAAGGAGCAGCTAACCCTGGCACAGGTAAGGAGTAGTACAGAACTTGTAGTTCCTCCCTGTACTGTAGGGGGCGCTACCAGACACCAGTCAGTGCATGCACTTCAGTAATACAGGGGTTTTACCAGTAAAATGCCCTTTCTAATAGGTCAGTTCTTTCAGCCATTGACACGTTTTGCAGATCTGGACTGTCTGTAGCATTGTATGTTGAGTCTGGTTTCAAGTTATAATGGTCCAAAAAAGACCATTGTATGTTGAAACTATTGTATGTTGAGGCCATTGTAAGTTGAGGGATCAGTGTATATGTATATACACAAAACCACAAGAAGGTTGCAGCACTCCTATAAAGTAAGGTGTAGCTGGGTGCACATCAGTCCTGCAGGAATGAATGGGAACTGAGTCCCTGCACTTTTTACAAAGCAGGAACACCATTCCCATTAGCAGGAGTCCTGCAGGACCAGCCCTTGAGTGGAAAGCTTCTGTGAGTTCCCTCCCTTTTTTCTCAGGACTTGACCCCTGTATATGGTCCGATAAATAGATATATTGATAACTAGATAGATAAATAGACAGATTTGTCTAACTATCTAATAATGTACTACTGGAAATATCTATCTGATATCTATCTCTATCAAGATATTTTTAAAACCACTGATCCCTTGGTAGTTTCACAAATTGATCTGTCTTAGGCTAGGGCTATATGGCAACGCCAGGCGTATTGTAATGAAAATGTCGACATTGGACAAAGAGCGACTATAACAGTTGCAAAAAATGCATCTTTGATGGATTTTTGGTTACAAGTAACACCCAATATTGCCACCATTGACTTCAACGCAACTGACACCTGCTTGCAATAAGGCCCACAAAATATTTTGGTCATCCAACTTGGTTACAATTAGCTGTCACGTGATATGTGTCGCCTGTAGCCCTAGCCTTAGGCCCCCTTCCCACTTGTCTCGTGATCCAACTTGAACTGATCCTGATTATTGTCAATGGGATCCTCCAAGACACTGGACTGATCCAGACATTAAATAGGAGAACATATCTTCCAGCAGTTTCCTATGTGGCTCTGAAACATTTGTAGCCTGGAGACAATTGATGCATTTGTTCATCCGTTGTGGCATCAGCTCAAAAAGTGATCCCCATGGAACTGATATGCATTAAACCAGACTTAATGATTCTTACAATTCTACGCATCATCTTATTCAGTGATTTTTAACCTGTGGCTCTCCAGCTGTTGTGAAACTACAACTCCCAGCATGCCCTGACAGATGGATCTAATAATGCTGACATGTAGAGATTATCGCCATGAGCAAGTGTCCCAGAGTGATGGCTCCCAGCAGACAATAATCTCTGCCATGGTAACTATGCCGTGTTACGCTGACTATCCATGTAGCAATTGTTACGATTATTGATGAGCATTTATTATTTGGATACACTGCCCACCAGTACAATGTTTGTACCAATGCTGAATTGTTAAAAATGCACATTTCATCATAGCAGCACATCTATTCTATGCCCTATATAGCAGATGCCAAGAACCAAAGCAATGAGACGACACTAAGAACTAATAAATAATTGTAATCAGCAATAATTGTAACTAAATGACAAAACAAATGGATCACATAACTTATTGTTACATGTTAGTAGGTTAATCCTAAGTAATATTTACCAATTAAGTCATTAATATGATCACTCCCATCCATCTTTTCATTCTCCCATCATCCATGCACCAGGCGCTCTTACATACATTCATTTTTTCTCTTCCATATTAGGATTTGGACCAGAGGAAAAAAAAAAACACCAGGATTTATCTGCTTCCTTCTTTATCCTGTACATAAGAATCAATATACTTAACGCTTCCTTCCACACACCAAGGTAGGTGGCCCTGGCACCTTCTGCCCCTCACTAAACCATGTGGGGTACTTCAAATGAATATAATAACCACAAGTACCAGCACAGGTAATAAATAATATATAGGTACAAACAGCAGTGGATCCGGCTTCACAGTAGGGTACTGTTAAAATCCAATCTTTAAAGGGGTACTCTGGTGAAAACCTTTTTTTTTTATATATCAACTGCTGCCAGAAAGTTAAACAGATTTGTAAATTAGATTTGTAAATGACTTCTATAAAAAAAATCTTAATCCTTCCTGTACTTATTAGCTGCTGAATACTACAGCGGAAATTCTTTTCTTTTTGAAACACAGAGCTCTCTGCTGACATCTCTGTCCATTTTAGGAACTGTCCAGAACAGCATATGTTCGCTATGGTGATTTCCTTTTACTCTGGACAGTTCCTAAAATGGACAGAGATGTCAGCAGAGAGCACTGTGCTCATGATGTCAGCAGAGAGCTCTGTGTTTCAAACGGAAAAAAAATTCCACTGTAGTATTCAGCAGCTAATAAGTACAGGAAGGATTAAGATTTTTTTAATGGAAGTAATTTACTAATCTGTTTCTGGCACCAGTTGATTTAAAAAAAAAAAAAAAAAAAAAAACGTTTTTCACCGGAGTACCCCTTTAATAGAATCGTTTAAAAAATGGAAAATCAAGGGATGAAAGACAAGCCGACGCGTTTCGGCTTTTTCCGAGCTCCAGGGTTGCAAAATCTAGAGCAAGCCTTTCTACTTCTGGTCCTTGTGGTCCGTTTCTGTATACCAATAAATAATATATGTATACCCAAAGCTCTAATAATCCCCCTATATGAAATGCAGAATAGATTTATTAGACAAAAAGATAACAGTATGGTGAGATTTAGTCTGAACAAGGACACAATAATAACTGCCTATAGGGGGCGCTGTTCACACAACGTTCTCTATGTCCATAATAGTCCTATTGTTTGCAACTCTATGTAAGCACATACTGCAGTGGTCAATCCCTACAACCAAAGTGGAAAATATAAACACACTGGTCAGTCATCTGCAAAAAGTCATTATTGTAAGTGTGCAAAAGAGCAGGGACCTGCGATCACAGGGACTGATGACGTGGTAGGAGCTATGACATCATACATCACTAATGCAATGTAAGTCAGCTCAATGCAATGTAATCATATAAGAGAGACGCAGTTTTCCTGGACTGCACCATCCAGACACCTTTTTTTAAGTAGGTCCCGAATAATAATATTTAAGACAATATTACATAATAGTATAACATATTCGTTTCAATGTTTGAAATCATTTCAGTAATAATTGGGAATAATTATCCTGGTAATTATTGGTAATATTATCTGGTAATTGTACAACTACTGTGTGCCAAGGCATGAGAGGTATCAGGGATAGTACTATAACATAAGGCAGTGTTATCCAACCAGTGTGCCTCCAGCTGTTGCAAAACTACAACTCCCAGCATGTCCGGACAGCCATTGGATGTCCGGGCATGCTGGGAGTTGTAGTTTTGCAACAGCTGGAGGCACACTGGTTGGGAAATGCTGACATAAGGAAAGAAAGAAAAAAGGAAGAAAAAAGAAAGAAAAGATAGATAAAGATGAAGGAGAGAGAAAGAAAGAAAGAAAGAGAAAGAAAGAAAGAAAGAAAGAAAGAAGAGATAGATAAAGAAAGAGAGAGAGAGAGAGAGAGAGAGAGAGAGAGAGAGAGAGAGAGAGAGAAATAAAAAAAAATTGACTTGTCTATGTGACATGTCCAAAGTTTTCATAAACCACACACATATATATATGTAAAGGCTGGGATCACAATATGGGCACAGCTCCTAATGACAGCTGTCAGTTTGGGTCATCAGAGGGAAAATAGATAGATAGATTAGATAGATAGATAGATAGATAGATAGATAGATAGATAGATAGATTAGGGATAGATAGATAGAAAGATAGATATGAGATAGATAGATAGATAGATATAGATAGATAGATAGATAGATATGAGATAGATAGATAGATAGATAGATAGATAGATAGGTATGAGATAGATAGATAGATAGATAGATAGATAGATAGATATGAGATAGATAGATAGATAGATAGATAGATAGATAGATATGAGATAGATAGATACAAGATAGATAGATAGATAGATAGATAGATAGATATGAGATAGATAGTTATAGATAGATAGATAGATATGAGATAGATAGTTATAGATAGATGATAGATAGATAGATAGATATGAGATAGATTAGATATAGATAGATGATAGATAGATAGATAGATAGATATGTGATAGATAGATAGATAGATAGATAGATATGAGATAGATAGATATGAGAGATACAAGACAGATAGATAGATAGATAGATAGATAGATATGAGATAGATAGATAGATATGAGATAGATAGATAGATAGATAGATATGAGATAGATACAAGACAGATAGATATGAGATAGAGAGATACAAGACAGATAGATAGATATGAGATAGATAGATAGATAGATAGATAGATAGATAGATAGATAGATAGATATGAGATAGATAGATAGAAGATAGATATATGAGAGAGATAAATACTAGATAAAAGAAAGACTGCCCATGATACTCAGTATACTACACGTTGTACCCAGTCACATACATAATCACATATTCTGGCTCACAACATGATATTGTCCAAATCTGTCGCTCTGAAGTATTTGTGGAACTAGAAGTCCCAGCATACACAGAAGACGGGAGCTGTATGTGCCCTATAATGGCAGTATGAATGTACCTGGGTCTCTGTAAGCATCAGGGATGTGGCCACCTCGAACCTCTTGGGTCTGGACAGATACTTGTTGAGCTTGAACTGATGCTCCAGCTCCAGCAGTTGTTGGCTGGTGAAGGCAGTGCGGGGTCTCCGGCATTTCCCCAGCAGGTTGGACTGAGCCTGAGCTGCAAGAACAGAGAAGAAAGCTAAATATACATATAAGGATTCATCACTTCTATAGAATAAGGAATCAGAACACTAATAATATCATGTAGAAAGAGAAACTAATATATGGGATGTATCCATCACACCCCTTTATTAATAATACTAAGGGGAATGATTATTCTTTCCTCAATGTAGAAATATTTTTCTTTTTTGCCCCTTTCTGCCCTTCCTATCACTTTCGCTTTTTCTAATTATAAAATACCTCATTAATAATGAATCATTCTACATATGAAGTCTCTTTTTACCTATTTCTTTCTCTTTCTTTAAATAATGTGTATTCTGTCCTATTTTTTCTATTCATTTTTCTCTTGCACTCTCCCCCTCTCCATCAATGTTATTATTATTATTATTATCATCATTTTTATTATAATCTCACCAGATTCTGGATCCTTATATATGTTATACACATTTTTTACATATGATATAATCTCTATTATATGTAAAATATGTTAAAAAAATTATAATCTCTCTCTCTCTCATATCTATTGTTTTATCTCTCCTATATCTCTTTCTCCTTATTCATCCTTATATATGTTATACACAAATAATCTCTATTCTCTCTCTCTATTCTCTCTCTCTCTCTCTCTCTCTCTATTCTCTCTGTCTCTCTCTCTATTCTCTCTCTCTCTCTCTCTCTCTCTCTCTCTCTCTCTCTCTCTCTATTCTCTCTCTCTATTCTCTCTCTCTCTCTCTCCCTCTCTCTCTCTCTCTATTCTCTCTCTCTCTCTCTCTCTCTCTCTCTCTATTCTCTCTCTCTATTCTCTCTCTCTCTCTCTCTCTCTCTCTCTCTCTCTCTCTCTATTCTCTCTGTCTCTCTATTCTCTCTCTCTCTATTCTCTCTCTCTCTCTCTCTCTATTCTCTCTGTCTCTTTCTCTATTCTCTCTCTTTCTCTCTATTCTCTCTGTCTCTCTCTCTATTCTCTCTCTCTCTCTCTCTATTCTCTCTGTCTCTCTCTCTATTCTCTCTCTTTCTCTCTATTCTCTCTGTCTCTCTCTCTATTCTCTCTCTATTTTTTCTCTGTCTCTCTCTCTATTCTCTCTCTCTCTCTCTCTCTCTCTCTCTCTCTCTCTCTCTCTCTCTCTCTCTCTCTCTCTCTCTCTCTCTATATATATATATATATATATATATAGTCTGTATATCTCCCCCCCACACATACAGTATATTGTGTCTCTATATCTCCCTCTCCTCTTGCTCCATGTATCTATATTTCTATCTATATTTTGTGGTCTTATTCTCTCTCATCTTCTGTATATATTAATCCCAGTTTTTTTCTCTATAGTATATATATATATATATATATATATATATATATATATATATAGTCTGTATATCTCCTCCCCACACATACAGTATATTGTCTGTTTCTATATATCCCTCTCCTCTCGCTCCATGTATCTATCTATCTATCTATCTATCTATATTTTGTGGTCTTATTCTCTCTCATCTTCTGTATATATTAATCCCAGTTTTTTTCTCTATAGTATATATATATATATATATATATATATATATATATATATATATAGTCTGTATATCTCCTCCCCACACATACAGTATATTGTCTGTTTCTATATATCCCTCTCCTCTCGCTCCATGTATCTATCTATCTATCTATCTATCTATATTTTGTGGTCTTATTCTCTCTCATGTCCTGTATATATTAGTCCCAGTTTTTCTCTATATTAGATATACATAGTCTGTATATCTCCCCCCCCCCCCCCACACATACAGTATATTGTGTGTCTATATCTCCCTCTCCTCTCGCCCCATGTATGTATATTTGTGTCTTTCTCTATTGCCTCCTGTCATTTGTATTCTCTCTGCCCCTCGCCCTCTTATAAGCCCATATCTCTTGTGGCACAGTATCTCCATTGTCTAATCTATTCTATAAATCTATTAGAATCCTGGCTCTCTCCTGAAGCCATAATACACCTGGGTGTCACTTTAATAGGAAATAATATTCCCATAGAGCTTCCATTGTAATTTAGGGAGTTGAGATCACAATGAAATATCTGGGGTGTCCTCAGCATAGGAGAGGAGGATGATGGCTTGCTGGAATCTGTCTCAGGGCCATTACAGAACATGAAAGGGAAGGAGAAAATGGAGCAGTGATTTGTAATCGCCTTGATAAGTGGCAGAGAGCCTTGTTCCAGCATGTAATCCCTGCTATCTGAGAAACTAAACTTTATTTACCTTTAGAGCCTTATCCACACATAACAGCCTCCAGCTATTGTATTTACTTATTTACAGATTAGTGCAAACAACCTCAAGACATCTAAAGTTAGATCTATCTATCTATCTATCTATCTATCTATGTATCTATGTATCTATCTATCTATCTATCTATGTATCTATGTATCTATCTATCTATGTATCTATCTATCTATGTATATGTATGTATGTATATATATATATATATATATATATATATATATATATATATATATATGCTGTATATATATATATATATATATATATATTTTTTTTTTTTTTTTTTTCAGCCTGTAGCTCTCTCAGGGTATGATGGGAGTTGTAGTTTTGCATAGTTTTGCAACAGCTAGTTTAGTGTTTCGCAACCAGGGTGCCTCCAGCTGTGGCACAAACTACAACTCCCAGCATGCCCGGACAGCCTTCGGCTGTCCGGGCATGCTGGGAGTTGTAGTTTGGCCACAGCTGGAGGCACCCTGGTTGGGAAACACTAAACTAAAGAGCCACAGGTTGGGGAACACTGATCCAAATAAACAAAATGTGAATGTGAAACTTTGTGAAATTTGTATATACAATCAGCTACAAAATTATTAATAATAAAAAAAAAGAAACAAAAGAAAAAGAAACATGAAAGCGAGACATAGAAATATATCTTTGTATAGATACATAAATGTAAAAAAAAAAAATCACCAGTGACAATGATGGCTGAGGAGGGATAATTCCTTAAATATAA